>NC_136426.1:77107240-77748178 GCF_052849685.1 Lactuca virosa
TTTTCTAAAAATTCCCTAATATTTACCCAGATTGGTTACAAACTTCAAACCACTTACTCCAGTCAAAGTAGTTAACATCCAATCCTAATGTCATAAGTTGAAATCCAAGTCCAAAGGAATCTTGTGGCAGCCAAGCATTTTTCCTAAACAAATTATTCAATTAACTATAAACAAATATGTACAAATTTCCTAATTACATTTTTTTTACAAACAAAGCTCATGGCTTTCTTTGAAATCCATGTAACGGGCTTCCAACCAACACATCCAAATCAAATGACCTTAGTGTGCTAGATTTAAAAAGATCCCTCGGGTTTACTTGCCCGAACCTCAAAGGCCATAGATTAGCTTTATTTGGTTATTAAGTTCATGACTTTCTATGAAACCCGTGTAGCGAACTTTCAACCCAATCAGTCCCAAACAATTTTGCTTTAGGCGATTAGGTGTAGAACACCCCTCAGAGTTTACTTATTCGAGTCCCAAAGGTCACAGATTAACTGAATAACAAATTTTTTTTTTTTGAAAAATTTTCTATGCAAAAAAAGAAAATGAAAATTAACGCAATATGTACAAAATTGCATGCAACCTACATGCAACGGGATTTATGCATGGATGGATGCCCCTCTCCAAGCTTAAAATAAGCATCGTCCTCGATGCTTGGAGAGAGGTGTAGCCGACATATTGAGGGTCGGGCGGTGGTGGATGTCGAGGGAACTGTGAAGGATAATCAGTAGGATAATATGGAGGCCACTGGGGTTGGGATGATGATGACTACTGCTACTGCTGGATATCGTTCATCAAATGATGAATGTTGCGGTTATGCTGCTCTTGAGCGGCCCACCGTTGAAACATATCAATTGGCCTTTTTGTAGCCCATCTGATTAAAGTGGAAACATATCAATGCTCCACGGGGGCAATCCATACTGAATGGCCGGTTTGGCCGCATCTGAAACAACTTCTTGTTGGATTAGTGTCTAAGTCCATAACTATAATTGGTATGTACTTGACCCGAGAGTAGCATGGTCCATTTGGGTTGCATATCACCAGGGCAATTTGATAGGATGGACTTTTGAGAATAGGTTATTTATGATTTATTAATATATTATAAGTTCTAATATATTAATATGAAATCATATTATTTAATTAGTATTGATCAAGAATTAATTTGGAATTAATTTAGTGATCAAAAGAGACTAATTAAATATATGGGGATTGATTGTGTAAATCATTCATTCTTATAAAGTGGGCTTATGATCCATAGTTCTTTATGTTGGGCTAAACCCATGTGGTGACCCATGGATACTCCATGGAGGTTAAAACCCATGGAGCCTAAGGAATGTGGAAAGTCATGCACATAAGGATTTGCATGGTGTAACCCTAGTTGTGCCACACTATATAAGAAGCCCCTTGGTTGATGAAATGGTGACTAGTGATCTTTGGAAGATTCATAGAGCCGATTTCTAGAGCAAGCCATTCTCTCTCAAGTTATCTTTTGGCCTAAGTGTGTTATGATTCCATTTGAGGCATTCACACTATCGGTGCTAAGTTCTTAAAGGCCAAATACATCAAAGATAACAAGCTACAACAAGAGGTATGTCATCTAACTAGAATTTTGTGGTAAAGATACTCCATTGTATGCTAGTTAGGATGATGCTTTGGAATATCAAAGTTTGCATGTATATTAGAGAAAACATAGATTCAAAGCATCTAGGGTTGCATGTACACCATAAGGTTGCATGTACACCAAAGCATCTGGCCCTCCAATGACAGTGCCTGAACTGGCCTCCTGTAACATCATGTTTCATGTCATTCTTATTTCAGGGTCGTGGGTTGGAAGTCGATTGTGTAAAGGCTTTGGGCCTTAAGGAGGTAAAGATTATACCTTGTGGAATGAGGTAATGATGGTTGCGAGATCTAACCCTTGAATTGTGTTTTGGGCCGAAGGGTAAAAAGGAAAAAGTCATTGGTCGGGTTCTTGCATGAAATATGGATTTTTGTTCAAGAAGTTTTTAGTCCAATATATATAGATAATAATGTGGGCTCTTCAATACCTTTCCATGGATGTAAAGAACACCAAAATCAGAGTTGAAACGAAGAAGTTATAGTAGTTTCAAAAACACAAGGATCAAATAGCAAATAATTTAAATTAAACAATTAATTTAATGATTATCTAAATTTGACCTAATTTCAATTTCTTGCAAGATAAGTTACCCAATTAATACAAATAATTAATCTTTAATCATATAAGGAAATTATTATCTAATCAGTTGGTAATTATCTTTTGTTTAATCAAGGATATTCTCAAATATAAGATAAAATTCGAATATTAAAGACCCAAAACAATTAAGGCAAGTATCCTCAAGCAAAATAGCAAGAAATCCCGAAATCTGCTCTTACTGACGCTCGAACTCGCCGAGTTCCTCTATGGACTCGCCGAGTTGGAGCAACTCGCCGAGTTCATCGGTCAGGGAGCCAAAAAATCGATTTTGAAGCTTGAACAAATAACCAATGCATCAATACAATAGAAACCAATCAAGGCTCTGATACCACTGATGGGTTTAGGCGATAAGAACATCCTATGTGCTCATGCAAACCCTAATGCTTGGATCTAGGTTTCTCTATTGTACATGCATTCATCCAAGACTATAAACCCTAGATCTAGCATGTGATAATCAATATTAACATATAAATTAGGGTTTAGATCATACCTTAATTGTTATGTAGCAATAACAATCTCAAATCCTCCTTGTAATGGCTTTAGAAAGCTTAGAGTCACAAGTGTCACTCCTCTAATGGCTCACAAACACCAAGAGCAAGAGGATGAAGAATAAGGAAAGAGGAGGCTGCCCAAAACGTGTGGAAACCCTAGTGGAACTCTTAGCCACGTTTTTGGGGCTTAAGGGTACTATATATACATGTAGGCTATTAGGGTTTTCAACTAGGAAACCCTAATCTGACTGCTTAAGCCCTAAGCAGCCCATGGACCCTTTTAGAATATCCCTTGGGCGATTTCTAATGGGTTTCCCCATAAAATTCATCCAACCTATTATTCCAAGGTGATCCATAGCCCAAATGCAATTATCTTATAATTACAGTTCCAGTCCCTTAAGTTTAATTAATCTCTTTTAGCCACAAAATTAATTATCAATTAATTCTTGACTAATATTAATTAAACAATATGATTTCTCCTTTAATATATTATTCTCATAATATATTAATAAATCATAATTAATCCTTTCTCTCCATAATTCATCCTATAAAGTTGCTTTGGTGAAGGCAACCCAAAAGGACCATGCACCATCGGGTCAAGTACATACCAAAATAGTTATGGACTTAGACACTAATCCAACAGTCTCCCACTTGGATAAGTCTAATAACTATTCTGCGTATGACTTCAGATCCTGATCTGCAATCGTAGCTTTCAAAAACCGTTGTCAACTCTGATCCTATCAGAAGCGTGTCCTTTAGATAAGGGATCATATATTCCTCCATTCTAGATATCGTATAGACTGAGACATGGATTTAAATCATTCTCTCTGTCTATGTGTTGTTTCCCGATTTCCGATTTATGACGACTGACAACAGACTACAATTGAACACATCAAATTAGTCCCGGCTTGGCCAAGCGCTTAGTTGTCATCACTAAATCATCGAGGGGCCCACATATATCGCTTTCATCCTACTTTGGATAAAAGGAACGGATAAACTTTGATTCAATGCTTGCTTGCACTCACTTACCGAATCACACACAACAATATGTTTTATGACACCAAGTTACTGGTGCGTTTACATATTATCAATGTGTAACCGACTCACAAGATACAACTCACACATCTCGGTTTCAAGAATATAAGATATTATCGTCTCACCAGTCACTCGTGATAAAATCCATGAAGTGATCCAAGTGAGCGTGGGTTTAATCCAATGCTCAAATCATATTCATAAGCACTCATGAACGTTGCAGCAAACATTTGCTTATGTCTAATACACTTTAGACAATCTACAAACCAATTCATGACAGTCTTCATTCATACCTACTTCCAACATATGAACGACTGTGGACCATTCGAATAATTTGATTATTCTGAAATAATTTAATTATTCAGGAAGTCAAAACATGCAAAGTGAAACACAAGAATAATACTAATCCCATATGGCCCCAAACTCTGGGTATAAATAAAACATTTTATTTAATCACCATATTGATTACTCATTATTTGTTATTTCGGGTAATTAACTTCTTACTTGAATTATTACTACACTTGTCCCATGCTCTCAGCATGCACACAATGTTTACCTATGGTCCTTTCTTTGTGAAATAGATCAAATGAACACATTTCCAATCATATTCATTTCACAACTCCCAATCCTTATCACAAGTATAAGAATATCAAATTCTTGTTACTTATGTTAGATTCTAACATTTTATGCAATGATTCTTTCGTAAAGTCACAGCTCAAAATCATCAAGACTCGGCCAATCTCTATCAGAAACAATTCTATAGATATGATGTCTCTCACTCAAAGTACATTCCTTTGAACATCCTTCTTGCATAAAAGTTTCTAATCTAGACATAGATTCTTAATATCTAACTCCCAATATGGAAACATTTCCATATTTGGCATATGACAATTCATTCTTAATAGAATCTTATCTATTCATAATAATGTCATCCAATACCATACTTCCAACTACTCACAAGCGACCAATCCTCAGCGAGCTTTGGATCGTCCTTTGATAGTTGTTTAATTATTTTAGTCAAAACCGATTCTAGTCCTTTTTCCCTCTAAATGCGCTAGACATTTTGAAAATTTTAGAATGTTCAAATATTATAGCACTTGCAATCGATCCTATACCCGAAGCGTATGGAACACGATGCATAATGTCTTACATAAAGATATGATGCTTTATCCATCTTCTGCCATAATATTTTATGTGTCTCGTTCTTACAATTCGAACTATGAAGAGGGATGCCGTAATCATAATCGAAATTTAAGAACACACTATGTATCCTTTGACTAAATTTAGTAAAATTTCTCAATCTAAGCTTTAGATTTTGAAACGAAGTACAATATTGTCTCCCTTAATTATAGCAAAACAACTATTCAACCCTTACGACTTTGCAAAGTATGACTCTTGTTTTCTATAATTAATATTGCTAACTTGCAATACTTGCCTTAATAATCATACAAGCACAACATTTATGCTCCCACTATCATGATGATTATTATCATATAAGCATAACACTTATGCTCCCACTAGCTTTGACATGTTTTAGAAAACAACTGAACTTCCAGAAAACAATACTTATTGAATTTCTGAAGTTCATATTTCTAATACCTAATGCTTTGATAATCCTTTATCTAAGCTTCTTAAACTTATACACCTTTGCCTTAGATAGCTCATATGTGTGTCTAAACAATCCAGACTAATTGCCAAATCTCACAATCGAATTATGGAAAGGGATGTCGTAACCATAATAGAATTCGAGAATACAATTTCACAATCACTATCTTCTTAAAATCTCTCTTAGTGAAAGCATTTCCTCACAGTCATTTTCATGAAGGAGGGAATCTTATGACACTTAGATTTTAATGGTGTATGTGTTCCTATCCATGCGAATTTGTCAAAACCAAAGTTTGCGACAAATCCAAACTCATATGGACTGAACTTTCTCAATCTTGATTTCTTGCCTTATGGTAACACGAGTGCCCACCATGTCTTCCAAGTAGTTAAGCAGCTCACCCTTTCAAATCAACGTACTTTTCATTGATCAAGGTGCTTGCCTTTTATGCGTTCAAATGAGAACTCATAGAACTCACATGCATAATTAACTTAATTGGAATGGCACAGAAACAAAATAATGTCAACACGATAGGTTGTAAACCTCAAGTCGTGTGCTAGTGATGATCGATAAGGTTTATTCTTGATTAGTTCTTGAAACTTTTCAAGACCATTAAGACTCCTACTGACTCCTTGACATATAAGATTCTTTTGTCAATAAACATTTCTCGACAAACAAATATTCAAGAGTTAGTGTAGTTTTTATCAAGACAAAACACTTCACTAAATTGGCCCTAGTTGGTCTTTGTCTTATCCAAAACATCACAACTTTCCAATTGTGCAAGAATAAGAAAACCTTTTCAAATTTCACATTTGATGAATGTTATAAACCTTCTTAAGACTTGTCACTCAATTCACAATCTTAACTCTAAGACTTGGTTTTGGAACGAAGTATGATTGACTTCTTGATTTAACCATTTCTTCAATTCTTGATTCCTCTTCTCAGACATACAATTGCACTAAGACTCACTTAGAGGATCAATTGAGATATGGTTCTTAATCATTAAGACCTATCATAAAACATAATAAAAAGGTACTCTCCCTTCTTCTTAGAATAGAGAAACTTTTATCTTTCTGCCTACTTGATTCTTCTTATTCGTTCTGCTATTTATTGAAACTCTTTCAATCAATTGAGAATTACACTTAATCTCATAAGTATAATCATATTTACTTAACCTTAGTAAATCATGACGAATATCTTTGTTACTCTTGTGGTGGACTTGATCAACACACAACCTTGTGTACTCGATCTCCTAGTCCTTCACTTGACACTTTGTCAATGAATTAGTCTAATTTCCAAATATGAAATTTCTCATTCATCATGCAACCAAGTTGTATGATTCCAAGTTTCTGTCCAATTGAAACTTGGGCGATGAGAAACATTCCCTATTTGGTAAATTCTTGACCTTTCCACAAATAACATAATTAAGAATCAAATCCATTATTGCTAATAATAGAAACTTACATCAATTTTTCATACACGCCATTGCAAGGATAAATAAATAATATAAAATCAAAATTTATATTATTGCGGAAAAATTTGTCCTTACAATGCAATTCAACTGAAAAACTATGTTGTTAAATATTCCTAAGCAATCTATTCTAACTCCAAGTAGTAGCTTAAGATTCTAATCTTCAAGTAATGCGATCGAAATCCATTTCTTCACGATTAGATTCCGCTCACTTCTTCCCTTAAGATTCCTCTCTTTTCTTCGATCCTACAAGACATCGAAATGTAATCTTATCACATTATGTATTAAGAATCTAGAATAGGAACTTAAAAGAGTTAGTTAATGGATTTTACCTAAAGTAGAGCCATACGTTTTGACTCTCCCATCTCTTAGATCTCTTAGGTAAATAGGGCAGCTTCGTCTCCAATGCCCCTTCTCTTGGCAATAAAAGCAAATTGACTCTTTTGGAACAACACACGGAACTACTTCTGACTTTGCCTTTCTCTTATGATCAAACTTTTCGATCATGGCATGCCTTTCGTTGCCATTGTCTATATCCATAGAGGTCTGGAAGGCAGATCCACCAATCAACTTTGCTTTTCTAGTGCGCCAAATCATTGCTGATTCAGCAGCAATAAGCATATAGGTGAGATCGATGAGGGTTACGTCGTGGTTCATCATATAGTACTCTCTTACGAACTCACTATATGAGTCAGGAAGTGACTGAAGAACCTAGTCAACAGCCAGCTCCTCACAGACAACAGACCCCAACATTCTTAACTTATCAATGTGCGACTTCATCTCTAGGACGTGTGCACACACTGACTTTCCTTCTTCATGTTTACTTGCCAAAAGGGCTTGAGTGAGTTTGAACTTTTCAACCTTTTGAACTTGTGGGTTAGGGAGAACAATAGGAGGAGGTGGAGGAAGTGAAGCATGATCTCGTGTTCCTCTATCGAATCGTGGAATATCATCTTCATGTGAAAAGCTTGTTCCACAGGATTTGGGAAGACCATAATTGTCATACTTTGACATCTACAAAACGGGAGAAAAATTCAAGTTAGTTGATTGATTGAGTCCTTAATAAATCACCCAAATGAGATATTAAGACTAGGACCCAACACAATACTCTACAACTTGGGAGAGGGATGCCGTAACCCAAATTGCAGAACATTTGAAGGTAAGTGAATGACGATTCACTAATTTCCACCATGAAAAACGAAAAAGAAATTTAAGTTTTAAATCTATTGAAAATTCCTAGATCTTTTGAGATTCATTGAACATTTCAATGGCATGTTTAAATCTCGATATGCCCCTCGATTCGTGACTGGGATGCCGAGGATCACAAAACAGGGTGTGAATAACCATGCAAACTTACATGGTGCCCCCAATGTTACAGTCACCTATTCGATGTGCCGGTTAACCACACACGCTCCACCGAACTATGACAAACAATGAGTCACCCTTTGCTACCTTTGCTTAGTACCATTTAGTGTGCCGGTTAGCCACACACGCTCCAATAATGTCTTCGCAAGGGCACAAAGTGTAATTTCATGGAATTGCATCAATTCACTTTTGTCTAAAGTAACTAAGATTGGGAATTTTGTATAAGACATTTAGTTACTTAATACTTCATTATACTTTTAATGGAAAGGGTTTGCCCTATCCTACCCGTTCGGCTAACGACCCTCCACTAGTCAAGAGTGCGGTGGGTAAGAGTGGATACCCATTCAATCGCCATTTTATAGGCAATTTCCTTAAACACCCCTTATAGACTAGCTTCGTGAATGAGGCCTACTAACGGTAAGACTGACTGTTTACTCATACATATATATAATACTAGACTTTTAATGTTATATATAGTATAGGTTGTATTTTACACTTTTAAAATACTAGGTGGTCTAATTTAATAAAACATACTTTTAATTTAATTAAATGTAAACCATATCACTATGGATTTATTAACTCTCTTTTAATTATACACTTAATTAATTTAATAAAACCATAAGGGTGTGATTTGAACTTTTCAAAAACAATACTAGGGTTTTAGAATCTAACATTTCTAAATTAAACTTTTAATCAACTTTTAAATTCCAAAACTTGAGGGCAAGTTTTGAAACATTTCAAAACATTAGGGTTTAGAATTTAAATATTTCAAATCAAACCTTTGAATCAAAATTTAAATTCCAAAACTTGAGGGCAAGTATTTGAAACATTTCAAAAACACAAGGATCAAATAGCAAATAATTTAAATTAAACAATTAATTTAATGATTATCTAAATTTGACCTAATTTCAATTTCTTGCAAGATAAGTTACCCAATTAATACAAATAATTAATCTTTAATCATATAAGGAAATTATTATCTAATCAATTGGTAATTATCTTTTGTTTAATCAAGGATATTCTCAAATATAAGATAAAATTCGAATATTAAAGACCCAAAACAATTAAGGCAAGTATCCTCAAGCAAAATAGCAAGAAATCCCGAAATCTGCTCTTACTGACGCTCGAACTCGCCGAGTTCCTCTATGGACTCGCCGAGTTGGAGCAACTCGCCGAGTTCATCGGTCAGGGAGCCAAAAAATCGATTTTGAAGCTTGAACAAATAACCAATGCATCAATACAATAGAAACCAATCAAGGCTCTGATACCACTGATGGGTTTAGGCGATAAGAACATCCTATGTGCTCATGCAAACCCTAATGCTTGGATCTAGGTTTCTCTATTGTACATGCATTCATCCAAGACTATAAACCCTAGATCTAGCATGTGATAATCAATATTAACATATAAATTAGGGTTTAGATCATACCTTAATTGTTATGTAGCAATAACAATCTCAAATCCTCCTTGTAATGGCTTTAGAAAGCTTAGAGTCACAAGTGTCACTCCTCTAATGGCTCACAAACACCAAGAGCAAGAGGATGAAGAATAAGGAAAGAGGAGGCTGCCCAAAACGTGTGGAAACCCTAGTGGAACTCTTAGCCACGTTTTTGGGGCTTAAGGGTACTATATATACATGTAGGCTATTAGGGTTTTCAACTAGGAAACCCTAATCTGACTGCTTAAGCCCTAAGCAGCCCATGGACCCTTTTAGAATATCCCTTGGGCGATTTCTAATGGGTTTCCCCATAGAATTCGTCCAACCTATTATTCCAAGGTGATCCATAGCCCAAATGCAATTATCTTATAATTACAGTTCCAGTCCCTTAAGTTTAATTAATCTCTTTTAGCCACAAAATTAATTATCAATTAATTCTTGACTAATATTAATTAAACAATATGATTTCTCCTTTAATATATTATTCTCATAATATATTAATAAATCATAATTAATCCTTTCTCTCCATAATTCATCCTATCAAGTTGCTTTGGTGAAGGCAACCCAAAAGGACCATGCACCATCGGTTCAAGTACATACCAAAATAGTTATGGACTTAGACACTAATCCAACATAAATATGGTGTTGGAGGTTATAGTACGTTGGGCGTACTCAATGTAAGTTGGGCGTACTAGCTGATCAAAACATGTATTCAAGAGCGTACGTTGGACGTATGCGATCAGATGCCAGACCCTAATTTGAGGACTCTTGATGTAGGCTTTCTTGCATGTTCCTTGTTTGGTTATGGCTCTAAAGTAGGATCACCTGTTCGGGTGTCTATCTCACCTCCGAGTATATACGGTTGTGTATTCCTTGGATTGTTGGTATTTAGTATGTTGTTATGTTGTAGTGATCTGTTAGATGTATATCCTGGTATATAGGATGTTGCTATGTGGTAGTGATATGTAGATCTGTATGTGTACTTATACTTTTTGGTTATCATCTAGTGGAGTGCCCTAGGGAGTGTATATAGTCATGTAGGATAGCCTGAGAACTCTTAATCTAGGATTTCTTGCATGTTCCTTGTTTGGTTGTGGCTTTAGAGTAGGATCATTTGTCCTGGTGGCCATCTCACCTCTAGTTACTTATGGTTACGCATTTCATGGAGGTTAGCTGTTAGTAGGCCAGTATACTGTGAGAGGACTAGTAGGCGGTAGTGAGTTATATGATTGATGTTTGCATGTACTATGGGCCTGCTTGATCCTTGATTGCTTTTTATGTCGACATATGGTGGTAGTGGGTTGAGGCGGTCCTGCTTTGTGCTGTAGGCCAAGATACCTGGTGTGGGCCGGCTGTAAACCGTAGGCGCGGAGGCTCAGAAAGAGCAGTTGGGTTGAGGCGGTGGGCCAACAAACTATGGGCATTCCAATCCGATGATTGTGGGCCGTTTTGCATTCTTGTATGTTTATCGTATGGGGTATTTTTGGGAAAAATTACTAAGCTTTGTGCTTACCCAGTTGTTTATTGTTTCATATATCATCGGTCGTTATGGGAAGGCGAAGGCATGACAGTACACATTCATCAACATCAATGAAGATTCCGTGCTTTAATATTACTCTGATTTTCAATAAATGTATTTGGAATAAACAGTTTTCTTCATAATGGATTTATAATTGGGAAGCTCTACTTTAATAAAATGAAAAATTTTTGTTGTGAAAATGGGACGTTTCAAGTTGGTATCAGAGCCCTGGTTTGAGCGAATTGGAGGAACACTTGTGTGAATCCAGTCTCAAACTAGGATCCGAGAGTTTTCACAAAAAGTTTTTGAAAAAGAATTTATAATAAAAGGGTTGGGTTAGGCACATAGGTTCGGTTCCTTGTCATGTTCTTTTCTGATTGTTGGCTTGGGATCGGGAACATGGAGCTTGACTTAACTTTGGTTTTATAGGAAGATGTGGTGTCTACAGTCAGAAAAACATGTTAGTGGATAAGGTTCTTTTAGAAAAGCATGCTTGTTATGTTTACTGAGTTTTGATTTTGCTGATATATGAATTGTTAGAAAAGCATGCTAGTGGATAAGGTTCTTTTAGAAACTGTTGGATAGAAGTGCCTGAGTTCGGTATTGCCTTATGATATAGGGAATTGCTTGCTATATGTTACTTGATTTTTTGATTGCTACATGTATGTTGATTAGTTGTATATGGTCAGAATTGAATAGCCTTAGAATGGTCGACTTAACCTTACTTCCTGTTCCTTGTTTGGTTGTGGACTTAGGGCATAGTCGATTATTCGACAGTCTATCTGATCTCTTATTGTGTACAACAAGCATGCACAAAAGGAACCAATGGTGCGAGAACAAGGTAATCCTAGGAAGAGTGCATAGAAAGTTAGTTGTAGCTCATATGAGAAGTAGGTGTTAGCACACCTAGGAGTGGTGTAGTGCAGTGACTTAGGACCTTGGGATGAATTCTGAATCGATTACGGATAGGTGTGGAAGGTAGTATGGTCCTGTACTACTGAAAGAACAGGATTCGTATGAGGTTCGAGAGGAATATCGAGGTTACTAAGGAACTAATAGGAGTGTGGCATGGTGTGTTGAGCACTGTGTTTTGATGTCTTATCTTTCCTTGGTATACTTTCAGTATGGCGGCTTTAGAAGGTTCAGGATCAGAAGCTGGTCGCATTAGGATAGCAGGTCTGGGTGAATAGGAGATTCGCGAGATCATTGCTTCCAGAGCGGCCAAGGCGTTCAGGGAGGCAATTCCGGAGTTTTTTTGGGTCGGTCAAGACCGCATTGATTGAGGAGTTTGAACGACACTATGCCACCATCACGCAGATAGCTGCTGCCGTAGCGACATCATTAATCACCATTGCAGGATCTCAAAGAGGCGAGGCGATGTAGTACGAGGAGTTCAGTTATACGAAGCCTCCAGAGTTCAGAGGCAACAGGTACCCGATCATCGATTCAAGTTTCATTTATGATGTGGATGTTTGTTCAAGTGTTCATGTCCCGAGGGCCAAAAGGTGAAGTTTGCGCTGAATCTTCTTTGCTGGGGTGCGAAGGATTGGTGGGAGTTTGTAACGCAGGGATTTTCTCAGGTCGAGCGAGCCGCAGTGACTTGGGAGTAGTTCCTGGACATGTTCCGAGCGGAGTATATTCCCCTTGTGTAGTGGGAGAGATTGGCTCAGGAGTACCTGGATCTGAGACTGATGACCGAGTCGGTGACGGAGGTCACCAAGATGTTCACTGAGAGGGATTTGTTCTGTCCTTAGTTCGCTACTTCAGAGCAGGCTCAGATGACTCGGTACTTGAGCATGCTCAAGACGGATATTCGACAGTTTGTGTCTACCGAGCGATACAGTACCCTTGTGCTTCAGGATGTCGCGAGGAGGCGGGAGGCTGAGATAGAGACCCATACGAGGGAGCAATGTCAGGATTTGGTTTAGTCTCAGCCTGCAACAAAGCGGTTCAAGTCCATCGGCCGGAGTTTAGGATCAGCTGAAGGGAGGTGCAGATCTTTTGTATGTCACAGGTGTAACGAGGTGGGTCATTTTGGTAGAGATTGCAGGCGGAGTGCACAATTTTTTCCATTGCGACTAGGAGGGCCACATCAGAGCTCATTGTCTCTTTCTCATTTTTGGTGAGGTGATGGACCCTACACCACTAGCTTGGCAGTTACCCAATGGTCGTCATGGGACAGCGAGAGTTTCGAGGGCCGAGGTCTGAGTTGTCAGTTCTTCTATTTAATTCGTTGTTGCAGTGTTGGTATTCATATGTATTTTCTTTTATGTTTCGAGGTTCAGTTGTAACCTTGGATGATCAATCGAATGAAATTGCCTAATTAGCTCTGTTCTAATTGAATTCTTATTATGAATGGATTAATTATCTTTGTCCTCGGTTGTATGTGTATTGGAATTTATGAATGTTTTGTGGGTTCATATTCTCCTGTGTATTTGGATATCAGTGGTTGGGATCAAGTGGTAGAGTTCAGGTTAGTCTGGGTATTGAAGGATTGTGAAGTTGTCAAATTCTAGCATATTTCAAGTGGGGGAGAGTGGAACCTCGCAACAGGAAGACCTTGTGCCAAGGTTCGGTTCTCATTCGGATTTCTCCAAGTTCAAGAGTTTCATGCAGTCGATGAATCTTTTGACTTCGTGTCAAAATCTTTTTCAGCTGTTGGATTTCTCTTCGAATCATATTAGTTTTAGTTGTGATAACATCCATAGAACGTATTTGTGCGTTAGATCCTAGAGTGTTAGGATCCCAAGTTGAGGGATGTGATGATAACTTCCTTGTCTTTTCTTGTTTGATTGGGACTTGGAAGTCTAAGTCATGGCCTGAAGGCCTGGTAGGGTCAATTAAATCTTGTTGGCATCGAGTGTTGACATCAGTTAGTGGATCGGGGGTAAGCCTAAGTGTTGTCATCGATTAGTGGATTAGAGGTAAGCCCGAGTGCTGTTGTCGGTTAGTGGATCGGGGGTAAGCCCGAGTGCTATTATTGGTTAGTGGATCAGGGGTAAGCCAGAGTGTTATCAGTAAATAGCTAAGCAGAGTTGTCAGAGGCGAGTAGGAGTGTGGCCTAGTTTGGTATGTGGCCAGTTGGTTCTCGTCGCAATGGTTCACTTATGTGTAGGATTAGCATGACGGCGTTTGGCTGAGAGGGTTTTGTGCCGATCAAACTTGCGGATTTTCGGTCAAATTGGTTGATGTGTAGGTTGTTTCAGGTTCCAAGTAGGGACGAAGTTACATCATGAAGTGGAAGTGAGAACTAATTTCGAGGACGAAATCTAATTTAAGAGGGGGATAATTGTAACATCCTGTTTCCTATCATTCTTATTTCAGGGTCGTGGGTTGGAAGTCGATTGTGTAAAGGCTTTAGGCATTAAGGAGGTAAATATTAGACCTTGTGGAAGGAGGTAATGATGGTTGAGAGATCTAACCCTTGAATTGTGTTTTGGGCCGAAGGGTAAAAAGGGAAAAGTCATAGGTCGGGTTCTTGCATGAAATATGGATTTTTGTTCGAGAAGGTTTTCGTCCAATATATCTATATAATAATGTGGGGCTCTTCAGTACCTTTCCGTGGATATAAAGAACGCCAAAATTGGAGTTGAAACGAAGAAGTTATAACAGTTTGAATCTGGTGGTGGAGGTTGTAGTACGCTGAGCATACTCAATATACGTTGGGCGTACTAGCTGATCAAAAAGCGTATTCAAGAGCGTATGTTGGGCGTACCATTTGGTACATTAGGAGTACGCGATCAGATTCCAAACCCTAATTTGAGGGTGTTGATCTTTATTTAAGCTCCTTAACTCCCCAAACCCTTTCTATTCTCAACCTACACCCCTTCAACATCCTCACTTGAAACCTTAACCCGCGTTTGAGCCTTGTGAGCAAAAGAAGGTGTTTTTAAGTGCTTTGGAGTGTTCTTGGTGCATCTTAGAGAAGAATGAGCTCATTGGAGAAGTTTTGGTTGCATTGAAGCTTGTAGATCCAGACCTTGTTCACCTTGATCTTTCTTCTGGAGGTATAAAGTTTAAATCTTGATGATGCATTTGTAAGATCTAGCTAGTTTTGAGTGTTATGAGCTTTTGGTCACTTTAAGTTCATAAAGTTTAGATCTTGAAAGTTTGTGACCTTGTTATGGATAAAGTTGGAAACTTCATCCATCTAAACATCATATTGATTCAGATCTGAAGGTTGGAGACTTGGACTTAATGGATTAAGTTGAAAAAGATGCACTTTTGGTCCCTTTGAGACTTAAAGACCAGATCTTGTTTGTTGGGACCATTCTAATGGATAAAGTTGGAAACTTTATCCATTATAAAGCTATTAGGAACCATAAAAATGTGATATTGGTCCTTCTATCCATTCCATGCAAGAGTTATGATGTATTAATGGATTAATAAGTTAGGGTTTTGGCTTTTGGACCTTTTCTAGCCATGGAAAGTCATAAAGGTGAAAACTTTATGACTTAAGTCGATGTTTTGATTCTAGATCTGAGCTATGGACAAAAGGTGTTAACTGATAAGTACTTAATGGAGAAATAAGACCAGGGGACGTACGTTGGGCGTACACAACTGCCATGGATTTTGACTTTGTTGAATTTCGTTGACCACTGACTTTTGACCAAGTTTGACTTTAGGTCAAACTTGAGGGTTTTGGACTATTAATTAAGGTTTTACTTGGTTTTGGTGATTAGCAGATTCGCGGGAGCACGCAGTGAAAAAAGGGAACGTGTCTCAGTTTTTTGGGTTTCTTCATTTTAGGTGAGTTTTGCCTCATTGTACTTGTGGGTCTAAGGCACCAATGTCGGCCCACTAGTTTTGGTTATCTTTTAGTATAGGGATGCCATAGGGATTGTATATAGCCATGTAGGATAGATTGAGGACTCTTGATCTAGGCTTTCTTTCATGTTCCTTGTTTGATTGTGGCTCTAGAGTAGGATCACCTGTCTGGGTTTCTATCTCACCTTTGAGTATATACGATTGCGTACGCCTTGGATTGTTGGTATTTAGTATGTTGCTATGTTGTAGTGATCTGTTAGATATGTATCCTGGTATATAGGATGTTGCTATGCGGCAATGATCTGTAGATATGTATGTCTACTTGTACTTGTTGGTTATCATCTAGTGGAGTGCCCTAGGGACTGTATGTAGTCATGTAGGATAGCCTGATAACTCTTGATCTAGGCTTTCTTGCATGTTCCTTGTTTGGTTGTGGCTCTAGAGTAGGATCATCTGTTCGGGTGGCTATCTCACCTCTAGTTACTTATGGTTAGACATTTCATGGAGGTTAGCTGGTAACAAGACAGTGTACTGTGAGAGGACTAGTAGGAGGTAGTGAGTTGTATGATTGATGTTTGCCTGTATTATGTGCCTGGTTGATCCTTGATTGCTTTTATGCCGACACATGGTGGTAGTGGGTTGATGCGGTCCTGCTTTGTGCTGTATGTCACACCCCCGAAACCAGACGGCGGAAACGTCCGGGGGATCGCGTGACTTAAATTGAATACCATCACAATGAATATACATGAATCATAACATAAACATCACCATGCATTAATACATTACAACTGATATTGTTTACATCCAGTACATTGTTTTAAATATTACACATTCATAACACAAAATGTTTCAGAGTTTTCAAAACAAAACATCCTAACATACTTGGTATTACCCTTCCGCTTACCTGTTACCTGAGAATACAAGTTATTTTGGAAAACGTCAACATATGAAATGTTGGTGAGTTCATAAGCAAAGTTGTGAATAAAATGATTTGTGTAGTTTGTAAAACCCGGAAAATCCGATATTTTCTGAAAAGACAATAGTTTATCAAAGTGTGAAGATCCATAAGTTGATGCATGAATGATTTCAAAACATATATATAAAAAGGGTGTTTTGTATTATAGTTATAGAAATTCCGAGCGAGTAGTATTGATTCCCCCGGAAAACCCGATGTTTTCCGATGTCGAAAGATATGCGTGATTGCTAATTGTTATACCGCCACAACGAATGGCTTTTGATTACTCATCCTTAAATACTCGGATGGTGTTGGATAAACCTAGTGAGTCGTTGTAACGATGTCCGGTGAAGACAAGTTATAACAGCCAACTACGAACGTCCCATAGAGGTGTCGTCCGTTGTTACTCACTTAATCCAAACCACCTTGATTACTGTTGAATAACGTCCTAATTCCGTCTACTTTGATTACTCATAAGCCTTAGGGAACGAAGAGAAGAGGAGTACGAAGTCCTGCTACTATCGTAAGTACCTTAGGCTGTCGGGGATGCGAAAGACACGTTAGCCCAACTCGCATTTGATTACTTTGACCTTACTAGCAATACTAATGGACCACTAGGGCCCAATAGCACATAAAAGCCATTGAAAGTCCTTTTATATGGATTTGGGCCATAGGAGGCCCAATAACATATAAGCGTTATCCCTTTGGGCCCAAAGATCATGCTAATGGACTTGCAAGGTCCAACAAGCATGATTTGAAACTCTCAAGCCCAAAGTTTGAAGGTTTACTCGTCTTAGGTATCGCATATCTACTCGAGGGTTTGATTGGACGATCGTAGTTTTTGTATCGATTCGAGACCGATCGATTTGTTTATAACGATTTTTGGAGTTAAACGTGTATTCATCTTTCAATTTTTCGTAAGTTGTGGTTTTGTATTTTGAATCAATGAAATAATTTGCTTAAAATAGTGGTTTGACCTTTTGAACACCTTTCTTTTTATGAAAATAACAGTTTTAGTCCTTTATATAAAAGAAAAGACATTTTTAGCCCTTAAAACATTTTCTTGACACTTTTGCATCATAGATTTGTTGAATTGATAGTTTTTACTCAAAAATTATTTTTGTTAACAGTTTCAGCCCTTTCAGAATAGTATTTTCCGATTAAAACCCAACTTTTCGCAATTTTTACAGTTTTGGCCCAAAATCCAAAAACTTTACGTTTTTGATCCTTTTTGGAAATGAAAGGCATTTTTGACCCTTGAAATAGTTTTGTTACACTTTTTATCCCCTGTTTTGAAGAAATTTTCATTTCAGCCCCTTTGATTGTCATTTTTCGCAATTTTGGGCTTATTGGGCCGAAAAGCCCAAGATTAGCCCATTAAGCTAAAAATTTACATTTCAAGTCCTTTGAAAATTATAATATACATAAAAACAATTATTGAAACTGTTTTGACCCTTTGGCCTTTAAGAAACCGTGGATTGGCCACCTTGTTCCCAAATTTTGTATATTTGACAATGTAAGCCCAAAAATGGGTTTTATTTTGAAATATGTTTATCATAATCTTATAAGTTATTATTCTTGACTTGTTTAGTGTAAAATAACTTAGATCATGTTTGTTTCCTTTCTCATGTCATAGATCTCGAGTTATCATCCCTTTTTGGTTACATGTTCATCACAAAAACACATAAAATCATACATACATGCATAAAATCACACATAGCATACACATACACATAGATCTACACATTTTTCTTGTATTCTCCCCCATAAAACATATAAAAACCGAAAATAGAGGGGTATGAAGCTCACCTTGAGTTGTGGGTTCGGTTTTTGAAGAGAGAAACGAAGAAGATTCGATCCTAGCAAGTCTTCTTGGAGAATCTCGAACTTAGATGTTTCTAAGAGGGTGATCATGAGTTTGAATAGATTAGGAAGTAATTTTTGATAAAACAAAGAATCTAGATCATAGATCCAAGCATGAACTTACCTTAGATGATGAATTTGTGGAATAATCTCCTTGAAAAGCTTCCTAAATCTCGAAAATTTGATGAAGGATGAAGAAAGTTCTTTGAGAGTGTTTGAGTGAAATGTGTGTGTGTGTTTGTGTTGTTTTCGGCCGAGAGAAAAAGAGAGAGGAGAAGAGAGAGTGTTGATGAGATGTTTGCTTGGAAGCATGAGTTGCATGCATGGAGACCCAACAAATAATAGTGAGGTGGCCATGGAAAGTCAACTCTTCTCTTTTGGTGTAGTTGGGCCGAGAAAAGGAGAGGGGAAAGAAGGATTTGGGCCCTTTAATGCTTAAGCCCAAATTATAAACCCATTAGGTGATTTTCGGCCCAATTAAACCAAAGAATGATTTTTATGACCCATTAGGGCTATTTAAATTTGTTGTGGCCCAATAAGGCCCATTAAAATTATCCTAGTTTATTTTAGGCTTATAAAGCCCAAAATATTAAGTTTCAAGCATATGGGTCTAAATTAGGGCCCATTTGAGAGTTCTATGTTCAAGATAGTTAAATTGGAAGCTTATTGGTCCATTAGGCCCAATAAGGAAATCCTAGTCCAAAATGGACTTAAACCGGGATTTCAAGGGTTTCCAATTCTTTGTTGACTATTTGTAGTGCTTGAATGAAGTATTTGATGAAAGTTTTGTTGTTATTGAATAAGCATCATACATGCTTTCACATTGTTGGTTCATAATTGATATAATTGTTGTAGTTACAAAGCATCAAAATTCCTAGTTGTGACACTGTAGGCCAGGATACCCGGTTCAGACCAGCTGTAAGTCGTAGGAACGGAGGCTCAGAAAAGAGTGGTTGGGTTGAGGCGGTAGGCCAACAAACCCTGGGCATTTCAATCTGATGATTGTGGGCCGTTATGCATGCTTGTATGTTTATCGTATGGGGTATTTTGGGGGAAACTCACTAAGCTTTGTGCTTAACCAATTTTTTATTGTTTCAGTTATCATCGGTCGTCGTGTGAAGGCGAATGCGTGACGGTACACATTCATCAGTAGCAATGAAGATTCCGTGCTTTAATATTACTCTGATTTTCAATAAATGTATTTGGAATAAACGGTTTTCTTCATAATGAATTTATAGTTGGGAAGCTCTACTTTAATAAAAATGAAAATATTTGGTTGTGAAAATGGGATGTTTTACCTCCGCTTCCCCAGATGCTCTAAATCGATCTCTCTCTCTTTCTCTCTTGGGCTCTAGTAATCATATTGTTCAGTTTTATTCACCCTAATAGACTCAGAAACTCCCAGATGTCATGGTATCTCGTCTTCTTCATCTCCTCGTCATCTGCGTACTGTGGGACCAAAAGAGCTATCTCCCGGAACTTGGCGTTGATCTCCTCCATAGTCTTTGTGGTCTGACGAAGGTCCATAAACTCCCTCGTCAACTGATGCACCTCAATTGCCGATGCAAACTCATCCTGGAATCTTGTCACAAACTTCTCCCAAGTCTTGTCCACCACAGCCGCAGATCCCAATGCACGACAGACCTCCTCCCACTAATCAAGGGCTCAGTCCCTGAGAAGGTAGGATGCAAATTCCACCTTCGCTGAGCATTATCCATGTCATCGATCCATCGATGGCTAGCAATGGGGTCCTTATCCCCAAAGAACTTCGGATCTCCACAGGCCTTGAACTCCCGAAAAGAGGGAGTCTGTGCACCGAACTGTCCTGCTGCGATCTCGACCCGAAAGGCAATGAGTCGCTCATCTAGAAGCTCCATAATCCCCTCCTTGATGGTACCGAAAATCACAAGGTGGCCTCCATAATACTGTGAGTAATCTTTGATGTGACGAACTCGCGTAATCGCTCATTAATTGGTTTTGGACCAAATCCAGAACTGCATCCAGAAGCTCCTCCTCGACTGGCCACCATATTGAAATACAAACATACAAACGATCAGAATAACTCGAGAGAACTCACACTTTGCAGGATCCTTAGAATCCCCAAGACCATCCTTGATTCGAGTACAAATATTTTGCTTTCAGTAGTACAGACCCACTACTACCTTCTACACCTATCCATACTTTCCTCAAGAACCGTCCTGAATCCTCTGAGTCACCCCACTAAAACCATATACATAATCCCTATGCTAAGCAGCATACAACTCCCACTATGTCATTTCCTAGGCTCTCCTTGAAATTCTCAATTCGTCAGTATCTACCATACTAAGAACCTCAACCAACACCGTTGGTTTCCTTACACATGAAAATTGTACACAAAATGGAACCACATAGACTCTCGGATAGTGATTCTACCTTAAGCCCACAACCAGACAAGGAATAGCAAATAAGGCCAAACTAATCATTCTAGGGATATATGATCCTAATCATATACAATTTTTAAAGCATAAACTTAGCATTAATTAACTGAGTCGATATCAATCCTAAGTAGTACATAACATCCAATCCTCCTAGGCTATAAGTCATCACACAAATCAAGCAATTCTAGCATATGATTCCTAAAGGTATCCTTAGCCCTACTCTAGCATGCAATTCACATATTAGGCATATTAGTTATAATTCATGGGTATGGGTATTTTAGGAATCACTTACTTGAGCTCGGCTAATCGCACGTATCACACCCATTTTCCTTTGAAAAAAATATTTTTAGAAATTTATTTCTCTTTTAAAAAAGATTAGCAATTCTTTAGTTTGAGTTCTGACACACCCGAAAGTGTGCCAGAATCCCTCAAGCCAAGGCTCTGATACCTGCTTGTAACGTCCTATAAGTCATAGAAAATTTTTCATTTTTAATTAGGAAAATAATCAATGCATATATCATAAAGGATTATCAAAGTCAATCAGTGTTTCAAAAAGAAGATTAGAGTATCATAAAATCATAAGTGTGAAATCTCTAGTGGATGTGATGCAATCATGTTGGGCCCTTCCCTTTCGAATTGGAAATACGTGAAAAGTGTTAAACCATAAAACTATAAGCACGAAGCTTATTGAGTTCCCCAAATACCACATACCAAATAAGTAGGCCCAGCCGATCACATAACTAAATGAGCCCAACACAACATACATAAATGGGCCCAACCCAACATACATGATAATGGGCCCAACCCAACATGTATGATAATGGGCCCAACCCAACACACAAATGGGCCCAACCCAACATATAAATAGGCCCAACACAACATAAACATGTAAGAGTCACAAAGACATATAGCACAATCCAATGGGCTGGCATTGGTGCCTTCGACCCATGAGTACCGTGAGAAGACTCGCCTCATTCTGATGTCAGAAAATGAATCACATACACGATTTTCCTAGACTGAAACTCCCCACACTGAATAACACATCATAAACCATAATTAGAATTTGGTAACAATCCCCAATCACAAGTCTTGAATCTGATTGACCTACTTGGGTAAAAGACCATTTTACCCTTCTACGATTAGGACCCACCCTTCAAGACCTAACATCCGATTAGACCAAAAGTTGGCCTTCTGGAGTTATGCCAAGCGTACCTGTTCTCTACGCAATGTGTAGAGTCTTGTGATGCAAAAACAGGGTTAAACCAAACTATGCGCTATGTAGCTAAGATTCTGCCCTGTGTAATCATGTTGTTTGCTAACTTTCATATTAAGACCTCAATACCTTAAGACCAAACGTACAACTCTCAGATCTTAACCTCATGGACGTCTTAAATGATAAAGTCACAACCTTTATGTAACATCCCAAAAATCAGAGTAAATTTAAATTTTTCAAAAACAACCCAATAACTATAAGTGTTTACAAAACCATTGTTTTTAAAAGTGTGTATCAAATATCAGAGTATCCCAAAATCCAAAATCATAAAAACCGGAAGATGTGCATGATCACGCCTTCGCCTTCCCCCGATCCTTTGAAGTACTTGAAACAATAAACTGAAACTGTAAGCCAAAGCTTAGTGAGTTCCCCCAAATTACCACCACACCACATAACCAACAACAACATGCATACATGAGCCTTCAGCATGACTGGACCACCTCACCGGGCCTACAACCTATATGGACCGCTATCTGCGCCTTCAGCCTGACCGGACCGCCTCACAGGCTTTCAGTCTATCCGGGCCACCCTAGGTATCTTGGCCTTCAGCACCAACTGGTCCGCCTCAACCCATCAAACCATAACATGTCAACATATACAATAACAATCAATAATCACCAAACTCAGGTAATCCTACAGATCTACCAGTCTAACATATATCCAATAACACAGGTATTCCTATAGATCTACCAATCTAACATATATCCAATAACATAGGTAGTCCTATTGATCTACCAGTCTAACCACATAACCGGTAAACACATATCTCAGCATAACAACATATAACAAACCAGGATATCTAATCCCATGGGTTGGCCTTGGTGCCTTCGACCCATAAGTACAGTGAGGAAAACTCACCTCTCAGTCCGAACAAAAATCTGAATAGGTCTCTGCTCCGAATCTAAGCTCTACCCGTCACCTATTCATCAAATAGTGACCAATCTCAAATACAATTCAAAATACCCAAAATACCCTTAGGTTAAACTTGGTCAAAGCCAAAAAGTCAAAAAGTTAATCGAGTTAACTCAATTTGAGACCGCATGGCGTCCAAAATGGATGCATTCCGTTTCTGGAGAACACATAGCGTTCTCCAGCTGGTCCATTTTTCTTTTATTAAGATCTTAATCCTTAAGCTCTTTTGCTCAAATTCCAGATCTAACCTTAAAGTAACGTCCTTAACCATAAAGTTTCCAACTTTATGATCTTGCATGGCTAATAAGTGCACAACAACAAAAACCCTTACTCCTTAACCCATTTAGACACTAAAACTCATGCATGGAGGGAAACTAACAATCAAGATTGCATTTTTATGACCTTATACACTCCAAAACTTCTGGAAGGACAATCCATTTGGGTTTAGAGCATGCCATACTCAAGAACACCATTATTTGGGACAAAAGATCATAAAGCACCATACAAAATAAAATAAGCCTCAAGGTATGAACTTTATACCTTCCAGATATGTAGGAGGGTGCAAAACTTCCAAATCCAATGTTGTTCCAAGCTTCTAAGTGGTTCTCTTCTCCTTCTCCTTCCTCTAAGAACACCAAAATACACACCAAAGGCTCAAGAATACTCAAAATGAATTAGGGTTTGCCAAGGGGTCAAAATCGGGCTAGAGTTGATCAAAGGGAGGAGTCTTGGGAGTTAATGATGCATTGCGTTCTGCATGGACGCATACCGTCTAGAACGACATGCATTCCTTGTGGACACATAGTGTTCTCCTGGTGAACAAATTTCCTCAAATGCCATAAGGGACCCATTTTGTAACATACCAAAAATCACAACAAATTTAAACTTTTAAAAACAACCCATAGTCATAAAATGTTTACAAAATCATTGTTTCCAAATTGTTTATCCATATTAGAGTATCCCAAAATCATAAAGCCATAAATAGAGGATGTGTACGGTCACGCCTTCACCTTCCCGCGATCATCAGAAGTACCAGAAACACCAACTAAAAACTGTAAGCCAAAGCTTAGTGAGTTTCCCCCAAAGTACCAACACACAAACAGATAACATACACAACAGCATGTCGGGTCCCATCAACCATCGGGTTGGAATACCCCAGGCCCTCAATACGAGTCTGGCATGCCAACCGACCCTCAAGTCGTATCTGGAATGCTTCCAAGCCCTCAGTATGAGTCTGGCATCCCAACAGGCCCTCAGTGTGACAACCGTCAAATTTCGCTCAAGTCAAAGTCAAACAAAGTCAAGAAGTCAAACCGGTCAACTCCATTAACCCTTGTATGTTAGGGTTTACATTATACAATTCGCTATTTCAATGAGAAAACATCATTTGAAAAATT
The DNA here is from genome assembly GCF_052849685.1 of Lactuca virosa. NCBI lineage: Eukaryota > Viridiplantae > Streptophyta > Magnoliopsida > Asterales > Asteraceae > Lactuca > Lactuca virosa. Next base: position 77,131,959 of record NC_136426.1, read on the forward strand.
CATGTGTTTGATTTTCCTTAGCCTTAACAGTGCTAAACAACAAACCAAAGCGATAAAACAGTATTGCACAATCATCGGGATTGTGTAAGACACTAAATCATGGCTTAACGGGGTTTATGGACCTTTCGTTGCGAAGCCGGACACTCAAAAAGATCACAAACGAAACCTCTCACAATCTCTTTCACTCAACTTCTCTCTATTAAAATCTCTCCCAAATCTCTCCCGAATCTCTCCCAAATCTCTCTCAAAAGTTCCTTTAAATTTTTGTAATCATTCGGGCCATCCCGACCCTTAACTGGGTCAAAAACCACTTGAAACGGGGTAAAAACGGGTAAAATAGGCTTAAGGACCCAAAACTGAAGCTTCAGGACCGAAGTCCCTGTCATAAAGGAAGACGACACACATTTGTCTGTCGTAACCTTACGACTCGCGTGTTGATGACACGCAATGAGTATCAAGGAAGCCCCTGTCATAAAAGAAGACGACATGCATGTTTGCGTGTCATAATTTTTCCGGTTTTTCGACTACGACTTCGTTTTAACTCCGTTTTTCATTATTTTAACGTGGGATTTTCACCCAAAACTTTATTTTATAAACTAAGGCCCCAAAATATATAAATCCCCAGGGTTTTTATAAAAATGTATTAAAAGAATTGGTGGTTGGACTAATTATTGAGGGAATATTTGCTTTTCCTTATTTTATGACAAAAGCAAGCCACCACCACCTCACTCTATGATCATCCACTCTTTCCCACTACTCCTTGTCACCTTAGTGGACCTTTACACCCAATCTCCAGCTCTTCCCATGTTCTAAGAGCTGGAGGATTGATCCTCTCTCCTCATTCTCCATAAAGTTCTTTCATTCTACACTTAGCAACCAAAGGACACTCTCCAAAATTCTCTCATCTTTTCTCTCAATTTCAAGAACTTCAAGGCTTTCTCCAGGGATTTCTTCCTTCAATTAGTAAGTATCTTCATCATTCACATAATTATTAAACTCCATTCTACTCAAATCATTGATATCTTACACAAATTCCATCTTATTCGGTGTTAGATTCTCGAATCATCAAGACATCTTCTTAGTGTTCTTGGGTTGAACACTTCCTCTATCTCACTTTCATCTACTGAAATCACATAAGGTGAGTTCATACCCCTACATTTACATGTTTTTCTTAAGTTTTAAGGGGGGAATACAAGTAAAATTATCAAGAACACAATTAAACTTTTTCTAACAGATTACATCAGAAAAGATGGACGTTAATCACGGACTGTTTTGGTCAACTTAAATATTTTAGTTTTCAAAACTGTTCCAGGTGCAAGTAGTTCAAACTCTTAGCTTTAAAATGGCTACTTGCACATCTCCATATGATTTTTCTACAATTTATGGTGATTTTTACAAAACTGCCTGTCATTTCAGAGGCAAACCCGGACCAGTCTGTGATTATGAACATTTTCACCTCTGTTAGAGATCACTAAAAATCATGGTAAAATTTACGAACAAACTAGACTCATATTCCAAACTCTCAAAATTTTCGGATTTGGATTTAGAGCTTTGATGATTTTTTTATAAATTTTCTAAGAACAGTAACAGAAACTGTTTTTCAACGAAAAGTTGCTGTTAATTTCATTTCACCTTGTAACATGTTGAGCAAGGTGTATATCTTTATGTGATTATATGTTATTGCAATATATGACAATTTTATCTTAATATTTAGACACACATCAGTTTACAAATGGATTTGGTCATATAAAATATAAAGAATAATAAGTGATTATAATCAAAGTACAATCGATACATTCAAACATTTAATAAACTATTTTGAATATAGTTTGCATACATTACCACGTACTACCCTTGGTTGATAAACTATAATAGGTATAGTTTATGATACATTACATAACAAATACATTTAAAAAGGGTACATTTATACAAAGGATATTTTCATTAAGCAAGGTACGGCCATACGGTACCAAGTTTTCATAACACGTAATTCCGTTAATGACTTTGTGAGACATTTACTTCAAATTACCATTAAGTCCTGTATTGTAACCAGAGTCTCCTTGAGGGAGAGCGTGATACTTGTGTATAGATCTATATTGGGTTTGACAAACCCACACCTAAGCTGCATGCAACAGCTAGACCGGCAGGTCTGGGGTGACAAATGTCATAACATTTCCGACGCCTGAAGAACGTCGTTTCAGGCCAACTAGGTCATAGCATGGTTATAATAACTCACATAAAGTATTAATAAACGTTGGAATTTACGGGAACTTCATTAAAATTTAATGAGTTTATGTCGATTTAAACTTGCATTGTTTTACTATAAATATGACAAATTACTTGTACATTTCGGTCTTTGGGTTTTAAGACTACATTTACACATTAAGGAAAATATTGGATTTTCTAACACAAATACTACTTTCACAAACGAAAGGCTTTTAATAATACCAAACAAAAGCTTATGAACTCACCAACCTTTGTGTTGACACTTTTTCAAACAACTTGTATTCTCAGGAAATCATTAAACAGGTAATCAAGTGCTTTTGAGGATGGGACGCTAAGGCGTCTACTATTTCATATTTTGTCAACATATTGTAATTGATTCGTAAACATGTAATTCATACAATGATGTAACTTTTTCAATTATATATATGTTGGTTGTGTTTGCTTGAATTACTATTACAATTGTTGTTATGATACTACACATGAAGTCCTCCACCCCCGGACGTTTCCGCCATCCTTGGTTTGGGGGTGTGACAGATTGGTATCAGAGCACAGTTTATAGTGAATTAAGTATATCAAACCACATAAGATATACAAACTATAAACACAATTGGGACTAATAGTCTCTGATTTGTGCATTTTTCAAATAAATATACTTTTAGAAAATAAATGATTTTTTTATTAAAAGTATAAATACATGCATACATGCTCATATAGTGTCATAACTAGAAGAACATAAAATAAAAGAAGAGGAGTTGTACATTATGGGTATGCCTTGGTATATGTAAATCAAGTCTGGGAAGGATATAGCCTGATCAACTATATCTGTCCGAGGAGTGACTTACATATACTGGGGGATAGTCATAATGGGCAACAAATCTATCAACCTAAATACACCCTACAGAGAATACTTTAAGAATCGAATCTAAACAGCTAAAAATACTATAGGAGTATTTGGTGATACTATAACCAACTTATGTGAAAACTAAAGACCTCTATTAGTAGGCCTATGATAACTGAGTGCATACGCCAAGGTTATACATAATTAAAGATATTATAGACTCAGAATCTATGACTATTGCTCTACTTCCTGTTCCTTGTTTGGTTGTGGACTTAGAGTAGAGTCATTTATTCGAAAGTCTATTCTATCTCAAATTATGTATAACTGATATGCACTACGTGATTATAGACGTAACTAATAAGGATCACCCCTATAAGTAATTATAGGATTAGGCGTCTATTAATTATCTCTTCTACCCCTATTCTCGCAGGAGCAACATGATGTGTAAATTTTAACGCCCGTACAAAACCTACTTCTACCCACTACCATAACTCCATCTCCAAGACGTTAACAGAAACACCAAGAATAGTTCACTAAAGTGCGAAAATATACATGTGTATATAAATGGTAAGGATATTTACTAAAAGGTTTATCAATGAAATAGGCATGCATTTTATTTCATTGAATCTCACTACTTGGTATTACAAACAATTTACAACTGGTAACTCTAAGATTCTTTAGGTGTACCTCGAAGTTATGTGTAATTAAGGAATGATTGACCTAGAAATGGTGAGTCCGCCTTAGGACCTGTTCCTTGTTTGGTTGTGGACTTAGGGTAGACTCATTAGGATCAACAGTCTAATAAAATTTTAATTACACATAACTGGGGGCATGTCAAGAGAATCTTACGAGTGGATCAGACATGGAACAAATCACAAGATTATAATCAAGTTATTCCTACTAAATTCATAAGTCTATTTATATAGACCTATGGTATAGAGTCGTCGGCATAGTCGTGTCGGCAATCTAAAATATGGCTAAATACATAATACAAACTATAATACCCAAATTATACAAAATTTTCTGCATTAAAAATCAATAGACAAATACATAAAATGAAACAAAAAAAAAAAAAAAAAAAAGAGTATCAAACTATCAAGAGAAAAACACATACAATGTAGATTAAAATCCACTAATGATAACAAAATGGCTAAAATAAAAGGTAAGGACTAAGGATTGTTAAGTCCTCTCTTCTTATAAATAGCTTTGAAGCAAGCTAGCCTAAGCTTCTTTGTTCTTTCTGTCAGTTCCATACCTGGCAATTTCTCCATCATCTTCTTGTGCCCTGCTAACGTCTCTACCTCCTCCTTTAATCCCAACTCCTAGTTTTTTTAGGTAGATGCAATATATTTTTCGTGTGAGTTCATAAAATTTACAATGAGTTAAGTTTATGTAAATATAAATCAGAAATCGTAGTGAAACAATTGATTCGATGTGGCATATGCCTAGGGCCTATGTTTATGTTATAAAGAAACTAATAATTAAAATTTTAGAAAATACCAAAACTACTTTGGTTACCAAGTGCATGCATGCATGCATGAGTAATGTATAGAAGGTTATTATCGTAGTTTACCTTGGCATTTTGAATGAGGGATTGAAGGCTCTTAAGTTTTCTATGAGGCCATCTGTTTATGTTTAGCTCTCTGCATCTTTTCTTCAACAATGTTAACCCTATCCCTAGTTCCTTTGCTGCCATGATTATCGGCATCTCAAAGTACTTCGCTATCTCTTCAAACTCCAATGGTCTCAATCTATTTGCCACCTTCCGGCCACCGTGATCAGTGGTGGCAGCACTAGAACTACCTGTAGCCTCACCACCGGATTTACAGTCTTCACTGAAACTAACCAATGGTAAATTACCATCCTCCCAACAATCCCATAAGCTTATGTCTTCAAGGGGATCAAGATCATGAAACTCATTTCTAGAAATGATGTTTTGATCTTTGTTAAGTACTGTGAAAACATTCTGATCGAGCACTTCATGCGATTTTTCCGACAACTCGAAATCCTGATGGTTGAGCAGGTCACCACTGCAAAAATCAAACCATGTTTTGATCAATATAAACAAAATCACTTTTCTGTGCGAAAGATGGTGTAATGAGTGACATTTATATATACCTGAACAGATCCTGATGATCAAAGTACTGAAACCGATCGAGGTCATCTATGGGGTTTTGATGATCTGCAGGCGGATCCATTTGTGAGGGAGAAGTAACGAATAACAAATAAAGAGGAAATGAATGGACTTTGAGTCGTACCCTTCTTCTGTGATGATTTATATAAGGTAAGTGGGAGGAGTAATAAATAAAAAAAATAAAGAGGAAATGAATGGTCTTTGAGCCGTAACCTTCTTCTTCAATTCACACACATATACGTATATGTTGCTGCAAATTAGGACTTTTGTGCCTCATGCATTTAATGCATCACATGCCTACTGCATATTCTGGACTTTGAAGCTACGTACCAGTTTCGAATTTCCCCAGTAGCACACTTTTCATTAGAAAGTACTCCAAGTCTTCACACATGCAAATTATGACTTGAGTGTCGCTATAGGTAACTAATAAAACTTTATTTTTTTTAACCCCTTAAATATCAGTACAAGCATCTAACATCGACATTTAAATTCTAAATTTCTTTTTATTACTAAAACTAGCATCTATTCAAGTCTATAAACCATGAATCTTGGGAACACGGCAAAACCCAAATAAGTCTTATCATCTATGTAAAAACTCAGGGTTTTTACCAGTGAATCTATCAGTAGCGGAGCTTGAACAATTAACTTGGGGGAGGGGGGCCGAAAATATTATAAACTGAAATTAAAAAAAAAAAATCAAAATCAAAATTTGAACAATAACCAATAACTCATTTAACAATAACCAAATCTATAAGTTCATAACTTGTAAATCAAATTGGAAAATCGCCAAATCACAAATGACAGCCAAATTAAAAAGAAACTCAGTAAGACAGTAGTAACGCATAAATAGGCAACGGATTGACTGAAAACAGCAGCAGCAGTGCAATACGCCAACACCAACAATCAACAATCTTACAATCAGAAAAGAAAGAACAGCTGAACAGGATATGGGTCTCGGGATTACATACCTGATTTCTGTGAAGTGTGGATAGGGATTTGGGCATTAGGCGATGGCGATTGGCGAGAGTGAGACCAGGCGACTGACTTAGCGAGACAACGAGAAACGAACAGCAGGCGAGATAGGCAGCGAATTGGGCAAATAGGGATGAATCGATTTTGATTTCTTGATATCGGGCTTGGTAACACTTGCCTATAACCCAAGTGGGGTAACAAAGTGGATGTTCATTTGAGTTGGCCCAGTAGGCAATGTGGGCCTGAAGAGCCGAGGTATGTTATCTATCCACTGTCGAGAGAGAAGAGTTTTTGCAGCTCTGTGAAGCCAGCCTGACGCATTGCCTCTTTCTCTAAGACCCAAGCCTAAGCTCAAGCCACATAAATCAACTCTCGACTTGGAGCGGGCAAGAGTATTGGACCATTCTGATTAGGAATCGGGAGGGGCCAAAGCCCAAGTTTGAAGATAGCAGGCTTATAACAATTTTATTTTGAACTACAATTCCTACTCCTGGCTCCAATAATACTACGCCCCTGGAATCTATGATGGCTAGTGTAAACGTTATGGTCATATATCATTAAGATTCTATGGACTTAGAATGTGTGATTCCGCCTCATTCCCTGTTCCTTGTTTAGTTGTGGGCTTAAGGCGGGGTCACCCATCCAAAATGCCCTTGCAATCTTAATGATATACGACTAGTTTACGCCAATCGACTATAAAAGAACTAGTAGGACTTATAATGCAAATTTCGTCAAAATTTGTTGAAACATTCGTAATGATGGAACTCGCTAACTATAAAATATTCATAGTGGTAATACCAAGGATAAAACAGGGAGTATAAAAGCACACATAGAATACTCTATCATCCTAAAACAATAAACTCCTTTTAAATTGACTCAGCTCAAGTTACAATAAGAAATTTCCAAGGTCGTATGTGACATCAGGCAGGTTGTTCCTCGCCATAATCAATTTCTTGTACTACGAGAAGTTTTCCACATCTTTTTCCAAACTCTTGAAGTCCCAGTCAAAATGCAAATTTCGGGACGAAATTCCCTCTAACGGGGGATGATGTGACAACCGCCAAATTTCGCTCAAGTCAAAGTCAAACAAAGTCAACAAGTCAAACCGGTCAACTCCATTAACCCTTGTATGTTAGGGTTTACATTATACAATTCGCTATTTCAATGAGAAAACATCATTTGAAAAATTCATGTGTTTGATTTTCCTTAGCCTTAACAGTGCTAAACAACAAACCAAAGCGATAAAACAGTATTGCACAATCATCGGGATTGTGTAAGACACTAAATCATGGCTTAACGGGGTTTATGGACCTTTCGTTGCGAAGCCGGACACTCAAAAAGATCACAAACGAAACCTCTCACAATCTCTTTCACTCAACTTCTCTCTATTAAAATCTCTCCCAAATCTCTCCCGAATCTCTCCCAAATCTCTCTCAAAAGTTCATTTAAATTTTTGTAATCATTCGGGCCATCCCGACCCTTAACTGGGTCAAAAACCACTTGAAACGGGGTAAAAACGGGTAAAATAGGCTTAAGGACCCAAAACTGAAGCTTCAGGACCGAAGTCCCTGTCATAAAGGAAGACGACACACATTTGTCTGTCGTAACCTTACGACTCGCGTGTTGATGACACGCAATGAGTATCAAGGAAGCCCCTGTCATAAAAGAAGACGACATGCATGTTTGCGTGTCATAATTTTTCCGGTTTTTCGACTACGACTTCGTTTTAACTCCGTTTTTCATTATTTTAACGTGGGATTTTCACCCAAAACTTTATTTTATAAACTAAGGCCCCAAAATATATAAATCCCCAGGGTTTTTATAAAAATGTATTAAAAGAATTGGTGGTTGGACTAATTATTGAGGGAATATTTGCTTTTCCTTATTTTATGACAAAAGCAAGCCACCACCACCTCACTCTATGATCATCCACTCTTTCCCACTACTCCTTGTCACCTTAGTGGACCTTTACACCCAATCTCCAGCTCTTCCCATGTTCTAAGAGCTGGAGGATTGATCCTCTCTCCTCATTCTCCATAAAGTTCTTTCATTCTACACTTAGCAACCAAAGGACACTCTCCAAAATTCTCTCATCTTTTCTCTCAATTTCAAGAACTTCAAGGCTTTCTCCAGGGATTTCTTCCTTCAATTAGTAAGTATCTTCATCATTCACATAATTATTAAACTCCATTCTACTCAAATCATTGATATCTTACACAAATTCCATCTTATTCGGTGTTAGATTCTCGAATCATCAAGACATCTTCTTAGTGTTCTTGGGTTGAACACTTCCTCTATCTCACTTTCATCTACTGAAATCACATAAGGTGAGTTCATACCCCTACATTTACATGTTTTTCTTAAGTTTTAAGGGGGGAATACAAGTAAAATTATCAAGAACACAATTAAACTTTTTCTAACAGATTACATCAGAAAAGATGGACGTTAATCACGGACTGTTTTGGTCAACTTAAATATTTTAGTTTTCAAAACTGTTCCAGGTGCAAGTAGTTCAAACTCTTAGCTTTAAAATGGCTACTTGCACATCTCCATATGATTTTTCTACAATTTATGGTGATTTTTACAAAACTGCCTGTCATTTCAGAGGCAAACCCGGACCAGTCTGTGATTATGAACATTTTCACCTCTGTTAGAGATCACTAAAAATCATGGTAAAATTTACGAACAAACTAGACTCATATTCCAAACTCTCAAAATTTTCGGATTTGGATTTAGAGCTTTGATGATTTTTTTATAAATTTTCTAAGAACAGTAACAGAAACTGTTTTTCAACGAAAAGTTGCTGTTAATTTCATTTCACCTTGTAACATGTTGAGCAAGGTGTATATCTTTATGTGATTATATGTTATTGCAATATATGACAATTTTATCTTAATATTTAGACACACATCAGTTTACAAATGGATTTGGTCATATAAAATATAAAGAATAATAAGTGATTATAATCAAAGTACAATCGATACATTCAAACATTTAATAAACTATTTTGAATATAGTTTGCATACATTACCACGTACTACCCTTGGTTGATAAACTATAATAGGTATAGTTTATGATACATTACATAACAAATACATTTAAAAAGGGTACATTTATACAAAGGATATTTTCATTAAGCAAGGTACGGCCATACGGTACCAAGTTTTCATAACACGTAATTCCGTTAATGACTTTGTGAGACATTTACTTCAAATTACCATTAAGTCCTGTATTGTAACCAGAGTCTCCTTGAGGGAGAGCGTGATACTTGTGTATAGATCTATATTGGGTTTGACAAACCCACACCTAAGCTGCATGCAACAGCTAGACCGGCAGGTCTGGGGTGACAAATGTCATAACATTTCCGACGCCTGAAGAACGTCGTTTCAGGCCAACTAGGTCATAGCATGGTTATAATAACTCACATAAAGTATTAATAAACGTTGGAATTTACGGGAACTTCATTAAAATTTAATGAGTTTATGTCGATTTAAACTTGCATTGTTTTACTATAAATATGACAAATTACTTGTACATTTCGGTCTTTGGGTTTTAAGACTACATTTACACATTAAGGAAAATATTGGATTTTCTAACACAAATACTACTTTCACAAACGAAAGGCTTTTAATAATACCAAACAAAAGCTTATGAACTCACCAACCTTTGTGTTGACACTTTTTCAAACAACTTGTATTCTCAGGAAATCATTAAACAGGTAATCAAGTGCTTTTGAGGATGGGACGCTAAGGCGTCTACTATTTCATATTTTGTCAACATATTGTAATTGATTCGTAAACATGTAATTCATACAATGATGTAACTTTTTCAATTATATATATGTTGGTTGTGTTTGCTTGAATTACTATTACAATTGTTGTTATGATACTACACATGAAGTCCTCCACCCCCGGACGTTTCCGCCATCCTTGGTTTGGGGGTGTGACACTCAGCTCATATTTAGAATGCTCTTGAGCCCTCAGTATGATTCTGGCATGCCAACAGGCCCTCAGTTCATATCTGGAATGCTCCTAGGTTTGTTGGCTACAACACAAAGCCATCAACCTCAACCCAGAACAATATGTCGACATATAACAGATAACAAACATAAACAACAGACAGATAATCATACAGACAGAAATCCCAGGTAGTCCTACAGATCTACCTGTCTATGCATATCAACAACTAGCATATAATCATGCAGGTCTATCCAATACTCATCATATCAATGTATAGCAGGATGTCAATCCAATGGGCCGACCTTGGTGCCTTCGACCCGTAAGTACAGTGAGGAAAACTCACCTCACAGTATGAACAATAGCTGATGAGGTCCCGACACCGAATCTCGGCTCTTACCGACACCTATTCATCCAATGACCAATTCTAAAACACCATTCAAAATACCCCTGGGTTAAAATTGGTCGAAGTCAAAGTCAAACTGGTCAAAGTCAACTGAGTCAACCCAACCGAGTCAACTCAACCAATTCGACACAGAATGCATACGTGGGGCGTACTCCAAAGGTACGCGGGAGCATACTCGAGAATTGACCTCCATCGGGGAGGTTGACCATGTACGCGATGCGTACCCAGATTACGCAGGGCATATGCCCAGTCTTCCCAAAAGCTCATTAAGAGCTTAATTCCTTAAACTCTTATGTCCAACTTCCAGATCCAAGGCTAAATCATCCTCAAGAGTCATAAAGTTTTCAACTTTATGACTTTGCATGTCCATTAAGTGCTTAACTCAACATCTTAATACATTAAGACATTCTAAAGAGTGCATGGAGAAAAACCAACCATTAAGACCCCATTTTTATGACTCAAGACCCTTCCTAAGGTCTGAAAGGACGGATTAATGGGTTAAGAACATGCCATGCTCAATAAGCACCATTTTGGGACCAAAAAGTGACTTAAAAGAGAAAAAACCTAGATCTACAAGATGGAGTGGTAAAGTTGCCATCTTTATACCTCATGGAGGTTGCAAACATGGTAGAAATCATAGATCCAAGGTGCTTCCCAACTCCAAGCTCTTCACACTTCACTCTTCGCCTTTAAGAACTCCATAAAACACTCAAAAGGGCTCCAAAAAGGCACTCAACAGTTAGGGTTTGCTTGGGGGTCGTTCTCACTGAGGGTGGTGAAAAAGGAAGGGGACATGAGGTTATAATGATGATTATATAGGGCCCAAACCCTAAAAATTAGGGTTTGCATGATCTTCACGTACGCCCTGCGTATGAGGTGGACGCCCAGCGTACTAAGGAACGCCCTAGTACGCTTAGTATACACACGTACGCTCAGCGTACTCCCAAAGTCCAAAATTACCAAAATACCACTATGGGCCCTTTTTGCACTCTTTGTTTTACTTAGGGACCAATATGCAATAAATCTCAAATATAAGGGTCAACAATGAAAGTACCTCAAAACAAGATGTTACACATTTTGCCAACATTTCTCATATCAAGGGTATAAATGGAATACCTGGAAATCAAGATGTTACACTTTATGATTTTGCATGGCCACAAGGAGTACAAAACCAAACCCTAAGTCTTAAACATGACCCAAAAGCTCAATTGATCAAGAATGGCTGAATGGGAGTGACCAAGATCCCATTTTTATGGCTCATAAAGAGCAAAAATGATAAGAGACACTCATCATGAGGTCCAGATTTGCTCAAACTCCCTAGATCGAAGATTAAGGGACAAAAACTCATACAAACTCACAACAAGCTAGATCTAACAAAAGGATCAGCAAGGTTTAGACTTTATACTTCTGGAGGATGTTGAAGAAGAGTGGAGTCTGGATCTACAAGCTATGGAGTCCAAGCACACCTTCTAAGTTCTTATTCTTCACCAAGAACACCCAAAAATATCACTTCAAGGCTTCAAGGATCACACCAAGGGCTAGGGTTTCGAAGTTAGAGGAGGAAAGGGTGGAGGCTAAGCATGGGGAGGCTCTCAAGAGATTAGATCCTTTAAATAGGGCTCACAACCCCTCAATTAGGGTTTGAACTCGGTGCACCTTTGTCATGCGCAACCAAAGTTACGACCCGCGTAGCGCAATAAGTCCCAACATGCGCTTATTGATCTACGCCCTGCGTAGTGAGGTCTTCTACGCCCCGCGTAGATAGTCCATACTAAAAAACTACAATTATTGTTAATTTAAGATTGTACCTGGGAATTAGGTGTTACAAAAATGGACGAAAAAAACTCAGTGACCAAATGTGAATCGATCGTAGTGGGCACGAATCGACTCTCCTTCTCTTTGCTTACACGCCATCACAGAGTTGGCGTCCCCTTTTCCTTTCCTCAACTGCATGAAGTTGTTGAGGAAAAGGAACTTTAGTTGCTCAAAATTCGAAATACTACCTGGTCTTAGAGACTTGAACCATTTTCCTATGTTTCCTGTTAGGGTGCAGGGAAAATAGGTGCAGGTGAAGCGGCGATCCATCTTAAGAGATGTCATCGTCCACTCTTAGTTACCGATGTGGTCATCTGGGTCAGAAGTGTCGTCCTATTTCGGCATGTTCAATATCATCGCAGTGTGTGGGATCTCGTATTGTAGTAGTTCATGGCTGAAATTAGAGCTTGCACTTCACATGGGGTTGTCCATGTACGAGTACGACATACCACCATAGGCCATATACCGCTGCGCCTGGTAGGGGTTCACGTATATCTGGTTGTACATGGCTGCCGGCGAGATGTACGGTTGATATTGTTGCAAGTTTGGTTGTGACCCAAATTGCTGAAATACGTATTGCCCTGTTGGGTGAACTATGTATGGGTTTTCTCTCGTGCATTGTTGTGCAGACGGGTTGAATGGTTGAGCAGTCTCCATGAAAGGGGTGAATTCTGGTGCTGCTGAGAAATGGACGCCAGGTCCCTAGGAGCTGGATCCCTGGTTGATCAAGGTTTGCACGCCTGTGACTTGCGGCTGAGACACTTCTGGGATTGGACCTTGAGCCTGTTGTACGAACAGGTTGAACACCTGTGGTTGTTGTATGAACAACGACACATGGGGCATACCTGCCATTATGACGTGTGGGTAGATCACCGATGAATATTGTGATTGCGGTTGAATATTGTGAGGGATCCAGGTTCCGGTGCCCGAACTGTGTGGAAAAGATTGTTGCTGAGAAATACGTATCTCTGTTTGTTGTGTTGCGAAAATTTGTAGAGTTGTGGTTACAATTGTTGCTTACTGATATGGGTTAACTGTTGGACGCCATAGACTAGCTATGTAGGTTGCCGCCGTTTCAGCTGCAGAGCTGGATGGTGTCTGTGAGACTGGCATGCGATTTGAAGCGTGTTCTTCCTGGATGGAAACTTGCCCTCCGTCTAACGGATGCATTGGGCGCACCGTGCTTTTCTCCGCTGCCCTAGGGGTTGTGACCAACCCGCTGCTACTCGGCGAGTCAGGTCACTTAAACTCGCGGACCAACCCTTCTTAGACTCGGCGAGTAGGTCACTTAAACTCGCGGACCAACCCGCTACTACTCGGCGAGTCAGGCCACCAACTCGTCGAGTAGACCTTAAAACCATGAGAATTCATAACTATAAATTGATACTCGGGAATCGGGGCGTTACAATTCTCCCCCACTTAAACTAGACTTCGTCCTCGAAGTCTGATGTTGTGAACAACCTTGGATAGTGCTCCCGCATCCCTGCCTCCGGCTCCCACGTCCATTCGGATCCCCTCCGATGCTCTCACTGTACCTTCTGTAACGCCCGTAGATCCGGGCTAGTCAATTTAGAGGCGTTAAGCATCAAAAATGACTTTTTGATAGAAGATTATTTAGAATGAATAATCTTAACTAAGTTGTAGTGGTCGTGACAAGGGTTCCGGATATATGAAGAATGCCGAAATCCAAGTTATAACGAAGAAGTTATGACCTGTCGAAGTTTCGCGACAGAACCAGCATGACACAGCGCGACGTAAATAGTGAATTTACGATAGAGCGATATTTGGCTTTAAAGATCTAAATGAAAAGTCGTAGAATACGTTAAACTGAGAGCATGCATAAAAAGAACGGCTAAATCTAACTTCGTATGAGGAAGTTATGATTTTTCGAAGTTTCGACTTAGCGGTATGCAGCCTAAAGTTCGAATATGAAATCGAGTGGTTTCTAGCCGAAACAATCTAAACGAGAATCGAAGATCTCGTCGATAGTAGTCCAACGGTAAAAAGACAGACGAAAACGGACGTCAGATGAAGGAGTTGTGAATTCCTAACGGAGTTTTCCTATCCCGGCCTACTAAAAGTAATATAATAAAATTTAAAATCAAAATTAGCCAACAGAGTCTAAACGAGAGTTGTAGAGCATAATCTCACCTACGCGTCAATATAAAGAACGTCGAAAACGGAGTTCGTATGCGAAAGATATGAATTTCTGAAGTTCGAGGCGCGAACCCCAAAGCTGTGTCAGAGACCACGACGTGAAAATAGTGTTCATGATGTGAAATGTCTTCTGACGCCTTTTGGAGCCTGACAGAGAAAGTGGACTGATGACGAACGCAATGACCTATGCCTGACCAAGCTCACGACGTGAAATGATGTTTCACGACGTGAAATCTGAAATTTCAGCCCTATAAATAGAAACCGAAGGCAGCCGGGTTTGGTTGCTAATTTCTCAACCTCTCTCCTACTCTACTCATCTTTAAGCCTTCTTTTAACCCCCCGAAGCCCCGATATCATCCCGACACCCGAAGCGAGTCCCGAAGCCCTGAAGATCTCGAGAGAAAGAGTTTTCGAGCCGAAACTCTGCCCGCGAGAAGTCCGGTTTCTGAGAAAACATTCCGGTTTCATCGAAGAATATCACTTTAAGAGCCGTAGTGCTGTCCGAGCATCGTCTTATCAAGTGAGTGCATAGTCCCTTTCATGAACATGATTTTAATACAAGTATTGTTTGAATGTATTAAATATATGTTTTGTGTGAGTTATTTGATGATGTCTGAATTAAGTGTTAAAGAACATACCTGATTGTTTATGATAACTTAGGTTAAAGAGTAAACCAAAGATTGGTTATAATGGTTATGGGGTAGTATCTCTTTATGAGTACGAGTGAGATATATACGGAGAATAGAACTTTAAAATATGTCATTAATCCGGGAGTATGGATTAAGACTTAGTTAGTTGTCATTAATCCAAGAGTATGGATTAAGACATAGTTAGTTGTCGTTAGTCCGGGAGTATGGACAGGACATATAATCTGTCATTAATCTGGGAGTATGGATTAAGACATAGTTAGTTGCCCTTAGTCCGGGAGTATGGACAGGACATAGTTATTTGTTATTAGATCCAGGAGTATGGATCAGGTCGAGAGGTTAGTTTTAGATACGGGATTATGGATCAGGTCGAGAGGTTAGTTTTAGATCCGGGAGTATGGATCAGGTCGAGAGGTTAGTTTTAGATCCGGGAGTATGGATCAGGTCGAGAGGTTAGTTTTAGATCCGGGAGTATGGATCAGGTCGAGATGTTGTTTTAGATCCGGGAGTATGGATCAGGTCGAGAGGTTAGTTTTTAGTCTCGTTGAGAGGATTGACAAGGTAGGGTAAGAGTTGGTTATATATATATATATATATATATATATATATATATATATATATATATATATATATATATATATATATATATATAGAGAGAGAGAGAGAGAAAGTTTATATTGTGTGAATTCTAAATTATATATATGTTATAACATTGTGGGATTGAAATCCCTATGTACGCACTAGGTTTTCCAAACCTGACCCACTCAATATTTTTGTATCACAGGTATCGATACAAAGACACATTACACTGAGAGATTAAAGAGATGTATATCATTAGTGTAGATGAATGTAAGTTCGGTTTATGCTTATGTGTCTGTACTGACCAGGACATCCCAAATGTTTTAAAACGAATAAAATACATCTCTTCGGAGATGCTTGGATAAAGTATTTATCATGTTTTCTGGGAACAAATTCCGCAACAGTTTTCTTTAAAAGATTACTCTGATTTTAAAACAAAGCATAAACAAATCGGTCTTTTCTGGCCGTGAAATTTGGGGATGTCACAGTTGGTATCAGAGCATTAATTTAAGCGAACTAGGAATTTGTAGGATTTCTAGACTTAAACTTAAAATGCTAAGTGAATATTGTGTCTAATAAATTTAGGTAATGCACCTGAATAGACACGAGCACTAGTATATTTTAGGAAAGATTCCTAAAATGCTTTTATGTGCTAAATGTTATATGTTTGCCATATATGATATTATTTGTTCGGATCTATGGTCTGTTGCCGACCGGGTCTGGAAACCTTCTGTGTTTAGGATTCTAAGCGTACGACTACGATATTAGAACTAGCATGTAAACGTTTCGGAGTCATAAGGAGATTTATGCGTCTATCGTAAATAAAGCTTTCTTATCTTAAATTCTCGTCCGGTACACCGAATGTTTGCTTGGGTGTACAAAACATTATGGTGAAGACTCGTAGAGAATTGAGTAAATGGAGGAAATGAAAGGCTTATGATAGTGAATGACACCTATCGGAAGATATCGTAAGAGTGGTATCTTGCCTTTAGAATATGTCTGATAAAATAACGGAACGTTTAGAGGAGTACGGTACATCTGAAGTACGCCTTCGATTGGCAGGATGATGGAACGATTGGTGTAATTCTTGAAGTTGTCCCATCGTCTGGAATTTCCATCACCAACCGAGTTGAAGTAGAATTGATGATTGAAGATACGCATGGAAGAAGTCCTAGTAGAGTCTAGGAAAAATTTATGATTAATTGGGCACATTCGTATGTGTTAAATTGTTTGGTGATTTTAGGACTTGGGGACTGCGAGACAATACTTGGGACGAGTATGAGTAGGTGTGAATAGTAGTAGATATCTATACTACTGGAAGCACAGGACTAACGCTTGGATCAGGGAAAGTCACAAGGTTACCAAGAAGTTAGTGATTGATTCCGTTTTTATTTAAGTATGTCGTTACCATTGTTTCGGTAATGACTAAGAAGATGATTGATATTCTGACCCCAGTAGTCATATCAAATTGAGTCCGACTACGATGAGTTTGTTACGTGGTTCGGAGAACCAAGTTCGATGTAACATCTGACTTAAGTCAGAACATTGAAATCAAAGCGATCAATAGTATTGCGCTCGTTTTTAAAGAAGTTAGTAGCTAGAAATGCTACAAGCTGAAATGTGATTACATCACATTAGAATATGAATAAGGTATATTCCATTCTGGAATTTGACTCTAAGAGACTTGAGTCTAAGCGTTGCATCATACGATGAGAGATCATTAGAGCATGATCCATCGGTCTGTTACAATAGATAAAGGACAGTACTTATCCTAACAAGAAGAAGGAGTCCTCAATAAGGATTTATTTTGTAACTTGTAGGTTACGATTGAAAGTCCAACCTAGTACGAAGAGCGGGTGCAAGATTGAGCATCATCGTTATTAATTAGGATGGAAAGATAACGTATGGAATCATTATACAAGCCCTATTTTCGTTGATGATTCCAGGACGTAATCATCCTAAGGGGAAGATAATTGTAACGCCCGTAGATCCGGGCTAGTCAATTTAGAGGCTATAAGCATCAAAATGACTTTTTGATAGAAGATTATTTAGAATGAATAATCTTAACTAAGTTGTAGTGTTCGTGACAAGGGTTCCGGATATATGAAGAATGTCGAAATCCGAGTTATAACGAAGAAGTTATGACCTGTCGAAGTTTCGCGACAGAACCGGCACGACACAACGCGACGTAAATAGTGAATTTACGATAGAGCGATATTTGGCTTTAGCGATCTAAACGAAAAGTCATAGAATACGTTAAACTGAGAGCGTGCATAAAAAGTACGGCTAAATCTGACTTCGTATGAGGAAGTTATGATTTTTCGAAGTTTCGACTTAGCGGTATGCAGCCCAAAGTTCGAATATGAAACGAGTGGTTTCTAGCCGAAACAATCTAAACGAGAATCGAAGATCTTGTCGATAGTAATCCAACGGTAAAAAGACAGACGAAAACGGACGTCAGATGAAGGAGTTGTGAATTCCTAACGGAGTTTTCCTGTCCCGGCCTACTAAAAGTAATATAATAAATGTTAAGTTCAAAATTAGCCGACGGAGTCTAAACTAGAGTTGTAGAGCATAATCTCACCTACGTGTCGATATAAAGAACGTCGAAAACGGAGTTCGAATGCGAAAGATATGAATTTCTGAAGTTCGGGGCGCGAACCCCAAAGCTGTGTCAGAGACCACGACGTGAAAACAGTGTTCACGACGTGAAATGTCTTCTGACGCCTTTTGGAGCCTGACAGAGAAAGTAGACTGATGACGAACGCAATGACCTAT
Source organism: Lactuca virosa (assembly GCF_052849685.1). Classification (NCBI taxonomy): domain Eukaryota; kingdom Viridiplantae; phylum Streptophyta; class Magnoliopsida; order Asterales; family Asteraceae; genus Lactuca; species Lactuca virosa. The sequence goes on from NC_136426.1 coordinate 77,150,467, forward strand.
GCCTGACCAAGCTCACAACGTGAAATGATGGTTCACGACGTGAAATCTGAAATTTCAGCCCTATAAATAGAAACCGAAGGCAGCCGGGTTTGGTTGCAAATTTCTCAACCTCTCTCCTACTCTACTCATCTTTAAGCCTTCTTTTAACCCCCCGAAGCCCCGGTATCATCCCGACACCCGAAGCGAGTCCCGAAGCCCTGAAGATCCCGAGAGAAAGAGTTTTCGAGCCGAAACTCTGCCCGCGAGAAGTCCGGTTTCTGAGAAAACATTCCAGTTTCATCGAAGAATATCAATTTAAGAGCCGTAGTGTTGTCCGAGCATCGTCTTATCAAGTGAGTGCATAGTCCATTTCATGAATTATGAGTTGAATAACTCTTAGATCGATTAGATCTTGAACAGGTTAAACTATAAAATATCAAACAAACACAGTAAACACAATATAGAATCAAATAATGCTTAATGATTCAAATGTAGTCACGCCTCAGCAGAGCTCGATGAAGAACTTCCATTGTAGAGGCGAGCTAGGGTTTGTAGTACAATATTTAGAGTAATAAATGAAAGTGCTAACCATAAAGGATGCATGCATGCACCTTAAATACTAAACCCTAATAAAGTAATCACGGTTGGACAGGCCCAAACCGGATAGCAAAACTGGGCTAAGGACCGAGCCCAAGACGCAAAACTATTTGACCCAACAATCTCCCCCTTTGCGTCAAATGAGGCGAGAGACTATTTCGGTTGTGTAACCTTCACCTTCTTCACAACCTTGAACAGCCGAGGAATGATAGCAAGAAGTGTCTGCCGAAACGGAATGTACCAGCGTAGCATATCGGTAAACAACTTCTTGTCAGCTGCAGTATTCTGATTACACTTGTGAATGATCTCCAAAATATGCTCCAAGCAAGCGGTTGAGAACCGGTGCTTGTCAATAAGAGCGAACAGACACTTTTGACCTTCGTTCCTAATGAACATTACTGTATGAAAATTTGGATCGATTTTGCCCTTGACCATCGTGTTCACATTGCCAGTTCTTCCAATTGGTTTGATCGTGGGTCGCTTGTGAATGGCAGATGCGATTTCTTGATCCATCTTTGCTACTTCATGGATGTAGCAAACAAGCATTCGCTTGACGTGGTCAATGATCGGCTGATACTCCTGAGGATTGGACAGCAGAATATTGTTGAGGAGTATCCAGTCGTGTGGGTTCAGGTTCGGTAGATCAGCCAGGGAAAAATTATGGACCGAGCTATCTGAACCTCGGGTCACTTTGAACTTGACATTAACAAATTTCCCATCTGAATAAGGCTTCAGCACCTTGACCGTCGTAATCGTCTGTGTGCTCCACGTCAAGTACTGAGGCTGGGAGAACTCAAGATAAAATTCCAACAGATCCCGATCTACCTTCGGGTCTGGAGAAGGAATGACAGCAGTTGAGTTAAAGCAATGAAAGATAAATGCCTTTCGGGTGATTGGCATATCGAATTGAGTGTCCTTCGAGTTCTCAAGACCGAACGACATAACGGGTTCAAGCCGGTGAGTACTCGGTTCATCTATCACTTCCCTCTGAAGCGATTCAATGGTCCATTCCGGAAATATGGACTTCTTTTTCTCTAAGAGCTCTTTGTCTTTCATCTCCTTCTCGATAAGTTCTTTTTCTTTGAGAAGTTTCTCCTCAAGCTCTTTATCGGTGGACTTAGCTTTCTGATAGGGATTGGAGGGATTGCTACCCGTGAAGTCATCAAAATCATCATCATCAACTTCATCGTCTTCTCCAATCTTCTTCTTCTTATTCTCTCTCTTACTGCCCGAAGCTACATTATCCTTCGGTTCAGCCGTTGATTTTGGATCTGGAGGGGGTTGGGAATGAGCTGTTTTACCTTGTGTGACCTTTTCTCCCCCTTTTTTCAGAAGGACATTAGTCTCCGGAACACCCTCAATCCGACTAAGGATATCCAAAGCAGGTATGAGCTTTTCGGCTAAATGGCGTCGAATGGAGATTGTCAGGATGGAGTCGTGAGCGTCAAGAAGATGCAACAGAATGGAATGAACATCACCCACGGAGCTTTGAATAACTTCCCTCTCAGACTTTAAATCATCAAGCTTTTTCGTGGCAGTACAGAGCTTTAAGCGTTGAAGCTTGAGCTGGGAGGTTCACTTGTCCAGCTCATCCATAATTTGATTTTCGACTGCAAGCTCTGCCTCCAGCTGAGTTAAACGCTCATCAACATTCGTATAAAGATCTTCGTTAGCAGCTTCAATGGCTCTTCGGGCGACTTCGAGATTAGTCTTTTCAGCTTCGAGGGAACGCGTGAGATTATCAATCGAAGCATTCACAGTTTGGGCGTTTTTCTGAGCGGCAGCTTGCAAAGAATCCAAAAATAGTTGAGCTTCAGAAATTAGTTTTTCGACTTTTGCGGACACTTCCTTACAATCCTTTGTTGAAGCTTCAACAGCAAGCGAAGCCCTCTGACATTGAGAGGTAGAGGCATCAATAGCCTTTGTTGCGTCAGAGATAGAGGCAGCATGTTCTTATACCACCGAAGAGAACAAAGCTTTGAGAGCAGCTTCTGAGTAAGCACCAGTGGAGGAGGAAGATAGTAGCTGATCTATCTTATCAGTCACCACCTTTAGATGGCGCTTGGTAATAGGAGAATCTTCATCATCGTCACTTTGGACACGATAAGGACTGAAGTAAGTGGAATCAAATTCCAAGTCCTCACCGCCAAGAACGGTATTGGTTTCTGTCGAGGGAGTAGGTGATGGAGGTTTAGTGGTAACAGGGGTTTCGGGTGCTGAAGAGCGAGCCCCCGTATCAGATACGTTGGTCCGAACTCCAGTAGTGGTGGTGGTAGTGGCTTCAGTAAAAATAGGGGTAGAAATGGGAATGGTAGAGAAAGGTTGAGATGTAATGAAGGGGAAAGTGGGAGGTAAGTAGATAGGAATGGAAACAGGTGGAGGAGAAGGTGCTTTGGAGCGAACAATTACCTCTGGTGTAGGTAAACGAGGTGGTGTATCACCACGAACCGAACCTTCATCCTCTGAGCTTTCGCTCTCAGATTCACTAGGAAGAGTTGATTGATGACCAGGAGGCACGTACTCTGAGTCAGAGTCACTCGATGATTGAAGAATTAGCCGTCGAGCAGGTTTCTTGGTTTTCTTTTGCTTGGGCTGGGATGCCGCCGCCTTCTCTGACTTTCGCTTCTTAGGATTCTGAACCTTGGAGACTTGACCCCCTTTATCCCCCTTTTTCGCGGCTGGCTTCTTGCTCCTCTTAGCAGGTTTGTCTGCTTCCTCAATAGATTTCACCATTTTTGTACTCCTGAATCAGCTTGCTTGAAGGAGACACACAAGCATACATCGTCTCAGGAACGGAGCCAACGAAAAGAAACTTCGACGGGTGAGTGACAATGATGTTGGTGGTGTGAAACGTAGAAATAGAAGAGAGCATTGAGTCCGCCATGATAGGAATATGGTAACGATCCATTACCCATTGAGTTATAATAGTCCAGAAGCGGGCACATGAGATTTCTGTGTGGCGAGAAGAAGATGATAAACTCTGAACAAGCTGAAGCCACAAGACCAATCCATAATCCAGATGGAGACCATGGTACAACCTATAAAGCAGAGTCATAAAAGACTTGCTAGCACAGTCAGATCCAGCACTTCGTTCAGAAAGCCCTTTGAAGAGAAGAGTGAAGAGGCCATTCCATTGAGAAGGAAGGCATAACTTTTTGAACTTAGTCATAGTAGTTAGGGTCTCAGTGTAACCCATGTTGTAGAACATTGAGAAAAGCTGACCTGTTGCGATCGAATCAGGATTCACCATGGATTCTTGATAAGAAAGCCCTAGCAGAGAGCAAAAACGATTCTTGGAGATTGAAGTTTTCTGGTTAAGGATGTCGAAGAAAATTTTGTCTGCCCCTTTGTCGTACGTTGCAGAGGAATAGATCTGAGAGAGACAGGACATTGGAACGACTTCGACTGTTGTTAGGGCTTTGACGAGTGGGGAATATTTCAGGCATTCCACCACTTGATACATGTACGTATCGTAGAGAAACGGTGTGAGATCGATCAGCAAGTTCTGATTGGGCTTGATTGCAAGAAGAGTGGAGCGTGCAGAAGTTTCTTGAACAGAGGAAGATTCTGCTATTGATGAAGCTTGTCGAGGAAGAAGATGAACAGTGAAAATTGAGTCGCCTTCTTTTGCTTAAGAGATTTGAAGAGTGGTAAAGAATAATCCCACAAAAAGCAAACCCTTATATACGATTTTGTAGAGAGAGAAAGATCGCAAGCAATGATTCCTTAAATCTTAGAAACGACGCCTAAAAAAGCGTGATTTGACAACTTGCAACCCCGATAAAGTAGTGATGACGCATGATGAGGATCGTTTCAAATTCTGGCGCCTTCCAAACTTATCCACAATTCAAATTGTCAAGCGTTTAAACTTCCTGTTGAGTCACCGCTGAAACTGCCAATTTAATCTTTAATTTCATGATAACCAAAGGCGTTTACTGTGACACATCTCATTGTTTTGAAAATAACTCGAATACATCGTGAAGAACCGAAGCTATATAGAAATAAATAGCTTATGAATGACCAAACAAGAATTTTGAAAATACAAGATTTTCGTGCAAGAGTGTGAAAGATAAAGAAATAAATGAAACTATTTGTGGGAATGAGTGATGTCTTTTACGACACAAAACAGTGGATCCCGGGCACGAATCTCTTCCTTCAAAGTCAAGAGAGACTTCAAAGTGCTTGTTTGGATTCCCGTTGAATTACGATCAAGTACTTCTTGAAAAGCATTGAAAGGCATCTTTTATATATAAGGCTATTAAGGACTGCTTTCGCTTCAATTCTTGAGTTCGATACTTGATATAAGACTAAAATAGAACGAAGTACTTGGGAGACCGATGTGGCCTATTAAACAAGTAGGTTTGGAACATATTCAGTGACTTGGTGAAAATTTCAAGTAGAAATCTCAAAAAAAAAAAAAAATCTGGATCCTTTGGGAAGAAAAGTCTTGGTGGAAAACATTTTCATTAGGATCTCTAAAAAATAAAAGGAGATTTCTGTGAACATGCACAAAAAGTATTTTTGTTAATTCCATGGGTGAAAACTAGAACATTTAATTGTTCACCGTCAATGCATTAAAGGTTTTGAATTTTGGGTTTCACTTGGTACGTAGTGGCACGAAACCAAGATCATCAACACAGAAGTTGTGTAACCGTAAACCTCAGTGGTAAAGCTGAGAGTCTCAAGGGTTACAGATATGAGATGAAGTGCGATGGAGAATATATAGGAAGAGGATAAAGAAGCGAATGTACCTCTGCTACAAAAGATGGACTAAGCAGAAAAACTCTTAACTTCATTTAAGAAGAGTAAGGTAGCTCATGATTAGAGTGAATTTGACAGCCTGCTTGGGAAGGCAGGATTGGTATATATCAAGCCATTAAGGCTTCACTCAAAATCTTTTGAGGCTTGGGTCAACATACAGCAGCATGCTTCTAGGGACACTTAGCTAGTACATAGATAAAGAATTATACCTTCCCAAGCTCCATCATTGAGAATGGTCCTTATACACAAATAATATTAAAAGCGAATTGTAATAAAACGAAATAAAATATTTTTGATTTTTGAAGTTTCTGAAAGGAAATAAAACAGAAGAGAAAAATATTTTTGGTTTTTACAAGATTTTCTGAAAAAGAATTAAAATAGAAAAGAAAAATATTTTTGGATTTTATGAAAATAAAAGGAAAAACATAAAATAAATTGCGAGAAAAGAGTGTACAAAGTATACAACCGAAATCATCTTTTGGAAATTAGGAGCGAACCGAGCCCGGTGAGACCGAATCCGAAATGGACCGAGCGTTCGGTACATTTCGGTTCCCAGAAGAATCGAACCCGAAATGGACCGAGCATTCGCTCTATTTCGCTTCCAACTTTTATTGAGACAGAAGAGATTTCGGTACAGATTCAGCTTCCATCATTCCTAGGCATTGTAGGATTTTATTAAAACTTGCTTCAGGCAAGGCCTTAGTAAAGATGTCAGCCAATTGATAAGTGGTTCTAACGAAATGAATTTCAACGTTACCGTCTTCCACATGATCTTTGATAAAGTGATACCTCAGTGCTATGTGTTTCGTCTTTGAGTGTTGCACTGGGTTATGAAAATCCTAATTGCACTTTCTGAGTCACAATATAGTGGGATTTTCTTCATGTTCAGGCCGTAGTCTCGAAGTTGACTTTGTATCCAAATGATATGAGATGTGCATGATGTAGCGACTATATATTCTGCTTCGGCAGTGGAGAGAGATACACACGTTTGTTTCTTGGATTGCTAGCTAACAAGTTTTTCATCTAGAAATTGGCATCCACCAGTGGTACTCTTTCGGTCTAGTCCACATCCCCCAAGATCAGCATCTGAGAATGCTCGGACAAAGAAACCTGATTTGGCAGGGTACCACAGACCGAGAGAAGAGGTTAGCTTCAGGTATCGAAAGATGTTCTTCACAGCTAGCAGGTGAGGTTCGCGTGGATTAGCTTGAAACCTGGCACAATAACACACAGAGAACATTATATCTGGTCGACTTGCTGTTAGATACATGAGAGATCCTATCATCTGACGATAAAGGGTCATGTCAGCAGCCGGTTTGTCCAGAGAAGGTGTCAGCTTTGTGCCAAACGCCATAGGAACCTTTACTTTCGAATCTCCCATCATTCCAAACTTGGCAAGAAAGGACTTCGTGTAAGCCTCTTGATTAATAAAAATGCCTTCGGGTCCCTGTCTTATATTTAATCCAAGGAAAAAGTTAATAGGACCCATTGAGCTCATTTCAAATTTAGTATCCATCAACTTCCTGAAATCAGCTGTTAAGCTAGGATTTGTGGAACCGAAGATGATATCATCAACATAAATTTGAACAATCATAAGGTGGTCACCCTCTTTCTTGCGAAAGAAGGTTGGGTCAACCGAACCTTGTTTAAATTTGGACATTTTGAGAAATTGAGTTAAAGTTTCATACCATGCCCTTGGTGCTTGCTTGAGACCGTAGACTGCCTTGTCCAGAATGTAGCAGTGATCTGGATACTTCTCGTTTATGAAACCCGGTGGTTGCTCTACGTACACGGTCTCTTCCAGTTCGCCATTTAGAAAGGTACACTTCACGTCCATTTGGAATACTTCAAAGTTCTTGTGTGCAGCATAAGCGAGAAAGATACGAACTGGTTCCAGCCTTGCTACTGGAGCGAAGGTCTCTTCGTAATCTATGCCTTCTTCTTAACAGTAACCTTTCACAACCAATCTAGCCTTGTTGCGTATCACATTTCCTTCCTTATCCATCTTGTTCCTGAAAACCCACTTTATGTTGGGTTTTGAGCATTCTAACACTTCCTAAGTGTACATGCAACCCTATTAAACCTTGGATCTATGTTTGTCTAAGATACATGCAAAATATTATTTTCCAAGGTTTATAACCTATCTAGCATGGCATGGGCTACTTTTAACCATAAAAGAACTAGATGAATTGCATACCTTTTGTTGATTGTTGATTCCTTGGAGTTTGAGAGCCAAGCACCAATAATGTGAATGCCTCAAATGGAAATCACAAATCACCACAAACTTGGAAAATATATGAGAGAGTATACTAACTCTTGATTTTGGCCACCACACTTACACACACATTAGTGTCTTTTTCATGCAACATAAGCTTGTTTATATAGTGTACATGGTTAGGGTGAAACCCTAATAACCCATGTCTTTTCCTCTTCCAAGGATCCATGGGTAAAAGCTCCATGGATCATCCATGGACTTCCATATAAGCTTAGCCCATTCCAAATGAGTGTTAGCCCACACCATATAAATATAATAGCCCATGATTTAATTAGTCTTCCTTTTAATCACTAAATTAATTCATAATTAATTCAAGATTAAAACTAATTAAGTAACATGACTTTATATTAATATATTATAACTTATAATATATTAATAAATCGTAAGTATACAACTCTCATAAAATTATCCATAACTAGTTTGGGTGAAGTGCAACCCAAATGGACCATGCCGGGTCGGGTCAAGTATATACCAAATAAGTTATGGACTTAGACACACCTTATCCAACAGACTCCCACTTGGATAAGTCTAATAACTGTATTTGCCTATATTACTTCAGGAACCAACCGACAATCGTAGCTCTCGAAAACTCTGTTGAACTATGAAGCGCCATTTTAGATAAGTGATCATATAACCCTCTGCTCTCATGATATCAGCCGGACAAATACATGGAACAATGTCTTACTTATTGTCTAGCAGTTGTTTCTCGATTTCCGATTTGTTTGACAAAGAACTTAACTGAACACATCAATTTAGTTCTAACCGGGCCCGGTACATGGGTCAACACAAAATCACAGAGGGGCCCAGATATCGCTTCTATTTCTAGAAGGAACAGATAAACTTCGACTCATATGCTTGTTCTACTACTTATTGAATTGCACACAAAGGCACGTGTTATAACATCAAGTTACTGATGCGTTTACGTGCAATCAATGCACAACCAACTCATAGGTAACAACTCATATCTCTAGGTTTGAAGACTTATATGATATTACCGTCTCACGATCACTCGAGATAAATTCCATGAAGTGATACAAGTGAGCGTGGGTTTATTCCAATACTCATAACTTATGAGTACTCATGAATGTTGTAGCAACCATTGCTATGGCTAAACACCTTTAGTCATCTACAATCCTAATTCATGACAGTCTTGATTCATACCTACTTCCGACATATGACCGACTGTGGAGAGTTTGAATAAATTAATTATTCTGGAAGTCAAAACATGCAAAACTAAAACAATAGTAAATAATTGACAATGATAGCAACACTTTACTCATAAATAAATCACAAATTTTATTCATCATCAAACGTCGATTACATTTTACAAGTTTCAGAAAAGGCTATCTAATCTGTAAAACTAATATCGTCCCTCAGCCCGATGCGCCTCGCATGCTGCAAATGCTTCACCCTCGTCAGTCCCTTCGTAAGGGGATCCACAGGGTTCTCATCTGACGATACCCTTTTTGCCACGAGGAGTCCCTCTTCTATCTTGTGTCTTATGAAGTGATATTTTCTGTCAATGTGTCGGGATCTGCCATGATCTCTTGGTTCCTTGGCTAAGGCAACCGCACTATTGCTGTCACAGAAAATCTCCATAGGCTCCTTAATAGCTGGTACAACTCCAAGGTCTCCGATGAAGTTCCTCAGCCATATCGCCTCCTTTGCCGCTTCACTCGCTGCTATGTACTCTGATTCACAAGTCGAATCAGCTACAGTCTCCTGTTTGGAACTCTTCCAAGTGATTGCCCCTCCATTTAAGGTAAAGACCCAGCCCGACTGAGAGCGGAAGTTATCCCTATCAGTCTGAAAGCTAGCATCACTATACCCTACTACTCTCAAGTCATCACTCCCACCAAGGGTAAGGATCCAATCCTTAGTCCTCCGCAGGTACTTGAGAATATTCTTTACCGCAGTCCAATGAGCCTTTCCAGGGTTCCCCTGATATCTGCTGACCATGCTCAAAGCGAAGGCCACATCAGGACGGGTACAAGTCATAGCATACATGATCGAACCAATAGTGGAAGCATAAGGTAATCGACTCATCTCAGCTATCTCATCTTCTATACTCGGGCTATGAACCTTGCTCAGTTTGGCATTGCTTTGGATTGGTAATTCTCCTTTCTTGGAATTCTGCATGTTGAACCTTTTCAACACCTTATCCAAGTTGATACTCTGACTAAGTCCAATTAGTCTTTTACTCCTTTCTCTTAATATCCTTATCCCTATGATATAGGTAGCTTCTCCAAGGTCCTTCATAGCAAAGCACTTCCCAAGCCAGGACTTAACCTCCTGCAAGGTTGGGATGTCATTTCTTATGAGTAGTATGTCATCCACATACAGTACCAAAAAGCTAACTATACTCCCACTAGCTCTGACATACACGCAGGACTCATCTTCACTTCTTGAGAAACCAAACTCTTTGACCTTCTCATCGAAACAAAGATTCCAACTTCGAGATGCTTGTTTCAATCCATAAATGGATTTCTCAAGCTTGCACACTCTATTGGGGTACTCTGCACTGACAAAACCTTCTGGCTGATTCATGTAAACATCCTCAGCCAACTTTCCGTTAAGGAAAGCGGTTTTGACATCCATTTGCCATATTTCATAATCATGAAATGCAGCAATGGCTAGCATAACCCTAATAGACTTAATCTTTGCTACTGGTGAAAAGGTTTCATCATAATCAATACCCTGAGTCTGAGTAAACCCCTTCGCAACCAGTCGAGCCTTATAAGTGTGCACCTTCCCATCCATGTCGGTCTTCTTCTTGAAGATCCATTTGCACCCGACTGTCTTACGGCCTGGTACATTGTCAACCAAGTTCCAAACTTGATTGTCATACATGGACTGTATCTCGCTGTCCATAGCCTCCTTCCATTTAGCAGACTCTGGGCCTGCCATGGCTTCCTTAACACTGTTAGGTTCATCCAGATTTACCAGTGTACTGTCACTGATAAATGTATCACCTTCCGTAGTAATATGAAATCCATAATAAAACTCAGGTGTGTTCCTAACCCTTATGGAACGCCTCGGAAGTATAGACTCGTCAGCTGGATCAAAAGGAATTTCCTCCTCAAGTTGATTGCTAGTGTCTGAGGTTCCTTCACCAATTGAGTCTTGAATTTCTTCAAGGTCAATTTGCCTCCCAATGTCTCCTTGGTTTATAAATTCTCTCTCTCGAAAGACCCCTCTCCTAGCCACAAAGACCACATTCTCACTGGGTCTGTAGAAGAGGTAACCAAAGGATTTTTGTGGGTAGCCGATGAAAATACACCTTTCACTTCGAGGTTCGAGCTTGTCATGAGTTTCGCGCCTCACGAAAGCCTCGCAACCCCAAATCTTGATATGGTCTAGATTGGGAACTTTCCCAGTCCACATTTCATGAGGTGTTTTGGCAACCTTCTTTGTAGGGACTAGATTAAGGATGTGGGCGGCAGTCTCTAAGGCATACCCCCAAAAAGAGATTGGTAGCGAAGCTCGACTCATCATAGAGCGAACCATGTCCAACAAAGTTCGATTGCGCCTCTCAGCTACACCATTCAGCTGTGGTGTCCTGGGAGGTGTCAATTGTGAGACAATCCCACACTCCTTAAGATAGTCGAGGAACTCAGTACTAAGATACTCACCACCTCGATCGGATCGAAGCATCTTAATGTTCCTGCCCAATTGATTTTCTACTTCCTGTTTAAACTCTTTAACCCTTTCAAAAGTTTCTGACTTATGTTTGATTAAGTAGACATAACCATATCTACTAAAATCATCAATAAAAGTCACATAATAGCGATTAGCATCCCTTGTGGCGGTTTTGAATGGTCCACATACATCAGTATGTATAAGGTCCAACAAACCCTCCCCCCTTGCACAAGTACCAGTGAAGGGTGATTTTGTCATTTTTCCAAGTAGACAAGACTCACAACTATCATCCGACTTGAGGTAGAACGACTCCATGACTCCATCCTTTTGGAGCTGGCCTATGCGTTTCTTGCTTACATGTCCAAGACGACAATGCCACAAAGATGCTTTATCCAAGCTAGTAGAAGAATCAATACATAATACATTATTTCCTAAATTATCTACAACCGATACAGCTTCATACACACCATCACAAGGTAATGCTTTAAAATAAAGAACATTATTAAAGAAAGCATTAATACTACCAACTTCATTATCAAAAGAAAAGGTAAAACCTTGTTTGTACAAAGCATGAAAGGCAATAATATTCCTCGCCATTTCAGACGAGTACACACATTTATTCAAATCTAACTTTAACCCACTATCTAGCAACAAAGTATAAACTCCAATCTTGGTAACAGGTGCAACCTTCTTGTTCCCCATGATTAAGTTTATCTTTCCGTGCTCCACATCCTCACTTCTTCTTAGGCCCTGCAAGTCACAACAGATGTGAATACCACAACCTGTATCAAGAACCCAAGAATTAGAATATGGTGAGTTATTAGACAATATAGTGTAAATACCTGCATGGGATGGTTTCACTTTCCCATCCTTGACATCCTGCAAGTACTTTGGGCAGTTTCGCTTCCAGTGCCCCTTATTTTGACAGTAGAAGCATTCAGCATCCTTAGGGATGGCAGAAGGAGTGATAGAACCACCTTTGGTTCCAGATGAGGAGCCCTCAAGGGACTTTCCCTTGGTACCCTTCGAAGGGTGCTTCCTCTTCTTCCCTTTGCCTTGCCCGATAGCCAAAACAGGGGTAGTAGTAGGAGTAGGAGTAGCAACCGACTTACTCTTAAGACCACTTTCGGCAGTCTTCAGAGGTCCTTGAAGCTTACTGAGTGTGACTTCCTCCTTGTTCATGTGGTATGTCATACGAAATTGATCATAACACGATGGCAAGGAGTGCAAAATGATATCAATTTCCAACTCCTCAGGGAAGTTCACATTCAGTTTCATTAGACGGTCCACATACCTTTGCATTTTCTGCATGTGGCTCGTGATTGGTTCGCTATCCTTCATACGGGTAGTGATCATGGAGGAGATTATTTCATACCGCTCTTGACGAGCACTCTGATGGTACCTTTCCATCAGATCCTGATGCATCTCAAAAGGGTAATAGTCCTCATAGGACTTTTGGAGTTCAGCTGTCATGGTGGCCATCATGATGCATGCCACCTTGGTGGCATCTCTTTCATGTGCCTGATACTCAGCGACCTCCTCAGGAGTAGCAGTGGACTCATCAAGCTCCTTTAGCTCCTTATCGAGGACATATTCCTTGTCCTCGTAACGAGTAACCATCCTGATGTTCCGGATCCAATCCATGAAGTTGGAACCATCAAAGATGACCCTCCCACAAAGGTTCATGAGGGAAAAGGAGCCAGTAGGGTTAGAGCCCGAAGCTTTGTTGTTGGAAGACATCTGAAAAGAAGAAAACAAGTTTAGATTAGATATATCGAATCCTTAATAATACACCCAAATGTAATATTAAGGCTAGGATCCAACACAATATATTATAACTTAGAAGAGGGATGCCGTAATCTAAGCTATAATATATTTGAAGGTAGGTGAATGACGATTCACCAATTTCCACCATGAAAACAAAATGAATTATTAGGTTTAATTGGTTTTTTGAAATTCCTAGATTCTTTTGAGATTCATTGAACTTTTCAATGGCATGTTTCAATCTCGATTGTGCCCTTCAAGTTTTGTGACTGGGATGCCGAGGATCACAAAACAAGGTGTGAATAACCATGCAAATTCACTTGGTACCCTTAATATTATCACCTAATCAATGTGTCGGTTAACCACACACGCTCCACCGATCTATGATAAACATTAAGTCACCCTTCGTGATCCTTACTAGTCCAAGTTAGTGTGCCGGTTAACCACACACGCTCCACCAACGACTTGGTAAGGTACAAAGTGTGAATTTCATGGGTTAGCACCATATTCACATTTTCCTAAAGTAACTAAGATTGGGAATTTATATAAGGTTTAGTTACTTTATAATATTCATCATACTTTTAATGAGAATTTATAAGTCCTTGTCTTACCCGTTCGGCTAACGACCCTCCACCAGTCAAGAAAGCGGTGGGTGAGAGTGGACACCCATTAAGTTTCCATTTTATAGGCAACAACCTTATACCCACCTTATAGACTGGCTTCGTGAATGAGGCGTACTAGCGGTAAGACGACTTTGATCTTATACATATATATAATAATTAACCATTAATGTTATAAATAGTATAAGGGTTGAATTTTAACTTTTAAAACTCTAAGGGTTTGGAATTAAAGTATATTAAAGTGTGTGTAACTTTACAAATTCCAAAACTTGAGGACAAGTTTTGAAACTATTCAAAACCTTTCATTTCATAACTTATGAATTAAAGGTTCATAAAAATGAAGACTCTTCATTTCCATGTAACTTATGTGTTTTAAGTGTGTGTTTAAAAGAAGTGACCTTTGGATATCCATAACTTGAGGACAAATTATGGACTCCATTAAAACACATAAATGATCAAGAATTAATCCTAAACAATTCAGCAAATAATTCCTATCATCTTCTAAATTCATAAGAACATGAACATGATCATCAAAGTTTCAAGAATTATATGAACACATACAAAGCATGAAATTTTGATTTAAGCTATTGTAAATGGATTAGAACAACCATTACACCAACTAAAACAAGTTTTAAAACACCAAAACAGTTTAGGGTAATGTTTCTAGTCTATTTCCAGCAGCAAAAGTCGAAAATCTGCATTCTGAGGCTCCTACTCGCCGAGTGCACGAACCTACTCGCCGAGTAGGATGAGTTTACTCATGAACTCGGCGAGTCCCCCCATGGATTCGGCGAGTTCATCAGGCAGACAGCAAAAAATTCGATTTTTTTCACTATTTTGCATCAAGTATCAAACAAACAAGCCTAGGCTCTGATACCACTGTTGGGTTTTGAGCATTCTAACACTTCCTAAGTGTACATGCAACCCTATTAAACCTTGGATCTATGTTTGTCTAAGATACATGCAAAATATTATTTTCCAAGGTTTATAACCTATCTAGCATGGCATGGGGTACTTTTAACCATAAAAGAACTAGATAAATTACATATGTTTTGTTGATTGTTGATTCCTTGGAGTTTGAGAGCCAAGCACCAATAATGTGAATGCCTCAAATGGAAATCACAAATCACCACAAACTTGGAAAATATATGAGAGAGTATACTAACTCTTGATTTTGGCCACCACACTTACACACACATTAGTGTCTTTTTCATGCAACATAAGCTTGTTTATATAGTGTACATGGTTAGGGTGAAACCCTAATAACCCATGTCTTTTCCTCTTCCAAGGATTCATGGGTAAAAGCTCCATGGATCATCCATGGAATTCCATATAAGCTTAGCCCATTCCAAATGAGTGTTAGCCAACACCATATAAATATAATAGCCCATGATTTAATTAGTCTTCCTTTTAATCACTAAATTAATTCATAATTAATTCAAGATTAAAACTAATTAAGTAACATGACTTTATATTAATATATTATAACTTATAATATATTAATAAATCGTAAGTATACAACTCTCATAAAATTATCCATAACTAGTTTGGGTGAAGTGCAACCCAAATGGACCATGTCGGGTCGGGTCAAGTATATACCAAATAAGTTATGGACTTAGACACCTTATCCAACACTTTAATCCAACCACAGAAGCATCCTTTGGTGTTGGAATCAGTCTCCACACTTTATTTCGCTCGAACTCATTAAGTTCGTCTTGCATTGCATGTACCCAATCAGAGTGATCGAGTGCAGTCTTGATCGTTTTTGGTTCGACTTTGGAGACGAACGAATTGAACATGTAGTATTCTACCTTAGAGAAAAGTTCACTTTGTTTCGCTTTCAGCTGTGATCGTGTGAGAATCTTTTCTGTCGAATCACCAATGATTTGTTTTTGTGGATGATCTTTGGTCCATTTGGTGAGAGGAGGGTAACTCGGATCACATGTGGGATCCAGTTCAGTATTTACTTCTTCTTCAAATTCTGACTGAGTATCGTCATCGTTTGTATTCGCATTCTCCCCCTCGAATGATGATACTTCTTCAGTTTCAGGTTCAGAATTCTCCCCCTGGAATTGACTTTCAGTTGGAATGAATGATGAAGAGCTCTCCCCTGGAATTGTGAATCTTGATTCTGTTGAGAATACGAACCCTCCCCCTGAGTATGAGAACAGTCTTTTGGAGGTTCACTTGTTTTTGCTTGTTCGAGTAGCACTGGTTTTTCTTCTGCCATTTTCTACGCCGAATCATCGATTATCTTCTTCAAGTTATCTACTTTGTTGTCTGCAGCTTGAGATTCAAAGAGAGTAGCCTTTTATGGTTCATCGAATAGCAGCATGTATTGCTCAAATAGGTTTGAAATTGGAACCGTAACTTGACCAGATTTTGGAAATATTTCCTCCTCAGAGCCTTCGGTTGTCTCCAGTTTCTTGACGTAGTTATCATCGAAGGTGACATAGTAGGTCTCTTTTATTTTCTTTGAACGCTTGTTGAGAACCCGATATGCTTTGGAGGTTAAGGAATAACCTAGAAAGATTCCTTCGTCTGCTTTGACATCAAACTTGTTGTGGTGCTCCTTTGAATTGAAGATGAAGCATCGTGAACCGAACTTGTGAAAGAACTTTATGTTGGGCTTTCGGTTGTTCAAGATCTCATAAGGAGTGATGGAGAAACGCTTGTTGAGGTAAGATCTGTTCTGTGTAAAGCAAGCAACAGCAATGGCGTCAGCCCAGAAATATAGGGGTAGAGAAGCGAAGCTTAGCATGGTTCGGGCTGCTTCACACAAAGATCGGTTTCGCCTTTCGACAATTCCATTCTGTTGTGGAGTATATGGAGTCGAGAAGTTGTGAGTTGTTCCCTTCTCTGCAAGAAAATCTTCAAAATCTTTGTTCTTGAACTCCAACCCGTTGTCGCTCCTTATATTTCGAACTATCTTCCGTAGTTGAACTTCTATTTGCTTGATAAAGAGTTTAAGCTTAGGCGTGGCCTCTGATTTCTGCTTCAAAAAGAACACCCAAGTGAACCTAGAGAAGTCATCCACTATGACAAGTATATACTTGTTGCCGCCAATACTTTCAATTGAAGATGGACCACATAAATCAATGTGAAGTAATTCAAGTCGTTCAATTATTTTTGTATTGACTCGAGAAGGATGACTCTGTCGACTTTGCTTTCCCATTTCACATGCAGCACACATGTGTTCTTTATCGAACTTTAGAACAAGAAGACCTCGAACATGATCCCCAAGCACCAGTTTGTTTATGTCTTTAAAATTGAGATGGGAGAGTCTTCGGTGCCAAAGCCAGCTGTCGCTTGACTGAGCCTTCGTTAGTAAGCAGATTGTTGGTTTCCCTCGTATGGGATTGAGATTTAGATGATACATCTCTCCTTTTCGGTTTGATTTCAGCAGAATATTGTTCGTCTTCTTTTCAACAATCTCTTAGTCATCGTCATCAAACGAAACTTTTAACCCGGTACCAACCACCAGTTGAGACACACTGATAAGGTTGTGTTGTAATCCTTCAACGTAGGCCACTTTTCTTATCGAGAACTCGCCATTGGTTATCATACCATAACCTTTAATCGTTCCAAAAGAATTATTGCCATACTTGACACTTCCATCATTTGTTAAGGACCGAAACTCCCGCAGCTCTTCCCTTTTTCCTGTCATGTGACGCGAGCAGCCACTGTCTATGTACTATTCATCGTCAAACTACTCGTCACGAATTACCTGCGAAAGTTAAGAAGATTTAGGAACCCAAAGTTTCTTGGGTCCTTGTGAGCCTTTTACAGAACAGGGAATAGTAAGAGAAACATCAACTGAAAAGGTTCTTTTTATTAAGGTTGTTTCGTCTTTTCTTTTTATGGTGAAAACTTTGATTTTATCTGATTTGAGAGTTTTAGGTTCATTTTTAGAATATGAGATGTGGATGTTAGCATACTTTCGGTTCTCGAAATTAGGTTCACACGACGTCTTCTTTTCGTCTTCCGGAAAGAGCTTTCCTTTTCCCTTTCGATCATTCCGTGAGTGTAAGTGAGAATGAGAACGATGATACTTGGAAGCAGAGTTAAGCTTTTGGTCATTGCTCTTGCTTGGTTGAGAACTGAAACTATTTTCCCTTCGGTTCCTCTCTTTGGTCGGTCTAAGACTGAAACCACCCTTTTGGTTTCTCTCATGTTGATGACCGAAGCTTCCTTTTCGGTTGTCGTCTGTATGTAGACTGAAACTCCCCTTATGATTGCTTTGCCTTTGAGGACCGAAGCTTTGTTTTCGGTTGTTGTGATTTTGAGGACCAAAACTCAGTTTTCGGTTGTTTTGAATATGAGGACCGAAACTCTTCTTTCGGTTGTTTTCATTATGTTGAGCGCACGAAGCTGAGTTTGCTTTTGCTTCTTCCTTTGGTTTGGAGGGTTTTTCATAGCGAACATAATTGGGATTTTGAGATCGCCAGAACTGTTTCCTTTTAGTGAGATTCTTCTTGTACCTCAAATTTCGTTGATGTTTTTGGTCTAACACCTGTTTTGGAGTTTTGTGGATGTTGGCCTTTTTCATCGGTTTTTGAGCATGAGTTTTGCTTTTTAGCGAAGAAGTTCGCTTGACACTACGACTCTTTCACCTGAAGGACTTTTGCTTCCACTTGTGCTGGGCACATCGAAACGTGTTGGATCGTTGAGCGGTTCTGGCACATATCTTCCTTTTACTCTCCATGAAGTTTTCTGAGACAGACCTTTCGTTTCATCGGCGTTATCAATAGGTGCTGACCAGAAAAACTCATCACAGCCATCAGCATTATCTTCTGCTACTAATGTTGTCAGTTCGGCTGTCTGTTGAGTAACCCCATGAACTGCATAAACTTGATTTGGAGTCGTTTGGACCTTTTGATATATAACAGCTTGTTCCTTAAGGACTTTGGTTCTGTCTTTGGATAAACGAGCGAACTCAACAGAATTTTCAGAAATAAGATTTTTATTGGTTTTGGGTTCGCTCTTGACAAATTCGGAACAGTCCACCTCATCTTCCACAGAAATTTCGCTCATATCATCATCCTCATTGAATTCAGAAGTGGTTTCAATATCAATTTTATTTTCTGAACTCAAATTGGCATTCAAGGAGTCAAATTTCTGTACAGTTTCGGTTTTGATCCTTAATTTGTCATTTTCATCTAATAAAGTTTTGAGCATGTCCTTATGGTCTTTTGACTTAATGAAGGACTCAATTTTGTCAAGACCAATTTTGTAAGCGGGAGAAATATCATCAGAGGAAACAACGTTTTCATAGTCATAAGCATCGACATCGATTTCATCCTCCTTTAACTCAAGGAAGGGCAAAATCATACGATGTATCTTCTTCCCTATTTCACAATCGAGATGCAATTGAATAATGTTGGTATATAATCGTTTAGCAATTAAACAAAAAACATTTCGTTGTTTCAAAAGCTTCAAATTATCTCTTTGCAAATAAATTGTTTCATCCCTAGACCTAATCAACTCCTTCTCCTTCTGCTCAATCCACATACGCCTCTCCTCACTCTTTGATGATACCCTGCTGATTTGATCAGTTAGGTTAGAGTTTGTGACGCGAGTTTGAGTTAAACTACCACTTAAACTAGAAAATTTAGATTTTAATCCATTTAGTTCTTTTTCATGGTTTGACATGGGAATTTGTAAGGAAACAAGAATAGATTGTACCTTCTTGATCAACTCATCGCATTCGTTGATCTGCTCACTGACAGGTTTCGCTGCAAAACACCTGTCCTCACGCTCCTTTGCTTCATCCAGTTCTCCATCAGTGGCATAGCCTCGCTTTTGTGACAACCCAGAAGTCACCATTAAACACTTTCCTGCAACATCCTCTTCCTTCACCAACAGATCCCTTCCATGAGTAGGCTTCCTCACTTCTTCATCTTCTGAATCAGTGGACCAAACTTCAACACCACCGAATTCATCATCAACAATATTTCCCTGCACAATAAGAGCATTCATAGTGTTGTTAGATCCATCTTTCTTCTTCTTGATCTCTTCCAATCTTCGTGTGAGGTTCGCTTCCTCGTCCTCATCTTCATTTTTCTCTGACATCTTTCTCAGCATACAATCTCTGGCGAAGTGATTTTTGCCTCCGCAGTAGTGACCATTAATCCCAGAATCACCTCCAAGTTTCACTTCTTTCTTTGGTTCTTCAGTCTGAGAAACATTCTTCGGTTCCTCCTTTGCTTTCTCGGCGCTGTAGCTACCTTGCCAGTTTCGGTTCTTATTTGTTGGGAACCTTCTTTTGATGAACTTCTTGGGATTTGATACCATCAAAGCATACTCTTCATTTGTCAGATCATATTCAGAGAGATTCAAATCTTCTTCTTCTTCAGCAACACTCTTTCCTTTGGAGATAAGGGCCAAGGAACCCATGCTAGAAACCATATTCGTTTCTTTAGTCAAGGCATTCTCATGTGACTTTAATATTCCCACCAGTTTTACTAGAGAATAATTCTTGAATTGTTCATGAGCCTTCACAGTAGACACCACAGCCATCCATTCGGGTCTAAGGCCATTCATGAATGTCACCTTTTGTTCAATGACTTTCCTTTCAATCCCATGCTTTATCATCCTACTAAGGAGATGATTGAAGCGATCGAAGGTTTGAATAAGCTTCTCTTCTGGCTTCTGCTTGAAGTCACCAAATTCTGAGAGCAACAATGTTTGAATTGAATGCTCGAGATCTTCATCCGTGGAATACAACTCCTTCAATCTGTCCCATATTTCTTTTGTCGTTGTGCATGAGCTTACTAACTGAAACGTGTCCGATTGCAAAGCAAACCAGATCATTCTTAAAGCTTTGATGTTGCACTGAAACTTCTCCTTCTCATCTTGGGGAACGTCTTTCACATCACTAATGAGTTGATTGTAGTCTTTTTGAGTTTTAACAACTCTTGAGGATTTTGAGTGTACGAATGGAGCTACAGTAATCGCCTCCCAGATCAAGTAACCATTGTCTTCTGAGCCAATCACGTAATCTTCAAAGTGATGAGTCAAAACTTCATAATCTTGAGTGTACAATATAGCAATTCTTGTCGTCGATCCTATGCTGTTGGAGATGTTGATTGGGTTAGACTGAGAATCATCCATAGACATGACAATTTTTGTTCAAAAAACCTTCTTAAGATCAGACTTGTAAATAACATTAGGGTAAGATCGAATATTTAAAGAACTACGTCAACAGTAAATGACGGCTCTAACAATATCAGTAGAAACAGAAAACCCTAAGATCTTCTTCAACAGAAGAGATGTGTATGAATTACACAGTCTCCTGCTCTGATACCAATTGATGAGTTGAATAACTCTTAGATCGATTAGATCTTGAGCAGGTTAAACTATAAAATATCAAACAAACACAGTAAACACAATATAGAATCAAATAATGCTTAATGATTCAAATGTAGTCACGCCTCAGCAGAGCTCGATGAAGAACTTCCACTGTAGAGGCGAGCTAGGGTTTGTAGTACAATATTCAGAATAATAAATGAAAGCGCTAACCATAAAGGATGCATGCATGCACCTTAAATACAAAACCCTAATAAAGTAATCACGGTTGGACAGGCCCAAACCGGATAGAAAAACTGGGCTAAAGACCAAGCCCAAGACGCAACACTATTTGACCCAACAATGAACATGATTTTAATACAAGTATTGTTTGAATGTATTAAATATATGTTTTGTGTGAGTTATTTGATGATGTCTGAATTAAGTGTTAAAGAACATACCTGATTGTTTATGATAACTTAGGTTAAAGAGTAAACCTAAGATTGGTTTTAATGGTTATGGGGTAGTATCTCTTTATGAGTACGAGTGAGATATATACGGAGAATAGAACTTTAAAATATGTCATTAATCCGGGAGTATGGATTAAGACTTAGTTAGTTGTCATTAATCCGGGAGTATGGATTAAGACATAGTCAGTTGTCCTTAGTCCGGGAGTATGGACAGGACATATAATCTGTCATTAATCCGGGAGTATGAATTAAGACATAGTTAGTTGCCCTTAGTCCAGGAGTATGGTCAGGACATAGTTATTTGTTATTAGATCCAGGAGTATGGATCAGGTCGAGAGGTTAGTTTTAGATCCGGGAGTATGGATCAGGTCGAAAGGTTAGTTTTAGATCCGGGAGTATGGATCAGGTCGAGAGGTTGTTTTAGATCCGGGAGTATGGATCAGGTCGAGAGGTTAGTTTTTAGTCTCGTTGAGAGGATTGACAGGGTGGGGTAAGAGTTGGTTATATATATATATATATATATATATATATATATATATATATATATATATATATATATATATATATATATATATATATATATATAGAGAGAGAGAGAGAGAGAGAGAGAGAGAAAAAAAAAGTTTATATTGTGTGAATTCTAAATTATATATATGTTATAACATTGTGGGATTGAAATCCCTATGTACGCACCAGGTTTTCCAAACCTGACCCACTCAATATTTTTGTATCACATGTATCGATACAAAGACACATTACACTGAGAGATTAAAGAGATGTATATCATTAGTGTAGATGAATGTAAGTTCGGTTTATGCTTATGTATCTGTACTGACCAGGACATCCCAAATGTTTTAAAACGAATAAAATACATCTCTTCGGAGATGCTTGGATAAAGTGTTTATCATGTTTTCTGGGAACAAATTCCGCAACAGTTTTCTTTAAAAGATTACTCTGATTTTAAAACAAAGCATAAACAAATCGGTCTTTTCTGGCCGTGAAATTTGGGGATGTCACACCTTCACCAAAGGTATCTCCTTGTTCTGTAGAATTTTCACCTTCCTCTCTAGTATGGCCACGGGCCTCTCGACATAGTTCAGGCGCTCCTCGACCTGTATGTCATCCAAGGATACCACCACCTCCTAGTCGATAATGCACTTTCGCAACTGAGAAGCATGGAAAGTGATGTGAATCCGACTAAGCTCCTCTGGAAGCTCTAGTCTATATGCCACCTCGCCAACCTAACAAAATCCTGATGATCCAAAGTACCGGATACCCAACTTTCCCTTTTTCTTGAAGCGAACCCCTTTGTGTTGACAGGATAATGCGTCCTTCAGCTCCCAGAATATCATACATAATCAATCCACTAATAACCATGAACACTCATTCCTGGCCCAATCAGCCTCGGCTGGAATACCAGGCATGCCTACGACGGGTCCGGTCATCCCTAAGATGGAATACCCTTGTATCACACATATGTTTGGCCCAATCAACCCTCGGGTTGGAATACCAAACATATCAGGTCCAGTCAATCATAGGGTCCGATCATCCCTAGGATGGAATACCACTGAATACATAACCCGGTTCTAAACTCATAACTTGAGATCCAAGGATCTATCCTTACGTCTCATCCAAAATCCTCTGATTCGTCACAACCGAGTGAAACTCCCCCGAATCTCACAACACATCCAATCCGAGCGCGCTCCTACCAGAGACATAACCAACACAATCCCTATGCCCACAACCTATGACTGGAATGCTCAACATAGGTCTTGGTTACCTCTGAGCCCACAACATGAGTCAGGTATGACCTCT
Source organism: Lactuca virosa (assembly GCF_052849685.1). Lineage (NCBI taxonomy): Eukaryota > Viridiplantae > Streptophyta > Magnoliopsida > Asterales > Asteraceae > Lactuca > Lactuca virosa. The sequence goes on from NC_136426.1 coordinate 77,173,674, forward strand.
CCGGCCCTCAGCTCATGACTGGAATGCTCCTGATAACCTATCGACATCGTTGTCGTCGCTACGGATGTCCAGCTCTCCATCCTGGAGGCACTCACCTGTTGGATTAATGTCTAAGTCCATAACTATATTTGGTATGTACTTGACCCGACCCGGCATGGTCCATTTGGGTTGCACTTCACCGGCATAATTTATATGGATAGTCTTTTGAGAATAGTATATTTATGATTTATATTAATATATTATAAGTTCTAATATATTAATATGGAATCATATTATTTAATTAGTATTGATCAAGAATTAATTTAGAATTAATTAAGTGATAAAAAAAACTAATTAAATATGGACTCTTATATATATGGAATGGGCCAAGTTCATTTAGGTTGGGCTAAGCTTTCATGGATGGTCCATGGAGCTTTTAACCCATGGATCCTATGTAAATGAAAGGTCATGGGTATTAGGGTTTACATGGATGTAACCCTAATCCTCCATAATATATAAAGGGGTCCTTGGCTCACAAAATTGGCACAAGTGTGTGAAAATAAGAATGGGCCGATTTTAGTGTGCATACATATTCTCTCAAGTTCTTCCAAGGTGTTTTGGTGATTTGTGATTCCATTTGAGGCTTCCACACTATTGGGGCTAAGCTCTTAAAGCTTGAAGACATCAAGCTACATCAAAAGGTAGGTCATCTAACTAGAACATTGTAGTATAGGTGCTTCATAATATGCTAGTTAGGATGAAACCTTGGATAGTTAATATTTGCATGTATAATAGAGAAAACATAGATCCAAGGTTTATAGGGTTGCATGTACACCATAGGAGTGTTAGAATGTTCAAAACCCAATAGTGGTATCAGAGCCATGGGTTGTTTTCTGTTATATTGATGCAAATGTTTTATTTTCAAGTTGGAAAAAAAAAGGAAAAAAAAATGACGTTTGTCAAATTTTAAGATAATTACTTGTTTTTGTGAAAAACTAATTATTTGTAAAATTTGAATCATTTGCTATATGAGTTGAATTAGGTCAAATTTAGTAAAAGATAAAATGATATGATTATTTTATTAGTTTTAAAAGTTTGATCTAAAGAGTTTTTTGAAACCTCCATAAGTTATGGATATGAAAAGGTTTTTTTTTAAAAAAATTGATTCAAAGTTTTTTTATGGAGTTTCAAAACTTGGTCTTAATGTTTTAAAGAATTCCATAACTTGTTCTTAAGTTATGGAACATGAAAAGTTTCATCATAAAACAAGTATTTAACTCCATAAGTTATGGAATCCAAAAGTTTTCAAGAGTTACAAAACTTGCCCTCAAGTTTTGCAATTTAGAAAAAGTTTTTTATGATAAAAAAAAAAGAATTGAATTCTAAAACTCTTGGGTTCATAACTTAAACAATTAATTAAATGATTTTAATTTTGAAGTTAATAATTGGAATTATGATGTTTTTATTGAATAATTCAATTAACTCTTATGGACTTTATTAATAGATAATTAAAGTGTTTAATTAAAAGAGAATTAATAATTCCATAATGACATGGTTTAAATTTAATTAAATTAAAAGTATAGTTTAATTAATAGATTAAACCACCAAGTATTTTAAATGTCTAAAATACACCCTTATACTATTATAATATTAAAAGTTTAATATATTATATGTATAAGAGCAAGTCGTCTTACCATTAGTAGGCCTCATTCACGAAGCCGGTCTATAAGGGGGGGTATAAGGTTACTGCCTATAAAATGGCAGTTTAATGGGTGTCCACTCTCACCCACCGCTTCCTTGACCGGTGGAGGGTCGTTAGCCGAACAGGTAGGACAAGGACTATAATTCTCCCTTCATTATAAGTATAATGATAAATACTAAGTAACTAAACACTTATAAATTCCCAATCTTAGTTACTTAGGAAAATGTGAATAAGGTGCTAATCCATGAAATTACACTTTGCACTTTGTTTAAGCTATTAGTGGAGCGTGTGTGGTTAACCGGCACACTAACCTGGACTTAACAAGGTAGGCAAAGGGTAACTTAATGTTTATCATAGTATCGTTGGAGCGTGTGTGGTTAACCGGCACATCGATTGAGGGGTAAATATTAAGGGTACCAAGTATATTTGCATGGTTACTTCACACCTTGTTTTGTGATCCTCGGCATCCCAGTCACAAAACCTGAAGGGCACACTCGAGATTGAAACATGCCATTGAAAAGTTCAATGAATCTCAAAAGAATCTAGGAGTTTCAAAAACCAATTAAAACCTAATAATACATTTCGTTTATCTTGGTGGAAATTGGTGAATCGCCATTCACCTACCTTCAAATATTTTATAGCTTGGATTACGGCATCCCTCTTCCAAGTTATAAAATAGTTTGTTGGGTCCTAGCCTTAATATATCATATTGGATGTTATATTAAGGATTTAAATCAACTTTACGTGAATTTCTCCCATTGTTGATGTCTGGTTTAGACAACAATGATCTTCCCAAACCAAGCTTTCCTAATGAATATGACTTCCCGAGTTTTGCTCATGGAAGTCATACTTCTCTTCCTCCACCTCCTCCAATTATTCTCCCTAACCCACAAATTTAAGGTCACTCAAGCCCTAATGGCAAGCAAGGTCTATGTGTGATCACATCTTAGAGATGAAGTCACATATTGACAAGCCGGGAGAGTTGGGTGTCAAAGTCTTGAGAAAGTTGGATGTTCAATCACTTTCTAAGTCGCATAGTGAGTTCCTTTGGGACTACTATGAAACAGACTATGACATGAACCTTAATGATCATATCTATTTGCTTGGTGCTGCTGAATCAGCAATGATTTGGAACGATAGTAAAGCAAATTTGATTAGAATATCAACTTCCCAAAAACTTTATGGACAGTGACAATGGTGACACTGGAAATCCAGAAAAAGCATTCTCTTCCCAATGGAAAGGGATTGGCCATAGTCAACCCGGTTGACCAAATGGTAAAGAGAAAGGCTAAGTCTGATATAGTCCCATTACCAAAGGGTCCATATGTTTATTTTGCCAAAGGAAGGGGCGTTGATTGCAAAGCTGCCAAATTTACCTAAGGATGTTAAAGTCAATAAGTTTGACTCTACATCAGGTAGAGCCCATTATCTAACTCTGTTAAGTTCTATTCTGAGATCCTCATTACATGATGTGACTGGGTCACATGTTGATGTTTTAAGAATCAAAGAATAGAGAGAAATCTTAAAGGAAGTATATGCTGATTCTGATCGCGAAGGTGGATTTCGATCGCATCAGAATTTTGAGCAGTTGCTTAAGAAGTTATGATATATTGCTAAGGAATAGATAACAACAATTTTCCATGTGGATTGTAAGGATAAGTTTTTCCGCAAAGTTTTAAAATAAAAGAAAATTGTTTAATTTTATTTATTTGAAGTATCCTTACAATGGCATTTGTGGAAAATTGTTGCTTATATGATTCCACTGACAGCAATATTGGAAAATGGATTTGATTCTTTCATTTGTGGTAGTGTCTAAATTTACCAAATCATGAAAGTTCCTCATCACCCAAGTTTCAATTGGACCGAAACTTGGAATCATGCAAGTTGAATAGTATGATGAATGAGAACTTTCAAGCATTGGAAAATCAAGACTAATTACTTGTTCACATGGATGTGTGAGTCAAGTGAAGGACTAAAGGGATCGAGTCCACATTCTTGTGCACTGGTCATGTCCACCACAAAGCTCGTTAAGACTATTTGATTTACTAAAGTTTAGTAAATATGGTTATACTTACAAGTTTAAGTATAATTCTGAAACATTGGAAAAGTCTCAATGTATGGCAGAACGAATGGGAAGAATCAAATTAGGCAGAAAGATAAAACTTTCTCAAATCTGAAAAGATGGGAGAGTAATTTAGTATCATGTTTGTGATCATCTTAATGATTTAGAAATCATATCACAATTAGTCCTCTAAAGGTCATCTTAGTGCATTCTTATGACTAAGAAGAGGAGTCATGAATTGTTGAAATGGTTAGATCAGGAAGATGAGTCATACTTCGTTCCAAAACAATTCTTAGAGTCATACTCCAAGATTGTACCTTGAGTAACATATCTTAAAGAAAGGTTTAAAACACTTGTCAAATGTAAGAGTAAAAGTGTCCTACTCTTGTACATTTGAAATTGGTAAGTTGTGATGTTTTGGATAAAACAAAGACCAACTAAGGCCAATTGTGTGAAGTGTTTGTCTTGATAAAGAATCCGCACTATCTCTTGAATATTTGGCAAGATAGTCTTATATGTCAAGAGGATAGTGGGAGTCTTAAAGATCCTAAAAAGAATTTCAAGAACTAATCAAGAATAAAACCTGAGGTTCTTCACTAGCACACAACTTGAGGTTTATAACCTATCGTGTTGACATATTCTGTGCCCATTCCAGTTAAAGTTGGCTTTGCATAGGAGTTCTGAAAGTTCTCAATTGGTTGCATAACAACTTGGAAGCAATGGCAGGCCCTGTACTGCCAGGTGGCAAGAAGTTAAGATTGCATAAGTTCAGTCCATATGAGTTTGGATTTGTCATTATCCTTGTCTTGTGACTATGGTTTTGACGATTCACATGGATAAGAACACATACACCATAAAATCTAAGGGTCATAAGGTTTCTATCCGATTCATGAAAATGATGGTGAGGAAACACTTCCACCAAGTAGATTTGAAGCAGATGGCAAAAGGTCTAAACAATTGAGACTATGATTACGGCATCCCTTTTCATAGTTCTGAAATTGTTTAGACACACATGCATGCTATCTAAGGAAAGGTGTATGATTTTGATAAAGTTTTATCAAAGCATCTTGTATCAGAAATCTGAACTTTGGTAAGGAAGTCAATAAAGTATTGATTTCTAGAAGTCCAACTGATTTCTGAGTACATGTCAAAGCTAGTGGGAGCATAAGTGTTATGCTAATAATCATCATGTTAGTGGGAGCATGATAATTATTGTTAGTGTTGCAAGTTAGCAATGTTAATTATAGAAAACAAAAGTTTCAATTCGTGAGGCTGCAGGGATTGAAAAAGTTGTTTTGCTATAATTAAGGGAGAGGATATACTTCATTTCAGTTCTAAAGGCTTAGATTGAGACCTTAATCATCTTTAGTCAAGAATATATATATGAATTTCATGTTGGATTGGTTCAACTTAAGGAAATTCTATATATTGCGTTCTCAAAATTCGATTATGATTACGGCATCCCTCTTCATAGTCAAATTTTGAAAACATGGCAAATAAAAATATTGTAGCAAAAGACTGGTCTAGAATCATGTCTTTATGTGAGACATCATGAATCGTGTACCATTTGCTTTGGGTACAGGATCGATTGCATGTGCTATAATATTTGTCATTTCTAAATTTTTCCAAATGCCCAGAGGCATTAAGAATGGAAAAGGTCTAGAATTGGATATGACTAAAATGATTAAGCAATTGTCGAGGACAATCTGAGGTTTACCAAAGATTGGTTGCTCACGGACAGTTGGAAGTATAGTGCTAATTTTGGAAGGACCATATTGACATATTCTGAAAAGAGGCATCTCTTATTCAGAAGTGATAGTCAAAATGAGAATATGGAGTTGTCTCCATAGGTGGAAGTTATATGTGTAAGATTAGAAAACTTAATGCAAGAAGCATGTCCAAAGCAATGTACTTTGAATATGAGACTTAGTTTCCATGGAGTTGATCTCCATTGGAATACCTTATAATGACTGTTGACAAGTCTTTGTGACTTTGTACATATTCATTACAGGAGGGTCAGTGCATATAAGTTTAAAATCTAAACATATTTTGATAAATGATAGGAATTTGAAATTCTCACATTTTTCGATAAGGATTTGGGAGTGTGAAATTAGAATCATTGAAATTATGTTCAATTGGTTTATTTCACAAAGTAAGGATCATAGACAAACATAGAGTGCATACTTGGTGTATGGCAAAGCTATTGTTTAAGAAAAACATAGTGTACATGCTTGGAGCATGGGACAACTAGTGTTTTTAATTCAAGTATAAAGTTGATAAAACCGAAACAATGAATAATGAGTAATTAGTATGGTGATAAATAAAAGTGTTTATTTATATTCATAGGGTTTGATACCATATTTGATTCATTTATTCTTGTGTTTCACTTTGCATGTTTTGACTTCCAGAATAACTAAGTCGCTCTTCCTGAATGATTAAGTTATTCAAACCATCCACAGTCGGTCATATGTTGGAAGTAGATATGAATCAAGACTGTCATGGGTTGGTTTGTAGAGGTCCAAGTTGGTGGACAAAATGGTGCTACAACACTCATGAGTGCTCATAAGTTCTGAGTATTGGATTCAACCCGCGCTCATTTGAATCACTTCATGGATTTTATCACGAGTGATCATGAGACGATAATATCTTATATTCTTAAAACCTAGAGATATGAGTTGTTACTATGAGTTGGTTATACATTGATTGCACGAAAACGCATTGGTAACTCGATGTTATAAAACGTGCCTTTGTGTATGATTCAACAAGTAGTAGAACAAGCCATATGAGTCGAAGTTTATCCATTCCTTTTACCTTCGGGATAAAAGCGATATCTGTGGGCCCCTCGATGATTTAGCGATGACACATGTGAGTGCTTGGCCAAGCCAGGACTGATTTGATTTGTTCAATCAGTCAGTCATCATAAATCGAAAATCGGGAAACAACAAATGGACAGAGAGAATGATTATAATCCATGTCTCAGTCCATATGATATCTAGAATGGAGGAATATATGATCCCTTATCTAATGGACAAGTCATTGACAAGGTCAGAGTTCGACAGCGGCTTTAAGAGCTACGATTGCTAGTTAGGTTTTGAAGTCATACTCAATAATAGTTTTAGACTTATCCAAGTGGGAGACTGTTGGATTAATGTCTAAGTCCATAACTATATTTGGTATGTACTTGACCCGACCCGGCATGGTCCATTTGGGTTGCACTTCACCGGCACAATTTATATGGATAGTCTTTTGAGAATAGTATATTTATGATTTATATTAATATATTATAAGTTCTAATATATTAATATGGCATCATATTATTTAATTAGTATTGATCAAGAATTAATTTAGAATTAATTAAGTGATAAAAAAGAACTAATTAAATATGGACTCTTATATATATGGAATGGGCCAAGTTCATTTAGGTTGGGCTAAGCTTTCATGGATGGTCCATGGAGCTTTTAACCCATGGATCCTATGTAAATGAAAGGTCATGGGTATTAGGGTCTACATGGATGTAACCCTAATCCTCCATAATATATAAAGGGGTCCTTGGCTCACAAAATTGGCACAAGTGTGTGAAAATAAGAGTGGGCCGATTTTAGTGTGCATACATATTCTCTCAAGTTCTTCCAAGGTGTTTTGGTGATTTGTGATTCCATTTGAGGCTTCCACACTATTGGGGCTAAGCTCTTAAAGCTTGAAGACATCAAGCTACATCAAAAGGTATGTCATCTAACTAGAACTTTGTAGTATAGGTGCTTCATAATATGCTAGTTAGGATGAAACCTTGGAATAGTTAATATTTGCATGTATAATAGAGAAAACATAGATCCAAGGTTTATAGGGTTGCATGTACACCATATGAGTGTTAGAATGCTCAAAACCCAACATCACCTCCCCTAATTCCCAAGAAGGCCTAATCAATGTCCTTCACAACACCAACAAGTGTCACAGTGCTGAACCTCACCCTACACTATCCACTTGTAGAACAAGTTGCTACCCCATACCACATATATACTCAGAACCTGATCATATAACTAACAAAACCCATACAAAATCTTCAGCATACTCCATCAGCATGTTCAATACTTGGGGGCAGATCCACTGATTGCTATAGCATAGCAGCATACTCAATACCCACACATAGATCTACAAACACATACAGAGTCTTCAGCATGACTGGACCGTCCCTACCGGGCCTTCAGCCTATCTGTCCCACTCCCCGAACCTACAACATGTCGGGTCCGCCCTGACTGGGCCTACAGCCTGTCTGGATCGTTCTCCGGGCCTCCGGCCTAACTAGTCCGCCTCGCAGGGCCCTCAGTCTACCCGGGCCGCCATGGGTCTGTTGAGAAAAATCCTGAAACCGTCTTGGTGCCCCTCCCTAGATAGCCCGTTCTCCCCCACTTAGAGCACTAACCACTACCCGCTGATGGAGAACCAATACACGACTTAACCGTCCCAACCGAGTATTACCATTCTTAACTTTAGAGGGGTTAACCCACGCAAGACAATCCTCCTGATACGAAGTAACGAAATTCAAGAAAATCTGAATTCCCGCTGATGATCTCTGAATTTATGGATTACAACTGCTCGTCCTACACTGGCGATTCTCTATCCTAACTCCTCATCCTCGAATGCATCTTTGGATCCTAACTATCTACAATCCCCTAACAATAATTTCTCCCTAACATCTCTTATGTCCTAATAATTCATGCAGAAAGAAACCGAAAGCTCGTAATACGATTATAAACAAATAGACAGGAGAAAAGACATATCGGTCGCCACATCAGGTACTGTCCTGGCCTCCTCGGCTGTAAGCTGGAAGGCGCGTCCTTGAGCCTTTGGAGGCTCTACTCTACCCTGACCCCCACCAGTAATCCTCAGGGTGGCCGGCGCTGGAGCCTGCACCGGCCTGGCAGCTAGTAGGGGATATTGGGCCTTCATATGGCCCATCTGCTCATAATGGTAACAAATCCTGACACCAGCCCCTGGAGTCTGCTGCCTACAATCCTTCGCGATGTGACCCTCCTTGCCACACTTGTGGTATCCTGAAGAAGATCGGCAAACCCCATCATGTACCTTGCCACACTTTCCACAAGTACGACCCCTCTGACTCTCATGTCTGTAATCAACGGCCCTAAACCGTTTTGGCGCAGGCTGTGACTGCGTCGGGGCCTACCTCTGCTCTCTCAGCTGAAGCTCAATCTCCAACTCTCTCCGCCTGGCGGCCTCCTGTAACTCTAGCTAGGTATCACATCTCTGTGTGGACACGAACTGTCTGATGTCCATCTTGAGCATGCTTAGATATCAGGTCATCTGAGCCTGCTCTGAAGCAAACTCAGGGCAAAACATCGCCCTCTCAGTAAACTTGCGGGTGATCTCTGTCACCGACTCTGCATCCTGTCGTAGATCCAAGAACTCCTGCGCTAGCCTCTCCCGCTCAACCCCCGGGACGTAACGGGTACAGAACATATCCCAAAATCGATCCCAAGTAACCACAGCGCGCTGCTCATCCGAATATGATCCAGTAATCAACCTCCACCAATCCTTTGCTCCAGACCTCAGCAGGTTCAGAGCACACCTGACCTTCTGGTCAGCAAGACATGAACATGTGAAGAAACATCCTTCCACATCGGATAGCCACCTCATGGCTATGATCGGATCCTGAGTACCATCAAATGTAGGGGGCTTCGTGTTATCGAAGTCCCGGTACTGAAAAGCTCGCCCGGCTCCCAACCCTGCCGCCAATACAACTACTGTGGTTGCGGCGGCAGCCGCCTCAGTGAGGGCTGCGTATCTGTCATCAAAGTACTCCATCATAGCGGACTTAATAGTCCCAAACAATTCCAGAATCTGACCCCGGACAATCTCGACCACCTCCTCGCGGATGATCTCCCTGACCCGATCCTCTGTCAACACCGTCTCCTCCTGGCCGATAATCTCAGGCGCCGTTGGGGCCTCCTGATCACCCTGTCCGGGCCCCGATCCGGATCCAGTCACGAAATGCCTGGTAACCACCATTCTGAAATATAACAGGAAGATATCAGGCAATCCGCACAAATAACCTGGAACTAACTCCCTACCAAACCCTAGGGGTTGTGACTTCCTTGCTACGCGTATGGGTCCTGTGCTTTCAATAGTACAGGCCCATACTACCTTCCACACCTACCCATATTTGTCTCAAGTATCACCACAACACCTTAACCCTATATATATCATAGCGAGCACTCAATCCTCACTCCTAGAGGAATGCTAAACTATCCCATAATTGGCCTTCCGGCCACTCACTACCCACCATCCACCAACTGCCACACGACCCTCCATTGGTGCCAGTTAACTATTGCGTGAATACAATCACATACCGCATGGCTTAAACAATCTTAGGCTAAAAGATTTAATCCCACAATGGTTGGACTCAGACAAGAGCTGCGCAGCAGGACCAAATCCCTCACCCTAAGACCATTTAACCCATGTAGCATGTGACATAGAGTATTCACCCAATAGTTAGTTCACACGCGAAAGAGTCACAAACAATCAACTGAGGTACTGTACAGGCATCAAAGATCAGGCAATTCTATCATACGATTCCTGAGGATCCCTATCTTATTACTAGCATGTTGTTCTAACACATAAAATTAAATAACTTGTATGGTATTTTGGGGTCTATTTACTGGCTCCGGCTGATCGTACACTTCGCATCCTCCTTTCTTATTTTGAAAACCTTTTAAGAAATCATTTTGAAAATCTTTTCCTTGGTTTGAGACTAGATTCACACGAATGTTCCTCCAATTCACTCAAACCAAGGCTCTGATACCAACTTGTAACACCCATAAAATTTGAGCCAATTTAAAACTTTTTAAATCATTTAAAACTTTTTAAATCATTTAAAACCATTCATTTATTACAACTAGTTTTCAAAATAGTTTAAACATCAGAGTTCCCAGAAATCATATTCATCAACCGAGGAAGTGTACGGTCACGCCTTCGCATTCCCGCGATCATCCGCTGTACCTGAAACAATAATCGATAAATGTAAGCTCGAAGGCTTAGTGAGTTACCCCCAAAATACCCATACACACAACAATACACATATAATAACAAACATCATACTATGGGTCCAATCATCCGTCAGGATGGAATACCCCAGGCCCCTCAACCATCGGGTTGGAATGCCAACATATTATGGGTCCAATCAACCATCGGGTTGGAATACCAACGTACTACGAGTCCAATCATCCTCGGGATGGAATACTCTCGGCCCACAACCATCGGGTTGGAATGCCCACACACTACACACATAGCACAGATACTATGGTTCCACTCATCCATCGGTATGGAATACCCCAGGCCCCTCAACCATCGGGTTGGAATGCCAAAATACTATGGGTCCAATCTGTTGGATTAGTGTCTAAGTCCATAACTATTTTGGTATGTACTTGACCCGATTATGAGCATGGTCCTTTTGGGTTGCCTTCACCATAGCAATATGTAGGATGAATTAAGGAGAGAAAGGTTTAATTATGATTTATTAATATATTATAAGAATAATATATTAAAGGAGAAATCATATTGTTTAATTAATATTAGTCAAGAATTAATTAAGAATTAATTTAGTGGCTAAAAGAGATTAATTAAACTTAGGGGACTGGATTTGTAATTATAAGATAATTGCAATTGGGCTATGGATTACCTAAATAATATAGGTTGGACGAATTCTATGGGAAGCCCATAAGGAATTCGTCCAAGAGATATGTTAAAGGAGTCCATGGGCTGCTTAGGGCTTAAGCAGCCAGATTAGGGTTTCCTAGTTGTAAACCCTAATAGCCTACATGTATATAAAGGACCCTTAAGCCCCAAAAACGTGGACAAGTAATCCTTTAGGGTTTCCAGCCGTTTTTGGTGCCTCCTCTCTCCTCCCTCTTCATCCAAGTTGCTTAGTGGTGTTTGTGACTCCATTAGAGGTGCAACTCTTGAGGCACTAAGCTTTCTGAAGCTAATCAAAGCAAGGAATTGATTGTTATTACTATATAACAATCAAAGGTAATTACTAAACCCTTATTTCAGTTCTTATATGATAGATCTAGGGTTTATAGCTTTGGATATTCGATTGCATGTTCATTAGACAAACTAGATCCAAAAGCTATTAGGGTTTGCATGTACACCATAGGAATGATGTATTGCTCGAAACCCATCAGTGGTATCAGAGCCTAGGGCTGTTTGTTAGTGAATTTGATGCTTACTTGATCGAAAATTGGCTGAAAAGCGATTTTTTTTTTGAATTTTGGCGCTGGACTCGCCGAGTCCATGACTGAACTCGCCGAGTCCACTGGGTACTCGACGAGTCTAGTGCTGACTCGACGAGTCAGCGAGTCTGGCAGCGTTTTTTGGCGATTTTCTTACTATTTTGGCTTGGGATACTTACCATAAACGTTTTTAATTCATAAGATCCGATTTGTATTGATATTGGGTGATTATCCTTGCCAAAATAGAAGATAATTGTCAAAATTTAGATAATCTTTTGTTTTATTAGATAAAGATTGATTATTTGTAATTTAGATTTGAATTATCTTGTGAAAAAGTTTCAATTTTCCCCTTTAGGTTTTATAGTTTAAATTTGAACTTAAAAGTTTTGTTTTTTAAAGTTAAATAGTTAAACCCTAATGTTTTGAAAGGTTTCAAAACTTGCCCTCAAGTTTTGGAATTTAAATTTTTGATTAAAAGTTTAATTTTGAAATATTTAAATTCTAAACTCAAATGTTTTGAAATGTTTCAAAACTTGCCCTCAAGTTTTGGAATTTAAAAGTTAATTAAAAGTTTAATTTTGAAATGTTAAATTCTAAAACCCTCATATTTTTTGAAAAAGTTCAAATTACACCCTTATGGTTTTATTAATTAATTAAAGTGTATAATTAAAAGAGATTTAATAATTCCATAAAGTTTTGGTTTACATTTGATTAAATTAAAAGTATAATTTATTAAATTAAACCACCTAGTATTTTAAAAGTGTAAAATACACCCTATACTATATATATATGTAACATTAAAAGTCAAATATTATATATATGAGTAAAGAGTCAATCTTACCGTTAGTAGGTCTCATTCACGAAGCTGGTCTATAAGGGGTGTTTAAGGAAATTGCCTATAAAATGGCGATTGAATGGGTATCCACACTTACCCACCGTACTCTTGACTAGTGGAGGGTCGTTAGCCGAACGGGTAGGATAGGCCGAAATCCTCCATTATAAGTATAATGAAGTACAAAGTAACTACATGCTTTTACAAATTCCCAAATCATAGTTACTTTAGGAAAAATGTGGAATTGTATGCTAATTCATGGAATTACACTTTGTACCCTTGTCGAAACGTTAGTGGAGCGTGTGTGGTTAACTGGCACACTAATTTGGGATTGACATTGGTGGCGAAGGGGGGCTCGATGTTTATCATAGATCAATGGAGCGTGTGTGGCTAACCGGCACATTGATTAGGTGATAGTAGCAATTGGGTGCACCACGTGATTCGTATGGTTATTCACACCTTGTTTGTGATCCTCGGCATCCCAGTCGCAAACTTGAAGGGCATAATCGAGATTAAACATGCCATTGAAAAGTTCAATGAATCTCAAAAGATCTAGGAGTTTCAGTTCATTTAAAACTTAAACTTTTTTTTTGTTTTTCATGGTGGAATTGGTAAATCGTCATTTACCTACCTTCAAATATTCTGCAACTAGATTACGACATCCCTCTTCTAGGTTGTAGATTATTGTGTTGGATCCTAGCCTTGATGTTTCATTTGGGTGTTACATCAAAGATTCTTATCAACTAACTTGAATTTTCTCCCGTTTTGTAGATGTCTAAATCTTACATTGGTCTTCCCAAGTCCCTTGGAACAAGCTTTCCAAATGAAGATGACGTTCCACGATACGATCAAGGAAATGAGAGTCATACTTCACTTCCTCCACCTCCTCCAATTAATCTCCCTAACCCACAAGTTCAAAGGCTTGAAAAGCTCAAGCTCACTCAAGCCCTTTTGGCAAGTAAACACGAAGATGGAAAACCTGTGTGTGCACACATCTTAGAGATGAAGTCACACATTGATAGGTTAAGGATGATGGGTGTCGATATCTCAGAAATGTTGGATGTTGACTGGGTTCTTCAGTCACTTCCTGAATCATATAGTGAGTTCGTTAGAGAGTACTATATGATGGACCATGACGTGACCCTCATTGATTTGACCTATTTGCTTATAGCTGCTGAATCAGAAATGATTTGGCATGCTGATCGAGCAAATTTGTCTGGCAAATCAAACTCCCAAACTTCAATGGACATTGAAAATGGTGACATTGGAAATCCAGAAACATAAATTATGAGATAGTTCCTTGTGCCATTCCAAAAGAGTCCATCTGCTTCTACTGCCAAGAGAAGGGGCATTGGAGACGAAGCTGCCCTGTTTACCTGAAAGATCTAAGAGATGGGAGAGTCAAGACGTATGGCTCTACTTCAGGTAAAATCTATTAACTAACTCTATAAGTTCCTATTCTTTGATTCTTAATACATGATGTGATAAGATTACATTTTGATGTTTTTGCAGGATCGAAGAAAAGAGAGGAAGCTTAAGGAAGAAGCGTGCTGAATCTGATCATGAAGAAATAGATTTCGATCGCATGGACTCGAGGATCAGATTTTTGAGCTGCTACTCTAGAGTTAGGATAGAATGATAAGAAATATGAAATAACATAGTTTTTCAGTTGAATTGCATTGTAAGGACAAAATTTTTCCGCAATAAAATAAATTTTGATTTTGTCTTATTTATTTATCCTTGCAATGGTGTGTATGAAAAATTGATGTTTGATTGTTTTTATTGTTAGCAATAATGGATTCTTTATTATGTTATTTGTGGAAATGTCGAGAATTTGCCAAATAAGGGAAGATTCTCATCGCCCAAGTTTCAGTTGGACAGAAACTTGGAGTCATGCAACTTGGTTGCGTGATGAATGAGAAACTTCATATTTGAAAAAATTAGACTAATTCTTTGACAAAGTGTCAAGTGAAGGACAAAGAGATCGAGTACACTAGGTTGTACGTTGATCAAGTCCACCACAAGAGTGATAAAGATATTCGTCATGATTTACTAAAGTTTAGTGAATATGATTATACTTATAAGATTAAGTATAATTCTGAGTTGATCGAAAAAGTTTCAATCAATAGCAGAACGAATAAGAAGAATCAAGTAGGCAGAAAGATAAAAGTTTCTCTGGTCTAAGAAGAAGGGAGAGTACCTTTTATTGTGTTTTATGATAAGTCTTAATGATTAAGAACCATGTCTCAATTGATCCTCCAAGTGAGTCTTAGTGCATTTGTATGTCTAAGAAGAGGAATCGAGAATTGTAGAAATGGTTAAAATCAAGAACTCAATCATACTTCGTTCCAATATCAAGTCTTAGAGTTATATTCCAAGATTGTGAATTGAGTGACAAGTCTTTAGTAGGTTTATAACACTCAACAAATGTGGAATTGGAAAAAGTCTTCTTATTCCTGCACATTTGAGATTGGTAAGTTGTGATGTCTTGGATAAGACAAAGACCAACTAGAACCAATTATGTAAAGTGATAGTCTTGATAAAAACTACACTAACTCTTGAATATTTGTTTTGTCAAGGAATGTTTCTTGACAAGAGAATCTTATATGTCAAGGAGCCAGTGGGAGTCTTAATGGTCTTGAAAGGTTTCAAGAACAAATCAAGAGTTAAACCTAGTTGATCATCACTAGCACACGACTTGAGGTTTAAAGCCTATCGTGGATGACATACTCTTTTTCTGTGCCATTCCAATTGAGTTAATATGCATGTAAGTTCTATGAGTTCTCATTTGAATACATAAAGACAAAGCACCTTGATCAATGGAAAGTACATTGATATGAAAGGGTGAGTTTCTTGGAAGACATGGTGGGCATTCATGTTACCATGAGGCAATAAATCGAGATTGAGCACGTTCGGTCCATATGAGTTTGGATTTGTCGCAAACTTTGGTTTTGACAAATTCACATGGATAGGAACACATACACTTTAAAATCTAAGTGTCATAAGGTTTCCCTCCTTCATGAAAATGATTGTGAGTAAATGCTTTCACTAAGAGAGATTTTAAGAAGATAGCCATTGTGAAAATTGTATTCTCAAATTCGATTATGATTACGGCATCCCTCTTCATAGTTCGAATTGTGAGATTTGGCAATTAGTCTGAACATCTGGGACTTAGTAACATAAATTCTGAATTGTTTAGACACACATGTGAGCTATCTGAGGCAAAGGTGTATGAGCTTAAAAAGCTTAGATAAAGGCTTATCAAAGCATTAGGTATTAGAAATATGAACTTAAGGAATTCAATAAGCATTGTTTTCTGGAAGTTCAATTGTTTTCTGAACACATGTCAAAGCTAGTGGGAACATAAGTGTTATGCTGGTAAGAAAATAATCATCATGATAGTGGGAGCATGATTATTATGGTAAGTATTGCAAGTTAGCAATATTAATTATAGAAAACAAAGATTAACTTTGCAAAGTTGTAGGGGTTGAAAAGTTGTTTTGCTATAAGTAAGGGAGAGAATATTATACTTCGTTTCAAAATCTAAAAGCTTAGATCGAGAAATTTTAATAAAATTTAGTCAAGGATACATAGTTCATTCTCAATATTCGATTATGATTACGGCATCCCTCTTCATAGTTCGAATAGTGGGAACAGGACACAAAATATTATGGCAGGAGGCTGATAAAGTATCACGTCTTTATGTGAGACATTATGCATCGTGTCCAATACGCTTCGGGTATAGGATCGATTGCATATGCTATAATATTTGACCATTCTAAAATTTTCCAAATGCCTAGGGCATTAAGAGGGAAAAAGGACTAGAAATGGTTTTGACTAAAATAATTAAACAACTATCAAAGGACGATCTGAGGTTCACTGAGGATTTGTCGCTTGTGAGTAGTTGGAAGTATAGTACTGGATGGACTATATTGACATTATTATGAATAGATAAGATTCTATTAAGAATGAGTTGTCATATAGCAAATATGGAAATGTGTCCATAAATGGGAGTTGGAAATTAAGAATCTATGTAGATTAGAAACTTTTATGCAAAAGGATGTTCGAAGGAATGTACTTTGAGTGAGAGACATCACATCTATATAATTGTTTTGTAACAATTTCTGATAGAGTACTTTGTGATTTCATTGGTCAAGTCTTGATGACTTTTGTGTTATGACTTTACGAAAGAATCATTGCATAAAATGTTAGAATCTGACATATTCTAAAAGTGGCAAGAATTTGGTATTCTTATACTAATAATAAGAATTGGGGATTGTGAAATGAGTTTCATTGGAAAAGTTTTTCAATTGATCTATTTCACAAAGTATGGACCATAGGAAACCAAAGTGTGCATGCTTGGAGCATGGGACAATTGTGGTTATAATTCGAGTAATAAGTTGATTTTCTGAAACAGTAAGCAATAAATAATGAGTAATCAATATGGTGTTTAAATAAAAGTGTTTTTATTTACGCTCAAAAGTTTTGGGGCCATATAGGATTAATATTATTATTGTGTTTCACTTTGCATGTTTTGACTTCCAGAATAACTGGGTTATTCAAACCTCCACAGTCGGTCATACGTTGGAAGTAGGTATGAAGCAAGACTGTCATGAATCTGTCTGTAGATTGTCTAAAGTGTTTAGACATAGCACAAGTTTGCTGCAGAGTTCATGAGTGCTTTGATAAGATTAAAGTATTGGATTAAACCCACGCTCACTTGAATCACTTCATGGATTTTTCACGGGTGATTAGTGAGACGATAATATTGTATATTCTTGAAACCAAGACGTGTGAGTTGTTACTTGCTGATCGGTTGCACATTGATGATAAGTAAACGCACCAGTAACTTGGTGTTATAAAACTTATTATTGTGTGTGGTCCGATTAGTAGGTGCAAGCAAGCATTTGAGTCGAAGTTTATCCATTCCTTTTAGCCAAAGTGGGATAAAAGCGATATATGTGGGCCTCTCGATGATTTAGTGATGACACCCTAAGCGCTTGGCCAAGCTGAGACTAATTTGATGTGTTCAATTGTAGTCTGTTGTCAGTCGTCATAAATCGGAAGTCGGGAAACTGTATAGAGAGAATGATCAAATTCATGTCTTGTGTCTATACGATATCTTGAGAATGGAGGAATATATAATCCCTTATCTAAAGGACACGTGTATCTGATAAGATCAGAGTTGACAGCGGCTTTTGAAAGCTACGATTGCTGATCAGGTTCTGAAGTTATACATAATAGTTATTAGACTTATCCAAGTGGGAGACTGTTGGATTAGTGTCTAAGTCCATAACTATTTTGGTATGTACTTGACCCGATTATGAGCATGGTCCTTTTGGGTTGCCTTCACCATAGCAATATGTAGGATGATTAAGGAGAGAAAGGTTTAATTATGATTTATTAATATATTATAAGAATAATATATTAAAGGAGAAATCATATTGTTTAATTAATATTAGTCAAGAATTAATTAAGAATTAATTTAGTGGCTAAAAGAGATTAATTAAACTTAGGGAACTGGATTTGTAATTATAAGATAATTGCAATTGGGTTATGGATTACCTAAATAATATAGGTTGGACGAATTCTATGGGAAGCCCATAAGGAATTCGTCCAAGAGATATGTTAAAGGAGTCCATGGGTTGCTTAGGGCTTAAGCAGCCAGATTAGGGTTTCCTAGTTGTAAACCCTAATAGCCTACATGTATATAAAGGACCCTTAAGCCCCAAAAACGTGGACAAGTAATCCTTTAGGGTTTCCAGTCGTTTTTGGTGCCTCCTCTCTCCTCCCTCTTCATCCAAGTTGCTTAGTGGTGTTTGTGACTCCATTAGAGGTGCAACTCTTGAGGCACTAAGCTTTCTGAAGCCAATCAAAGCAAGGAATTGATTGTTATTACTATATAACAATCAAAGGTAATTACTAAACCCTTATTTCAGTTCTTATATGATAGATCTAGGGTTTATAGCTTTGGATATTCGATTGCATGTTCATTAGACAAACTGGATCCAAAAGCTATTAGGGTTTGCATGTACACCATAGGAATGATGTATTGCTCGAAACCCATCACAATCAACCATCGGGTTGGAATACCCCAGGCCCCTCAACCATCGGGTTGGAATGCCAACATACTACGAGTCCAATCATCCTCGGGATGGAATACTCTCGGCCCACAACAAATCAAACATGTGCACCTATATCAGATAATCATGTAACAGACTATAAAGATAACATACTAGGGTCATATCATCCTAGGGATGGAATACCCTCAACTACCAATCAATCATGTGCACACATAACAGGTAATCTCCTACCACCATACAGACAGTCAGACCAACTACAGCTCTCTAAGCATAACCACATCCTCTCTACCAGGATACCGATCTATTATACCATACCAACATATAACCATCCTATCTACCAGAATACCGACCTAACAGATCATACCAACATACAACCATCCTATCTACCAGGATACCGATCTAACATATCATAACAATATCAATTCCAAATACAAGTCAAAGGGCCGGCCTTGGTGCCTTAGACCCTTGAGTACAGTGAGGATAACTCACCTCGTAAGTAGCTCGGAAGGTAGTGTCAAACTCTTCCAAATGTAGCTCCAACTCCAACACCTATATTCACCAATGTCCTTTGCTATCAATATTCAATTTACCAAAATACCCTCAGAAGTCAACTGGTCAACCCTTGGTCAAGGTCAAAGTCAACTATCAAGGTCAACAGTCCATGTTGACCTCAACTCGTCGAGTACTCTCAGCTACTCGTCGAGTTCCTGACATAACTTGTCAACTCGCCGAGTCACTTGAGTGACTCGTCGAGTTTCTAGTGTCAGTGGCCGTAAACTCCTTGGCCAACTCGTCGAGTTTTCCCCTTACAACTCGCCGCGTTCATACGTGTCCAAAGGTTGGGAAAACCCTAGCCAACTCGCAGAGTCACTCATCTGACTCGCCGAGCCCAAGGCAATCTTCATCGGACTCGCCGAGTTGTTCATCCAACTCGTCGAGTTCATGACCATCTTCATATGACTCGCCGAGTCGACCTTGCAACTCGCCGAGTCCCTTCAATCCTTCAACCATACAGATGCTTTTTAGGTCATGCAAAGACTCCATACTGCAGATCTGAGTTCCTAGGGCATGTTTATCATGTAAAGTTGCAAGCTTTACATGCATGCAAGGTGATAATGGCCCAAAACAAGCTAAAGGAGTGGCTTAAGGTAAGGGAAAGGCCATAGCTCAACAAAGACTGGAGCTTTATGACAAAGAGGGGCTAAAGGAGTCCAGATCTAAGATTGCAACCTCAAATCTTGACCCAAATTGGAGAACCACCATAAAAACCCTAAAATCCCAACCCATAATGAGGAGATCTAACTAAGAGAGAGCCAAGGTAACAACTTGTTACCTCCAAAATGATGCCAAGACAGAAAAGAATTCGGATCTACAACAGGCCCTTGCTCCAAACTTCTTGAACTCCAAGCTTTTTACTCCAAAGATCCCTCTTCCAAGCTAAGGAGCACACAATTATAGAGAGTAACCACGAATTAGGGTTTCTGAACTCAAGGGAGGCAGTAAGAGAGGCTAAGGGGAATAAGTGGTCCTTAAATAGGGTGCAAATCCCCGGAATTTAGGGTTTCATCTGCCAGCTTCTACTCGTCGAGTCCCTTCTTGGACTCGGCGAGTAGGTCACTTAAACTCGCGGACCAACCCGCTGCTACTCGGCGAGTCAGGCCACCAACTCGTCGAGTAGACCTTAAAACCATGAGAATTTATAACTATAAATTGATACTCGGGAATCGGGGCGTTACATATGACCAGACTCTAAGTATGCCAAGCTTGGCGCTAGTTTGACTTCTCTTCTTTAACGTTTTTCCTGAGGGATACGTTAACAATGTATAAATCAAAAAGTATATTACTCTTTTAATTCCTTATCCCTAAATTATAGTATTGGTCCTTTGGTATACAAATAGAATTTAAAGTGCACCAAAACCTCCAATCTGGTAATTACAAAATGACATTTCCGGACGGTATCGAGCTAGGGCTCAGATAGATGACCGACAATATTGTCAGCATTGCCAAGATATTGATTTCGTCGAGAATTTGGTACCGCAACTTTGGTGTTTAGCGGGTTCCTCATCCCGCTTCTTTTCCCTCTCTTTTTTGGATAATTTTGTTGGATTAGTGTCTAAGGCTGTAACTATATTTGGTAAGTACTTGACCCGGTTATGCATGGTCCTTTTAGGTTGCCTTCACCATAGCAACTTGACAGGATGATTTGTTAAGAGAGAAGAAATATTATTGTTAATATATTATGAGAATAATATATTAAAGGAATAATAATATTATTTAATTAATATAAGTCATATATTAATTGAGAATTAATTTGGTGACTTAAAGAGGTTAATTGAATAAAAGGGCATAAACTGTCAAATGTGTGATAGTTGTATTTTGGGCTATGTATCCTTATGGATATTAGGGTGAACGAAATTTAGGGGCTTGGGAACCTTAATTTCGTCCAAGCCTTGTATCTAGAAGGATCTTGGATTGCTTAGGGCCTAAGTCATTCAATTAGGGTTAAAGGAGAAACCCTAATAGCTCATAGTATAAATAGAACCCTTGGGGTGGAGAAATCGACACTCTTGCAAGCCAAGGAACCCTAGGGCCGATTTCTATCCTTCCTCCCTCTCTCTCAAGATCATCTTCTTGCTAGTTGGTGTTTGTAAGCCATTAGAGGAGTGACAATTGTGACTCTAAGCTCCAAGAAGAAGAAGTATCAAGCAAGTAATTCAAGGTATTCTTTCAGATCTGATTTCATATGATTAGATTCAATATATTACATTAGATATAGTATTGCAAGTCTTGGATTCAATGCATGTTCAATTAGAGAAACCTAGATCCAAGCAATTAGGGTTTGCATGTGCACATAGGAAAGTTCTTATGGCTCAAACCCATCAGTGGTATCAGAGCTTTGATTGATTTCTATTGAATTGATGCATTGGTTGATTGCTTGTTGCTTGAAAAATTCGATTTTGTGATTCTGACTGCTGTACTCGGCGAGTTCCACTGTGGACTCGGCGAGTCCATAGAGGTACTCGGCGAGTGCATAGAGGTACTCGGCGAATTTGAGCGTCAGAAGGAGGAAGTTTCGGGATTTCTTGCTGTTTTACTTGAGGATACTTGCCTTAACTGTTTTGGGTCATTAAAATCCGATTTTAATCATATATATGAGTATATTCTTGACCTAACAAAAGATAATTACCAATTAATTGAATAATAATTTCCTTATATGATAATTGTTGATTATTTGAATTGAATTGGTAAATTGTTTTGCAAGTAACATTAAATAAGATCAAATTGAGATAATCTAATTAGATGATTTATATTATTTGCTATTTGATCCTTATGCTTTGAAAAAGTTCAAGACTTGTCCTCAAGCTTTGAAATTTTAAATTTTGTGATTAAAGGTTTAATTTGGATAATTTTAAATTTCAAATCCCTAGAATTTTACAAGTTTTAAAATCCAACCCTATACTATTATATTATTACAAGCTTAATATATATATATGTATAATTTAAAATGCTAGTCTTACCGTTAGTAGGCCTCATTCACGAAGCCAGTCTATAAGGTGGGTATAAGGTTGCTGCCTATAAAATGGCGCTTAATGGGTGTACATTCACACCCACCGCTTGCTTGACTGGTGGAGGGTCGTTAGCCGAACGGGTAGGATAGGGCAAACCTCCTCTCATTAATAAGTATAATAAATCTATATAAAGTAACTAAACATGTTTTATAAAATTCCCAATCTTAGTTACTTTAGGAAAAGTGAATTGATGCAATCCCATGAAATTACACTTTGTACCCTTGCTAAGACATTAATGAAGCGCGTGTGGTTAACCGGCACATTAATTGGGTTCTAAGCAAAGGTGGCAAAGGGTGACTCATTGTTTGTTATAGTTCAATGGAGCGTGTGTGGTTAACCAGCACATTGAATAGGTAACTGTAACAGTGGGGGCACCTTGTACATTTGCATGGTTATTCACACCCACTTTGTGATCCTCGGCATCCCAGTCACAAACGAGAGGGGCATATCGAGATTTAAACATGTCATTGAAAGGTTCAATGAATCTCAATGAAATCTAGGAATTCTCAATACATTTAAAATTTAAAGCTTATGTTTTTCATGGTGAAGAATTAGTGAATCGTCATTCACTTACCTCCAAATTATTTGCATATTGGATTACGGCATCCCTTTTCTAATGTGTAAATAATGTTGTTGGGTCCTACCCCTAATTTTCTTTTTGGGTGTTAATTAGGGACTTAATCTAATCAAACTTTGTTCTTTCTATTTGTAGATGTCTAACGCAAACAACACAGCTGCTAGCTCATTTCCTCTAATGAGCCTTTGTCAAAAAGTGACATTCGATGGAACGAACTTTAGCGAATGGATAAGATACATTCGCACAATCGCGCGTTACGATGACAAAGAGTATGTTCTCGATGAGAAGCTTGAAAAGATCAATCCAGAAACTGCTACTCCTGAAGAAATGGCTGTCTTTGAGAACCATGAGCGTGATGCAACGAAGGTCCATTGCATCATGATAGCCACAATGAACTCAGAATTCCAAAAGTCCTATGAGGACATGTATCCTTATGAGATGCATCTAGACTTGATGGAGAGGTATCACCAAAGCGCGAGGCAAGAGCGCTATGAAATCATAACGAATATGATTACTGCTAAAATGGGAAGTGGAGAGTCTCTTACTGTGCACTTGCAAAAGATGCAAAGGTATGTTGATCGTCTTCGCAAGTTGAATGTCAACTTTGGGGAAGATTTGGCTATCGACATTGTTCTTCACTCCTTGCCCTCATGCTACAACCAATTTAGGATGACCTACCACATGAACAAGGAAGAGGTCACCCTAAGCAAACTCCAAGGGCTCCTGAGGACTGCTGAGAGCAACCTCAAGGACAAGTCTGTTGCACCAACTCCCAATCCACCCGTTGCTCCTGTTTTGGCTATTGGACAGGGAAGGGGCAAGAAGAGGAAGGCTTTTTCAAAGAACCACCACAAAGGAAAGTCCCAAAATGGTTCCTCTTCTAGTGGGACCAAGGTTGATCCTGCTAAGCCCAACCCAAACCCAAAGGAGGCAGAGTGCCACCATTGCCACAAAATAGGGCATTGGAAGAGAAGCTGCCCAGAATATCTGCAAGCCATCAAGGATGGGAAGATCAAGCCATCTTTCGCAGGTATTTACACAATTAAATCTAATGATTCATCTCATGCTATTTCTTGGGTTCTTAATACAGGGTGTGGTTACCACATTTGTTCTGATTTGCAGGGACTAGGAAGAAATAGGGATGTGAAGCTTGGAAGAATAAATCTGATCATGGGAAACAGAAGAACGTCGCCTGTCACCAAGATTGGAGTGTATTCTTTAGAGCTTAGGAATGGTTTGAATTTAGAATTAAATAATTGTTGCTACTCGCCAGATATGGCAAGAAACATCATTTCTTTTCATGGTTTATTTAGACAAGGATTTAGATATTCGTTTAATAATGAGAATGGTTCGATTTATGCTTATCTAAATGGTGTTTTATATTTTGAAGCAATGCCTTGTAATGGAATTTATGAAACTGTTATGGTTGTAGATAACCTAGGAAATGATGTGTTGTATATGGATTCTTCCAATGGTATGGATAAAGCATCCTTGTGGCATTGTCGTCTTGGACATGTCAACAAGAAGTGCATAGCCCAACTCCAAAAGGATGGAGTGTTGGAGTCGTTCGACCTTAGGGAAGATGACACGTGCGAATCTTGTTTACTTGGAAAGATGACCAAATCACCCTTCACTGGCACTTGTGCGAGGGGTGAGGGTTTATTGGATCTCATACATACAGATGTATGTGGACCTTTTAGATCCACCACAAGGGATGCAAATCGCTTCTATGTGACTTTCACAGATGATTATAGCAGATATGGGTATATCTACTTAATCAAGCACAAGTCAGAAACCTTTGAAAAGTTCAAAGAGTTCAAACAAGAAGTGGAGAATCAATTGGGCAGGAAAATCAAGATGCTTCGATCTGATCGAGGTGGAGAGTACCTAAGTCTTGAATTCCACGACTACCTCAAGGAATGTGGAATAGTTTCACAATTGACGCCACCTAGGACACCACAATTGAATGGTGTAGCTGAGAGGCGTAATCGAACCTTGCTAGACATGGTTCGTTCCATGATGAGTCGTGCTTCACTACCTATCTCATTCTGGGGGTATGCCTTAGAGACTGCCGCCCATATCCTTAATTTAGTACCCACAAAGAAGGTTGCCAAAACACCTCACGAGATGTGGACAGGGAAAGCTCCCTCGTTGGCACATATCAAGGTTTGGGGCTGTGAAGTTTTCGTAAGACGAGAAACTCACGACAAGCTCGAAGCTCGTAGTGAGCGATGTATATTCATCGGCTACCCACAGAAATCCTTTGGATATCTCTTCTATAGGCCGAGTGACAATGTTGTCTTCGTTGCGAGGAGAGGGGTTTTCCGAGAGCGAGAACTCATAAGCCAAGGAGACAGTGGGAGGCAAGTCGATCTTGAAGAGATTCAAGAATCTAGCGATGAAGGAACCTCTAACACTGGCGCTCAACCCGATGAGGAAACTCCATTTGAACCAATTGACGAGTCCTTACCTCTTAGACGTTCCGAAAGAGTTAGAGTTCAACCCCAGTTTTATGGTTTTCATATTACTACCGAAGGGGACATGTATATTAGTGATGGTACACTAATAAATCTAGATGAACCTAATAGCTATAAGGAAGCCATGGCAGGCCCAGAGTCTGTAAAATGGAAAGAGGCGATGGACAGCGAGATTCAGTCCATGTATGACAACCAAGTTTGGAATTTGGTTGACAATGTACCAGGTCGTAAGACGGTCGGGTGCAAGTGGATCTTCAAGAAGAAGACCGACGTGGATGGGAACGTGCACACTTATAAGGCGCGATTGGTTGCGAAGGGTTTCACTCAGACTCCTGGAGTTTACTACGACGAAACCTTCTCACCAGTTGCGAAGATAAAGTCTATTAGGGTGATGCTAGCCATTGCTGCATTTCATGACTATGAAATATGGCAAATGGATGTAAAAACCGCTTTCCTTAATGGGAAGTTGGCTGAGGATGTTTACATGGCTCAGCCAGAGGATTTTGTCGATCCAAAGCATCCCAATAGAGTGTGTAAGCTTGAGAAGTCCATTTATGGGCTTAAGCAAGCGTCTCGCAGATGGAATCTTTGCTTCGATGAGAAAGTCAAAGAGTTTGGATTTGTACGAAGTGAAGATGAATCATGTGTATATGTCAAGGCCAGTGGGAGTATAGTTAGCTTTCTCGTTTTGTATGTCGATGACATACTGCTCATAGGAAACAACGTCCCGACTCTGCAGGAGGTTAAGTCCTGGCTCGGGAAGTGTTTCGCTATGAAGGACCTCGGAGAGGCTTCCTATATTTTAGGAATAAGGATAGTGAGAGAACGAAGTAAGAGACTAATAGGACTTAGTCAGAATACTTACTTGGATAAGGTACTAAAACGTTTTAGTATGGAAAACTCGAAAAAGGGAGAACTACCGATACAGAGTAATGCCAAATTGAGTAAGACTCAAAGCCCGAGTACAGAAGCCGAGATAGCTGAGATGAGCCGAATACCCTATGCTTCCGCAGTTGGCTCAATCATGTACGCTATGACTTGTACTCGCCCTGATGTGGCCTTTGCTTTGAGCATGGTCAGTAGATATCAGGGGAACCCAGGCAGAGCTCATTGGATTGCAGTCAAGAATATACTTAAGTACCTTCGGAGGACCAAGGAATGGTTTTTAGTCCTCGGAGGGAGTGATGACTTAAAGGTACGAGGGTATAGTGATGCCAGCTTTCAGACCGACAGGGACAACTACCGTTCGCAGTCGGGCTGGGTCTTTACCCTTAATGGGGGAGCGGTGACTTGGAAAAGTTCCAAGCAAGAAACAGTAGCTGATTCAACGTGCGAATCAGAGTACATTGCAGCGAGCGAAGCGTCAAAGGAGGCTATGTGGTTGAAGAACTTCATTGGTGATCTTGGAGTTGTGCCTACCATAAAGGAGCCTATGGAAATTTTCTGTGATAATGAAGGAGCGGTTGCCTTGACCAAGGAACCGAGGGATCATGGTAGATCTCGACATATCGACAGAAAATATCATTTTATTAGACATCGAGTAGAAGAAGGACACCTCGTGGTAAAGAGGGTATCGTCAGAGGATAACCCAGCAGATCCGCTTACGAAGGGACTTAGCAGGGTTAAGCATTTGCAGCACGCTAGGAGCATTGGGCTAAAGGACGATATTAGTTTAGATTAGATAGTTTGGAAACGTGTAATAGATAAATGTAATTGACATTTGATGATTAAATAAAGGAGTATTATTTATAAGTAAAGCTACTGTCTTATGTTAATTGTTTAACTATTGTTTCATTTTGCATGTTTTGACTTCCTGAGTAATTACTTATTTGATAATAATCGAATTATTCGAATAGTCCACAGTCGTTCATATGTTGGAAGTAGGTATGAGTGAAGACTGTCATGAATTGGTGTGTAGATTGTCTAAAGTGTATTAGACATTGCAAAGGTTTGCTGCAACGTTCATGAGTGCTTATGAACTTGATTTGAGCATTGGAATAAACCCGCACTTGTTGGAATCACTTCATGGAATTTATCACGAGTGATCACAAGATGGTAATATCATATAGTCTTAAAACCTAGATATATGGTTTATTGTTTGTTAATTGGTTGTGCATTGATAATACGCAAACGCATCAGTAACTTGATGTTATAAAACGTATTGTTGTGTGTAATTTGATTAGTGGATAATAAATGCATATAAGTCGAATTTTATCTGTTCCTTTTATCCTAAGAGGGTAAAAGCGATATCAGGGCCCCTCGATGATTTGATTTGACTTATGTGTCGGGCCCGGTCAGAACTAAATTGATGTGTTCGATTAAGTTCTATGTCAAATAAATCTGAGATCGAGAAACAAATTGCAGGACAATAAGTATGACCATGTTCCATGTAATTGTCCGCACGGTATCTAGAATAGAGGATTATACGATCCCTTATCTAAAGGACAGGATACTGATAAGATCAGAGTTGACAGCGTCTTTGAGAGCTACGATTGCTAATCGGATTGTGTTTGCATATATAGTTACTAGACTTATCCAAGTGGGAGACTGTTGGATTAGTGTCTAAGGCTGTAACTATATTTGGTAAGTACTTGACCCGGTTATGCATGGTCCTTTTGGGTTGCCTTCACCATAGCAACTTGACAGGATGATTTGTTAAGAGAGAAGAAATATTATTGTTAATATATTATGAGAATAATATATTAAAGGAATAATAATATTCTTTAATTAATATAAGTCATATATTAATTGAGAATTAATTTGGTGACTTAAAGAGGTTAATTGAATAAAAGGGCATAAACTGTCAAATGTGTGATAGTTGTATTTTGGGCTATGTATCCTTATGGATATTAGGGTGAACGAAATTTAGGGGCTTGGGAACCTTAATTTCGTCCAAGCCTTGTATCTAGAAGGATCTTGGATTGCTTAGGGCCTAAGTCATTCAATTAGGGTTAAAGGAGAAACCCTAATAGCTCATAGTATAAATAGAACCCTTGGGGTGGAGAAATCGACACTCTTGCAAGCCAAGGAACCCTAGGGCCGATTTCTATCCTTCCTCCCTCTCTCTCAAGATCATCTTCTTGCTAGTTGGTGTTTGTAAGCCATTAGAGGAGTGACAATTGTGACTCTAAGCTCCAAGAAGAAGAAGTATCAAGCAAGTAATTCAAGGTATTCTTTCAGATCTGATTTCATATGATTAGATTCAATATATTACATTAGATATAGTATTGCAAGTCTTGGATTCAATGCATGTTCAATTAGAGAAACCTAGATCCAAGCAATTAGGGTTTGCATGTGCACATAGGAAAGTTCTTATGGCTCAAACCCATCAAATTTGACCGTTGAGCAGTCAACAAGATATTTTTAACCAGTATAAATAATCATCTCCACATTTTAAACAATCACATCTTCAATTTCATTCCAACCTTCTTCAGTTTCATTCATTTCCTCTCTATAATTTCATTCCATTTAATACCTTTCAACAAAATGAATTCAAATGTCCGAAAAATAGTAAGGGGAGAAAATCCCTATGGTTCATCGTCGTCCGATGATGAACCTACCGATGTTAAATTATTAGTTGCATTATCTCGTACTGCACAAGTTCTGCTTTAAAATAATGTCAGTTCCACAATGATCATTTGTACGAGAACCATAATCCATAGAGATCATGCACATGTTAAACAAATGCTAATTCAACATTCCTTTGCTACTAATTAGGCCTTTGCTAACGAGCAATTTTGCAGAAGGTTCCGGATGAACAAAGATTTGTTTATGCATATTGTTCATGCCTTGGTTTCAAATAGTGGCAGAAGGTTTCAGATGAGCAATTTCACAGAGATCGTGTACAGGCTATACCACCACCAACTTTGTTATGATCTTTTGATTAAATTGAGCATGTCTACATTCCATTTTTGGATAACTAGATTGTTTTAACTTTTAATTGTCATTTTAGGATTTTAATTTTCATATTATCATTTTAGGATTTTAATTGTTATTTATGATTTAATTTATGTTTTATTGTAATGTGTTTTTCTAATTAAATGATATTTTTTTTACATTTTTTTGTTTTAAATTACTAAAAGTTTAATTTATAAAATAAAAAAAGTTGAGTGGGTTGGAATTTGTAGGATGAAAAAATGGGAATACAAGAGAAAGAAAAGTTGATATGTTAAATGAGTTGGGAGGGATGGATATTCTCCATCCTTAAAAGAAAAATAAAAAATAAAAAATAAAAAATAAAAAAATCGTTATGAAGAGTAGCTACGTACTTTAGCCTTTAAAAATTCGATCAAAGTTAATAAATAAATTTATAAAAAGTTACCTCTTTTTTTTATTTGAAGGCCTTGAAAAGAGTTTCAATGAATACTGTTAAGGGCATAGAGACGGCGTGAATTTTGATTTAGCCCAAGAAAGCACAATTGTAGTTGTAGAAATATATAGACGAAAAATGCATATATTGAAAAGTTGAAATCCGATGACGAAGAGTCGTTTGATTTAAGGAAAAATGAGACTTAGGGGATAAAATTACTATATTGCCTTGATGTGCAAAAAACATGAGGGTATTTAACGGGGGCTTCTATAAATATGTTAGGGACTTAGGGCTAAGAACAATCGTTGTTGTAACAAAATAAGCTATTAGGGACCACCAATGCAACAAATGAAACATTAGTACCAAACTTGTAACTTACTATATATCATATGGACTATTTTTTTAATTTACTCAGAAAAACATGGTTAATTTTTACTTCTTAGGGAGAAATGAGTGGTAACCGGTTGGAGGAGGAGAGCAAGAGAGAAAGAGAGGGATGTCTCGGTTTGAGGAACCTGTTGGAGGTTGAAACCAAAGAAGGAATTTGGGGAAGACGGGTTGGAAGACATCCGACTTAGGCGAGTTCGACTCCCTCCACCTTGGGTTCGGCGGCTTTGACGGGAGGAGAGAAACGATTTCGTCCTCCCTTACGCTGATGGAAATATAAATGACGGTGATTTTTTTTTTTTTTGACAATTGAATTTCCAATGTGGCAATTTGCTGGCACAATAAAATTTAGTTTTTTTTATAGCATAATGAATAGATGTTTTTAATAGAAATTGTAACCGATGCAATTTAGTTTTTTTATAGCATAATGAATAATAGATGTTTTTTTTTCTCGTAAAATGGTTAAATGATCAAAAATATATTTTTTGGATAAAATATTGTGTACAAAAACTCTGTTTTTTCTACACTAAATAAATGTTTGAATATTGTTAAATGATTATTCTTATATTCTAAAAGATAAATTTCATAATATTTGTTAAATTTAATACAATAGAGTTTATTTTTATTATTATTATTTTTTTTTTGTAGGGATGGGGATGTGGGGTCGGAGATATATAGATAAATGGTTAAAGTCTTAATATAGTAAGTTATATATTTTTTGTTTAATTCATTAAATAATTATGTACATATTAGGAAGGTTCATATTTCAAGACGTCCAAAATATTACAATTACTTCGTGATGTATCATTGACTGTTGGGATATGTTCGACATGGTCCATCTAATAATTTACCTCGCATACTAAATTAAAAATAAAATCAATCATGTATAATTGTAAGTATTAGGATTAATAACTTAAAAGAAGAGCAAATTACAGAAATGATCCGTATGGTTTGTTCAGAATCACAGGTTTGATCCAACTTTTGAATAGTTGATATGTTATGTCCTTGTGGTTTCAAACAATTGAAGTGTTGGTCCCTTTTAGTGGATGTCGTTAAGACTCAGACATTAAGGTAGTGTTTGTTTTTTGTCTGCAGATCTGCGTGGCCTCTTCTGTCTGCGCTGTGCAGACCACGCTCAGACATTAGCCTTTGCAGACTGTTTGTTTTTTTAAAGACTGCAGACCTAAAAATGTCTGCGCGCCCTCTTCTTGGCGCAGATGTGGACCAGAGTCTTCTAACATCTTCAGACATCTTCTAGCCTAAAAAAACATATATATCTTTATTTCTTTTAAGTTTTTTTTTTAATTTATATTTTTTCCAACTTTATTAATGATAAAAAATTTGAAAAAAAAAATTACAAAACATAAAAAAAAACGTTCGACGATACAAACATGATATTTTTGACAAATTTATAAATAAAGATTTATTACAATATAATAGTCGTTGAAGTTGTTTATATAAATATGAAAAAAAATCATAATATATTCTTATATTTTTTTGCCAAATTTTGTAAAACATTATTTAATACAGTATCGTCAATTTCTCGAGAAAATATTTATGGTACGTTTTTAATGGATATAATTGAAAAAATCAAAATTTATTTCCGTCTATTTATGTATCAAATTCTTCGATCACTAATTGTAATGTTTAGTTATAACTTTGCAATCAAAGTTGTTGGTTTTTATCAAATATATATGTTAATTCATACCATTTTTATTTTTATTTTTTATACAATAATACATAAAAGTTGATCTAGATTCGTTAATTATTTATAACAAAGTCATAAAAATATTAAAAAATCACTTTGAAGTTTAAAAAAATCAGTTTATTTAGATTTCAGTTTATTTTAGTAGCCCGCAGATGTTAAAAAACAAACAGTCTTCTTTTTTCAGACTGCAGACGTTTGGTCCACCTCTTCTACTGCAGAGGTCTATAGATGTGGTCCGCAGACTGCAGACATTTTGCCTCAGAAAAAACAAACAGCACCTAAGTCTTAGTAAAAGACTAATATACCCCTTACTTTTTTATTTTTCTGTTATTTTTTATTTAACTAAACTATAGGGACCAAATGTGTACTATGAAAAAAAATAAAAAAAATCCTAAATTCTTTATTACCAGTCGATCATCTTTCCACCCCAATCATCGTCTCCATTGTTCAATCCCAACCTTTCTTTTCTGTGATGGATTAGCCGTCGACATGTGTTGTCGTAGCAGCATCCTCCGAGGACCTGGGCTCATGTTCCATCCTTAATCTAAAACCTAGTTGTACCTAAACAGCTCCCCTCGGCCTCACCTTACATCATGTAAGTTCCCAACGATCCCCATCCTTCACTGTTTTGCGTCTCCGGTGATCCCCCATCCATTCGGTCTCCCGTTAACACCTTCATCTCACCGTTGCGTCTCTAGAATACCATATCCCTTTGTTCTCCAGTCGCCAATCTTTGCATTCATTGCTACTCTCCATCATCCACCATCTTAACAGATCTACAACAAAGACGTTTTCAAACCTTGATGGTGAACAGTGAAGATAAGATATTTTCTTTTTTAGAGGGAGAGGGAACAAAAACATGTTGCAAATCCAGATTAGAAGTGGAGATCAAATCAGGAAACCAAAACTAACACACAAATCCCATCCTTGATTCTTTGATTCTTGATTGGGAAAAATTGATTATTTGTTCGAATTTCATTTGTTTCTTGTTTTCATCGACCTTTATTGGATGCAAGTGGTGATTTTAGTTGTGGTTGTGGGTTTGTTATTTGGTCTTTTCCTAGTTCTTTGATTTCCTCCCTATGGATGCAAGTGGTGGTTGTAAGGCTCCTCCGACCAGCTTCACAAGCAACAACTTGTTCAACCTCCCAAAACCTAAAAACCTGTCAAAAAGCGGCTCAATCGAACCCAATCTCAACTCGAAATATATGCAGATTAGATCTCGATTTTGTTTATTTTTGTTTTGGTTTATAAAACCCAGAAGTTGGATTTGTAGTTTTTGATCTCTTCCATCTTCAATAATAGCATGTACATTTCTTTTCGTTTTCCTTTTCTTATATGATCCTCTGAAACTGAATGGTGAAAGGAGGATTTTTGGATGTAGTTTTACTTAAAGAATCGGGAATCAGAGTCATATTACAGATTTAGATTTTTGAGACAGGGAAATGTTACGGTCGTATTTGGATTAGGATTCTAGCTGATTGTCAAAATGCTTGGTTCTAGGAAGCATAATTAAGTATCTTTAATTTGGGTTGGGTAGGTCCCTAAGTATATAAAATGGTTATATGAAATTAAAATAAAAACACAAATAAAAATTAAGGTATTAGGGAAAATATTAGTCATTTTATAAGGTTTTAACGGAATCTTTTGTTAGTTAGATGAAAGGATGGTTGTTGTAATTTCTCCAAACCATAAGGATGGTTTCTATCAGTTTTTCAAAGGTTGGACCAAACCTACGAATTTGATCAAACCATAGGGACCATTTCTGTGATTTACTCTAAAAATAAACAACCTATCTTCAGAAGATGAAAAAATAGCTTTTGGTTTTGGATGAAATCTTCTAACCAATGTTTTGAAACTCGGTTTTCTAGTTGACCGGGTCAAAGGTTAATCGATTCAACTGTCAGGTCAACCTGTAGAAGCTATGAACTTGAGTTTTGATGTTGTGCAGACTGAAATTATCGAAACTATGAAGACTAAATGATGAATCCACATAAATTTTCGAAGCCCTGGAAGCTATAATTTGTTGAAGAAGTGAAGGGGCGACGAGTTCAAAGAATGGAGCTTGATTTTTGAAGTCGTGATTTGTAGAAATTTCTGAAGCTGTGGAAGCTGTGATGTGAATTTCAAAGTTGTGATCTGGAACTTGCGGTCTCTACATTCTTTCTAGGCTTTACGTTGACCAGATGGGGCAAGACAATTAAGTGACGTGTTTAAGTCTTTGAGATTTTTTATTCAATCACCTTATTAAACTATTTAATTATTTCAGATTTTTATATTTAATTGGATTTTTGCCAGTTCAATTGTTTTTTTGGTAAACCAGGTCAGGTCGGGCCTCATAAATAGACAACCCCCTTTTAGTTCGCATTATATATTCACCAGTTCAATTGTTTTTTTGGTAAACCAGGTCGGGTCTCATAAATAGACAACCCCCTTTTAGTTCGCATTATATATTCATCAGGTCACGGTCGAACCGGTTCGACCCAGATTTTAAAGGATTGCTTCTAACCCTAAGGTTCTCTCTCTCTCTCTCATTGAAAACCTCCATAGACGTTCACCACCATACCATTATGTATTGTCGTTCCCATCTACACCACCTCCATCTTCGTCTTCTCCACTAACTGTTGTTATCATCTCTCTCTCAGTCCATCATGTACGAACCTCTTCTATTGTCTCCTTTCTCTCCTCAATCAACCCTTCAATTTTATCTATGAAAAGAAATCAATCAATCACATAAACACACACAAATCATACATTCTCACTGTGAATATACAACATGTAAATTTACGTGCTTAATTGACCTCTCATTGCATCTTCATATATTTGGTATAAGTCCTTAATCATTTTAATCTAAGTTTGTGTGATCCCCGTTATCTAGTTTTGATGATTACATTAATGCATATACGTTAATCTAGAATTTGGTTTTGCTATTCATATGTAATTTATTGTAAATTTTAGATCACCATTTTCTTAATATATTTCTTATGATCAAATTGATTTAATTCACAATTTTTATTGGAAAATATCCACGTCCATTTTGAAGTTGAAAAGTTACCTCTTTGACTTCCAAATGTAACAAGTTTTTTTGGAAAGATAGACGTATTTGTGTGATATTGTTTGTTTGGGCATTATATGTTATAGCTTGCGCTGCTTTAAAATATGCATAAAGTAGCTTGCGCTGCTTTAAAATATGCATAAAGTAGTTTCTTTTCAAGTAATCTAAACTTTGGAACTAGAATTATAGTCTTCAAAATTTGGCACCAAACATGTCATTTCTAATTGACAGAGAAACAACATTATTTGAATTAGCATTTAAAATGGTTTTTAGATACATCCATTACAAAAATCAGGAAAGTTGGTATGATAGGATGTAACAATGCATAAGGAATTTTGGATTAAGTTATGGAAGGTTCTTAATGAAAATTTTGGCATGGAGTTAGGGCATGTTCAGCCCGGAGCGTTTGGGAGCATTTGAGAGCTTCTAGCTTCTAGCGTTTGACAAAACGTTCCGTTTTAATCTGAAAGTGTTGTTTGGCACTACAAGCTTCTAGCGTTTAGATTAAACAAAACGCCCCAAATCCAAATGCTACTTCACGTAGCGTTTAACAAAACGCTACCAGCTACAAGCTACCCGCTACCAGTTAGTTTTGTCGAACACGCCCTTAGACTAAAAAACAAATGAAAAATGTTTTTGATAATCTAAAAGAAAAAATAATAGGATGGGCTTATATATATATATATATATATATATATATATATATATATATATATATATATATATATATATATATACACACACACACATAAATTATTGTGTTCTAACTAATTATTGTGTGGATTTAGGAATGATTGTGCACCAATCATTTTAGTTATTTTAAGAAAAGTCATTTATCCATATTATTAAATTTAAAAAATATGTATAATAATATCATTTAGTTAAAAGAAGGGTAAAATTGTATATTTTCATTACTTTCAAATTACGAAACAGAAATTTAAAAATGAAAATTTTGGATTTTAAGGGATTTTTGATTATCTTAATTTTTAATTCTAATTTTTAATTAATTCAGTTTTAATTATGTCATAATGTTATTTTGTTAGAATGATGTTCTATAATATTGTTTTGTCAGAATGTTATTCTGTTAGAATATTATTGAAGAATAACAAAATTCTTGAACTTGGAGTCGAATAATAACAACATTCGTATATATTCATACACATCCGAACTTAAGTACAAATTCATAAATATTCTTACAGACTATTAGTCTAATACATTTTAATATAATTATACATATTCTAATATAATATCATCAAAATGAATAAATTTCTTAACAATATCATTCTCAAATATACAATTATTGAACAAATACACTTAATCTTCTTCAATGGTCCAAATAATCGACTTGTTTATAACTATTCTTATGAAAATGTGATGTATTATCGTAAGAATGTAACTTGTTATTGAACTCGATTCCAAGTCTTTATCTTGTATGGTCAATCTTTGATTCCTTCTTCAAGTCATTCTAAAAGAATAACAAATGCAAGCATATACATTTTTCCCTAAAAAATATTGTATATTCTTTCATAATTTTATAATCCGATAAACAATTTAGTTGGTTTATTCTGAAAGAATTATACCTTGGGCCAGTCTATTTGACCACTTGACATCCTTCTACGTAAATGAGTATTCTTGCTTGGTTGCATACCTAGTTCACATATCAAATAATCAAATAAACATAAAAAATAAATATAAAACATTTATCTTACTCAAATTCTGCATATTATTAAAATATGGAGAACTTTGGAGGATAAATTGCAAAGGAAGAAAAGGGGAAAGCAACATCGATTCCAAAAAAAGTGGGAGCAAAAATCGATTCTAAAAGCAGAAATCAGTTGTAGAGTTATAAGTTGTGTTCAAGAACATCATTCATTAAAAACCAGATTGAGTGTCAAATTAGCAATTAAGATCAAGAACATACCCGGTTTGGAATTTTGTAAGGGAACTCGTTCATGGTGCCGAATCGGAGCTTGTGGTTCTTACTTGTACTAGCTTTCGGTCACCTAATATCTACCATAAATTTCTCAAACCTATCTCTCTCTCTCTCTCTCTCTCTCTCTATATATATATATATATATATATATATATATATATATATATATATATATAACATTTATGTCCAATATATGTAACAATGTAAAAATACTTATATTAGTTCTTATTAATTTAGGTTTCATCTGGGTGTTTCGGTTATTAATTGCATGGATTTGGTTCAGTTATTTTGTGTGGTTTTTAACCGTAGTTTAGAGTTTAAACATATTACTTGTAATAAGAAAAACCATAAGGTATAAGACAATTAACTTAAATTACAAACAATTAATATCTTTAAAACGTCAAATCACTAGTAATTAACAATAAATATCTTAAAATTGTCAAATTTCACCATTTTCCAAAATTAAACATAAGAAAAAACCAACACTTTTGTTTTCTAGAATTTTATCATTCTTTCATCCATGAAACTTGTCTTATTTTTAATATTTAATATATTAATAATTAATAAAAAATTGTATATAATATATGCGGTACGGTGCAGTTTTTTTTGCGGTTTTTGAAAACTAATAACCACACCGCACCACAAATTTGTGGTTTTTGAAAAACAGAAAACCACATCATTGGTCTTTATTGCGGTTGCAGTTAATTTTAGTTGCGGTGCGGTTTTTGCGGTTAATTTTAGTTGCGGTGCGGTTTTTGCTCACCCCTACCAACTGTCAATCCACCATTAAATGTACGTTTTTAAATACTATATTTTAAACATTAATTAATTATTTGATTAACTATATAGACAAATATTATTTTTGTGATGTTGCGTATGCATACATCCAATGATTTATGGTTCTGTATCGTAACGTGAGGTATTAGCTTAAAGACATTCATCAAAGACGTGCATTGAAAAATTCTTTTGACCACTTATATGCAAAACTTCAAAATGTCATTGAGTGTGATTTTGATGCCTTGAAAGCATAGTTACATATATTGAAGAAAATGACTCAATTTTCGTTGGTAATTGTTTGGTGCATAAAATGCATCTTTTACATACCCATTTCATGTTTAGTTCAAGCCTTGCATAACATTTTAGTATAACTTTATATGCATTTTACATTTTCAGGACAATTTCGAGGATTTTTTCCTACTTTACATAGTTTTTGTTGATGTTTCGGAGGGGTTTGAAGGTTGGAATATGCTTAGGATGGTTGAAGGAAGCTCTACGCGAAGTTTCGGATTTTAGAGCTGATATTGGCATATTTAATTATATAATTCACGCATTATCTTAATATTTTATGTTGCATTTGTTCCAAATATTGAACAAATGGTACTTAATTAGTTGAAAATTTCTTGTACAACAACAAAGACATGCTCGGAAGGAAAAGGAAGCAGAATTGACAATTGGAAACTTGGATCTTGGATTTTGAAGAAAAAGAAGAAATTGAAGAAGAACACGGCGTGTTATCCTCAAACACGGCGTGTCGAGATGGAAATTCGCGATGGAATATTGCCTTGCCGTACACACGTATTTAATGAAGAACACGACGTGTTGGGTCCTAAAACACGCCGTGTTGCACCGTTTTTCAGTATCTATATATGGATCGTTTCTTTTCGAAACCCTAACGAATGAGGTAGGTTTTTATCGATTTTTGGAGGCCACAGACATCCCCAAGGAGCTGTAGATTTCAAAATTCGACTAGAAGCTTGTTATTGAAGAGATCAAAGGCAAATCATCATTATTTTACTTAATTCTCTTGTTTACATCATGTTTGCAATATTGAATTTCGTTTTTATGATTGTTTATGCTGAAGTCATGGGCTAAACACCATACTTTCATTTAGAATAGAGGATCTTATGACTATGTGTTGATTTAGTGTTTTTGGATTATGTTGATTTAATTATTTATCATGCTAAGCTTGTTAAAAGAACCTTGTGTGTTAATGATAATTATTTTCTGTTAATTACTAAATAAATTGAGATTGCATGAACATCTTCTTGATTGCTTGCCTCTTATGATTTTGTTACCATCAAGATTGTAAGCCTAGTGTTGTGAGCATAACCTAGGGTTAATAAGAAAATAATTAAGTTAATATGTGAGCTATATATGATGACCAACCATATATGAGTTAATTGAACCAACCAATTTAATTAACCATCATTACAAGTCTTGCATGATTCGAACTTAATACTAGTGAACTTGTTAGTTTAATCAACTAATCACTGTTTGAATTGATTTGTTTGCTAAAAGATTAGTAATAGTGAACATGAACCTAATCACATTAGAAATCAGTAATTGATGATACATTAATCCATTGTACTTGCCACGAAATCAACCATAGGAGTAAGTGAATCGTATCTAAACGGAAGTCTCTTTAATATTCTTGATTCTATCGTCTTTTGTTCTTCAATTAATCATTAATTGTTTCTTTGTTAAGTGCTTAATTGATTGTCTAAGTTTCTAGTATTGTAAAACTAGAGAAACCCCCTCTTTAATCATTGCTAAAATTAGTTAACATTAGTAATATTTTTAATTGTTTTTACTATTCTCTGTGTTCGATACCTTACTTACCTGCACTAAACTACTATTCGAGTAGGTACACTGCCTATCGTGTGTTGGTTTTTGTCTAAGTTAGTTAGGATTAAAACTAGTATATCTCGCACGTATCAAGAGCTAAATTGAAGAAGTTAGAAAAACAGAAATTGGACTTTTCTTAGATCATTACACGGCCAGCTCTTCTGTTACTCGTGCCATTACGCGAGCTTGTTTTGTGGATTTTCAGCACAATAATATCATTACACGGTCACGCTTTGAAACTGCACCCAAATTTCAGCTGATGCGAAAATAAACCATAACAATGTGCTTTTCCATTACACATTCGTGTTTTCACAAGGCAAAACATTACACGAACCATGTAATGCAATTTTGGCAGTTTTGCGGTTTTAATGCCCGATTCATCCATTCTTTTTGGGGACTTTTGGAAGAACTTCGATTGGAGACTTGAAGAAGGCGAATTTGGGAGAACTTATTGTTGATTAGCACTTTGGAAACATTTTTTCTTTGAAATTGTAAGTTTTTTTAAGATCAAAACTAGTTGCACTTGTGTTATAAGTTAGTCATGTATGGCTAACTTTCCTTTCATTTCTGGTTCTAGATTTTGAAATACGTGTTCTTTATATCATGTTGTGAACTTAATTTCATGTTTTTATACAGTTATCTTTGATTTGGTTTTCATTACATGTTTGATTTATATTCTTTTGACTTGATCAATGAAGTTAAGGTTCATATCATTTTTGTTATCCAAATTGTCAAAATTCGTACATATTTTATGATTTGAAATTTAACAAACAATTAATTGGTTTCAAATGAATCAAAATAAATGTAATCAAAGTTTAGATGTTTTTACATTCCTGAACATATGAAGAATATTGAACATTATTGGTAATAATTGCATTAAGCTTAAAGTCTCTTGGTGATTTGATTCAAGAACTTGTTTGGATTAGATCAACTAGATGAAGTTTTACTTAAAGATCATAATTTGAGTAAAATACTTTTGGCAATTTTAAGATATTCGAGCATATTAATATTTAATTACCAATCTAGATTAAACATGAATTGATGTTACATTACATCTAACAACATAGTACTTGAATAGAATTTGGAAAGAGAAATGTCTTTTAATTTCTGAATATTAGTGTTTATTTTGTTTATTTATAAATTTTCAATTGATGTTAACAAAACCCCCCGTTAAAAATTTTAACAACCGATAGTGTGTCGTGTGAAAATATGATCAAATAATAAGGCTCGTATCTCAGTAGTTTGACCATGTTTACTCTATACTATCTCTTAGTATACTGTAGCAGTGACTTGTTATTTTGTTATTTTTATCTCTTTCATTTGTTGGTTTGACAACCAACCAATAACATAATAAACATTATAATTCCATGTTTTGCACTTCATATTTATACGAAAAGAACCAATAACATAATAAACATTATAATTCCATGTTTTGCACTTCATATTTATACGAAAAGATGGTGTGAGTGGCGAGTTTTTTAAGAATACGATAAAGCAGTGTGTCACTTCAGAATAATCATGTACAAGATGATGATGATTATTATTATGATGATGAGGACGAAGTTCAACATTATGGAAGTTTAGTGGACTGAGAATATTACGAGATCAAATTGTTGACTAGATAATGCAAAATGTAGAATGAATGATTAAAAAAACATTATCATGTCATTGTATGAATTTAGTTTCAATATTGTAAAACTACAATTATTGAAACAATCTTTTAAATAAAAAAAATCAACTTATTATATGTAGCACACAGCAGATGTTAAAAAAACAATATTCTTCTTGTAAATTGAAGATTTCAATTTTTTGTCTAACGTTGAACATTTATACCTCTTTCATATGAACTCCTGTGTTTGGGGTTTTTTTTATCATTATGTTCTTTGTAACGAGTGTTATCCATTAATATATTACACTTCAAATTTGAATGTCGGAAAGTAATACATTTTTAGTTTCAAAGTATGGACGTGGTGAAAAAAAAAATATCTAACTTTAAACATTCATAACTTTCACATACGAGCTTTATTTTACTTAATTTGTTTTATGTGTCTTCTTTGTAACAAGGGTTATCCATGTATATATCACATTTGGTATTTAAATATCAGAAAGTCGTATTTTGTAAGCTCCAAAGTAGAATAGTTAGGTGTTTCTGAAAATTTTCCAAAGATCGCATTTTTTTTTTCATATGGGTATCTAGATGTCGTATTTCGTCTACGTATTATTGTTAAAATAAAGGTATAAGATGTATTCTAACATAAAAAATTCAAAAAATAATAACAATAATTATAGGTTATCTATATAATCGAAGGTGGTGATTTGCAAAAGTCACAAAATATAAAAAAAAAATAAAAAAAAAATAAAAATCGGAGGCCACCAAGATTTTTGCATGTGATGACTTGCGAAAATCTAAATTAAAATAAACTGCAAGCCAACTTGATTTTTTTTTTAAAGAGCAAGCCAACTTGATTTTAACTAGTGATAATCTGTAAAAATTGTAGCTATTTGGGTAATTTTGTTAATTCTTGGCTTTTTTTTTTGAAAATCGTACAATGACATTAGCTTAAATTGTCATTTTCACATTTAAAAATATATTTAGCTTTTATTTAACTTCATCATATTGTTATTTACAAAGTCAATACTTAACAGATGTATACACTATTATATTTAAAACTAGTTGTAATACTCGTATAAATTGATTATAACAAAATGTTAAATACAAATGATTAAACGGCAAATTTATTTGAATTTGAAATTTAAAATAAGTAAAAGTTATGAAAAAAAAAACATGAAAAAGTTAAATTAAAATTATGTGTTCAGTTGTCAAACCCGTGTATTAAATGTGCTAATTATAACAAAATGTTAAATATGAAGGTTTTAAATATAAATTTATTTAAAATTGAAATTGAAGTTTGAAATTTGAAATTTAAAATTTGAAATTAATATAGTTATTATGGTATGTTTAATTTATAGAAACTAAATTAATGATATATTTAAAAATGAAAAATAAAGTAAATGACAAGTGGAAAATAAATATCTTAAAATTATAACAAAATGATATGTGGCATAATGCATG
The DNA here is from genome assembly GCF_052849685.1 of Lactuca virosa. Classification (NCBI taxonomy): domain Eukaryota; kingdom Viridiplantae; phylum Streptophyta; class Magnoliopsida; order Asterales; family Asteraceae; genus Lactuca; species Lactuca virosa. The sequence continues at coordinate 77,216,291 of NC_136426.1, forward strand.
AGAGAATGACATGTGTCAAAATTATTTTCATTTATTAGGTAGGATTTCATATTTTTCTTTAACCCCTCTAACATAATTCATTTTCTTTACATTTATACTTTTATTCACATAGATTTTTAAAACTCCATAAGGCTTTTATTTTTAAATTGTAAAACATCTATAGAAATTGAAAAATGACAAAATGAGTAGTTTTATACTCATTAACTAAGACATGGGTACATTTAACATTAAATAAAAAATCATGCGTAATTGACTTTTAAATACTCAAATAATTATAATCAAAATCAATTTATTACAATTTTTAAATTTATTGTTAATAAGAAACAGGTTATTGTAATAGTAGTAACATTCTAGATCTGCTAACTGCTGCAATGAAAAAAGGAATTACCTTGATTTTACATTAATGGCTTCATCAGCTACAACTTTTACAACTTTGAAGCAGGTTTTTTAGAGCTTCTACTTGCTATGAATTCCTGCATTTTCTTGAACTGATCCTTCGTCATTCCATTATAATACTCATGAGCTCTCTCCTACAACAATCAGAAGCACAAACGCTAAGCAACAATCCTTTCATTTACGATCTACAATTCAACTCCAAAATTGAGCATATATATACCTTCTCTAGTAAAAGAGCATGATGAAGATCGATCTTGACACCATCGTTGATAACGGCTTTGTATCTCAAAACCAGATCTCGATTATTTTTCATGATCGCCTCTGCAACTTCACGGGCTTTCTTCAACAACTCGCTACCTTCAACCACGTGATTCACCAATCCCAACTTCTCTGCTTTCTCTGCCGTTAATGGCGTCGCAGTTAGAGATACTTCTCGAGCATTGTTGGCTCCTATTATCCGTGAAAGCTTTTGCGACAGGCCCCATGAAGGAAATATCCCAAACCTGCAAATTGCAATACCATTTCAATCTCTCATTAGACTCAAATCATGAACAATGAATTAATTCGAGTTCGAATTGTTAAACTTCTGCAGATTTAGATTTGAAGTTAGATTCAAGTAACAGAAAATTTTAGGGTTTTAGCATAATATGGTAATCACTCATCAGAGCAAATTGAAGCTATACTACCAGCTTTATAAAAAATCAACAAACCTGGCATGTGTATCGATGAATTTAGCATCTTTAGAAGCAATTAATATATCACAAGCAAGGGAGATCTCGAACCCCGCCGTAATAGCGAACCCCGCAATCGCTCCGATGATTGGCTTACGGCACAGCTCCATCTGAGCAACCGGATCGGTTTCTACATCCTTCACGTCTCCTTTGAAAACATCCTCCGCTGCCGTCAGGTCCACGCCTGAACAGAAAGACCGACCCGACCCGGACAGTATAATGACGCCCACGGATTCGTCGGCGTTAAGAGACTTGAACGCACGCGCCATATCAGTCATCATTGGCTTCGTCAAAGAGTTCAACGACTTTGGGCGGTTGATTGTTACATAAGCTATCCCGTTGGAGTCTTTTTTGACGACGATCAAATTTTCCGGCGACGACTTGTCCATTGTTTCACGTCTCTGCTCAATTTGGTGGGAAAATATTATTTTTTTCGTGGAGGAGGAGTGGTTATATATAGTTATTGTACAAATTAACCCCCTAAAGTTTTAGAGAATCGATGGAAAAGCCCTTGAACATTTCAAATTGCCAAAGAGGCCCCCTTCCAGATTTTACATAGATGGTGTAGTTTTATGTGGGTTCTCTTTTTACACAATGTAATCTTATTAAAATAACATTAATTTTATGTCACTGTTGTGCCATCAATTAATATGCGTTTATATAAACAAAATTAACTATAAATTAAGAAAAATAAAAATGATTTGTATAAATAAAATATCAATATTTAAAATATGATATAATCTTATTGATGAAACTATTATTTATATTATAGATTGATGTTGGATTATTAGAGTGCACGGTGTGTATGTGTTGTGGCCGGATGAGGTAGCCGGTGTCCGTGTTCCTTCGGTGTTCCTGCGGGTTCGACATGGTCGGCTTGGGCGGGTATATAAAAGGTTTGAATCCGCTCCCACTTTCTATGTATCAATAGACGCACTTTCCTTTGGAAAAAAACCGGTCTACTTGACAAGAACATATATCAATAGACGCACTTTTCTTTGAAAAAAAAACTATATATGATATGATAATTTTTATATGGATACATTTCTATGGGCTTGGGTACATAATGGAATAGATGATTAATACAAACAAGGTCATATTATATATCCGATGATACTATGATATAAAAAATAATTCTGAATTTATTGTTTGAACATCCACTATAGAGCATGTATTTTTCAGCAATGAAGTTGATAAAGAATGTTTTGTGATTTCACGTAATTAAATTTATGATCAACTTAGGAAGGATTGTCTGATGTCATATATCATTTAGGTATTGCAACTATACGTACCTTGAATTGTATTATCGACTACCTGACACGGTAACAACCCATTTTTGATGCATTTATTATATCACTTAAGTTAAATTTTATAACATATGAAATTTTTGACTTTGCTTAAAAAAAATTATGATCAATTTAGAAATAATTGTCTATGTCATATATCATTAGAGCAACTCCAATGGACCTGCAAAATTGTGTTTTAGTTTGTTCTAATGGACATGTAAACTTGCCGGCAATTTTGTGTGGTGCTACAGCAAATCAACAAACTTGTGTGGAACTATTCATCACCACTAAACATATATATTACATATATTTATTTTTAACCCTAATTTAATAATAAGAAAGCTTTACTTTTATAATTATAATATTAACATATGTTTTTAGTGTTAATTATTAGTGTGTGGTTGGATTTGAAAATTGTTTTTGTGGGTTTTTTGCATAAAAATAGTGTGATTTATAGTGTTAGCCTTGGAGTTGGTCTTAGGTTTTGCAAATATATGTATCTTAATTGTATTATTGAGAACCCGATATGATAACAAACCATTTTTAATCTGTGTATTTTATCACTTTAGTTAAATTGAAAACACATGAATTTAAATTCGGGATTTGCCACCAATAAGAGTATATATAATTTGGGTTGGGTTAAAATCAAACATGTTATATTTCGTGGTATTAAATTCCTGTAATCAAACAATAACATCTTTTAAATTGAAGCAAACAATACTTGATTCATTTATCTAAAATCATTTTAACACCAATAACTTGATTTGGTCACAAGGATATTAACAAGACCAACCATTTTAGACAGAGGTATGTAACAAAAATGACCAATCATTTATTAGTTTTGCAAAATGACCGGTTCGTTTGGAACATGACGTTTATGACAATTTTAATGTTGTTTCGGATTGAGAAAAAAGGTGAGGCTAGAAAAAAAAACAGTGTGTATACGATCTGGAACAGACCATTTCGTATTCGAGACGCTATTCGAAGTGGATTTTTTTTCATTTACATCATCCCCTATCAATAATTTTCTCCGAAGATTGTTTTGGAAGAGTCTCGTAGTATTTTGAAATTAAATGGACCGTCGGATTCCGTACGGGAATATATGTTCCGGTTTTAAAGAATAAGTCTCTTATTAGTTGTATAGTACCAAACCAAAGCATTCCGGAAGACAGTTCAGAAAGAGTTCATCGTATTCCAGACTTATTTTAGTGTGACGGTTTGAAAGACATATTTCCTTATTACCATACTCCTATTAGCACATATATTTATATATGTTTTTTGTGTTGAAACATGCATAAGATATTCAAAGAGTGTATCTAAAAGGTCGTCGATTAACCAAAAAGAATCAAAATAGTGGCATGTCAACGCTTGTTTTTTTATTCATCGTATGTTATAAAGGCCCCACATATTCCTAGGAAGAAAACCTAAGTTAGTCGTTTCGGGGCCGAAAGTAACCATGTATAATAATACTCTAGATTTATACTTGGTTTAGGTTTGGGGGCCGAAAGTAAACATGTATAATAATACTCTAGATTTTATACTTGGTTTAGGGTGCGTATATGCTTACCAAAATGTGCATAGTAAGCAACCCAAGAATCTCTAGCAAAAGGCTAGGATAGCTAGTATTTTGGATGCAAGTAACAAAGTACATCTAGACCAAGTAGTTTTACACCGAATATTGTGTTTAGTTATAATTTAGGTTTTAGGTTTATGAAATATTCCAGATTGTATTGTATTTTATTATGTTTAAGGTTTAGAGTTTATGTTTCACATTGAAATATAGTTGGTTATATGTGTATGAAAAAATAATTTCTTATCTATTTATGTTGATATATATTTTTCATAAAACGAGTATGGTGTTTAATGTACGATAACAAAACATCAAATTCAATAACATAGGCATCAAATTTGATAACATAAGTATTAAGCTTAATTTGTGCATATAAACATTAAGCTCAATTCGTGCATCATGTTGGAAAAGCTTATTTTGAGCTCAAATCTATATTCGTAGAGGTATAGATATCTAATTCTTAACCAAGACATGTAGAGTGCAGACATCAAAATAATAGTGAAACATGTCTTGAATGAACTTGCTGGTAAGTAAGTTCGAGATGTCAACTTTATGACCACTTTACGACATCTCTATAACAATTTGCTCTTGTCCATAACAGGTGTTCCAGACAAGTTTACAAAAGTAAAGTTCTTTTGATTGTTTTTTGTTAAATACATTATGATAATATTCATATGATTAGTTTTGTTAATATGCTTTGATCTATTCTATTTTGGGTTGGAAGCTAAAGTAACGAATTAAAATGGATTGGTTTGAATTGACGTAACCGGTTCAATTACTCACACCGTGGCACGTAGGTACATCCCTAAATATCAATAGACTAAGGTGTTGTTTGCTTTTTCGAAACGAAAATTCATGAAGTCTCCATACCACCTCTACAACCCTCTGCATTAGAAGATGTGGACCAAACAGATGCATCATATAAGAAGAAGTATGTTTGTTTTTTAACATCTACAGCGCTACAATAAACTGAAGTTTAAATAAATTGATTTTACAACCAAATGGTTTCTAGCCCAACGGTACCAGTGTTGTCTTCCCTCTTTAAGGTCGAGGGTTAAAGTCTCGTTCGGGACATATGTGGTATTAGGAGTAGCTTAGTTGGAGTAAGTTATATTTGTTTTTCCCAAAAAAAAGTGATTTTATAAAATGAAAATAGTTCTCAACACCGAAATTTTAATAATTCTAGTCTTAAAACATTGAAAGAATACTAAAAAAACACAAATATAAAATTCCTATATATATATATATATATATATATATATATATATATATATATATATATATATATATATATATATATATATATATATATAAGAAGCTATCTGTTTTTTTCTAGAAAAAACTAATTTAAAGAACATAAAAATAAGAAAATAAAAAAATAATAAAAATACAATGTCTATAAAATTCGTAAAAGAATCAAACATGTTAAAAAAGATGCAACCGAAACTGAAAATATTATTAAAAGAAACGGTAAAAAAAATAAAAAAATCAAAGTTTTTTTAGAAAAATCAAGTTATAAAAAATTATGGATACTATAATAAGAAATTGTATCAAATCCGTAAATCAAAGTTTAAAAAAAATCAAGTTATACCAAATTTCTAAAAAAAAAAATCACATGGAAAAAATAGAAGTCAGAGAGGTTTGAAGAAGCAAGTCAAGTGCTATGTCGCACAGAAGACGCAAAAGGTTTTATAGTCTTAAGTCTTTCAAAAAAACAAACTGCTACGAAAAGACAAATGTTGCACGTCTACTGCGCGCGCCGTACAAAAAAAATGGTCTGAATTTTTTTTTCCGAAAAACAAAGGGTTATTGTCATGGAGGCACATGAAAGTTTTACTATTGGTTTTAAATGACCATCTAACTATTTTTTGGACCTGTTAGACCATTAAACTCGAAATTACCTTTCTAAAATACCATTTTGTTTAAAGTTAGCAGGTTTACCAGGTACCTTGCCTATGTGTATATAGACTTTTGATAGTCAAAGGTTTTCATAGCCACGTGGACTGGTTTTCCTTTGATTGTTGACCTCTTTCCAATTCTTCATTTTCTTTTTCATCTCCTTTATCCCCTTCCTTATCATTTTCAAGATGCACAAGAACTGTTAAACCAAGTTCGTCATTGTCATTGTGCGATGAAGTTTCAACCAATTCATCCCATCTTCAAATTGAATCAAAAGCTCAGTGCTCACATCGCTCCATCTACATCACGAAAGCAATAAAGCATCAAACGAAACCATTGCTCACCTTTATTCTTTCAAACCAGATCAAGTTACATGATGCTGGAAATATCAACCATTAAAACTCAAGTATTCAAAGCTATCATCGAAACCCAGAAATACGATCGAAACCCTGTTGCAAAATGGTCAAGAACACCCTAGTGAAAGAACATCAACAACCGATTTCCAGAAAATTGTTTCCATTATCAAACTTCCTGTGATATATTAAATCACCCACACTAATCGATTAACATATTTAACCCACAATCAAGATTCAATATATATTGTTAATCATTAATTTGAGCAAAATCTAGAGTATGAGATCAAGATGAAGAACACCGAGAAAACCCTAGAATCAGATTCCTCAACTATTTAATCCAGGAAAATCGATGGTGTATGAAATCGATAATGATATACGAAAAGGGCATATAATACAAGTTTCCATACATTCTTCAATAAAAAAAGGCATTCACTGGATCGAATTCATGATGGTTTTGGAAACTTCCATTGGATTCGACTTCACACCTGAATTCTTTAACATATTTCTCCAAAGTTTCATCATCTAGACGATCATTTACACGTGGAGTTTCAAAATCATACATCGATTCTTCTGAATTGGGTTCCATCAATTCGTATTTCTTAGAGTTTGGTCCTCAACTTAGATGATTTCGTAATTGAAAAGGTAAAGACATCGAGTGCTTCACACCTTCCCTCTATTTTCTACACACATTGCTCTAAAATTCACATACACACAATTCACAAACATATAAAAAAGAATCTGTTAGTTTGTGATGGTGGTAAAGATGATGTAAAGATCGCCGAGATTGCGGTGCAACGGAGGAGAAGAGTGACGTGAGGGAAAAGGGTGGCGTGAAGAAGAAGAGGAGGAGGCGGCATGAAGGATGAAAAAGAAATAGAAATGATCTAATACACGTGGAATTGTTTATAAAATAGTACTCAAACAAAGGTTAAGGTCCATGTGCCATAATATATGCCACGTCATCTAAGTTTTGGCTGAATTTATATGTTAACCGGGAATAAAAGGTTATCTTCCCTTTAATAACAGGTCATTTTTAAGTTTATACCTTTACAAGGAACAAAAATAAGTTTAAGGAACTTTTAAAACAAAACACAAAATCTTATTGGGTTATTATGACAATAACTCAAAAACAAACAACCTCACCGCGTAAGTGGTCCCTAAATATAGTAGACTAATTTAAAAGTTTAGAAAGATAGGCGGGCCATTTATGTTAAAATGACAATTTTAAGGGGCCGTAATATAGTTTTTTCAATAAATGTATATGAGGTAACGTCACGTGGACGTAGAAATAAAATTCCTATCCTTTTTGCCTTGAAGTGCGGTTCGGTTGTCTCAAGTGAAAAGCTGTTTTTTTCTTTAATATATAAATCCTATCCGTATGATTTAGTAAAATACTATAATTATTATATATTATTATATATATATTAAACTTGTCTTCAACATGAATAGTGAACTTGCGAGTTTTTGGCAGAAATGGTCCCTTGATTATAGAATTTTGGTATAAGGGTGTTTTATGGAAAATATTCTATTCTCTGTCCACGTGTTGGTCATCGTGCCCGCCTCTCAGTATTTGATGTTTATCTGTTTTCGTTCTGTTTGCTTCACGATCTTTCCACCACCTCCCAAATCGACTCTCCTCTCTTCTTCTACCCTTTCGTTCCTCCACCGCCAACCACTTCCTGATCCTTTATATTTTACGCTTGCATCTCCGATTACCTCTTTCTTTTGGCGTCTGTCGTTGTACCATTAGTGGTGGAGGCCGTTACGGCTGTTAAGGTGGTGGTAGACGACGAGATTAGGGTTTTCGATGTCCGTACTGGTCGGTCTTCTAATCGAAGCTTCAGGTCTTCATACTTGCAATCGATCAAGTAGGTTTTCCCAGATACCCTTGCAAACTGACGATCGGTGGTATGCGGACATCGACGAGTCGATCAGTCGACTTCTTAATCACAAAATCAGTACTTGTCTTCCGGTGCCGGAGGTCTCCGTTCGTCAAATGGTCTGCCGGAGACACTTCTTCGCCGTCGTTAGCGGATGGCTCTAACTTCGATGCTTGAGTTTTACGACATAGTTTCAGTACAATCGACAAATACAACCCGAAAGCGTTCTATTTCCACCGCTTCTCTTCTGCTTCTTCATCGCTTCTCCAACCTTAAACAATCAGCAGGCGGCAGTGGTGGTGGTGGTGTTATTTGGAGTAACGAACGGAAGAGTTCTCTGGCAGGGGTATGGCAGGGGCGCTGCTTCAATCAAATCACGTCTACTACTATTGGAAATCTCGAAGCCTGGACCTCCATCGACCGGTACTTTGATTGATCATATGCTTAATTTCTTCTGTATACAAATTACAATACGGATTTCTGACTGAAATTGTGTTTCAATTGATTTGTACGCAGAGATGAAATTTAAGGATAAGTCGCTTGCTTCATCATCCCCAGCCCTATACAAGCCAGGAAGGCGATTGCTGTTGATGCTCCCCAAGGATTGGGCAACAAGGTATCAAATATTATACTTTACTTCAAAAATCAACAAACAAACTAACCCATCTTCTTGAATATATATTACTAGATCATAACCAATGAACAATCTTGCTTCTTTTGGTTGCTTCTAACTTCAATGCATGGAACTGCTATTCATGTTCATGATTCCGAAAGGTACTCCAGTGATATTCCTTGCTCAATTCTATGGTAGGTTCTCATCTTTGGTCTCAATCTCTATCTCAGTTATACAGTGGGAGCTAATTCGCTTTATATTATCTTCTCTCAATCTAACAACTTAATATACTAATATGGTTACACTTTTACATCAAATTTTACAGGCTTTGAAGTTGTTTTTGGTTTTTATGCTTGCAGAAGTGGGTCATACAGAGCCAATAAAAATTGTAAAAACTGATTATAGTGAGTGTGAATCAATAAAAAAATTATGTCCTAATTTTAAAAACATTATGAAAATGTTCATAATTCATAGTTGCATATATATTTTTATTTGCAGTTTGTTCCTGCGGGTTGTGTGTATGGTTCTTCATGGGTTGATTGGCAACAAACATTTATCCATACAAAGTAAGTGATTATTGATTAATAATAATATAAGTTGTTCAATTTCCATTTTTTTTTAATTTGCAGGCTAATTAGAATTATTGATTATATGATCTGTTTACCTGCACATGGTGCAGTAATTGGAGCTTGGTTTGGGGCATGGCCTATGCCCCTTGATTGGGAAAGAACATGGCAGGTAACAATTCTAAGAACATGATTTGATGTTGTGCAATTCTAAAGTGAAGGATAAAATGGTCGTTTCACCTTCATTGACCATTGGTCAATGATAAGTTTCTGATCCGTTGACTTTTCAGGTGATGGCCAACTCAGCAGAAAAAGTCAGATTGACTGGAAATCAAAACGTTATGGTTTGTGAGAGAGGAACCATGTTTGGTTACAGTAAGTCTCAGCCTACTTATTTTTTTTCTTTTTCTTTTTAAATTTTGTTACCTGGCAATTTGACAATCTTTTGTAGATGATTTAATCGTTGATCCACGCAGCTTTGAGTGGCTTCGAGAAGCTAATTGTCCTGTTGTAAGTATAAGTATATAACAATAACATTAATAAAAGATAAAATTTGATACTATAAATACTTGAATTCAATTGACTTTGACTTTTCATAGGTTAAGTGAGATCCAATGGGTTGCTTTCATTTTACTTTGTGCAGGGTGCACAACAGCTCAACTTAATCCTTCGTAAGTTTAATTATATCCAGTTTACAAGTTTATTTTTTTCTTATATTGTTTCTGAATTGGATGTGAATTTCCATAAACAAACAGTTCATCTTCATTCAATTCTTTTTATAATAGTATCGTTGGTTATTTAATTCTTTATGATTATGTTTCACTTTTCATTAACAGTTCTGAGCATGTGCTTCAGACTCCTTTCATAGGTTGGATAATGGCCATTGTGAGTCCTTGTATTTTTCAACTTATTATGTCATATTACAAAAAAAATTGTTTATTAAAATAATTAGTATTCTGATATGTACTCGATTATTTCATTTCCAGATCATGGCACTTTTAAGTGGTTTTGTTGGAGTTTACACAGGTAAACAGTGTAGTTTGTTGATTTTTAGTATAAGGTCCAATAGTTACTTAATGGGGGCAAAATGGTCATTTCACATGCGTTTAACTCCTATCAATTTGCAGGCTATAATAAAGAAACGTCCTTCGAGGAACATAAATGTGCAGAATTTCTGGTTATATGTTTTTGGGATGGCTTTCAATGTTGTTGCAATCATTATCCAAGATTTTGATGCTGTTGTCAACAAGTATGTTTCTTATACTCTGTGTAAAAGATGTAAATGCCCTTCTCATATTTTTATCAATACATTGTTAACTACAATTTTTGTCTTTTGTGCAGGGGATTTTTCCATGGATATTCACTGATTACAGTTCTCATGATTATCAACCATGCCCTAAGGTATGTTATTTATACCAAGATCTGAAAGATGTGTTTTTTTTTTAATAAGATTTAATTGAAATAAAAATAAAAATGTTTATTTATTTGCAGTGGGATTGCTGTGTCCATGGTGATGAAGTATGCTGACAATATTGTGAAGGTAAGTTGATTGGTATTTACAGTTTTGCCATTATTGGTATTTACAGTTTTGCCATTATTGCAAGTTTATTCAACTTCTGTAGCAGATGTGACACATGCATTGCACCAACCTGCTGGGAAAAAGCTGGAAGGTGGTGGTGTTGGTAGTGGAGGTCTCCAGGAACTGATACCTTGTGTTGCAAGGACAACTGTCGTTGTGGGAGTGGATGGGCTTTTTATGGAGGTATGAAATAAGAATATATAGTTTTTAAATAGCATTTGGGATCTGTAGTTTACGGGTTTCTAAGGGCATATTTGTAAAATCAAAGGGCATATTTGTAAAATCAGGTGCATAATGATCCACTTAATGCTCCGGTTGATGGTCCAACACAATGGGTGAATTTCATGACACTAAAATATAGTTTTGCTTTGTTGATTTAATAATGTTTGTTGATTTGGTGTTGTAAATAGCCTCTGCGACATTTAGAACAGCTTCTAGAAGAGCTTGTGGCAATTGCTGCAAGTTTTAACTGTATTTGGAATCATTTTAGAGCACATTTTTTTATTTGGGTTTTTATTTTGACTTTCTTTTTGTTTGTTTTTGATATTTGATAAAAGAGGATTTGCTACCAATGGACACAAGAAAATGATTCCTTTTTTTGCATTACTATGTTTCTATATTCAACTTTTTATGGCTTTCATATAGTCCCCAGCAAAAGCAAAAACAGCCATAATACACACCCAAAAAGACAAAAATAAAACTCTGATCAAAACCGACCCCCGCGGAGCTGGGCACCCCAGCTAGTATATATATTAAAGTTATGAAAGATTTTAACAGTAAAGTGAATTTCTTTTTTTTTGTCAATTTTGGTCATCCAACTTACAACATTGACCCTTCATCTTTATGCTTTTGTTCACAAATAACTCTTTCACTTTGGTTTGAATTTTACCCTTTATCTTTATGCTTTTGTTCACAAACAACCCTTTCACTTTGGTTTGAATTTTTCATAACCCCCGCCTTTTATTACATATTATTAGTATTTAGTCTTTTGGCAGAAATGGTCCCTCATTATTATTATTATTGTTATTGTTAGACAAAATTACACGATTGGTCCATGTGGTTTATCAAATTTAACATTCTCTTTTTGGTTTTAAATTAATGTTTTATTTATTAGAAAATACTCACCCAATACCATAAACCCATCTGCCATCACCACCACCGTCACCGCCAAAATTACATAAATGGTCCATATGGTTTACCCATGGTAACAAATTCAGTCCTTACTACCTGAAAAGACCAAATTACCCTCACATTAACGGACAAAAAGCAACCAACATGCTACTTTACTTTATAAAGCAATACCTTCCGATCCCGGCAACGCCGGGGAATCTTTTCTAATATGAATTATATCACAACGTCGGATGTAGGCAACGGCGTAAGCCGTTATTGTCACTTGGCACCTAATAACGCTGTTATTGTGGCTGCAACACCGCTCTGCATCGGCGGTTTTAGGCGTTATATTGTTGGCCGTAGTCACGGTGACAAAGGGTAACTACATTTAGTCAATTGGTTTCCCATTTGACCGTTTTTAAATGGTTATATTCAAATTTTTTTACCTATAAATACATAGACTACATCTAATTTTTAAGCGTCATTCTATTTTATTTCTCTCTATTTCATAAAATTTTCAACAATTTAAAAAAAATGGATCCGTTTGATCCGTTCCACCCGTTCAACGATGATAACGACAACAACAATATCTTTGTGACTATGATGTACCGATATTCTATGAACGTGCTACTACAACCCGATCCAGCTCCACTACTCACACGACATGCGACGTTAAATAGAGATCGCGAAGAAGGGCATAGACGTCTTGTTAACAATTATTTTGCGGATAATTATGTCTACCAGCCAAGCGATTTCAAAAGAATGTTTCATTTGCGAAAAAATGTGTTTGAACGGATAGTCAACGCCTTGGAAGAAATGTATTGTTTCTTTCAAGTTTTGTAATTTATAAATGTCGCTTCTAGAAAAAATAAATACAATTTTTACCTGTTAAATATATGTTTAGGTATAAATTTTTCCAAATGAGATATGATGTTAGAGGTAATCGAGGATTCACAAGGTTGCAGAAATGTGTTGCGACAATTAAGCTGATGGCTATGGGGGAGTCGCCCGATTCCATTGACAAATACTTCGATGACAAATACTTACGTGGCCTTCGTTGAATGATATGCAACAACTATATGTGGCGCATAAAGATAGACATGGTTTTCCGGGTATGCTTGGAAGCATTGATTGCATACACTAGAACTGGAGAAATTGTCTTGTGGCGTAAAAAGGCCAATATGCAAGCGGTCACCATGGAGCGCCTTCGTTGGTATTAGAGGTTGTTGCTTCCCAAGATTTATGGATTTGACATGCTTATTTCGGGGTTGCAGGTTCCAACAATGACGTCAACATTCTTGATCAGTCGCCAATATTCGATGATCTTTTTGTCAGGAAAGGCACCAAATGCTCCTTTTACAGTGAATGAAAATGAATATATCCACCATATTCCACATTTGTGAAGACGTTTCGACACCTAGTAGACCCAAAAGACAAATTTTCAAGAGACAACAATAAGGAGCACATAAGGACGTGGAACGTGTTTTTGGAGTTCTGAAATCAAAATGTAGCATAGTTGACATGCAGCACGACCTTATGAGTTATATACTCTACGAGATATCATGTATGCATGTATCATAATGCATAACTGTTGGAATAAGGTGTCTAAGCCAGTAACTAAATTGATATATTTTTGTAATTAGAAACAAAGTCCTTTTTGGGTTGCCCTCATAACTAGAACTTGGTTAGAATGACATTTGTAGAGAGAGGATAATTTATTACATTATTATATGATTGATAAACTAATTGGAACTTATGAGGAAATAACTTTTTAATATATTATGTGATTAATATATTAATTAGAAATAGAAAATTGATTTGTTAATTTATTATGATTAATAAATTATTATGAAATCAATTAGAATTAACTAATTATTAATCAGAATTAATCTGGAATTAACTCGAGATTAATTGGAATTAATTAAAGGTTCAATGGTTGAATTGTAATTGTTCATAATTGAGAAAGGAACGAAAATTCTAGAACCTATATAGGGGTGAACGAAATTAGAGAGGGGTTCTAGGGTTTCCAGACGCTTCATGGTACTAAATAAAGAAATGATTTAAACTGAAATTAAATCTATTATTTAATCATTCAAATATTGTTTTATCCCTAAGTTACATAAACTATAAATAAGACCCCAAGGCCTATGATTTTTGTTCATAAGATTCCCTAGAGAATACTCTTTCCGAAAATATCCTCTCCCCTCTCTCCTCTTGTCTTTTAGTTCTAGGGTTTGGGTGTGAGCCATTAGAGGCATCATCCTTTTGGTGCTAAGATTTCCAAGACCTACACTACAAGGAGATTGAAGTGATTTGTTTACTACAACAAATCAAAAGGTATGTAACTCTATTCTTGGTAATTTCGAATTACACTAGGGTTATGCTAGGTTTAGTTGTTCATTGTATGTTGCTATCAAAGTGTGACATAGATCTTCTATAGGATGCATGTACTCTATTAATTGTTAATTGTTTTCCGCATTGTATAATTTTGTTTTTTATAAAACCTAACAGTGGTATCAGATCTTAGGTTTGTGAAACATTGATTGCACTTGAGATGAACTGAACAAAACATGTTTTTCACAAAAACCTGTTTACACGACGTGGCAGTGCTTCTGCCACGACGTGGCAAACAATTTTCCATATTTTCGGTAATTATCCTCCTAATCAGATTTATGGTGTTATTTTTGGTAATTATCCTATATTAATTTTGTTAGATTCCGAATTTTGAATGAATTGTGTGATAATCCATAAAACCCTAAATATTATGAGATATCCTTAATTGATAATTTTTAATTAGATAAATTAAATTGAATTATCTCTTATGAATTTAATAATTAATTTAATAGTAATGTAATTAAAAGATAAATTCATAATATGTTTAAATTGATTAATTAATTATATGATAATCTAGATAATTAATATTAAACCTCGTATTTTGAACAGATTTAAAATACACCTTATATTATATATGATTATGTAACATTCAAGTTTTGGTAAGTTTCTCTTTCAACCCTTAATTCAATTTATTATCAATTTGGTCCCTTGCTAGTACGCGGGGCGTACTCTATGAGTACGCTTAACGTACTAGCCTAATGTTGATCGCGGATTCAATCCACGTACGCAGGGCGTACATGGAGTACGCACGGCGTACGCAAGGCTGGGACAAACCCTAATTTTTAGGGTTTGTGCCCTATTTAAACGACTTAAACTCATATCTTCGACATTTTAGACCAGCCTCCACCTCTCTTTCCCCTGGAATCAAAACCCTAGAGTGATTTGGTGAGTTTTGAGCTTGAAAGAGTGTTTGTTGGTGGTTTGTGAAGGAGAAGAAGAAGAGGAACACTTGAAGGAGTGGATTGAGCTTGTAGATCCAGGGTTAGCTTCTCATTTGCAATCTTTTTGAGGTAAAAAGCTCACACCTTGATGATCATATATGTTAGATCTAGTTTATGGGGTATTTTGTGCACTTTTGAGTCTTTTGTGTGAAAGTTGAGCTTTTGATCTACTCCATAAGTAATGGATGCTAGATCTTAGCTCCATTCAGTCCCCAAGTTCATAAAAATGTCAATTTTATGGAGTATTTTGATCCATGCATGTATTAAGACCTTTGTTAAACACTTTTTGAGGTTTTGAGTCTCATTAAACTATGTATGTATGTAAAGTTGCCAACTTTACGTGATAAGTCACCTTTAGGGACTAGATCTGATAGTTTGGAGAAAGGGCTTAACTATTTAAGTGCTTAATGAAGAATACATGTGGATAGGGGAGTACGTTGGGCGTACGATCTGAGTACGCCCCGCATACTCAACAGGGGGCGTTTTGGGCTTGGCCATTTTTGGTATTGGGCCATAGTGTGGATTTGAAATTTTAGGCCTAGTTGGGCCATTAGACCTATGTTTTGGGCTTAGGGCTAGCATGTTAGGCTTCCTTGTATTTTAGGACCATGATGGGTATTGGGCCCAATTTAGAAGAGTGGGCCATAAATTGGGCTTTAGGATTTGGGCCTTTTGAATAGCTGAGTTGGGCCTTGGCTTTGGGCCAAGTTAGATAAAGGGTAAAATGGTCTTTTACCCTAGTTATGGGCCAAACAACTTAGACTTTTGGTTATTGTAACGCCCGTAGATCCGGGCTAGTCAATTTAGCGACGATAAGCATCAAAAATGACTTTTTGATGGAAGATTATTTAGAAGGATTAATCTTAACCAAGTTGTAGTATATGTGTCAAGGTTTCTGGATATATAAAGAATGCCGAAATCCGAGTTATAACGAAGAAGTTATGACCTGTCGAAGTTTCGCGACAAACCGACACGGTGCCGAATGTCGTAAAAAGTGAGTTTTTGATAAACTACTTTTTAGCCTTAGTAATCTAAACGAAACTCGTAGTATTCGTTAAACCGAGAAGTTCGATAAAAAGAACACCCAAATCTGACTTCGTATGAGGAAGTTATGATTTTTCGAAGTTTCAGCTTAGCAGTAGACAGCTAAAAACTTGAATTTTAGATCGAGTGATTTTTATCCAACACGACCTAAACGAGAATCGAAGGTCTCGTAAATAGTAGCACAACGGTAAAAAGTCTGACGAAAACGGACGTCGGATGAAGAAGTTATGAATTTTTAACGGATTTCCTGTCCCGGTCTGTTAAAATTAATAATATAAAAATTAAAGTCAAAATTAGCCGACGAAGTCTAAATGGAAGTTGTAGAGCGTAATTTTACCTACGCGTTCATATGAAGAACGTCAAAAACGGAGCTCGTATGCGAAAGTTATGGATTTTAGAAGTTTTTGCACAAAAATCGAGAAAATTCGCATAGTCACGTTTTTGGCACGTCACCCTCGCTTAGAACGTGCCACGTGTCCGAAAAGGGTGAGTTAGGCGAGCCACGTGTCCGAGCTGCTGAGTCATCCGAGCTCCTGACCTTATCCGAAGCGGTCCAATAGCGGTGCGACACATACTCTCTTGCACGTGACCGAGCCCTCGCATGAAGCCACGGATGCTCTACTTCGGACCCTAGACCTCGGTCCAGTAAGAAGCTGCCAGCAGCCACTTCGCACGCGCAACCCATGTGCGAGCCCTCCCTGCGAGCCTTCGGATCTTCGCCACCTGGAGGCTTCTCAGCCGTCCGATCAGAAGCTCCACCCTATAAATAGAAGGGTATGCGAACCCTCCCGGTTACTTTTGAGATTTTGCCATATTTAGCCCCTTTTTCCATATTTTCTTCATCTTAACATTCCCCGAAGCCCCGGTATCAATTATAACCCTCGGAATACGCCACGAAGTGCCCGAGAAGCCCGAAAAATTTATCTTTTCGGTTTCGAAGCCCGACCCTCGCAGAGCCCGGTTTCTCAATAAAACTCCCGGTTTTATTAGAAACGATTGTTTTAGGAAACGAATTGCTGCCCGATTTTCATTAAATCAGGTGAGTGTGTAGTTACTTTCACCTTACACATATATATGAAGTATTTTACATAAAATACGTGCTGTGTGAATATATATTGTTTGTTTATTTGAGATGGGTGTTGAAGGAATGATTTATACAGGTTTTTAAATAATTTAAACTGTATATGTATTTTTATCTACGAAAAATGTTGGGTAAAACATGGGTAGATGAAATAGTGGGTGTAATGAAAGGTGAGTTGGATAAAGGAGATTATCAGTAATATTGATCATGAGTTGAGGGTGAGTGGTGAAATTTGAGAGAATCACTTACCCAAAATGTTGGCCTCCGTCATTCAGCAGAGTATGGATGATAACCATGGACTATTCTAGATGGACTGTGGAACACTAGCATGCCCGCAACCTGTAGGTGTAATGAACTATATGTTCATTTGATGTACTCTAAAAACCCATTGACATGTATTGCAGGGGGGGGGGATACCTGTAAATAATACTGTCGATAAATGAGAGCTATGGGCTTAGCACATGTTGAATAAACCTTGGCAGCTATGGACTTAGTGCCTGTTGTATAAACCCTGGTGATGGTGTGACCTTGTGCCTATTCCTTAGGATGAATCCTTAGGAAGGAGTGATAGTTGATTCCTAGGTTAAACCCTTAAGAAATAAATAAGATAATGGGGTTGGGGTAAATGGGGTTGATTGTTTGATGTTTAAGCATAATAAATTATGTATTGTGGGTTGAAAACCCTATATGCTCACCAGGCTTCCAAGCCTGACCCACTCAGTTTGTTTGTATCACAGGTATCGATACGAAGTTACTTTACACTGAGAGATTAAAAGAAATGTAGATCACTAGTGTAAGTGAGTGTAAGTTCTGTTTATGCTTATGTTTCTGTATTGACGATGACGTCCCAATGGTTTAAGTGAATAAAATACATTTCTTCAGAAATGATTTGATAATATAATTATCATGTTTTTATGGGAACAAATTCCGCAACACCTTTTAAAAGGATTACTCTGATTTTATTTTAAAAAGCATAAACGAAATCGGTCTTTTCTGGCCTAGAAATTAGGGGATGTCACAGTTATGGGTCAGAATCCAATTAATAATTGGATGTTATTGATTTTGATAGCGCGGGGATTTTCCGGGCCAGCAGTCAGAGATTCAGTTGAGTGATTCAGTAGCTAGAGGTAAGTTTCCTCACTGTGTTTAGCGGGTCGAAGGCACCAATGCCGGCCCATGGTTTGTTATGTTAGGGGGCTAGAGGTATGCATGACTCTTGCTTGTGTTATGTGCTTGTATGTTTACCGAGCAAGTCGGGCGGGGCCCGATCACTATCCTGTATGCTATTATCTTTGTGATCATCGCATGTGTTGTATAATTATATGTTTATATGTTCATATGTATACTGGGAGGGGCCTAATGATTGACAGATATGTATACTGAGCGGGACTCGATGTCGGGCGGCCCGTTGACGGGTGGGGCCCATTATGTGTTTATTATGTATGATATGTGGTATTTTGGGGAACTCACTAAGCTTTGTGCTTATGGTTTTCAGTTTATGTTTCACGTACTTCTGGTTCAAAAGGGAAGAGCCCGAGATGATTGCAGTGCACACACCACCTCGTTCCATATTTTATGACGACTTTGATGTTTCATGATGTATTTGACATACTTGGTTCTATCTTGATTTTATGATGATGTTTGGATTACAACTTTATTAATTTAAAAACAAAAATTTTTGGTCTTAATTTTTGGGACGTTACAAATTAAAAGTTTAATATATTATACGTATAAGACAAGTCAGTCAAATCATTAGTATGTCTCATTCACGAAGCCACATTCTAAGGGGGTATAAGGATAACGGCCCATAACATGACCGTTGAATGAGTGTCCACTCTCACCCACCGCTCCCTTGTATGGTGGAGGGTCGTTAGCCGAACGGGTTTGATAGTACATAACCTCTAAAAGTATGATACTATAAAGTAACTAAACCTTTTATAAATCCCACTCTAGTTACTTTAGGAAAAATGGAAATTGTATGTTAATCCATGAAAATGCACATCGTTTCTTTATGAGTCGTTAGTGTAGCGTATGTGGTTAACCGACACACTAATTTTGGACTATAAAGGTGAAATGATAAAACAACTCGTGTTTATGATTGTTGATGGAGCGTGTGTGGTTAACCGACACATCAATGAGAGATTATAAAATCGATCAAGGGTGTTGATGCGGGTTTACATGGTTATTCACATCTGAATTGTGATCCTCGGCATCCCAGTCACAATTGGTAAGAGCATAATTGAGATTAAACATGCCATTGATAAGATTCAATGAATCTCAAAGATCTAAGAGTTTCATGAGATTGAAATTAGTGAGATGGCTCTACCTACCTAAAATAGATTCAAATTCAATTACGTCATCCCTCTTTAAAGGTCGAATCGATAATATGGATCCTAGCCTTAATTTAAATTATGGGTTGATAATTAAGGATTAAAATCAACTAAGCAGGAAATTAGGGTTTCCACTTGAAAACCTAGCTTTGGGACTAAGCAACCACAAGTATAAAAGGAGCCTAAACCTTGTGATTTTCGACCACTTGCTTCTAACCCTAGAAGAGCTGAAATTGTGGTGCTATTCTTCCTCTCTCATTCTCATCCTCTTGCAAAGAGTGTTTGTAAGTCATTAGAGGTGTCACATTTGAGGCACTTGCTTTCAAGAGCTCAAGATCTACAAGGATTAATTGTTATTACTACATAACAATTGAGGTATGTATCTAAACCCTATTATTATGTCAATTTCGATTTTATAGATGCATATTAGGGTTTTTCTTTTGTATTCAAGTTTGCATGTTCAACTAGTGAAAACCTATATCTAAAACATTAGGGTTGCATGAACACATAAGATTTGTAGTTATGCTCAAAACCCATCAGTGGTATCAGAGCCTAAGATGTTTTCAGTTGAATATGATGCACTTGTAAATCGTTCAAAGGAGAAGGGAGTGGAATCGTCATTCTGTTCATAGAACTCGGCGAGTTCATCTTGGAACTCGACGAGTGCATTGCCCTGACTCGACGAGTTGGCCTGTCAGATCCCTGATTTTTCGGTTTTGATAATTGTTATCTTGGTTTGATTAGGATAATTACCTTAATTCGTTTTTTCTGCCTAAAATTTAATCTTTTAAAAAGGTAATTGAATATCCTTATCAAAATTTATGATTTGGTTGAATTTTTAGATAAAGATAAAATTAATTTGTTAATTTAATTATTAAAAATTTAACCTAGTATTTTTGAAAAGTTTTAAAAATACACCATTTGGTTTTATAATTTAAAATTTTAATTAATAGTTTAATTTTGAAATCTTATATTTTAGAACCCTAGTATTTTAAAAGTTTAAAATACACCCTTATACTATATATATAAAATTAAAAGTCTAATATATATATATATATATATATATATATATATATATATATATATATATATATATATATATGTATAAGAAAAGTCAGTCTTACCGTTAGTAGGCCTCATTCACGAAGATGGTCTATAAGGGGTGTTTAAGGAAGCGACATGTAAAATGATCGCCATTGGGTATCCATTCTTACCCACCGCACCCTTGATTAGTGGAGGGTCGTTAGCCGAACAGATTTGATAGGACTCTAAACTCTCATTAATAAGTATAATGAAATAAATAAAGTAACTAAATGTTTTCATAAAAATTCCCAATATTAGTTACTTTAGGAAAATGTGAATTTGATGCTAACCCATGAAATTGCACATTGCACCTTATTGATCGTTAGTGGAGCGTGTGTGGTTAGCCGACACACTAATATGGACTAATATTGTTGGCAATGGGTGTCTCGTAAATTATCATTGATCGATGGAGCGTGTGTGGTTAACCGACACATTGATTGGGTGATAAATGACATCGAGAGTACCAAGCTAATTTTACATGGTTATTCACACCTTATTTGTGATCCTCGGTATCCCAGTCACAAATGGAAAGGGCATAATCAAGATTAAACATGCCATTAATTAGTTCAATGAATCTCAAAGTTCTAGGAGTTTCATTAGATTGAAACTGGTAAATGCTTACCTACCTAAAATAGATTCGAATTTGATTACGGCATCCCTCTTCAAAATTTCAATCGAAAATATGGATCCTAGCCTTAATTTGAATTTTGGGTTAATAATTAAGGATTAAAATTAACTAAATCGAATTTTCTTTTCTCCCTTTATAGATGTCAAGTTCGTACAATAATGGTCTTCCTCGTCCTTTTAGAAATGGCTTTCCTTCTGAAGATGATCTTCCACATGTCGATCAAGGTGAAAGAACGTTCCCTTCTTCGAGCATTGGTGGAACTAGAAATCATACTTCTCCAACTCTTCCTCCACCTCCTCCAGTGATTCTCCCTGACCCACGTTTTTGTGAACTTGAAAAGTTCAAAGTTACTCAAGCCCTTTTGGAATGCAAACACCAAGATGGAAATTATGTGTATGCGCATTTTCTGAACACGAAGTCGCACGTTAATATATTGGGAATGTTGGGTGTCGTTTTCCCAAGGGAGCTGGCCGTTGACTTGGTTCTTCACTCGCTTCCTGAGTCATATAGTCAGTTCGTTAAGTACTACTATACGACGGACCACGACGTGACCCTAATTGATCTGACATATTTTCTAATTGCTAATGAAGCAGAAATGCTGAAGAACACTGGTCAAGAAAATGTGTTTGAAGGATCTGTCTCCCAAAACTCCATGGAAAATAGCAACGATGGTAGTCCAGAAAAGGTTTCTCTTCCCAATGGAAAGGGATCGGCCATGTAACGATGTAAATTTTAAAACAAATTTTCATTTTTCGAACACAATAAAACTCATATAATATTCTCAAAATCTCATATGTATCAAATGTCATCACAATAAAACATATCCCAGAATCTCAAAAACATAATCCTCTTCCAGTGTGTACAAATCATGCCGACGCCTTCCCGCGATCCTCGGTAGTACCTGAAACACATATCACATAACACGGTAAGCATAAATGCTTAGTGAGTTCCCCAAAATACCACATTCAGCACATAAGCCACTCGAGGCTATAACTCGGTAAGACCCTCTGGTCAATGTGTCTCAGCGGGACCCTCCAGTCCCGTAGCTCGTTGGACCCTCCGGTCCGGTCTAGCTCGTTGGACCCTCTGGTCCGGTCTAAATCGTTGGACCCTCCGGTCCGGTCTGGTTAGCACATAGCATACATAAATCACAATGCACATAATCTCAAGTAAACACATAACACATAAGACCCTCCGGTCTGCACATAGATACCACTCTTGGTAATGTATAGTGAGAAGACTCACCTCGTAAGATGTCTAGTAAACTCTCGTGATCGATATCCTCGATCTAGCCTCCGCCTAGCACAATGATAATAATTCTAATCAATACTCTCTTTACATTCTCATCTCTAGAGAATGGGTAGAAGACCATTCTACCCCTCCCTGACCCCTCTTAATCAGTTTGACCAAACCCTAAAGTCAACTGAAGTCAACTCCAGTCAACGGTCCAATTTGACCAGACTCGCTGAGTGCACTCGTGTGACTCGGTGAGTTCATGCGTATCCTCTGAATCCTTCTAAGACCTCACTCGGCTCGTCGAGTTACCCTCCCAACTCGACGGGTTACCACTGGTCACGAATCGCGGGGCAACCCGATCCGACTCGTCGAGTCCTCTCATGGACTCGGCGAGCTTCCTCCATGGCAATACTCATTTGACCTTCTGAGGTCAGATCTGTTTCTCTAACTTATAGATCTGGCCTTCTAGCACCCAAAAGTCACGTAAAGGTTCAACCTTTATGTCCATGCACCACACATCAAGCTCTATTTGACAAAATAACCCTTATAATGATAACTTAGGCTCAAAACTCTTATGGGACGACATAAAGCTGGATGATTGGGACTCTCTGGACCTCTCAAGGCCCAGATCTGATGCCTATGCCTCAAAGGGCCTTCACATACTCCATAACTCAACTAAAAAGGGGAAAAGAACCCTAGATTCATGAGATCTACCATTCATACGAAAATTGGTAGGGATTCATACCTTAAGCAGCAACTTTGAATGAAATGGTAGAAGATTTGAGCCCCTCAAGTCAGCCTAGCTTGAATCCCCTCCTTCTTCCTTGTAAGAAAGCTCTAAGGTGAAGAAATTAGCTTCCCCCCCCTCTCTCTCTCTCTATGCTCTCTGGTTCGAATGGTGTCTCTCAAGGGTATGTGCGGCCGCAAATGAAGGCCATAAGGACCTTTAAATAGGTCTCAGGCCCAGAGATTTAGGGTTTCAACTCACAGCGCCTACTCGGCGATTCTACATCCGGACTCATCGAGTAGATCATTAAACCTACGTGGCCATCCCGACTCTACTCGACGAGTTATAGCGCCAACTCGTCGAGTAGGTCAATGATCCTCAAAAATAAATACTTAAAATGACATACCTGGGAATCCAGATGTTACATGCCAAGGTCAAACCGTTTGACCATATGGTAAAGAGAAAGGCTAATTCTGAGATAGTCCCATGTGCCATTCCTGAAGACTCCATATGTTTCTATTGCCAATTGAAGGGACATTGGATGCGAAGCTGCCCTGTCTACCTGAAAGATTGCAAAGATAAGAAAGTCAAGTTGTATGACTCTGCTTCAGGTACATCCATTATCTAACTCCATTAAGTTCCTATTCATAGATTCTAAATACATGATGTGATAGTCACATTTTGATGTTTTTGCAGGATCTAAAAGAAAGAAGGAAGCTTAAGAAGAAAGAGCTAATTCTGGTCGTAAGAGATGGATTTCGGTCACATGGTTCAATGATCAGAATTTAGAGCTTAGGAGTTATGACAGATTAATAGATTGCTTAGGAAATATCTAGAAACATAGTTTTCATATATATTTTCATTGTAAGGACAAATTTTTCCGCACATTATCAATAAAGTGAATTTTTGGTTTTATCTTATTTACTTTATATTTCCTTGCAATGGTATTTATGAAAATTGGTGGTTATATTTCTATTATTAGCAATGCTAAAGTGGATTCGGTTCTTAACTATATCGTTTGTGGTAGTGTCATGATTGACCAAGTGTAGTGGTGTTGATTATGATGGCATGTGCAGAATAAGAAAAGATCTAGTGAATCATCAAGTAAACTCAAGAACACAAGGAGTAAATAAATTTGTGTAAGCTCATATTAGATCTTGAAAGAGTATACAAATGGGTTTGTATAAATTTCTCTCTCTAGTCTAACACTCCAAAATGATCATCCTCAATATGAGTGTCACTCACTTCCTATTTATAGGAAAGACAACTCATTTACACATCAATAAGGGTAAAGCACAAATATATCCAAGCGTGACTTTGCACCCTAATATTCTCCCCCTCAAAGTTAGGATTGGATGTCCGGTCTTCAATATCCAACGAGCTCGCGCGATCAAGACCAAACTCCCCCTCGAAGTAACATCGGTCTTCAAATCCGCAAATGAATACCCGAAAAACTCGCTTCGAATACCCATTATTCTCCCCCTTTTTATAATAAAAAGAATGATTATAAAATCCATTAAGGGTGAGAAGCGCCCGAGGAATGAACTTCACAATACTCCCCCTTGATGTGTACCAAAAATGAATCACCAAAAATCTTGCACGGAAAAACAATCACGAAAAAGCCTCAAAAAATTTCCAATTTGTGAAAAATTTTGACTTTTTGGGTGAAAGTTGCAAGATTTTCCAAAAATCGGGTAGAAATTGTCATTTTCGGAATTCTGGAGGGACCCGTTGCGCCAAAAATAGCCAAATATGCGAAACTCTACCCTATTTGCGAAACTGGACATAAAGCGTAAATTCGCACACACTGACGGGACCAGAAATGAACATTCTTCAATTTCTCAGCTTTGGAACCCCATTTTCGAAATTGGGTATGAACAGCCAAATTTTCGAAACTTCAGGGACTTATTTCGAAAGTACTGCATTCTTCACATCTAAAATTAGGGGTGTTCGTTTGGATGGATCGGTTTGATTCAATCTAATCAAGTGAATCCAAATTGATTTCGGTTTTCAAAACATGAATCCGAATAGTCCAAACTAAATTCAAATCCGATCCGATCCGATCCAATTACAATTCGGTTGGATCAGTTTTTATAATTCGGTTTTTAAAAACTAAAACATTTTAAAACGACATATAATTATAATATTACCAAATTTTACACATGAAGCAAAAACAAATTATTTAGTTACGATTTGAAATTTATAAACAACTATTAAGAATGTATATTATATTTTAATATTTTATAGATAAAAAACTTTTAAGAGAAAATGCATATTAATATTTTTTATTCGGTGAAATTTTTTTAACCTATTTCAAAAAATAAATTACAAAATTAATAAATAATTATATATATATATATATATATATATATATGTATATATATATATATATATATATATATATATATATATATATATTAAAAATAAATAAATAATAAACTGTTATTCGGTTTTTTTGGACTATTCGGTTCTTATTTTATAAACCATAACCAATCCAAAACCCAAAACAATAATTCGGTTTTGTCGAAAACCAATCGAAAAATCCAAATATCCGAACCAAATAGTCTAATCCAAATTGTCCAATTGGACAATTCGATTTTATGCAAATACTGAACAACCCTATCTAAAATGTCGAAAATATGTCCTGATGTCGAATCTGGACTAATGCTGCCAAGATTTCGAAATTTCAGGGACCAATTTCGAAAATTTTGCATTATTTCTTCCAAACTATCGAAAATTACCCCAAATGTCAAAATTTGGTAAAATCTGCCAAACTTTCGAAACTGCAGGGATCACTTTCGAAAATTTATGTTTCTTCCCCAATTCAAGAAACCTTCGTTGTTCCAGTCGCGAATCATCATCACCATATTAACAAAAAAATTTCTTGATCAACGGAATATCGAAAACGAAGCATGTCGAACGCTTAACCGTGAACAGTAACATCTTAATCATTTAGTAGCGTAATCGTCATTTCGTTATTATAGATCTTCCAAAATCATCGACATCAAACCTCCGCTTGTTAACTGGGAAACTTTGATTCAACTCAGACTTGTCGACATCCAAAGGCAACGTCAACTGGGAACGAACAATCATCAGTAAACCAACCACTTATCGACTCCAAATTTTTGTCGACAACAATTTCTTGAATCTTTGACATCTCGTTCCCAATAACAATCTAACAAAAATCAAACCCGACCCAGACTCCAAACTTTCGAAATCAATTAACAATTTCCAGTTCGTTCTTTGAGCAACCGAGCTCACCGATACCTGACTTTGGAAATCAATCGATTCCATTCCTTCGATTCCCAAACCAACCCATTGACTCGAAATACTTCGTAACACACAATCAATTCATCGACATTGAACATCGACTTCAAATTCAATTTATTGACCCCAAAATCAAATTCTTCAACTGTTCTTCAAACTTTCGAAATCACAATCATTACACAATTTTGAAATCAATTTCCATCCCCCCTTTCGTTATCAATCATAATCCAGAACACAGTGACTTTCGCTCTTCGCTATTCCATCATGAACACCAAACGATTTTGACTTCAATCCAATTTTGATTGATAACAAAGTCTTCACGATGAGAACATTCAACTTCACTTTTTCATACCCATCGAAAATCGACATTGAATACTCTCCAAAAACAAATCCACTGCTATTTGCTTTTTCAAACAACCAGCCATCGACCATGAAAAATCGACTCTTAAAATCGAATCAATTTCTAATACTTCGATTTCCATCCTTCCGAGTCGATACCAAATCATCAAAGCAACACAGATATCACATACTTTCGAAATCAAAATCAATGAACCTTCAATTCCCAATCGAATTTGACTTCCTAACTATCGTTTTCTAGGAACCATCCCAAAACAGATTCTAGGTCAATCAGAATCAGTTCGACATTCATATCTATCAATCCCAAAGCGAAACTTCAATTCACTACCCATCAACATTCGCATATAAGAACAACGATCAGAACTTGATTTTGACTTTCAATTAGACTCGATTTTTCAAACGATTTCAAAATAAAACCAGTCAAAATCGAATTCAACTTCAATTAACCACGAGTTCCAGTCGAAATCGATTTTAAACAAACATTAAGTTTCAATCGAAGTGATGTTCGATTCACAGCGACAACTGAAATACGAGACTCAAGAACTCCGATTTCAAAGAAGTCGATGAATGTACAACACCTTTATACGTTTGGTGTTGAACTAACAACTGTGAGTGAGTCAAATGGTTTATAGACTCAATATTGATTAGTTATTGGGCTCAAGAAATCAATAGTGATCGAATTAATAAAGTTGGACTCAACGAATATGAGATTTTCGAAATATTGGGCTCAAAATTAATTGATGAACAGTACGTTTCACTAGTATTTGAGCTTACGAATTGGATATATGAACAATAAATTCCGAGATTCAAACAAAATGAGTTGAATTTGATTTTGATCTAAACAAAAATAATTGGATCAATCAACGGGGTTGAAACGGATTTGATCCAATGAGGCAAATCGATCAATAAAGAAAAACGAAAAATACGTATCGAAATCATGGACGTTTTGGAATCTATTTGAGAATTTGAGTTACCTTCTTGACGAATCGAGTTCCATTTTCAACGAACGAATCAAATTTAGAAGATCTTGGTTCTTTTGTCGGAACGAGAAAATCTCCAATTTGAACATTTTACCACCCATTATGCGAGATACACAACTCGTTCTTCGTGTTCTTCAACGATCCAAGAACATCTTCAAAAGAACCACCAACACATTTGGGTTTTGACTTCAAATTCAATGCAACCTTTGGAGATTGTTGCTTTGGAACCCAAATTTGCTTCACGGATTTCGGATTCACAACAACATTCGACGATTTTTGTGAATAGACCTGCTTGTTCTTCCGTTTAATCTTCTTCTTCTTTTTCTTTCTCATCTTTTTGCATCTTGAAGACTTGATTTCATGAACAAACCCACTTTCCACAACTTCAACTTTATGAGTTTGAATCAAATCTTTTGGAGTTTGATACTTGTGATTTTCTTGGATCATCGACTTCCGATAAGGAATCATTCCTTCAAACGAATCACAAGAACACAAAATATCATCTGTTTGAACTCCAATCGAGCAAAAAACTTTTTCATCTTGAAAATCAATTTGAACTCCTTTTTCTTGAACATCATGAAGATCCGGGTAAGAAGCAAGAACACTATCACCATATTTGCATTCATCAAGACGAACTCCTTCAATTATTTCATCAGCTTTCTTCTTCTTCCTTCTTTCATGAAAAGTTGTTACCAAACGATCAAGCAATGCCTTATGATTAACATGATCAATAGGATAGCCATTGAACTTTTCGCATTCACATTTTTCATTAGAAATGAGTAAATTTCATTTGAAATACCCGGTTGCAAAACAATTGAAAATTCCTTCAAAATTGAATGGTCATGGAAAACCTTCTACAAACCAAACATCATGAATCGTTTCTTCCATCATTGATCAATCAATAGGATCTTGAGTTTTTGTAGAGAGAGAATGTGATTTTGAATGGGTTTTCTAGAGAGAGAAAGTAAAAATCACTTGAATTCTAGTGAAGAAAATCGAATTATGAATAGAATCAAAGATGAATTCGATTTCTAGAATCCAAAAACTCTCTAAATCATGAAGATCAAAGATCAAAAAGAAGAATCACCAAATCTAGAAAGCCACCATGGATCAATTCTTGATCAAATCAAGAACACTCGCTCTGATACCAATTGTAGTGGTGTTGATTATGATGGCATGTGCGGAAGAAGAAAAGATCTAGTGAATCATCAATTAAACTCAAGAACACAAGGAGTAAATAAATCTGTTTAAGCTCATATTAGATCTTGAAAGAGTATACAAATGGGTTTGTACAAATTTCTCTCTCTAGTCTAACACTCCAAAATGATCATCCTCAATATGAGTGTCACTCACTTCCTATTTATAGGAAAGACAACTCATTTACACATCAATAAGGGTAAAGCACAAATACATCCAAGCGTGACTTTGCACCCTAACACCAAGTGAAAAAGGAATTCTCATCACCCAAGTTTCAATCGGATAGAAACTTGGAGTCATACAATTCGAATTGTGTGATGTATGAGAACCTTGATCGTTAGAAGATCATGATTAATTCATTGATCACATGTTTATGTGAGTCAAAGTGAAGGACTAAAGGATCTAGTACACATTGATGTGGACTATTCAGATCCACCACAAAGGACGATAAGTCTATTCGTCATGATTTACTGATTGTTCAGTAAATATGAGTATGCTTATAAGATTAAGTGTAATTCTGATTCTTTGAAAAGTTTCAAAAAGTGGCAGAACGAATAAGAAGAATCTGTTAGGAAGAATGATAAAGGTTTCTCCAATCTTAAAGGAAATGAGAGTTCTTTAGTACCATGATTTATGATCATCTTAATGATTGTAGAACCATGTCACAATTGATCTTCTAAGGACATTTTAGGAAATTGTTTCAACTAAGAAGAGGAATCAGATACTGTTGAAACGGTTTAATCGAGAGATGAGTCATACTTCGTATCAAATCAAGTTTTAGAGTCATACTCTAGTAACTTCGAATCGTATCTTGAAACTTATTTCAAACTAAGTAGGTTTATAACGCATCATAAAATGTGGAGTAGAATTGTTTTCTTATTCTAGCACATTTGGAATTGGTAGTTGTGTTGTTTTAGTTAAAACAAAGTATAAACTAAGACCAATTCAATAAAGTGTTTTCTTGATAAAAACCCACACTAACTCTTGAATATTTGTTTGTCAAGGAAAGTTCCTAAACAAAGAAACTTATATGTCAAGAAGTCAGTGGGAGTCTTAATGGTATTGAATAGTTTCAGGAGTCAATCAAGAATAAACCTATTAGTTATCACTAGCACACAACCTGAGGTTAATAACCTATCGTGTTAAGTTGACACATTCTTGTTTCTGTACACCTTCCAGTTGAGTTAGCAATGCTTATGAGTTCTATGGTTCTCATTTGATTGCAAAAGGCATAGCACATTGGTCAGTGATGGTGCATTGGTCAATAGAAGTGAGTTGCTTAACAATATGGAAGCACTGGTGTTGCCAGATGGCAAGAGATTAAGAATAAGTAAAGTTCAGTCCATGAAAGGAAACCTAAATTTGATTTTGTTTTTGTCCTCAACCTTATCTTATGATGGTAGGTTGGAAATGAAATATTCACATGGATAGGAACACATACACCATAAAATCTAAGTGACAAAAGGTTTCGCTCTAATTCATGAAAATGATTATGAGGAAACACTTTCGCTAGTAGATTTTAAATCTGATTAATATCATTATGTTAGTAGTTGTGATAATTGTGTTCTCAAATTCGTATATGATTACGACATCCCTTTTCATAGTTCGAATTGTGAGAAATGGCAAGAAGTAGTTTGAACATTCAGGAATTATTGTTGTAAGTTCTGAATGGGTTTAAACACCCACATATGCAATCTAATGAAAGGTGTATGAGCGTGAGAAGTCTAGATGAAGACTAATCAAAGCATCACGTATCAGAAATATGAACTTTGGTAAGAAAGTCAATTGTATTGATTTCTGGAAGTCCAGTTGATTTTTGGGTACATGTCAAAGCTAGTGGGAGCATAATTGTTATGCTAGCAAAAGTATAATTGTTATGCTAGTGGGAGCATGATTGTTATTCTAAGTGTTACAAGATAGCAATACTATTTGTAGGAAGCAAAGTTTACAAATTTGCAAGTTGCAACGTTTGGGAGTTGTTTCACTACAAAAGGATTTAGGGGAGAAGACACTTATACTTCATTTCAAATCTAAAAGTTTAGATTGAATGATTTTAATGGAACTTAGTCATGAACATATATGAATATCGTGTTGAAATGATTCAACATAGGAAAATCAATATATGGAAATATTATAGCAAGAGACTGATCAAGTATCATGTCTTTATGTGAGACATTATGTATCGAATCCCATATGCCTCATATATAGGATCGATTACATATGCTATAATATTCACTGGTTCTAATTTTTCCAAATGCCTAGGGCATTAAGAGGGAAAAGGACTGGAAGTGGATATGACTAGAGTTTCTAAACAACTGTTAAAGGACAATCTAAGGTTCGTTAAAGATTGGTTGCTTGTGGAAAGTTGGAAGTTTAGTAATATTTGGAAGGACCATGTTGACATAATTCTGAGTGGAATTGATTCTTATTCAGAATTTATAGTCATATGGGAATATGGAAATGTTTCCATAATAGGAGTTGGTTATTTTAAATCTAAATGTCAGTTAGAAACCTTAACGCAAAGAAGGTGTTCAAGGAGTTACCTTGAATCTGATACTTTATTACCATGAAATTGTTTGAAGTAACAAAGTTTCAATGAAACATTTTTTGTGACATCGTTGGCTAAGTCTCAGTGACTTTAACGCCACGTCATCACAAAAGGATATTGCATGTAAGGTTAGACTCTAACACATTTAGTAGTGACAAGAATTTGGAATTCTTACACATATAATAAGGATTTGTAATTGTGAAATGAGCATCATTGGAATTATGTCTAATTGATCTGTTCACAAAGGAAGGACCATATAGAGACATAATATGCACGTTTAGAACATGACATGACTAATGTTTAATTCAAGTGTTTAGTTGATTAATCGAAACATTATACAATTAATAAAGTCTAATTATTATGGTGATTAAATAATAAGTGTTTTATTTATATTCAATAGTTTTGAGACCATAGTTAATTAGGTTATTATTATGTTTCACTTTGCATGTTTTACTTCCCGAATAATTGGATTATTCAAACATCCACAGTCGATTGTACTTTGGGAAGTAAGTAGCGAATTAAGACTATCATGAATTGGGTTGTAGATTGTATAAGTGTTTAGAAATATCAATGGTTTGCTGCAACGTTCATGAGTACTTTTGAAATGGGATTTAAGTATTGGATTAACCCACGCTCAAAGAATTACTTCATGGATTTTATCACGAGTAATTTTGAGACGATAATATCTTATATTCTTGAAACGGAGACATATGAGTTGTTGTTTACGAGTCAGTTGTTCATTGATAATACGTAAACGCATCAGTAACTTGATGTTATAAAATGTATTATTGTGCATGATTTGATGATTGAATAGTGCAAGCATATGATTCGAAGTTTATCCGTTCCTTTTACCCTAATGGGAAAAAGCGATATATGTGGTCCCCACGATGATTAGATGATGACATCTAAAGCGCTTGGCCAAGCCTGGATTGAATTGATGTGTTCAATTAGTAATCTGAAATCAATCGTCATAAAGCGGAAATCGGGAAACAAATCTTGGACAGAGAGGTCAGAGTTCGACAACGGCTTTTGAGAGCTACAATGTGTTGGTCAATTTTTGAAGTTGTACTTGCAATTATAGTTATTAGACTCATCCAAGTGGGAGACTGTTGGATTAGGTGTCTAAGCCCATAACTATAATTACTATATACTTGAATTGATAGTAGCACAGTCATTTTGGGTTGCCTTCACTTTTGCAACTTGACATGATGACTTTTGGAGAGAAGTTGAATTTATTATTTGGAATAATAAATTGATATAAATGATTTATTAATATGTTATGAAAACAATATATTAATTAAAATCATGTTATTTAATTAACATTTAATCAGAAATTAATTTGGAATTAATTTTGGGATTAAAGGAATTAATTAGAAGTACATGGGCTGTTTTGCAATTTATTGATAGTTGTGAAATTGGGCTTTTGGACTCCTTAGATAGGAGTGGACGAAAATTATAGGGAGGCCTTATAAGTTTTCGTCCAAGGCTTCTAGATGAGGAGTCCATGGGTTGCTTAGGCCTTAAGCAGGAAATTAGGGTTTCCACTTGAAAACCCTAGCTTTGGGACTAAGCAACCACAAGTATAAAAGGAGCCTAACCCTTGTGATTTTCGACCACTTGCTTCTAACCCTAGAAGAGCTGAACTTGTGGTGCTATTCCTCCTCTCTCCTTCTCATCCTCTTGCAAAGAGTGTTTGTAAGCCATTAGAGGTGTCACATTTAAGGCACTTGCTTTCAAGAGCTCAAGATCTACAAGGATTAATTATTATTACTACATAACAATTGAGGTATGTATCTAAACCCTATTATTATGTCAATTTCGATTTTATAGATGCATATTAGGGTTTCTCTTTTGTATTCAAGTTTGCATGTTCAACTAGTGAAAACCTAGACCCAAAACATTAGGGTTGCATGAACACATATGATTTGTAGTTATGCTCAAAACCCATCACAAGGGTTTCGCTCTAATTCATGAAAATGATTTTGAGGAAATACTTCCGCTAATAGATTTTTTAGATCTGATAAAGATCAATATGGATATTGATTGTATTAAATGCATCTCAAATTCATAATATGATCATGGGACCCCTCTTTATATTTTGAATTGTGAGGAATGTCAATGAATTGTTTAAACTTTCAGGATATATGTTTATAACATATTGAAAGGGTTTGAACACATACACTATCCAGATAAAGTGCATAAGCTTAAGAAGCCTAATTAGAGGCTTGAAAAAGCATCGTGAAATAGGAATCTGCACTTCCATGAGAAAGTCAAAAGGTATTGATTTCTAGAAGTCCAGTTGATTTCTAAGTACATGTAAAAGCTAGTGGGATCATAAATGTTATGCTGGTATTGCATGTTGACACTACTATTCATATGAAACAATGTTTCTAGTTTACAAGTTGAAAAGTTAAGAAATTGTTTTGCTATACTGAACATAAGGGAGAGGGCACTCATACTTCGTTACGAATCTAAAGGTTTAGATTGTATAGTTTAACTTATTCAAAAGGAATATATGAATAACATGTTGAAATGTTTCAACATTGGAGATTCTATATATGAAAATATTATAACAAGGAATTGAACAGATATTGGACCCTTGTAATAATGAGTCAAGTTCCATATGCTTCGAATATAAGATCAATTACAAATGCTATAATATTCGATTATTCTATTTTTCAAATTCTTTTAGCATTGCGTGAAAGAGATTAGAATTTCATGTGACTGAAGTTGTCAAATAATTGTCAAGAACGTTCAATGTTTTACCAAAGAATTGGTTGCTTCTGAACAAGGGAAGTATGTTATAGGACAGACCATAATGACACGTTCTGGATTGAGATGATTCTTGGTCAGAATGTTGGTCATATGGGAATATGGAAATGTTTCCATAACGGGAGCTTTTGTAAAATGTACATGTGAGTTGGGAACTTTAATGCAAAGAAGTGTTCAAGGAGCGTACCTTGAATTTGAGGCTTCATATTTGACGCCCGTGTTTCTAGGCTAGGCATTAATATTGACGTAATAGTCTAGGTTAACCTTTGTAACTCATTTTGAAGAAATGAAAACGAATTATGTGATTATTATGTGAATTATGTGTTTTATGCTTAATTATTAGGATTTAATTAATTAAGAATAAAAATGAGCGTCGAAAATAAATATTAGATAAAGCCGATATCAATTAAGAAAGTTGTAGTGGTCGTGACAAGGATTCCGGATATATAAAGAATACCGAAATCCGAGTTATAACGAAGAAGTTATGACCTGTCGAAGTTTCGCGACAAAACCGGCACGGTGCCGAATGACGTAAAAAGTGAGTTTTTGATAAACTACTTTTTAGCCTTAG
Organism: Lactuca virosa; assembly: GCF_052849685.1. Classification (NCBI taxonomy): domain Eukaryota; kingdom Viridiplantae; phylum Streptophyta; class Magnoliopsida; order Asterales; family Asteraceae; genus Lactuca; species Lactuca virosa. The sequence goes on from NC_136426.1 coordinate 77,251,433, forward strand.
TGATCTAAATGAAAGTCGTACTGTTCGTTAAACCAAGAGTATGCATAAAAAGAACGCCCAAATCTGACTTCGTATGAGGAAGTTATGATTTTTCTAAGTTTCAGCTTAGCAGTAGACAGCTAAAAACTCGAATTTTAGATCGAGTGATTTTTAGCCGACACAACCTAAACGAGAATCGAAGGTCTCGTCAATAGTAGTACAACGGTAAAAAGACAGACGAAAACGGACGTCGGATGAAGAAGTTATGAATTTTTAACGGATTTCCTATCCCGGTCTGTTAAAAATAATAATATTAAAATTAAATTCAAAATTAGCCGACGAAGTCTAAACAAAAGTTGTAGAGCGTAATTTTACCTACGCGTGCATATAAAGAACGTCAAAAACGGAGCCCGTATGCGAAAGTTATGAATTTTAGAAATTTTGGCACAAAAATCAAGAAAAAACACGAAATCTGAGAAATTTCGCATGGTCATGCTTCGGCCACGTCACCCTCGCTCGTAGCACGCCACGTGTCCGAATTGCTGAGTCACCCGAGGCCAGCTGGCAAGGCGTGTCGCACCATCCTCGCACCGAAGGCTCGGCTAATCAGAAGCTGCCCCGTGCCTTCTCCGTGTCCGATCTTGGTGAGTCATCCGAAGTGCTGGACCAATCCGAAGACCACGCGTGTCCGAGCCTCGCACCACCATCAGCCTTCCCTCGCCTCCGAACCTCGCAGCTGCGACGCGTGTCTCCTTCTCATTGCTTCGGGTCCGAGCCTTTCCCCTATAAATAGAAGGGTACGAAACCTCCCGGGTATATTTTGGAAAAGTGTCATTTTACACCCCTAAACCCATATTTCTTCCATTCCAACTTCCCCCAAAGCCCCGGTATTATACCAAACACCCAAAATACATCCCGAAGTGCCCGAAGACCCGAAAAAATTTATCTTTTCGGTTTTGAAGCCCAACCCTCGCAGAGCCTGGTTTTATTAGAAACAATCGTTTTAGGAAACGAAGTGCTGCTCGATTATCATTAAATCAAGTGGTTGTGTAGTCACTTTCACCTTACACATAGATATGAAGTATTTTCTTTAAAATACGTGCTATGTGTAATTATATTAATTGTTTATTTGAGGTTATTGTTGAATAGATGTTTTATACAAGTTTTAAACTGTATATGTATTTTATCTACAAATATGTTGGGTAAAACATGGGTAGACAAAATAGTCGATGTGTGTTAAAATGATGAGAGGCCTCGATGTTGTTGTTGTTGTTGTAGTCGTCTAGCGGAGTATAGATGATGACCACGGACCTTTCTAGACAGTCCAGTGGAACACTAGCAGGTTCGCAACTTGTAGGTGTTGGTGAACTATATGTTCATTGGCGTACTCCACCCCCCTCATGGTTGCCTTTAGGACATGTATGGCTGATGATTCCCCTTAGCAGTAGTGTCCATCCCGATGATATTCCTTAGGCTAGGTCCTTTGTGATAGGTGTTTAGGGACGTAAAGTGAGGATAACAGGAATGAGTAATCAGGGTTATTGTTGATTGATGAATCTAATAGATTTATTATTATTGTGGGTTGAAAACCCTATATGCTCACCAGGCTCCCAAGCCTGACCCACTCAGCTTTTATTATTACAGGTAGTGGAACCCGAGCATAGTTGGATGATGATGAGAGATTTTTGGATTATAGACCAGTAGTTGTAAATAACTGTTGTAAGGCTTATAATGTCTTGTTTATGCTTTTGATCTGTATCGGAACATGACATTCCGAGGTTTTGATATAAAATGAAAATATATATTTCTTTAAGAAAGGTTTTGATAAAATTTTATCATGTTTTGTTTTGGGGACGAATTCCGCAACATCTTTTAAAAAGATTACTCTAATTTTATTTTAAAAGCATAAATTAAATCGGTCTTTTCTGGCCAAGAAATTAGGGGATGTCACAGTTGGTATCAGAGCATTAGTTTAAGCGAACTAGGAATTTGTACGATTTATAGACTTATACTTAGAATGCTAAGTGATGATTGTGAGATGAGTGTCTACCATATTTTAGACACGAGCACTAGTTTATATTAGGAATGATGCCTAAAATGCTTTTATGTGCCAAATGCTATATGTTTGCCATATATGCCATTATTTGTTCGGATCTATGGTCTGTTGCCGACCAGATTTGGAAAGCTTATGTGTGTAGGATTCTAAGCGTACGATTACGATATTAGAACTAACATGTAAACGTTTCGGAGTGATATGGGGAATTGAAATATCTATCAAGGATAAAGACCTAAATTCGCCTTATTCGGTGTATAGATTTTAATGGCAAGAACCCGAAGTGGAGATGGAAATGCAAATAGAAACCAGCAACCTCAACCCCAAGTGGTGGAACAGGTGCCTATAGCAGGAGCTGCACCAGAACCCATCACCATGGCTGGAGTACGAGCGATGATTCAGTCAATGATGGCTGAACGAAGGGAGGAAATGAGGCAAATGTTGCTGAACAACAGGAGTGAACCCTCAATTCCTGTTGAACAACATGAATTAAATGATAGTCAGTCTGAAGAAGGAAACAACAGTAGATCTGTTAGTCAAACTGAACCGCTTGTGGTTGGGAGAAATAACCACGAGGATAGAGTGGAGAGAAATGGATGCAAGTATAAAGACTTTATGACTTGCAAGCCATCAACCTTCACTGGAAAAGAAGATCCCGTCGGAGTAATGGATTGGATCTCGGAAATGGAATTGGCTTTCATGACATGTGGTTGCCAAGGCAAGTTACAAACCACATTTACAGTGCGTCCGTTCAGAGGTAGCACTGCTCGTTAGTGGAACACTCTGGGGAAAACCCTAAGCCCTAATGAGCCATTGCAACTGACTTGGGCAGAGTTCTTGGTGCACTTCAAGCGCAAGTACTGCTCGGCCCAAAATGTGCTTGAGCTAGAAAACCAATTTCTGACGTTGAAAAAGGGAAGTATGACCGTTGATGAATACACAAATAGCTTCACAGACAAAATGGAGTTTGCTTTGCGTATTGTCCCAGATGAGCTGACAAAAATTGACAGGTACACAAAGGTACTTCCATGGGAGTATGCGGTGCCAGTACGTCAGGCACTTACTTTGGAGGCAACTATCTGGGCTGCCAAGTCTGTTGAAGATATGATTAAGGGGAGAGCCGCCAGCAAGGTTGAAGTTGGCGAAAAGAGAAAGTTTGAAGGAACTTCAGGTTCCAATAAGAAGAACAAATTCTCGAAGACTGGTTCGAGGAAAGTCAGAGGAGGAGCCGAAGCCAAGTGGTGTGACAAGTGTAAGAAGAAACATGCTGGGAAATGCAGCGAAGAAGTCACTTGTTACAAATGTGGAAAGCCTAGGCATTATGCCAATGAATGCACCTTCAATAAGAATGTCTGTTTTGGGTGCAATGAAGAAGGGCATATTTTGAAGGATTGCCCGAAGAAGAAGGATGCAGTAAAGCCCAATATTCCACCAAAGCCGAAGGCGAGAGCCTTTCAGATGACACTTGAAGCTGCGAAAGAAAAAGCCGATGTCGCCTCAGGTACCTTTCTTGTAAACAAATTGCCTGCCCAAATTTTGTTTGATTCTGGAGTGAATTACTCCTTTATTTCGCATGAATTTGGTAGAAAACTAGCTTTGCCTTTAGATAGACTAGTTAATGCTTTAATAGTCGAGGTTGCTAGTGGCAAGTTTATACCTGTTATCCATCGTATGAAAAACATCTTCATTGACTTGAATGGGAATAAGTTCCACGAGGAATTATTACCTATCGAGGTAAATGGTTTCGACATAGTTTTAGGAATGGATTGGCTTAGCGCCAATGATGCCGAAATATTATGTAGGAAGAAGATAGTAAAAGTAAACCCGCCAGGGAAGGAGTCGTTTATGGTGTATGGAGACAAACTCAGAGTAAACTCTGGAATCATTTCCCTAATGAAAGCCAGAAAGTGTTTGGCCAAGGGATGTACATCATATCTAGCATTCGTGATCGATGCTAAGAAGGAAAAGAAGGAGGTGCAGAATATTCCGGTGGTGTGAGACTATCCGCAAGTCTTTCCCGAAGATCTTCCTGGATTACCCCCTGATCGACAAGTAGAATTCCGTATCGACTTGTTTCCAGGAACGACGCCAATAGCAAAAGCACCGTATCGATTAGCACCAACAGATATGAAAGAGCTTATGACACAACTTCAGGAGTTATTGGACAAAGGTTTTATTCGACCTAGTTCATCACCCTGGGGAGCCCCGGTGTTATTTGTAAAGAAAAAGGACGGGAGCATGAGATTGTGCATCGATTACAGAGAGCTGAATAAAGCAACAATAAAGAACAAGTACCCGTTGCCAAGGATTGATGACCTGTTCGATCAATTGCAAGGTTCGAGCTATTTCTCGAAGATCATCTTAGGTTAGGATTGTTGGGTTTTGAGCATTCTAACACTTCCTAAGTGTACATGCAACCCTAATAAACCTTGGATCTATGTTTGTCTAAGGTACATGCAAAATATTAATTTCCAAGGTTTATAACCTATCTAGCATGACATGTGGTACTTTTAAACATAAAAGGACTAGATAAATTACATACCTTTTGTTGACTGTTGATTCCTTGGAGTTTGAGAGCCAATCACCAATAATGTGAATGCCTCAAATGGAAATCACAAATCACCACAAACTTGGAAAATGTATGAGAGAGTATACTAACACTTAGAAATCGGCCACCACTATTACACACACACACTATGGTAGTATTTCATGCAACATGAGCTTGTTTATATAGTGTGCATGGTTAGGGTGAAACCCTAATAACCCATGTCTTTTCCTTTCCAAGGATCCATGGGTTAAAAGCTCCATGGATCATCCATGGACTTCCACATAAGCTTAGCCCATTAACAAATGAGTATTAGCCCACACCATATAAATATAATAGCCCATGATTTAATTAGTCTTCCTTTTAATCACTAAATTAATTCATAATTAATTCAAGATTAAAACTAATTAAATAACATTACTTTATATTAATATATTATAACTTATAATATATTAATAAATCGTAAGTATACAATTCTCATAAAATTATCCATAAACAGTTTGGGTGAAGTGCAACCCAAATGGACCATGTCGGGTCGGGTCAAGTATATACCAAATAAGTTATGGACTTAGACACCTTATCCAACAGTCTCCCACTTGGATAAGTCTAATAACTGTATTTGCGTATGTTACTTCAGGAACCAACCAACAATCGTAGCTCTCGAAAACTCTGTTGAACTATGAAGCGCCATTTTAGATAAGTGATTATATAATCCTCTGTTCTCATGATATCAGCCGGACAAATACATGGAACAACGTCGTACTTATTGTCCAGCAGTTTGTTTCCCGATTTCCGATTTGTTTGACAAAGAACTAAATTGAACACATCAATTAGGTTCTGATCGGGCCCGGTACATAGGTCAAAACAAAATCATCGAGGGGACCAGATATCGCTTCTAATCCTCCAAGGACTAGAAGGAACAGATAAACTTCGACTCATATACTTGTTTCTACTACTTGTTGAATTATACACAAAGGCACGTTTTATAACATCAAGTTACTGACGCGTTTACGTGCAATCAATGCACAACCAACTCATAGGTAACAACTCATATCTCTAGGTTTGAAGACTTATATGATATTACCGTCTCACGATCACTCGAGATAAATTCCATGAAGTGATACTAGTGAGTGTGGGTTAATTCCAATACTCATAACTTATGAGTACTCATGAATGTTGTAGCAACCATTGCTATGTCTAAACACGTTTAGCCATCTACAAACTCGATTCATGACAGTCTTAATTCATACCTACTTCCAACATATGAACGACTGTGGAGTGTTTAAATAACTTAGTCATTCGGAAAGAATAACCTAGCTATCCTGGAAGTCAAAACATGCAAAGTGAAACACAATAATAATCGAATCCAATATGGTCTCAGAACCCTTTTGAATATAAATAAAACCACCTTTTATTTATCACCATATTGATTACACATTATTCATTGTATAATGTTTCAAATAATCAACTTAATACTTGAACAAAAACAACAGTCGTCCCATGCTCCTAGCATGTACACTTTGTTTTTCTAAACAATAGTTATGCCATACTCCAAGTATGCACACTATGTTTGTCTATGATCTTTACTTTGTGAAATAGATCAATTGAACATGATTCCAATGATGCTCATTTCACAATCCCAAATCCTTATTGTAAATGTAAGAATTCCTAATTCCTACCATTTACCAAAAAAAACTATTAGATTTTAAACTTATATGCACTGATCCTCTCGTAATGATTATGCATAAGGTCACCAAAACCTTGTCATCAGTCATTACAGAGGATTCCAAAGGAGATCAACTCTATGGAAACGAACTCTCATATTCAAAGTACATTGCTTTGAACATCCTTCTTGCATAAAAGTTTCTAACTTTCTCATAGATTCTTAATATCCAACTCCCAATATGGAAAATTTCCCTATTCCTATTTTGATTATCATATCTGAACAAGAGCTACCTCTTTTCAGAATATATCCATATGGTCCTTCCAAAATTTAACACTATACTTCCAAGTGTCCCTGAGCAACCAATCTTTGGTGAGCCTTAGATAGTCCTCGACAATTGCTTAATCATTTTAGTCTTATCCAATTCTAGACTTTTCCCTTCTTAATGCTCTGAGCATTTGGAAAATTTAGAAAGGATGAATATTATAGCACATGTGACCGATCCTATACCCGAAGCATATGGGACACGATTCACGATGTCTCACATAAAGACCTGATACTGGATCAGTCTTTTGCTACAATATATTTTTTTTTATTTTCCATGTTTTCAAAAATCGACTATGAAGAGGGATGCTGTAATCATAATCGAATTTGAGAACGCAATATATATAGAATTTCCTTATGTTGAACCATTCCAACATAAAATTCATATATATATCCTTGACTAAAGATGATTAAAACTCAATCTAAGCTTTTAGAATTGAAATGAAGTATAATTTCCTCTCCCTTAATTATAGCAAAACAACTTTTTCAACCCCTACAACTTTACGAATTGAAACTTTTGTTTTTCTATAATTAACATTGCTAACTTGCAACACTAAACATAATAATCATGCTCCCACTAACATGATGATTATCAGCATAACACTTATGCTCCCACTAGCTCTGACATATTTCCAGAAATCAGCTGGACTTCTGAAATTTAGATTCGTACACCCTTTCTTAGATAGCTCACATGTGTGTCTAAACAATTTCCAGAACTATGAAAAGGGATGCCGTAATCATAGTCTTAATTGTTTAGACCTTTGCCATTTCTCACAAGTCCATGTTAGTGTGTCGGTTAACCACACACGCTCCACTAACGACTTTGAGAATGCAAACATCACAATTGCTATCTACTTAAAATCTTCTTAGTGAAAGCATTTCCTCACCATCATTTTCATGAATCGGAGAGAAACCTTATGACATTTAGATTTTATGGTGTATGAGTTCCTATCCATGTGAATTTGTCAAAACCATAATCACAAGACAAGGTTAGTAACAAATTCAGCCTTACATGGATTGAACTTGTTCAATCTTAATTTCTTGTTATCTGGTAGCACAAGGCCCACCAATGCTTCCAAGCTGTTATGCACACAGTTTAGAACTAACAGAACTCATATGCATAGTCAACTTAATAGGAATAGACACAGAAACAAGAATTATGTCAACTTAATAGGTTTCAAACCTTAAGTCGTGTGCTAGTGATAAAACTCAGGTTTTACTCTTGATTAAATCTTGAAATCCTTTCAGGATCTTTAAGACTCCCACTGTCCTCTTGACATATAAGTTTCCCTAGTCAAGAACCATTCCTTGACAAAACAAATATTCAAGGGATAGTGCAGATTCTTATTAAGATAAACACTTCACACAATTGGTCTTAGTTGGTCTTTGTCTTATCCAAGACATCACAACTTACCAATTTCAAATGTACAGGAGTAGAAAACATTTTACACTACATTTGATAAGTGTTTTAAACCTTACTTTATGTCACTCAATGTTACAATCTTGGAGTATGACTCTAAGAGTTGTTTTGGAACGAAGTATGATCCATCTTCTTGATTTTAACCATTCCAACAATTCATGACCCCTCATCTTAGTCATAACAATGCACTAAGATGTCCTTAGAGTATGAATTTGTGATATGGTTTCATAATCATTAAGATGATCACAAAACATGTATGATCCATCTTCTTGATTTTAACCATTCCAACAATTCATGACCCCTCATCTTAGTCATAACAATGCACTAAGATGTCCTTAGAGTATGAATTTGTGATATGGTTTCATAATCATTAAGATGATCATAAAAACATGATACTAAAGTACTCTCCCATCTTTTCAGATTTGAGAAACTTTTATCTTTCTGCCAAATTTGATTCATCTCATCCGTTCTGCCATACATTGAAACTTTTCCAATGTTACAGAATTATACTTAACCTTATAAGTATAACCATATTTACTAATCTCTAGTAAATCATGACGAATTGATCTTTGTGGTGGACCTTGACCAACATACACCCAGTGTACCTAATTCCTTAGTCCTTCAATTGACTCACATATGCATGTGATCAATGAATTAGTCTCAATTTTTACAAAGATGAAAATTCTCATTCATCATACAATACAACTTGTATGATTCCAAGTTTCTGTCTAACTGAAGCTTGGGTGATGAGAACCTTTCCTCATTTGGTAAATTCAGACACTACCACATATGAGAGAATCAAACTCATATTTCCAATATTGCTAGAAACATACAAACATCAATTTCCATAAATGCCATTGTAAGGGGATATAATATAAAATAAACTAAACAAAACTTTTATTTCTTTATTAAAATGCGGAAAAATATTCCTTACAATGCATCTTCAAATGAAAACTATGATATTACATATTTCCTAGCAATCTATCATAACTTTTAAGTAGTAGCTCAAAAATCCGATCCTCAAACCATGCGATAGAAATCCATCTTCGTGATCAGATTCAGCACTCTTATTTTAACCTTCCTTTTGCTCGATCCTGCTAAACATCAAGATGCAACCTAGTCACATCATGTAATAAGAATCAACAATTAGGAACTTTAACAAAGTTAGATAGTGGACTTACCTGAAGCCGAGTCAAACATTTTGTCTCTACTTGCTTTCAAATATTTCAGGTATTCAGGGCAGCTTCGCTTCCAATGTCCCTTCTCATGACAATAAAAACATATAGACTCTTTGGGAATGGTACACGAGACAATCACAGACTTAGCCTTTCCCTTTACCTTTTGGTCAACCGGGTTGACCAAGGCCGATCCCCTTCCATTGGGACGAGAAAGCTTTTCTGGACTTCCAATGTTACCATTGTCCATGTCCATGGAAGTTTGAGAAATAGATTTTCCATCAATATTTGCTCGACCATTGCGCCAAATCATTGCTGATTCAGCAGCAACAAGCAAATAAGAAAGATCTATTAGGGTTATGTCGGGATCTGTCATATGGTAGTCTTTAATAAACTCACTATATGACTCAGGAAGTGACTGAAGAACCCAATCAACAGCGAACTTCCTTGAAATAACAGCACCCAACATTCTCAACCTGTCTATGTGTGACTTCATTCCTAAGACATGAGTGCACACAGGTCTTCCATCTTTATGTTTCATTTCTAGTAGAGCTTGAGTGATCTTGAACCTTTCAAGTCTTCGGGCTTGTGGGTCAGGGAGAATAAATGGAGGAGGTGGGGGGAGTGAAGCATGATGTTGAGGGACATCATCTTCAAGAGGAAAGCTTGTTTCAAGCGATTTGGGAAGATCATAGTTGTCTGAACCAGACATCTACAATGGGAGAAAATCAAGTTAGTTGATTCGAGTCCTTAATATAACACCCAATATGAAATATTAAGGCTAGGACCCAACACAATATTTTATAACTTGGAAGAGGGATGCCGTAATCCAAGCTATAAAATATTTGAAGGTAGGTGAATGACGATTCACCAATTTCCACCATGAAAAACGAAATAATTTATTAGGTTTTAATTGGATTTGAAACTCCTAGATCTTTCGAGATTCATTGAACTTTTCAATGGCATGTTTCAATCTCGATTGTGTCCTTCAGGTTTTGTGACTGGGATGCCGAGGATCACAAAACAAGGTGTGAATAACCATGCAAACTCACTTGGTACCCTTAATATTATCACCTAATCGATGTGCCGGTTAACCACACACGCTCCACCGATCTATGATAAACATTAAGTCACCCTTCGTGATCCTTACTAGTCCAAGTTAGTGTGCCGGTTAACCACACACGCTCCACCAACGACTTGGTAAGGTACAAAGTGTGAATTTCATGGGTTAGCACCATATTCACATTTTCCTAAAGTAACTAAGAATTTATAAAAGGTTTAGTTACTTTATAATATTCATTATACTTTTAATGAGAATTTAAAGTCATTGTCCTACCCGTTCGGCTAACGACCCTCCACCGATCAAGGAAGCGGTGGGTGAGAATGGACACCCATTAAGTTGCCATTTTATAGGCAACAACCTTATACCCCCCTTATAGACCGGCTTCGTGAATGAGGCCTACTAACGGTAAAACGACTTGATCTTATACATATATATAATAATTAACCATTAATGTTATAAATAGTATAAGGGTTGAATTTTAACTTTTAAAACTCTAAGGGTTTGGAATTAAAGTTTATTAAAGTGTGTGAAACTTTACAAATTCCAAAACTTGAGGGCAAGTTTTGTAACTATCCAAAACTTTTCATTTCATAACTTATGAATTAAAGGTTCATAAAAATGAAGACTCTTCATTTTATGTAACTTATGTGTTTTAAGTGTGTGTTTAAAAGAAGTGACCTTTGGATATCCATAACTTGAGGACAAATTATGGACTCCATTAAAACACATAAATGATCAAGAATTAATCCTAAACAATTCAGCAAATAATTCCTATCATCTTCTAAATTCATAAGAACATGAACATGATCATCAAAGTTTCAAGAATTATATGAACACATACAAAGCATGAAATTTTGATATAAGCTATTGTAAATGGATTAGAACTACCATTACACCAACTAAAACAAGTTTTAAAACACCAAAACAGTTTAGGGTAATGTTTCTAGTCCATTTCCAGCAGCAAAAGTCGAAAATCTGCATTCTGAGGCTCCTACTCGCCGAGTGCACGAACCTACTCGGCGAGTAGGATGAGTTTACACATGAACTCGGCGAGTCCCCCCATGGACTCGGCGAGTTCATCAGTCAGACAGCAAAAAATCGACTTTTTATCACTATTTTGCATCAAGTATCAAACAAACAAGCCTAGGCTCTGATACCACTGTTGGGTTTTGAGCATTCTAACACTTCCTAAGTGTACATGCAACCCTAATAAACCTTGGATCTATGTTTGTCTAAGGTACATGCAAAATATTAATTTCCAAGGTTTATAACCTATCTAGCATGGCATGGGGTACTTTTAAACATAAAAGGACTAGATGAATTACATACCTTTTGTTGACTGTTGATTCCTTGGAGTTTGAGAGCCAAGCACCAATAATGTGAATGCCTCAAATGGAAATCACAAATCACCACAAACTTGGAAAATGTATGAGAGAGTATACTAACACTTAGAAATCGGCCACCACTATTACACACACACTAGGGTAGTATTTCATGCAACATGAGCTTGTTTATATAGTGTGCATGGTTAGGGTGAAACCCTAATAACCCATGTCTTTTCCTTTCCAAGGATCCATGGGTTAAAAGCTCTATGGATCATCCATGGAATTCCACATAAGCTTAGCCCATTAACAAATGAGTATTAGCCCACACCATATAAATATAATAGCCCATGATTTAATTAGTCTTCCTTTTAATCACTAAATTAATTCATAATTAATTCAAGATTAAAACTAATTAAATAACATGACTTTATATTAATATATTATAACTTATAATATATTAATAAATCGTAAGTATACAATTCTCATAAAATTATCCATAAACAGTTTGGGTGAAGTGCAACCCAAATGGACCATGCCGGGTCGGGTCAAGTATATACCAAATAAGTTATGGACTTAGACACCTTATCCAACAAGGATATCATCAGCTAAAGGTGAGAGAGCAGGATATCGAGAAGACTGCATTCAGAACACGATATGGACACTACAAGTTTTTGGTTATGTCATTTGGACTAACCAATGCTCCAACAGCATTCATGGATTTGATGAATAGGGTTTGTAAACCATTCCTCGATAAATCCGTGATAGTGTTCATAGATGACATTCTGATTTACTCAAAAAGCCAAGAGGAGCATGGCAAACACTTGCGAGAAGTGTTAGAAGTCTTAAAGAAGGAGAAGTTGTATGCAAAGTTCTCCAAATGTGATTTTTGGATTCAAGAAGTCCAATTCTTGGGTCACGTGGTCAACCAAGAAGGGATAATGGTTGATCCAGCGAAGATTGAAGCTGTGATGAAGTGGGAACAACCGAAGAGTCCTACGGAGATCCGAAGCTTTCTAGGATTAGCTAGATATTACTGAAGGTTTATCCAAGGCTTTTCTTCGATCGCTACTCCATTAACAGCTTTTACCCACAAAGGAGCTACTTATACTTGGAATGAGAAGCATAAGGAAGATTTTGAGAAGTTAAAAAAGAAATTGTGTGAAGCACCGATTCTTTCTTTGCCTGAAGGAGTTGATGACTTCACAGTTTATAGCGATGCATCTGGAGTTGGGTTAGGTTGTGTTCTGACCCAAAGGGATAAAGTGATAACGTATGCATCGAGGCAGTTGAAAGAGCATGAAAAGAACTACCCCACTCATGATCTGGAGTTGGCAGCGGTAGTATTCGCCTTAAAGATATGGAGGCACTATCTTTATGGCACTAAATGCAAACTTTTCACTGATCATAAGAGTCTTCAATATCTCTTTAATCAGAAAGAATTGAACATGAGGCAACGACGTTGGCTAGAGTTACTCAAGGACTACGACTGTGAGATACTTTACCACCCTGGTAAAGCAAATGTTGTTGTTGATGCTCTCAATCGGAAAGTAAACCTTGAAAAGAAAAGGCCAAGACTGTTGAGAATTGAAGTTGTCTCGACAATTGTGGAAAGTATAAAGAAAGATCAAGAGGAAGCTTTAGAGAAAAATGACCGAAAGAAAGAACGTTTGGGCAAAACGTTAGTGTTTGATACAAACAGTCAAGGACTGAAGGTATTCCAAGATAAGATTTGGGTACCTAAGATGGGAGGAATAAGAGACCTTCTGATGGAAGAAGCTCACAAAACCATGTACTCGATTCATCCCGGTAGCACAAAAATGTATAGGGATCTAAAACCCTATTACTGGTGGCCGACGATGAAGCTCGATGTTGCTAAGTATGTGGTCGAGTGTGTAACATGTGCTAGGGTTAAGGCAGAACATCAGAAACCGTATGGGAGTTTAGAACCTTTACCTGTACCCATGGGTAAATGGGAAGACATCACCATGGATTTCGTGACTAAACTGCCCAGAACAAGGAACGGTCACGACATGATTTGGGTGTTCGTTGATCGCTTCACTAAGAGTGCACATTTCATAGCAGCCAACGAGAAATGGTCTATGGATAAGCTTGCAAATTCTTATGTGAAGGAAATTGTGAGGCTTCACGGTGTTACGTTAACGATTGTATCGGATCGTGACAGCCGTTTTACCTCAAGGTTTTGGAAGAGTCTACAAGAGGAATTGGGTACCAAGTTGTGTTTGAGTACAGCTTACCATCCGCAAACCGATGGTCAAAGCGAACGAACAATTCAAACACTGGAGGATATGCTGAGAGCATGTACCCGGGAATTCCAAGGTAACTGGGATGAACACTTACCTCTAGTAGAATTTTCCTATAATAATAGTTTCCACTCGAGCATCAAGATGGCACCTTATCACGCTTTGTATGGAGAAAAGTGTCGAACGTTGTCATGTTGGCTGGAAGCTGGGGAAAAGCAGTTTATGGGACCTGAAATAGTCCATCAGACTGCTGAAAAGTTGAAAGTGATTAGATAAAGGATGTTAGCAGCTCAAGATCGTCAAAAGAGCTATGCTGACAAGATAAGACAACCGATATCATTCGAAGTTGGAGATTCGGTTTTACTTAAAGTCTCGCCATGGAAGGGACTTATAAGATTTGGTAAAAGGGGAAAGTTGACTCCAAAGTTTATTGGACTGTAACGTCCATAAATTTCATGCCAAATTCAAACTTTTTAAATCATAAATAAAAGTCAAATAGTATTGTTTACAAAATGTTTTCAAATAAATATCCATCAGAGTGTCCCAAAATCATAACATAAGGATGAGGAGCGGTACGGTCACGCCTTCGCCTTGCCACAATCTCCTGAAGTACCTGAAACAATAAACTGAAAACTGTAAGCCCGAAGGCTTAGTGAGCTACCCCCAAAATACCAATACCACACTGAAAATACCATATCAGTAACAATCAATCAATCAATCATGCATACTGGGCCATCGGCCTGACTGGTCCGCCATACCGGGCCTACAGTCTATCTGAATCTATTCATGCATACTGGGCCATCGGCCTGACTGGATCGCCCTACCGGGCCTACAGTCTATCAGAATCTATCCCGAGCCTTCGGCATGACTGGTCCGCCTCGTGGGCCTGCAGTCTCCCCGGATCGCTCATAGGCTATGTTGGCCTTCAGCACAAAGCAGGACCGCCTCAACCCAACCAATAAGCAAATAACCAAGTTCGCATAACTATCATATACTGGCATATACAAACATCAAACATATCTGTCATAGTGATCATCAACCATAGAATCCTCTCGTAATTAGAGTACCGACCTAGCAGGTCACTAACATACCAATCCTTACGGATCATAAAACATAACATACTGTCTACCCTGATTCCGATCTAGCAGACCAAACCATATGTAGCATACCATAACAATAACAACTAAAGGGCCGACCTTGGTGCCGTAGACCCTATCGATATAGTGAGGATAACTCACCTCGCAGATGCCGACTCGAAAGGTAAACTCTAATTCTCGGATCACTTGACACAGGCTCCACTACCTATGATCATAGTACAGTATACTCATAAGTCCTTAAATCTATAAGGTACTCCATAACCCACCAGGCAACCCCTGGTCGAAGTCAAAGTCCTCAGTCAAGGTCAACATTCCATGTTGACCCCCAACTCGCCGAGTACCCTTGGCTACTCACCGAGTTCCTCGAAACACATTCCACTCGCCGAGTCATCGGGGTGACTCGTCGAGTTCCTTTGATTCCCGTTCAACCTCTAAGTCCACCCGTCGAGTTCCCTCCTTGCCACTCGACGGGCACACACGTATATATATCCTAGGGAAAACTCATCCGACTCGCCGAGTTGTTCTTCAACTTGTCGAGTCTTATGGTGATCTTCATCGGACTCGCCGAGTTGTTCATCCAACTCGTCAAGTTCACGGCCATCTTCATGTGACTCGCCGAGTCAACCTTGTGACTCGCCGAGTCCATTCAGTCCTTTTTCCATACAGACTTGTTTTGAGCCATGCAGCGGCTCCAAATCACAGATCCAAGCTTCTAGGGCATGCTTTTCACGTAAAGTTGCAAACTTTACGTGCATGCATAGCTACAAAGGTTCTAAATGCCAAATCTAAATTCTTAATGGGGCTTCATGTCCAAGAGGGACCTCAATCACGACCAATACAACAACTTTATGATTCTAAAACTTAAGGAGGGTCCAGATCTGAAGTTACAACTTCAGATCTAGCCCATAGCCCACCTTATCAACCTCAAAATCCATGAAAACCCCCAAAACTCAACAAAAGGAAAAAGGGAAGTAAGGATGGCAACTTGATACCTCCAAGGCATGCTAGCTGAGGAAATTTCTGCTTCCCACACCTTCCTTGCTTCAATTCCTTTGCACTTCTAGCTTTTCTCTTCTAGCCAACCTTCTTTCCAAGCTTAGGACACACCAAAATGGAATACCACACGAATTAGGGTTTTTAAGGAGCTCTCAAAGACTGCAAAGAGGCCAAAGGAGGCTTATGCTTCCTTAAATAGGGTGCAAAACCCCGGGATTTAGGGTTTCATCTGCCAGCTCCTACTCGCCGAGTCCCAATATGGACTCGTCGAATAGGTCACTTAACACGCGATCCCACCCCGCTGCTACTCGACGAGTAGGTCAACCAACTCGTCGAGTAGAGCTTCACCCAATAAATCTTATTTAAACCATACCTGAGAATCGGGGCGTTACAACTCTCCCCCACTTGAACTAGACTTCGCCCTCGAAGTCCGTCGGAATAAACAATGCCGAGTAATGCTCGCGCATCTCCGCTTCCCACTCCCATGTCCACTCGGATCCCCTCCGATGTTCCCACTGTACCTTTACCAAAGGTATTTCCTTGTTTCGCAGAATCTTCTTCTTCCTTTCCAAAATAGCCACCGGCCTCTCCACATAGTTCAGGCGTTCATCGACCTGAATGTCATCCAACGATACCACTGCCTCCTGGTCCATAATGCACTTTCATAATTGCGAAACATGAAATGTGCTGTGGATCCGGCTAAGCTCTAGCCTATAAGCCACCCTGCCAACCCTGGCAACAATCCTGAACGGCCCGATGTAGCGGGGACCTAATTTTCCTCTCTTCCTGAAGCAGATCACTCCCTTCCAGGGTGAAACCTTCAGGAGAACCATGTCACCCACCTGAAACTCCAGCTCAGATTGGCGTCGGTCGGCATAACTTTTCTGCCGACTCTGAGCGGTCTGCAGTCGCTGTCTAATCTGCTGTATCATCTCGGTAGTTTGCAGAACTACCTCTGTCCGACCCATCATTTTGTTCCCAACCTCGCCCCAGCAGACTGGGGTCCTACACTTCCGCCCATACAACAGCTCGAAAGGCTGGGCGCCAATACTGGAATGATAGTTGTTGTTGTAGGCGAACTCTACAAGCGGTAGGTGGGAATCCCAACTCCCACCGAAATCAATGACGCACTCCCTCAACATATCCTCGAGGGTCTGTATGGTCCGCTCACTCTGTCCATCAGTCTGCGGATGGAACGCTGTACTAAAATGCAACCTCGTAGCTAGTTCCTCATGGAACTTCTGCCAAAAACAGGAAGTAAATCGGACATCCCGGTCGGAAACTATGGAAACTGGAACCCCATGGCGAGAGACAATCTCGCGGACGTACAGGTTGACCAACTTCTCCGCCGACGAACTCTCCCGTATAGCTAGGAAATGGGCACTCTTGGTCAATCGATCCTCGATGACCCATATAGCATCGAAACCCTTTGCCGTCTTTGGAAACTTCGTGATGAAATCCATCGTGATCTGTTCCCATTTCCACATGGGAATCTCCAGGGGCTGCAGCTTACCATGCGGCCTCTGGTGCTCGGCCTTGACCATCCTACAGGTCAAGCACCTCTCAACAAACCAAGCGATATCTCGCTTCATGCCCGGCCACCAATAACTCGAACTCAGATCATGGTACATCTTGGTGGCTCCCGGATGAATAGAGAAGCGAGACTTATGAGCCTCCTCCATCACTGTCTGCCGGACCCCTCCGGTCATCGGAACCCAAACCCGACCGTAACTGGTCAACAATCCGCGGCTATCCTGAACAAACCGGGTGCTTTCGCCCTTAATCTTCTCCAACTTCCAGTTCTCTGGTCTCATACCCTCAATCTGAGCATCCCTGACCAGACCCACCAGCAGGGTATCCACCGCTATCCTCATACACCTGGCTGGGGTCGAGGACCCAGCTGACTTGCGGTTTAGAGCATCCGCAACCACGTTCACTTTACCAGGATGGTAAAGGATCTCACAATCATAGTCCTTGACTACATCCAGCCACCTGCGCTGCCTCATATTCAGGTTTGGCTGATCCATAATGTGCCTCAAACTTTTGTGATCCGTGTATATGGTACAACGGACCCCGTACAGATAGTGCCTCCAAATCTTGAGAGTGAAGACCACCGCTCCCAACTCAAGATCGTGCGTGGGGTATCTCGTCTCATGCGGCTTTAACTGCCGCGATGCATAAGCTATCACTCGTCCCCTCTGCATGAGGACTGCCCCTAAGCCTGTGATGGACGCATAACAAAATACCACGAAATCCTCTACTCCCTCGGGGAGTGTCAACACTGGCGCCTCGCATAATCGCTGCCGGAGGGTCTCAAACGCCCTCTGCTGCTCAGGGCCCCACCGGAAATCCACTCCCTTCCTCGTTAGACGAGTGAGGGGTACGACAACCTTGGAGAAATCACGAATGAATCTCCGATAATACCCTGCTAAACCCAAGAAACTCCTGATGTCTGAGGGAGATCTCGGATTCTCCCACTGCATAACCACCTCCACCGTGGCCGGATCGACCAAAATCCCATCCTGGTTAACGAGATGTTCGAGGAACTGAACCTCTCGTAACCAAAACTCACACTTCGAGAACTTGGCATACAGCTGTTCTCGTCGCAGTACCTCCAGCAGCTCCCTGAGATGCTCCTCATGCTGCTCTCGGGTCTTGGAATATACCAAGATGTCATCTATGAACACAATGACCGAGCGATCGAGCATCGTTCTACACACTCGGTTCATCAGATCCATGAACACTGTTGGCGCGTTGGTGAGCCCAAACGACATCACCACAAACTCGTAATGACCATAACGAGTCCGAAACGCGGTCTTCTCCACGTCCTCCTCCCTCACCCTGACCTGGTGGTATCCTGATCTCAAATCAATCTTGGAAAACCAAGATGCACCCTGCAGCTGATCAAAAAGATCGTCTATCCTCGGAAGCGGATAACGGTTCTTCACCGTTAACTTGTTCAGCTCCCTATAGTCAATGCACATCCTGTGCGAACCGTCCTTCTTCCTGACGAACAGGATCGGTGCTCCCCAGGGGGAACTACTCGGACGAATAAACTGCTTACCCAACAGCTCCTGCAACTGAGACGACAACTCCTGTATCTCTGGCGGTGCCAGTCAGTACGGCGCCTTAGCGATAGGGGCCGCACCCGGCACTAGATCAATCCTAAACTCAACCTGCCTCTCCGGAGGCACTCCGGGTAACTACTCCGGAAACACATCAGCAAACTCTCTAACCACCGGAACCTCTGAAACTGAGAGCTGCTCCCTAACCCGCGTATCTACTACATACGCCAAATAACCGACACACCCGTGCTGTATATACTATCGAGCCCTGGCTGCCGAATAAAACCCTGATCCCAACCTGGTGCCCTCGCCATATACTACCAGTTCTCCCCCACTTGGGGTTCGAACCACCACCCGCTGCCTCTCACAGTCGATCATGGCGCCGAAACGGCTAAGCCAATTCATCCCTACAATCACGCATACATCCCCCATGGGGATAGGAATCAAATCTATAAGGAAGGACACCCCGAAAATCTCCAACTCGCATCCCCGGTAAACCGAAGAAGCAGAAACCCCGTGCTCGTTGGCGGTCGAAACTCGCAACGGACACTCAAGATCACCTATCGGCACACTGAACCCTCTAGAGAAAGTCTGAGATACAAACGACCGACTCGCCCCCGAGTCAAATAATACAAAGCAGGCAAAGAATTCACTAAAAACGTACCTAACCACAGGTACAATCAATAAGCATAACACCAATACAATAACTGAGACAGAAAATAGAAACGTACCAGCAACCACATCCGGCGCTGCCTTGGCCTCCTCGGCCGTGAGCTGGAAGGCGCGACCCTGAGCCTTCGGAGGCTCCACCCCGCCTGGCCTCCCATCTCCAATCCTCACAGTGGCTGGCGCGGGACCCTGCGCCGACTTGGCAGCGAGCTGCGGACAGTTGGTCTTCACATGACCAACCTGATGACAATGGTAACAAATCCTCATATCTGCTGGAGGGGCGGACTGACGGCAGTCCCTGGCATAGTGCCCCTCCTTGCCACATTTGTGGCACCCCCCTCCTGCTCTACCCGAATGAACCTTGCCATACTTTCCACAAGTGCGGCTCTGCTGACCCCCAGATCGTGCATCAGCGGTCTTAGACCGCTTAGGCGCCGGCTGAGACTGTGCCGGTGCCTGATGCTGCTCCTTCAGCTGCAACTCTATCTCCAGCTCACGCCGCCTCGCGGCTTCCTGTAGATCCAGGAGGGTCTCACAACGCTGTGTAGCCACAAACTGTCGTATATCCGTCTTGAGCATACTCAGATAACGAGTCATCTGAGACTGCTCCGACGCAAACTCCAGGCAAAACATAGCCCTCTCCGTGAACATCCGGGTAATCTCCATCACAGACTCCCCATCCTGTCTCAATGTGAAAAACTCCTGAGCAAGCCGCTCCCGTTCCACGCGCGGAACGTAGCGGGTGCGAAACATATCTCGGAACTGCTCCCAAGTAACAGCAGCCCGCTGATCATCAGAATATGAAACTGTCGTCAATCTCCACCAGTCCTTTGCCCCGAGCCTAAGCAGGTTCAGAGCACACCTGACCTTCTGGTCAGCAGGACATGAGCACGTGAAGAAACAGCCCTCCACGTCAGACAACCACCGCATAGCCCTGATCGCATCCTGAGTACCATCAAATGTCGGGGGCTTCGTATTATCGAAGTCCCGGTACTGGAAAGCCCTGTCGGCTCCTCCTCCAACCCCTGCCGCAGTTACAGCCGTAGTGGCTGCATCGGCTGCTGTCTCTGCCAGAGCTACATATCGCTCATCAAAATACTCGACCATCGCGGTCTTGATCGACCCAAACATCTCTGGTAGCTGCGCTCGGAAAGCCGCAACGACCTCATCGTGCAGAATCTCCCGGATCCTGGCATCCAGCTCCTCAGTCCCCATCTGAACCGCGGGCTCAGGTGCTACCGACACCTCTGGCCCTCCGTCCCCCTGTCCCGACCCTGATCCGGATCCGGATCCTGATCCGGACCCAGCAGCAAAACGTCTCGTCACCACCATACTGAAAGATACGTTCAAGACATCAGATACACAACATAATATCGGGAGACCAAAACTCACAAATCCTAGGGGTTGTGACTTCCTTGCTACACGTATGGGTCCTGTGCTTCCAGTAGTACGGGACCATACTACCTTCCATACCTACCCATCTTTGTCTCAAGTATCACCACAACTCCCTAATACTATACTCAACATAATGTGCGCTCAACCCTCACTACTAGGGGACATCGCCTATCTCACTACTGATCCCACAACTCTGCACAACTCACACCTCCATGGAACTTCCATCAGCCCCTGCAACGCTAGTGTATGCTAGCCGCACATAACGCTGGACCCGATAGACTTTCGAATATCCAACCCTACCCTAAGGTCGAGTCAGATATTCTCAGGCTATAAGATCTTAACTATACACGGCCGTGATGCATACACTAAACATCTACAGTTATGATGTCAATCCCATATACAAGAAACCCTAGGCTAATAGGTATCATATAATCAGGCAAATCTATCATGCGATTCCTGAAGATCCCTAGCCTAGCACTAGCATGCTGTTCTAACATATCAGAATATCAAATAACTGTATGGTATTTTGGGGTTTACATACAGGCTCCGGCTAATCGTACCCTCTGCATCCTCCATCCTTTCTTTTGAAAACCATTTTTAAAACTTACTTCCCAAAAATCTCCTTGGTTTGAGACTGGATTCACACGAGTGTTCCTCCAATTCACTTAAACCAAGGCTCTGATACCAACTTGTAACGTCCATAAATTTCACGCCAAATTCAAACTTTTTAAATCATAAATAAAAGTCAAATAGTATTGTTTACAAAATGTTTTCAAATCAATATCCATCAGAGTGTCCCAAAATCATAACATAAGGATGAGGAGCGGTACGGTCACGCCTTCGCCTTGCCACGATCTCCTGAAGTACCTGAAACAATAAACTGAAAACTGTAAACCCGAGGGCTTAGTGAGCTACCCCCAAAATACCAATACCACACTGACAATACCATATCAGTAACAATCAATCAATCAATCATGCATACTGGGCAATCGGCCTGACTGGTCCGCCCTACCGGGCCTACAGTCTATCTGAATCTATTCATGCATACTGGGCCATCGGCCTGACTGGACCGCCCTACCGGGCCTACAGTCTATCAGAATCTATCCCGAGCCTTCGGCATGACTGGTCTGCCTCGTGAGCCTACAGTCTCCCCGGACCGCTCATAGGGTATGTTGGCCTTCAGCACAAAGCAGGACCGCCTCAACCCAACCAATAAGCAAATAACCAAGTTCGCATAACTATCATATACTGGCATATACAAACATCAAACATATCTGTCATACTGATCATCAACCATAGAATCCTCTCGTAACTAGAGTACCGACCTAGCAGGTCACTAACATACCAATCCTTACGGATCATAAAGCATAACATACTGTCTACCCTGATTCCGATCTAGCAGACCAAACCATATGTAGCATACCATAACAATAACAACTAAAGGGCCGGCCTTGGTGCCGTAGACCCTATCGATATAGTGAGGATAACTCACCTCGCAGATGCCGACTCGAAAGGTAAAATCTAATTCTCGGATCACTTGACACAGGCTCCACCACCTATGATCATAGTACAATATACTCATAAGTCCTTAAATCTATAAGGTACTCCATAACCCACCAGTCAACCCCTGGTCAAAGTCAAAGTCCTCAGTCAAGGTCAACAGTCTATGTTGACCCCTAACTCGCCGAGTACCCTTGGCTACTCACCGAGTTCCTCGAAACACATTCCACTCGCCGAGTCATCGGGGTGACTCGTCGAGTTCCTTTGATTCCCGTTCAACCTCTAAGGCCACCCGTCGAGTTCCCTCCTTGCCACTCGACGGGCACACACGTATATATATCCTAGGGAAAACTCATCCGACTCGCCGATTTGTTCTTCAACTTGTCGAGTCTTATGGTGATCTTCATCGGACTCGCCGAGTTGTTCATCCAACTCGTCAAGTTCACGGCCATCTTCATGTGACTCGCCGAGTCAACGTTGTGACTCGCCGAGTCCATTCAGTCCTTTTTCCATACAAACTTGTTTTGAGCCATGCAGCGGCTCCAAATCACAGATCCAAGCTTCTAGGGCATGCTTTTCACGTAAAGTTGCAAACTTTACGTGCATGCATAGCTACAAAGGTTCTAAATGCCAAATCTAAGTTCTTAATGGGGCTTCATGTCCAAGAGGGACCTCAATCACGACCAATACAACAACTTTATGATTCTAAAACTTAAGGAGGATCCAGATCTGAAGTTACAACTTCAGATCTAGCCCATAGCCCACCTTATCAACCTCAAAATCCATGAAAACCCCCAAAACTAAACAAAAGGAAAAAGGGAAGTAAGGATGGAAACTTGATACCTCCAAGGGATGCTAGCTGAGGAAATTTCTGCTTCCCACACCTTCCTTACTTCAATTCCTTTGCACTTCTAGCTTTTCTCTTCTAGCCAACCTTCTTTCTAAGCTTAGGACACACCAAAATGGAATACCACACGAATTAGGGTTTTTAAGGAGCTCTCAAAGACTGCAAAGAGGCCAAAGGAGGCTTATGCTTCCTTAAATAGGGTACAAAACCCCGGGATTTATGGTTTCATCTGCCAGCTCCTACTCGCCGAGTCCCAATATGGACTCGTCGAGTAGGTCACTTAACACGTGATCCCACCCCGCTGCTACTCGATGAGTAGGTCAACCAACTCGTCGAGTAGAGCTTCACCTAATAAATCTTATTTAAACCATACCTGAGAATCGGGTAAAAGGGAAAGTTGAGTCCAAAGTTTATTGGACCGTTTAAAGTTCTTCAGAGGATCGGGAATCTAGATTACAAGCTAGAATTACGGGAAGAACTAGAGGGTATTCATAACACCTTTCATGTGTGTTATTTGAGAAAGTTCACGGGAGATGTGCCCGACATAATTTCAATTCCTGAATTAAGGTTGGATGAAAACAAGAGGTTAATTGAAGAACCAGAGACAATCGTTGACCGTAAGACTATGAAATTGCGACGCAAGATGGTCGATTTAGTGCTTGTGCGTTGGAAACATACGAATGGGCCAAATCTCACCTGGGAAACGTAGAGTGACATGATGAGTCGCTACCCGCATTTGTTTGCTGATGTATGATTCCGGGGACGGAATCATCCTAAGGGGGAGAGAATTGTGACGCCCGTGTTTCTAGGCTAGGCATTAATATTGACTTAATAGTCTAGGTTAACCTTTGTAACTCATTTTGAAGAAATGAAAAGGAATTATGTGATTATTATGTCAATTATGTGTTTTATGCTTAATTATTAGGATTTAATTAATTAAGAATAAAAATGAGCGTCGAAAATAAGTATTAGATAAAAATGATATCTATTAAGAAAGTTGTAGTGGTCGTGACAAGGATTCCGGATATATAAAGAATACCGAAATTCGAGTTATAACGAAGAAGTTATGACCTGTCGAAGTTTCGCGACAAAACCGGCACGGTGCCGAACGACGTAAAAAGTGAGTTTTTGATAAACTACTTTTTAGCCTTAGTGATCTAAATGAAAGTCGTAGTGTTCGTTAAACCGAGAGTATGCATAAAAAGAATGCCCAAATCTGACTGCGTATGAGGAAGTTATGATTTTTCTAAGTTTCAGCTTAGCAGTAGACAGCTAAAAACTCGAATTTTAGATCGAGTGATTTTTAGCCGACACAACCTAAACGAGAATCGAAGGTCTCGTTAATAGTAGTACAAGGGTAAAAAGACAGACGAAAACGGACGTCGGATGAAGAAGTTATGAATTTTTAACGGATTTCCTGTCCCGGTCTGTTAAAAATAATAATATTAAAATTAAATTCAAAATTAGCAGATGAAGTCTAAACAAAAGTTGTAGAGCGTAATTTTACCTACGCGTGCATATAAAGAACGTCAAAAACGGAGCCCGTATGCGAAAGTTATGGATTTTAGAAGTTTTGGCACAAAAATCAAGAAAAAACACGAAATCCGAGAAATTTCGCATGGTCATGCTTCGGCCACGTCACCCTCGCTCGTAGCACGCCACGTGTTCGAATTGGTGAGTCACCCGAGGCCAGCTGGCGAGGCGTGTCGCACCATCCTCGTACCGAAGGCTCGGCCAATCAGAAGCCGCCCCGTGCCTTCTTCGTATCCGATCTTGGTGAGTCATCCGAAACAGGTGAGTCATCCGAAGTGCTGGACCAATCCGAAGACCACGCGTGTCCGAGCCTCGCACCGCCATCAGCTTTCCCTCGCCTCCGAACCTCGCAGCTGCGACGCGTGTCTCCTTCTCATTGCTTCGGGTCCGAGCCTCGCCCCTATAAATAGAAGGGTGCGAGACCTCCCGGGTATATTTTGGAAAAGTGTCATTTTACACCCCTAAACCAATATTTCTTCCATTCCAACTTCCCCCAAAGCCCCGGTATTATACCAAACATCCAAAATACGTCCCGAAGTGCCCGCAGACCCGGAAAAATTTATCTTTTCGGTTTTGAAGCCCAACCCTCGCAGAGCCCGGTTTCTCAATAAAACTCCCGGTTTTATTAGAAACGATCGTTTTAGGAAACGAAGTGCTGCCTGATTATCATTAAATCAAGTGAGTGTGTAGTCACTTTCACCTTACACATAGATATGAAGTATTTTCTTTAAAATACGTGCTATGTGTAATTATATTAATTGTTTATTTGAGGTGACTGTTGAATAGATGTTTTATACAAGTTTTAAACTGTATATGTATTTTATCTACAAATATGTTGGGTAAAACATGGGCAGACAAACTAGTCGATGTGTGTTAAAATGATGAGAGGCCTCGATGTTGTTGTTGTTGTTGTTGTTGTAGTCGTCTAGCGGAGTATAGATGACGACCACAGACCTTTCTAGACAGTCCAGTGGAACACTAGCAGGTTTGCAACTTGTAGGTGTTGGTGAACTATATGTTCATTGGCGTACTCCATCCCCCTCATGGTCGCCTTTAGGACATGTATGGCTGAGGAGTCCCCTTAGCAGTAGTGTCCATCCCGATGATATTCCTTAGGCTAGGTCCCTTGTGATAGGTGTTTAGGGACGTAAAGTGAGGATAACGGGAATGGGTAATCAGGGTTATTGTTGATTGATGAATCTAATAGATTTATTATTATTGTGGGTTGAAAATCCTATATGCTCACCAGGCTCCCAAGCCTGACCCACTCAGCTTTTATTATTACAGGTAGTGGACCCCGAGCATAGTTGGATGATGATGAGAGATTTTTGGATTATAGGCCAGTAGTTGTAAATAACTGTTGTAAGGCTTATAATGTCTTGTTTATGCTTTTGATTTGTATCGGAACATGACATCCCGAGGTTTTGATATAAAATGAAAATATATATTTCTTTAAGAAAGGTTTTGATAAAATTTTATCATGTTTTGTTTTGGGGACGAATTCCACAACATCTTTTAAAAAGATTACTCTGATTGTATTTTAAGAGCATAAATTAAATCGGTCTTTTCTGGCCGAGAAATTAGGGGATGTCACATCATAAACATGGAATTGCTTTGAATAACAAGTTTCATTGGAACATTCTGTAATGTCGAAGGTTCAGTCTCTGTTACTTGAGACACTCGGCATCACAGGATGTCAATGCATGTAAAGTTGGAATTCCACTACATCTCAGACAATGATAAGAATTTGGAATTGTGAAATGTGCATCATTGGAATAATGTCCAGTGGATCTATTCACAAAGGAAGGAACACATAGAGACATAGTATGTATGTTCATAACATAGGCATGACTGATGTTATATAATTCAAGTGGTTAGTTGATTACTTGAAAACATTATACAATGAATAAATTCGTAATTATTATGGTGATTAAATAATAGGAATTATTTCTATTCAGTAAGTTTGAAACCATAATTAATTAATTTATTATTGTGTTTCACTTTGCATGTTTGCTTCCTTGAGTAATTTTAATATAATTCAAAATTCCACAGACGCTCATACTTTTGGAAGTAAGTAGTGATTTAAGACTGTCATGAGTTGATTGTAGATTGTCGATTGAGGTTAAGATATTGCAATTGGAATTGCTACGATATTCATGAATACTTTGAAAATAGAGATTTTAAGTATTAGACAAACCCACGCTTAGATATTACTTCATGGATTTTATCACGAGTAATTCTAAGATGATAATATCTACTATTCTTAAGCGGAGATATATAGTTCATAGTTTACGAATCAGTTGTGCTTTGGTTTACCCAAACACATCTCGTAACTGGGTGTTATAAAGAGTAATTACATGGATGATTTGGTTAGTAAGTTGTATTACTATATAGTCAAAGTAAATCATTCCTTTTTCCTTAACAGGAAAAAGCGATATATTTGGGACCCTCGAAGATTTGGTGCCGACATCTGAAGTGCTTGGCTGAGCCCAGACTAAATTGATGTTTTTCAATTAGTAGTCTGTATTTAGTCGTCATAAATCAGGAAATTGAGAAACAGAATCTTGGACTATGAGATTGATTCTAATTCATGTCTCATGTCCATATGATATCTTGTAGAACGAAGGAGTATCTGATCACTTATCTTAGGGCCAACGTTTGATTCGAATCAGAGTTCGGAAGTGGCTTTGGAAAACACTCTTTGTTGTTTAGTTTAAGGTCTATACTTGTAATTGTAGTTAGAGACTCATCTAAGTGGGAGACTGTTGGAATAAGGTGTCTAAGACGGTAACTAAATTGGTATATTCTTGTTGTCACACCCCCAAACCAAGGATGGCGGAAACGTCCGGGGGTGGAGAACTTCATGTATAGTATCACAACAACGAGTATAATAGTGCCCAAAGTAAATACAACCATCATAAATATAATTGAAAAAGTTATACAATAGTATGTGTTTACATGTTTCCAAACAATTACACTTATGATGACAAAAATGAAATGTTTGACGATTTAACGTCCCATCCTCAAAAGCGGTTGATTTCCTGTTTCACTGAATTCCTGAGAATACAAGTAGTTTTGAAAAAGTGTCAACAATTAAGTTGGTGAGTTCATAAGAGTTTTGTTTGAGAAAGAAACCGTTTTCCTTATAAAGGCGACAAAGTATGTTTCCAGAAAATTCAATATTTTCTTTATTAAGTGAAATGAATGCTTCTATGTTATGCGATAACGAACCCTAGAGGTACCCATAGATTCCTTCTATAATCGCCCAGTGTATATAAGTTATATAAAATTTAAGATGAATAAACCGTTGAATATAATGGGTCTGCCCTAGGTCCACAACCAAATAAGGAACAGGAGGTGAGGCGGGCCCACCAATTCTAAGTCGATTGTGACTAGATTCTTATATAACTCTATCATATACACTTAACAATTGTAGCTGAAGTCTAACAATTCTAGCTTTATGTAGTTTTAATAGAAATATGTTCCAAAGAAAATCCTATATTTTCCTTATAAAAGTTAGGTAGTCCTAAATCCCAGTACCGAAAATAAACAAGTATTTTCCATACTTAAAGATATAAAAGCGATTTTAAATCGGCATAAAACCCTTTTTAAAGTTAGGTGGTCCTAAATCTTAGGACCGAAAACAAGTATTTTTCCGTACTTAAAGATATAACAGCGATTTTAAATCGGCATAAAACCCTTTTTAAAGTTGGGTGGTCCTAAATCCCAGTACCGAAAATAAACAAGTATTTTCCATACTTAAAGATATAAAAGCGATTTTAAATCGGCATAAAACCCTTTTTAAAGTTAGGTGGTCCTAAATCTTAGGACCGAAAACAAGTATTTTTCCATAATTAAAGATATAACAGCGATTTTAAATCGGCATAAAACCCTTTTTAAAGTTGGGTGGTCCTAAATCCTAGGACCGAAAACAAGTATTTTTCCATACTTAAAGATATTTCCTGTGAGTTAAATCGACATAACTCGCTAATTTAAAAGTAAGAACCCGTAAATCTTATGATTTGTTAATACCACATGTGAGTTATTATAACCATACTATGACTCAGACGGCCTCGTAATACGACGTTCTTCAGGCGTCGGAATCGAAATGACATTTGTCACCACAGACCTGCCGGTCTAGCTGTTGCAAGCAGCTCAGGTGCGGGCTTGTCAGACCTAGATCTATACACAACTATCACGCTCTCCCTACAAGAGACTCTGGTTACAATTTACAGGACTTTTGACTTTGTTACCATGAAGGTAACATGAAGGGAATGTCTCACAAATTTATTCATTAACAAATTTACGTAAACTGAACTGAAAACCTTTGGTAAATAAGTTTGAAATGTAAATGATACATAAACTATACCTATTATAGTTTATCCAAACGTTTGTAATGTAAAAGAACTCTTTTATGAAAATACATTAGTACTATGAATCCATAAACTATGCTTACTATAGCTTATTATATGTGTTCTAAATGAATGAAGAATCTTATCATGAATGACTAAATTTCAGTTTATGATGATAAACTAACAAGAAAACACATTCAATATTTAGAACTTATTGTTATACACTTTGCTCAACATAATACAAAGTGTTATGAAAGTTATAAGCTGTTAACTAGTTTTTAAGCTTTCTGCACTGTTTTTAGAAAAATCATAGAAAAATCATACGGAGTCGAAAACTGAATCCGTAAATTCTGAGAGTTCATAAAATGTGTCTAGTTTATTCATAATTTTTATTATGATTTTTAGAAGTCTTTAACTTGTGTTAAAAGGTTCATATTCACAGACTGGTCCGAATTCGTTTCTGAAATGATAGACAGTTTTGTAAAAATCACCATAAATCGTAGAAAAATCGTATAGAGATGTGCAAGTAGTCATTTTAAAGGTATGAACCTGAACTATTTGGATATTAAACAGTTTTGAAAGATATTAAGTTTAAGATAGTCAAAACAGTCCGTGAATAAGACTCAACGTTTCTGATGAAAGCTGTTGTTTGAATTTAGTTAAGTTTTTGGTATTTTAACTTGTATTCCCCCCCTGAAAACTGAAGAAAACATGAAAATATAGGGGTATGAACTCACCTTCAGTGATTTCTTGAAGATTGGAAAGGTTGAAGATGATGAGTTTCAAGTCTAGATCACTTGATGAACACACGAAGTTTTGGATGATCCTAAGAACGATTTTTGGTATTAAGATATGAGTCGATGATCCAAGAGTGTTATGAAAATATGTAATAGCACTTGAGTTAGAAGGAAATACTTACCAATAAGTGAATAAATGACTCAAGAACACATCAAAAGTGTGGCTGAAAGTTGAGAGAAAAGAGGCTTTCTTGAGGTGATATGAGAAGTGTGTATGTTTTGAAATGAGCAAGTAACTCAAGAAATCCTCCAGGGATTTCCTTATATGGAAGGTTGCTGGAGCAACTTGTGAGTTTGAAGTGATGTGTGCATTGGTTTGTGTGATGTGGATAAGGTGGCAAGTGGGAGGATGACACATGGAAGGCAAGTGGGCACACTTGACCCACTTGTGGGGTAAATATCCTCTAAATATAAAATAATGATTTTTAATTAATAAATCCATGAAAAATAATTAAAATAATAGTTCTGGGGGTTAAAAATGATAAAATATGAATTTGGTGAAAAAAATCCCGTCAAAAACGTCAAAACGGGTTTAGGAGGCGAAAGTAGTCGAAAACCGGACAATAGGAACCGAACCTGCGAGGTTCGGCTCTTAGGAGCTAGGAACCGAGAGAAGGGAAGAAGAAGGACCGAGAGTCCGAAGGTCCGAAGTGGGCATGCGAGGGTCTCGCATGGGGGGGCCTAGGTTCGGTCTGCTGAGGCTTCGGTCCGAGAGGCTCCTGACAAGTTCGCTTCTGACACTTTCGGCTCTGACACTTTCAGTTCTGACAGGAGGGTTTCGGCTCCTAAGGGGAGTTTCTGTCCCTAAGAGGAGTTTCGGCTCCTAAGAGGAGTTTCGGTTCTATAAAGCTGTTTTTCGAGAAATCTTTCCGCTTTGCTTGATTTTTGACCAAGTTAAGGGTCGGGATGACCCGGATGACCAGAAAAAGTTTGAGAAAGATTTTGGGAGAGATTTCACATACTTGGAGAGATTTCACATTCTTGGAGAGATTTGGGAGAGATTTCACATACTTGGAGAGATTTCACATTCTTGGAGAGATTTGGGAGAGATTTCACATTCTTGGAGAGATTTGGGAGAGATTTCACATTCTTGGAGAGATTTTACATTCTTGGAGAGATTTGGGAGAGATTTCACATTCTTGGAGAGATTTGGGAGAGATTTCACATTCTTGGAGAGATTTGGGAGAGATTTCACATACTTGGAGAGATTTTACATTCTTGGAGAGATTTGGGAGAGATTTAACCTTAACCGTTATTATCGTATAATCTCGCAAATGCAAGGTTCGTGAACCCCGTTATGCTTCGTTTATGATTGTTTTAAGTCCCCGAAAGGGTCCTTAGTCGTGTTTTGATGTGTTTAACTCCCTTTTTAGGGTTTTTACATTGTTAACACTTAGATTCTTCAAGACACGTGAATTCTTGACATACAAATGCATATTTTTATACATAGAATATCTTTTAGCATACAAGTACTAATTAAGTTTTAACCGGTTTGACTTGTTGACCTTGACTTGTTGACTTTGACTTGAATTTGACTTGGTTAGAATGACATTTGTAGAGAGAGGATAATTTATTAGATTATTATATGATTGATAAACTAATTGGAAATTATGAGGAAATGATATTTTAATATATTGTGTGATTAATATATTAATTGGAAATAGAAAAATGATTTGTTAGTTTATTATGATCAATAAATTAATATGAAATCAATTACAATTAATTAATTATTAATCATGATTAATCTGAAATTAATTCAAGATTAATTGGAATTAATTAAAGGTCAAATGGTTGAATTGTAATTGTTCATAATTAAATAAGGAAAGAAAATTCTAGAACCCTTATAGGGGTGAACGAAATTAGAGAGGGATTCTAGGGTTTCCAAAAGACTCCTAGTAGTAAATTAGGAAAATATTTGAACTGAGATTAAATCTATTGTTTAATCATTTAAATCTTACTTTGTCCCTAAGTTACCTAAACTATAAATAGGACCCCAAGGCTTATGATTTTCGTTCATAAGATTCCCTAGAGAATAATCTGGCCAAAAATACCCACCTCCACCCCACTTACCCTATCTTTCTCTCTCTCTCTCTCTCTCTCTCTCTCTCTATATATATATATATATATATATATATATATATATATATATATATATATATATATATATACACACACATACACACACACACATATATATGCTTAGGTTATTGTGTTTTAACTAATTATTGGGTGGATGTAGGATGAATATGGACCAATCATTTTAGTTATTTTAAGAAAATAATTTACCTATATTATTAAATTAATTAAAAATAGAATAATATCATTTAACTAAAAGAAGGGTAATATTGTACATTTGCATTGCCATAAAATTAGGAAACACAAATTTAAAAAAAGAAATTTTCGAATTTTAAGAGATATCTGATTATCTTAATTTTGAATTCTTATTTTTTTAATTAATTCAGTTTAAATAATTCTAACATAATTTTTAATCATACCCGGTTTTATGTTGTCAGAAGGACATTCTTTTCATAATGATATTCTACGAAAATGCAAGCCATAAATTAATAAAGAGTCTTACTTCTCGAAGAATAACAAATTTTTGGGCAGAAGTTAAATTTTTTCTATCACATTCTTAAAATATAAAAAACTTTATATTCTATTCTATGATAATGAAACACTCATTAATAAAAAAAATAAACATAATTTGTAGATTATTCTATCAAGATATACTATTACATATAGTCTTATCATTCTATTATAGATTATTCTGCCAGAATATAATGATGAATAATACTTTCTTTGGTGACCATTATTCGTCTCCATTACACACACCATCATCCAACATTCATGTCCTTGATCACCATGTTCCTTCACGCATTCTATGAGAATAACTGCCAGGAAATCGAATTATGTAATAATAACATTCTGTCAGAATGCTTGTATATGACAAGTAATAAAACAAACTTTAGTAATTCTAATAGAATGCATACCACATGGTCAGATATAATACTTTCTACCATAATAGAATACTTTCTACAGATTATTCTAATAGAAGAATACATTAGCAGCAAGATATTCTTAAAGAATGGAAAAATTGTTGATGAAATGAATCACACATAGATAAAGAAAAAAGGTGTTGGTACCCAAATCAAGAAACCTAAAATTTTAGAGTTGAATTGATCAATAAAACCCACAGATCAAGAAAAAAATCAGAAAAAGAAACAGAATAAACATAAATTTTGATGAACCTTGAGAGTCTTATGATGCAACAATAATCCAATAGCATTACAATCCAATTTGAAGAGTTCTGTAGTAATCCACTAGTCGTCCGTCTTAGAACCAAAAAATGAGACATAGATGGATTTAGAAAAAAGAAAAAGGAAGTTAGTTAAACTTGTCAAACCTATCTAAACCGGATTCGGAAGTAGATTTGAAACCAAATGGCAGTTCAGAACTAACTACATGGAATTAAATAATAATGAAATGATGGAAATACTTTTTTATAGGAAGAGCCAATAAGGGGGTTGGCAAGAGCACCAAGTGGGTTTGTTCCATAATCATTATGTATATCATGTACCAAGAAACATAGTCGCGTTCAATACACTTACAAACACTAGTAGTTCAAAAGTAAGTATATGAAGTTAAAAAAAAATTATGAGATTAAGGAAATACCTTTTCATATGATTCTATGAATTCAATCCCCAACTCATTTTCAACCAAAGACATATTGGAATAAAATTCAAGTCCAGTTCCCACCAAATCCCATGGAATATGGCAACCCTCCCTGTAAGATGCACATCCAAATAGGAACTGAAACAAAAAAGTACATGTAAGACGCATTTGCGTCTATATCACCATTTCTAGTAAGAGATTTGAGTAGAAAGTAAGAGATTTGAGTAAAAAATAGGTTAAGAACACATACATGTTCTAAAAAACACCAAATTTTGTTGAAAATGTATTCTTTGGCATTACATCAAACAATTGTAGGGAATAATGAAATGACCTTTAGCATTTACCAATTTCCAATAATAAGAATTACCCTACACCGGCAAATATATTGATAAATTTATATGCTCGATTACTATTTCTAAGAACATGAACAAGGAATCGTAAGGGTGAGTATGATTGGAGTTGATCACTTTTGGAAAATCATATGGCGGAGAGTAATAAAAATAATAATTGTTTATGTTCAAACAGATATGCACAAATAACTCACCTTGATTAAGCATATTATAAATTTAATTGTTTTCAATCACACTCAGTGTATGTTCCAGCTAAAAGCAGAATCACAAAGTTTGTAAGGTTGTTACCCTAAATCTAAAACAAAATCATATTTGAGATTTGTAAATTACCTATGATCGAATGGTTGTTACCAAGAGTCGAATCAATCTTTGTTGGTCATCGGGAATGAAGGTTTAGGGCATAGGAGTCTGATGTGTGGCTGACATTTATCAACTTCGGCCACCATAGTCATCGTTGGCTCCCAGCGTTGCCCTAACACCACCACAGTACCACATTGCAATCCCTTCAAGGCCAGATGAACACACCAGAAAGTCGTCAATTCGGAAAAAAAATTACCTTTGATTTCCAATTATATGAGCAAAATGGAAATAGAAAGTGGCAGGAGGTGGAAGAGGGTGACACTATACACTATCCAATTCGTTATCTGGGTTTTCACGATTATAGAAGATTATCCATATAAAAGAAAAATTAGAGGAATAGGGCTATGGAGCATACGTCTGTGTTATAAGCAATTTTCCATATATATTGGAACTTAATTTAGGTGTATAAAAGAAAATAACCAATATACCCTTATCTAGGTTTTTGAATTGATTGGTCCACAATCATCCCTACAACCGCACAATAAATAGTTTAAACACATGAACCTACCTCTATATCTTATACTATATTATAAAGCATATTAGTCATATCTTGAATTTTAAGAGGTATAAGTAACAAACCTTTTTGTACAAATCAATTATGCATAAAATAATCATTAATATTTGCCAAAAGTTTGAAAACTTGAATTAACAAAGGTTATTAAGAAATTAAATTTAGAGCAAAATGACAATTTTAAAAATATTAAATTCATGTATATAAATTAATTTATATTTCTTAAACTAGACACCGATATTAATTAATTCACATCAAAAATATAAACATGCAATATAAATATAAGGTCAGAACATAAATATTTTATTTTAAAATGGTTATTTTTATTACATGATAACAAATAATAAAATCTAATAATTATTTCCCCGTAAAAAACTATTCGCCAAAAAAGTTATTTATCACCGCCGCTATGCGTGGGCACAAAACTAGTATATATATATATATATATATATATATATATATATATATATATATATATATATATATATATATATATATATATATATATATATATATATATATAAACGAATCTCTTGAATTCCCTTATCTCCATTTATGAGCATCATCATATGATCCTACCTAACAATGGAGCTAGAGCCGAAACATCATCATGTGGCCTACTTGAGATATAATCTCCTTTTAGAATTCTTTGGAAACCACCCCACGCCCACCTTCGTTCTCCATTTCCGCTGGCATGTAACAGATCTGTAGCATGATTTTTTAGGTTTGCTTTCAAAATACACACTCACACTCATGAATCTAAAATGTTTACGGGACTAAAAAAACCGGAAATCAAATATGAATCATTTGTTCTTCAAATTGTTTTCTGAAACAAAAAAAAACCAAAAATCGATTCTGGAATTGATTTGCATATAAGTGTCATCCCCAGAAATTGATTTTTTTTTTGTGTGTTTATGTTTTTATTTTTTAAATCGATATGTGTGTGGATTTGAATTATTTTCAAGAAGGTGTGTGTTGATCTAAAATCGTTCCATCATCCTCCAGTCACCAACTCTCCATCGTCCTCTCATAACCTATGATTTGTGGGCATGCGTGTGTGTTTCTTTGTGGTGGTGGCTAGGTGAGACAAAAGATGAATATGATGATTTTGGTCTTAAGTTCTTGAGTTCTAGAAACAAAAAATAAAATCGATTTCAGATATAAAATCTGAGGATGAAAACACACACACACACATACCAAATCATATTAGCAAAATCATACCATGCTTCTTTCCACGAGTGTATGCAGGTAACCCAACAAACAAAATTATGGTAATATTTCTCCTATACTCGAATTGCAACACAAATAAAAAAAATGGTGAAGAACAAAGTGCTTTTTGTAGCTTCTTGATTACTATGTCATCTGGAAAATGGCGAAAGAAAAACAACTCAATCATTTCCCTCTTTCTAGGTGGAGTTCTTGATTACTAATTAAAAATGGTTCAATTCTCGTAAGCTTCTCCACCACATGTGTATATATGTGTATGTGTTTTAATTAATTGTATGTGTTCTTTTTAGGAAGAAGACGATCTTGAGAGAGAGAGAGAAGTGGTCCCTATATTTATTTATTAATAAAATATTAAATTAATAGAAAAAATTATTAAAAAAATATATCAGAAGGGCATTTTAGTCTTTTCAGTTTCTGAGAGACCAAAGCCACAAGCAACAACAGCCCTCTGCTTAGGAGTGTAGGAATCGATCACCAGGTTCCACCAATCCTTCGCGCCCAGTCGAAGGAGGTTCAGGGTGCACCTAACCTTCCAGTCCTCTGGACAGGACTAGGTGAAGAAACAACCCTCCACATCCAAAATCTATCTCATAGTTACAATCGAGTCCTTGACCCCGTCGAACTCTGGGGGCTTCGTGTTGCTGAAGTCCCGGTTTTGGAATGAACCTCCTCCTCGGTCTCCTGCAACAGTGACAACTATGGTGGATACAACAGTAGTAGTCTCGGTGAGGGCAACATAACGATCATCAAACATCTCAATCATCGCGGTCTTGATAGACCCGAACAACTCCGGAATAGAACCCTGGACAGCAGTAGCCACCTTAGTGGCAATCAACTCTCATATCTGATCATCAGTCAACCCCAACTTATCTTGGCCACTCGCTCCAGATCCAAAACCAGATCCTCTCGTGAACACCATACTGAAAAATGAACCAAAATATATATAAGAAATGCCACAATCTATACTGTTACGACCACCACAAAGAGACAAAACCCTCGAGTTTGTGACTTCCTTGCTATGCGTATGGATCCTATGTTTCCAGTAGTACGGGCCCATACTACCTGCCACACCTACCCGTATTTGT
Source organism: Lactuca virosa (assembly GCF_052849685.1). Lineage (NCBI taxonomy): Eukaryota > Viridiplantae > Streptophyta > Magnoliopsida > Asterales > Asteraceae > Lactuca > Lactuca virosa. Next base: position 77,288,697 of record NC_136426.1, read on the forward strand.
CTCAAATGATCATCACAAACTACCCGAAAAAAACCCACAACTAGGATACACATACATCCTATACTCTCTCTCTCTCTCTCTCTCTCTCGTGGCTAATCATCCCTCAACTGGCCTGCTACACCCATAATCACTCATGAAACTTCCACCAACCCTGCAGCCACTCATGCATGCTAATCATACATAATGTTGGATTCTATAGACAGTCGAATACTTGATTCTACCCTTAGCCCACAACCAAACAAGGAATAGGAAATAAGGCTAAACCAAACATTCTCAGGCTATATAATCTTAGTTATGTACAACTATGATGCACACACTAAGCCACTATAGTGATGATGTTAATTTCATCTAACATGTAAGAAGTTTTCCTAGGATATCAGGCAATTCTATCATGCAATTCCCAAAAATCCCTAGCCTACCACTAGCATGCAGTTCTACCATAAACATCATAAAAAAATAAATGTGTAGGTAACTTAGGGTGTATTTTCTTCCTGTGGTTGATCGTACACATCTCATCCTTCCTTGATTACTTTTGAAAACAATTTTGAAATCCATTTTGAAAAACTTTTATAGATCCTTATTTTGAGTGTCGATTCACAAAATGCTCATCCAATTGTCTCAAACCATAGCTCTGATACACACTTGTAACATCTCAAAAATCAAGGTAAAATTTTCTTTATTCAAAACCAACTAAAAACCATAAATGTTTACAAAACATAGTTTCCAAAGTGTCAAAATCATAAATCAGAGTATCCCAAAATCAAATCACATAAAAACTGAAGGATATGCATGATTAAGCCTTCACCTTGTCGCGATCAACTGAAGTACCTGAAACATAAAACTTAAACTATAAGCCAAAGCTTAGTGAGTTCCCCCAAATACCACACACAACCAAAATAATATACATAATGCATGTTGGGTCCACAGTCTCCCGACTGGATTACCCTGGCCTACAACCTCCCAGTTGGATTGCCACTCTGGACCACAATCTCCCGATTGGATTGCCATTGGCCTACAATCTCCCAATTGGATTGCCACCGAGTTTGTTGGCCGACATCACAAAGTAGTGTAGCCTCAACCCAAACCACACTATGTCGACATATGAAACAGATAAATATATAACAACAAACAAATAAACATGTAGATCTCATCAGATCACTACAACATAACAACATCCTAAACCAAGATATATAATCTACTGGGTCGGCATTGGTGCCTTCGACCCACAAGTACGGTGAGGAAGACTCACCTCACAGTCTGAAAGATTGTAGAAAAGAACATTGCTCCAAATGCCAACTCTATAGGTCACATATACAACAAACAGTGACCTAACCCTAGGTCAAAGGTCAAATTCAGAAAGTCAACAAGTCAAGGAATGCCAATCTGACTAAGTACGCCCTACGTACGCAGTCACTGCCCTGGGCGTAGTCGTGACTCCTCCAAACCACAAGTTTTAACCCCAGTACACGCAGTGTACCACTTGTTACGCCCATCGTACTCCGAATGGACCAACTCTTAATCATTAAGTGCTTATTTCTTAAATACCTTTCATCCAAATTCAGATCTAGACCCAAAACATCATTCTAATTTATAAAGTTTCCAACCTTATGACTTTCCATGTCTAGAAAAGATCCAAAAGCTAAAACCCTAACTTATTATTCCATTAAGGCATCATAACTCTTGCATGGATGGGATAGAAGGACTAAGATCACATTTTTATGTTTCCTAACACCTAAAAACGTCTGAAAGAACAACTCTTCTGGTTAGAATAATCCATACTCATGAACACCAAGCTTATGGGAAAAAATGAACACAAAACTCAAGGCTAACAAGATCTAAGCAATAACTCATCAAGTTTTAGACTTTATACCTCCAAGGGATGCTTAAGGGTGAAACACTTCTCGATCCAAGATGCCTTGATCTTCCGAGATGATTTCCCTTCCTTTTTCTTCCTTCAAGAACACCAAAATACACTCTCAAGCTCAAAATGGCTCACACAAAGGATTAAGGTTTGATAGAGACGAATTTGGGAGATGGAGGCTGATGAAGGAAAAGGTATTGAGAGGTTAATGATGCTTCAATATAGATCAAACCCTAAAAATTAAGGTTTGCACTTATGCCACGTACGCCCAACGTACACACAAAATCATACGTCCCTTTTTAAAGTGGCTAAGGGACCAACTTTGCAACAAAATTTCATACCAAGGGTAGAAATGGAAAATACCTACACAATGAGTGTTACACTTCCTTCAAGAACACCAAAAATACACTCTCAAGCTCAAAGATGCTCACACAATGAATTAGGGTTTATAAGGGACGATTTGGGAGGTGGAGGCTGATGAGGGAAAAGGTCTTGAGAAGTTAATGATGCTTAAATAGGGCCCAAACCCCAAAAATTAGGGTTTGACCCCCAACCACGTACGCCCTACGTACGTTTAAGTACACCCAACGTACTCAACATATCACGTGTTTGAGTACGCCCAACGTACTCAACATATCACGTGTTTCTCACTTAAATGACAATGAGACCAATTTGCAACAAATTTCATACTTAAGGGCCAAAAATGAAATTAACTGAGCAAAGGGGTGTTACAATTCTCCCCGACTTAAATTAGATTTCGTCCTTGAAATCATTCCTTACTACACCCTAGGCCATTCGGACAATCATTCCAAAATCCCGATCCGAACTAAGAAGTCGACTCATACATGCGATTGCCTTCCCATACTACAATCAAACGCAATCTTATTGGAACTCACATACCCTGACGAGTAATGAATCCTTCACCCACTAACTTAACCAATGAGGAATAACCATCACTCCTCTGCCCAAAATCTAGAAATCTAATACCTTGTCTGACTCCCAAGCAGGTAAAACCATCTCGAAACACAGTCAAAATGACTTCACTTCGTAACCCGAACCATACGGATCCCTTCCGACCCCGAATTATCTCAATGATACCACTAGAAAACACAACATCTGACTATTCACCGTTGTTGAATCCTCCACTTGGAAACAAAGGCGATTCCCAACATGATTCTCGGCTAAATAACTGTTGTAGTGGAGCACGCACAACGTCAACATATTCCACAAACTCCTTTCAACCACTTCAAAATCCATGCATCTTATAAGGAAAAATCGAGAGATCACACAAAAACCCACAACTGCCGACAAACAACCCAATAAGTTGAAATTACTTAATCGCAATGACTATCTATCTCTCTCTAACTAAAAACCCCAACTTTCATTGAGAACCACACAACCGAGAACTCTCAAAACTACAACCACAACCAAATCCATCAATATACTTCCCGGAACCAGAAACCCATCAATTCTAAACTTCAGAAACTATACTCTAAGACTGATGATCATCCGTTCGTCGAACCTCTCCTTAGTCCCTGACTAGGAACACCACTAAAACATGTGAAAAAATACCCAAAACATATCGATCCCAAATTTCGCACAATCCCAAATTTAAAAGTTGTGCCCAAAACCTTAAATATACACTTGACTTCCCGACAAGCCATCATCAACCCATTGCTCCCACGAGCATAATGATGGTCCATCCAAAAATTTCACATTGCATCCAAATCCCTTATTAGCTCAAGTGTACCTCCACCTGAAAAATTACTCGATACATTCATAACGAACTTCATAACTCGAGATTCCATAACCGATACCCAACATTGGTAACCAAACTCCTAATAAAACAGCCAGAATTCAAATGTGGTTCATAATGCAAACACTCCAAAAGAGACTTCTGGTGCATAACTTTACTCCAGATAACCATTAACTACCCACATGATCCAAACCAGCTAGTCACTAAGTCTCCCGACTTCCACAATGCACTAACACCCAAACATTCCAAGTAAACCAATGATTCGAGACCTAAGAGTCTCAATCAAATGACTACCAGGTCCCACCCACATGAATCATACAACCACTGGTTCACGATACATCGTGACACCTACTCACCTCTAAACGATAAGCTCATTGTACTATGTCGATATTGTCGTCATCCAATCAATGGCCTGAAGACTCACGACCATCACTACGAGGGCCTAAAGATACCCAACCATCAATCCACCGACTTGCAGGAACCCAATCAACATCCCTCTCAATGCTAACCAAACATAAATATGGCCATACCTTTCCATCACGCACAATTCTTTTCATAGTACAGGCGGCTACCAATGCAAAATCAGGTGAAAATATGGTCGCACACAACCAAAGAATGAGATAGGAGGTTTCACTTTTGTTCCAATTAAGTTCTACAAACCAATTAAGCACCATGCCAATAACTCGAGTTAAGTATTCTCATGTTATCTTATTTAACCTACATATATCCCCAAGGGAAGACATGTAACCAACCCTAGATCTACTGCACTACTTCTTCCTCACTACCCTTACCCATCGGGTGTGGTATCAGTAGATCTAACCGAGATGATGAACCTCAACCTCTAATAGAAACATCCTCATGAATGGCCGAAACTAAGATCCCACACCTTGATTGAAACTGAACAGATCCTACCAATACACAACTAGCTCGATAAAACTTCCAAAGCCATTAGAAATGTTGTCAAAACCCTGGTCGGGTCAATCTAGCTACCACTCCTGCTGACGCGACACAACAAAATTTGGATTCTACGCATATCCAAATCCACACCTAAAAACTAATCAATGTTGCCGCAACACCCGAACTTCCAATAACCAAGGACATCTGCCAAATTCGGGCGTGCTATAACTAATAATTTCACAACCAACCATTAAGGGTACCGTACCCAGAAACCAAAATGTATAATGTACAGATCTTGACAATAGGTTGACGTATCCATTGAACTCCAACTGATACAACTCTAAACTTACAAAGAACCTCTGCTATTGACGATGAACGAAAAGACCAACGATCGAGAGTGCAATGACAATTAATCCATTGATCCAATACACTACTGGACAAAGCCCAAAAAAGACTAAACATACCAAACTATAAAACTGATCGACTGATCAACAACTGCCCATCCTAGACTATAGATATCAATCTATATAACAAGCTGACAAATCCCACAACAATCGATATTCAACCTGAGTGACCCAAATGTCACTTGACCTATTCCTCGATGTTCCCAAAAGGAACCACTGGCCACAATGAGCTCCTTGTCCAACAGATTCTTACCGCGAAGACGACTCTTGCCTTCCTGAACACATACATCTGATGGCAACTTGCTCTGCACCTCCGTATTGACCAAATCTTGAACCGAAGTTTTGCATACCCGAACCGCAAATCGATATGACCTATTCTTATGAAACCATAACTTGAACAAATCGATGATTCTTCGAGCAGAATATCCAACTCTCCCCCACTTAGGGTTCGAACTACCACTAAATGACATTGCAAATAGACCAAAACTCAAACCGGATCACCCAGATATATATCATTCCCTGGCACTTGGAATGTATAACACCACATAAGATGATATTCCAGATAAAGACCAAGAAAACTCAAATAGAGTCTGAATCTAAGATGGAGACCTCGGGAACTCCCCAATCATGATTGTTTCTATCATCAAGAATTCCATGCGGATGCACAAGCAACAATTTTGACAGTCCATTCATAACACCAACTTCCTATCTAGAACTAAATATACTACCACACTGTTCGCCTGAATATCCCCAACCATCAATTCATCGCGATAATCATTCATGAATACAAAAGGTATCATTCTCATAGTCGGGATACATCAGAGACAACAAAAGTTTTCGCTCCCGATTCACTTCCTTGGAGCCATCATCTAGCACCTGACATGCCTAAATCCAAAGAAATCAGACCGTCGATCTCATCTCAAGGAAACCATACCACAAGAGTCCTCTTGTGTATTTCCACACTGCTATACTGCCGCCAAAAAATGCAGCCATATAGCCCCATGTTGGATCTCCATCCCAACTCTAAAAATCACATGTGCTCTCTTTCTCTCTCTCTCTCTCTCTCTCTCTCTCCTATGAATACAAAAAGTTGAAAGAACATAGCCTCTACCGAAGATAATGACATTCTGATCCACCTGCCAATCACTCAGCCTCCGGTTGCATTTCTTAAGCTAATCATAACAATCGCTTCTTTCTTGAGTCTCGCGACTCAACTGGCACTACCTCGAGCAAGGCTCTCGAGACCTCAAAATCAAGTAACTCACCTAGGTTTACACCATTCAAACCCATAATGACATTGACACTAAAGCCCAAACAAACACCAGACTCGTCCTTAGCATGAACAACCATAACCAAAAGATCGATAGATACATAAACATGTCACGAATCATGGTATCAACCATGCTATATACCCTCAACCAGCTCCTTAGAATCCTCGTGAATTCCCTCGATTCGAGTATGTATCTTGTGCTTCCAGTACTACGGTCCTAATACTAACTTTGACAGCTATCCATACGTTCCTCAAAAAGCATCCCGAGTCCTCTAAATCACCTACTCATAATGATACTCCTAATACCCGCTAAACAACGTAGCAACCACACTAAACCACTTCCTATGCTCTCCTAGGATCCCACCTTACCCTACCACCAGCTGCTGAAAAACCCTTATTAATGTCAGCTAACCACTTCTTGAATACAGTTACAAGCAACAAAACTTAAATAATCTTTCGACTAAAAGACCCAACCCTACAACAGTTAGACTCAAACAAGAGCTGCGCAATAAAGCCGAATCAATCATTCTAAAATTATTTAACCTTTACAGTATGTAACTTAACATATTCATTTAATAGTTAACTCATATAAATATGAGTCCCACAAAGCACAAAGTAAGCAACATTCAAGTAGTGAAACCATCTGGCACTAAGACACCATAAAATCAGGTAGATCCTTACAAGCAAATTACGGATCACTAGGCCCACACATCAAGGGTAAACATATATCTTGTATCTACTCTCTAAAGAGTGGCTAATCATTCCTCATGATGGAATGGTATAACTGTACTCATTCATAAAACTTCTACCAACCCTGCAACCACTCCTACATGCTAATCATACATAACGACGGATTCTATAGACAGTTGAATACTTGATTCTACCCTAAGACCACAGCCAAACAAGGAACATGAAATAAGGCTAACCAAACATTCTCAGGCTATAGAACCTTAGTTATGTACAACTATTATGCACACACTAGGTAACTACAGTAATGATGTCAATTTCATTTAACATGCATTAAGTTCTCCTAGGCTATCAGTCATCATACATCAGACAATTCTATCATGAAATTCTTGAAGATCCCTAGCCTACAACTAGCATGTAAATCTATCATAAACATTATAACAAATAACAGTATGGGTATCTTAGGGTATACTTTCTTGCTCCGACTGATCATACATATCTCATCCTTCTCTGGTTAATTTTGAAAATAGTTTGGAAATAAATTTTGAAAACCTTAAAGATTTTATAGTTTGATTCTAGATTCACATGAGTGCTTATTCAATTCACTCAAACAAGGGCTCTGATACCAACTTGTAACATCCCAAAAATCATGATAATTTTTTTTTTCATTTTTCAATTAAGGTAAAATCATTGTTTCCAATCAAAACCCAAGTAAAAAACAAATGTCAAATACAAATATCCTAAAATTAGAGTATCATAAATCTCCAAAACATGTCACTGAAGGATGTATACAACCACACCTCTATCTTGCCCTTATCATCAGAAGTACTTGAAACATAACACTTAACCCGTAAGCCAAATCTTAGTGAGTTCTCCAAAATACCACCATACAAACATAACAGCGTGCATACATGAGCCTTCAGCGTGACTGGACCGTATCGTAGGGCCTATAGCCTATCTGGACCGCTCTCCGAGCCTTCGGCCTGACTGGACTGCCTCGCAGGGCCTACAACATATCTGGCCCGCTCTCTGGGCCTTCGTCCTAACTAGATTGCCTCGTAGGGCCTACTAGGGGATGAGAGCGGGTCCAAACCCGGACCGGTAGACCAGGACCCGGAAAACCCGGAAACCGATTAATGATATTTTGTAGGATCGGAAACCAGATCGGTATATAGGAACCAGTTCCGGGTAAGGTACCGGGTAAAGTGGGTCTAGAACCGGAAAACCCGGTAAAACCAGAATTGTTTGGTAATTACTTAGTGGTTGAACTTTGAAAATTTTCAATTTTGATATCCCAACTTCAGGGGACTGTAAGTTATTGAATATTAAACCAAAAATGAAAAAATTATAGTCTAAAATCATGTACAAACTCTAAACTACACGTTGCAAAAAAACTCATGATAATTCGACTTCAAACAAATTAGATACACATGTTTTAATATTTCACAGAATACAAAAATAAAGCTGAAAAACAGAAAATTCGCAGCTTTCATATCCCGACTTTGGGAGACTATAAGTTAACGAATATGAAACCAAAAATGACAAAATTATAGTCTAAAATAATGTACAAACTCTAGACTACGCAGGTTTGACCATGTAACACTTGAAGTTGGTAATTTTCACATTTAATCTATATTTTAAAAAGTTAGCAATTTGGTCCTTATGGCTAGTACGCGTGGCATACTCTATGCGTACGCTTGGCGTACTAGCTGAAATATGATTGCAGGCATCGACAACGTATGCTGGGCGTACGCTGGCCAGGGACAAACCCTAATTTTTAGGGTTTGTGCCCTATTTAAGCATCATTAACCCACCTCTTGGACATTTTAGACCAGCCTCCACATCCTCAAACCCTAAGTTCGTCCCTTAGCCTTTGTGTGGTGCTTTTGAGATATTCTGAATCATTTTTGGAATGTTTTGTGCATCTTGAAGAGGAAGGAGAAGATTGAAGACTCATCCTTTGGAGAAGAGCTTAAAGATCCAGCTTTAACTCCTCCATTTCGTGGCTTTTGAGGTATAAAGTTCATAGCTTGATAACTCATCGAATATATCTTCTTTTGGACTTGTTTATGGTTATTTTGGTCCCTTTTGGTTACTCCTTGTGAGCTAAGGCCATTTCTGGAGTTTAACCTTTTAGATATGGACATATTAAGGGTTTCTTAAGCATAAAGATGCAAACTTTATGGTGTTTATGGACCCATACATGTGTTAAGTCATTTGTTAAGCTCTTTTGAGCTCTAGAGCCTCATTAAGCCATGCATGCACGTAAAGTTACCAACTTTACGTGATCAATCATATTTTGGGACCAGATCTGAGAGTATGGAATAGGGGCTGAATGGATTAAGTGCTTAATTGTTATGGATGGCCAACTGGTGAGTACGCTGGGTGTACCAAGCTAGTACGCTGCACGTACTAGCCCAAGGACATGTACGTTGAGCGTACGAGCTGAGTACGCCCCGCGTACTCAGCAGATGGGCTTCGAAAGTTTGTGCTTCTTGGCTTTGGGCCATGTTTGGAATATAGGTGAATAGGGCCTTGTTGGGCCATTAGGTTTATTTTGGGATGATTTTTTTATTTTGGGTTCACTTGGATGAAGGCCCACGAAGAGACTTGGGCCCAATTTGGAAAATTGGGCCAGAATTAGGCTTTGGGTGACCATTTTGGAATTGGGCCTTTTAGTGTAGTTGGTTTGGGCCTTGGCCTTGGACCAAGCTAGGTAAAGGGTAAAATGGTCTTTTTACTTTAATTTATACTGGTGGTTATGGATTGGAATCCAATTATTAATTGGATGTTATTTTATGATGATAGCGCGGGGATTTTTAGACCAGCAGCTAGAGATTTATCTGTGAGATTCAGCAGTTTGAAGTGAGTCTTCCTCACTATGTTTATCGGGTCGAAGGCACCAATGCTAACCCATGGTTTGTTATGTTAGGGTGCTAGATGTCTACGTGACTCTTATATGTGTATGTATGCTTAGTGGGCAGGGCCCAATGGGTAATGTGTATACCATTACTTGTTTTATTTGTGTGTTTGTATGCTGGACGGGACCCGCTGTGAGAGTTAGGGCGAGGCCCGTTATACTCGGTGGGCGGGGCCCGTTATGCTAGAGTTAGGGCGAGGCCCGTTATGCTAGTTAGGGCGGGGCTCGTTACACTCATCGGGTGGGGCCCATTATATGTTTGATATGTTTGGTATGTGGTATTTGGGGGAAACTCACTAAGCTTCGTGCTTACGGTTTTCAGTTTATGTTTCAAGTACTTCTGGTGCAAAAGGGAAGAGCTCAGGGTGATTGCAGTGCACACACGATATAGTTCTGCATGTTATAATAACTATGATAATTTGTGATGTTTTGATACATTTGATCCTTTTGAGACTTATGTTGATGTTTTGGGATAATGTTTTATTAATTGAAAAATGAAATTTATGGGTCTTATTTTTGGGATGTTACAGACCCCCAGCCACGTATGCCCAATGTACTCAACAGATCACACGTTTCTCACTTAAATGACAATGGGACCAATTTGCAACAGATTTCATACTTAAGGGTCAAAAATGAAATTACCTGAACAAAGGGGTGTTACAGTGAAGTTGGAAATTTGAAAACATTACCTGTAAGAGATTTTATGGTTATGATCTGTAAACAATTTCACTGAATAAATCATCTGATATCTTCATATGTTTATTATTTTCCCATTACATCAATAGTGTTGGAGTTGGTGGTCATATACTTCTTACATGTCTTAGTAAAGAGGATGCTAAAGCAACTATTTCTATTTTTTGTCAGAGGTTACAAACGTGGATTGAACTTACCTAATTTTCCCTTACAAATGTTTGTTTTTGTTGATGTTCTTTGTCTAATTTCGTCATTTGCTAAACATGCAGACACCTGAAATCCTGGAGTTGTCAAAGATGATAAAGGAGAATGTAAAAGAAGATGATCAAAATGGTAATTTCTTTGTGCCTTGGTCTTTATGGTCTTCTTTTTATCTAAGTCGGGATTCGATTAGATAAAATGAGATTCATATTTTATGGTTTTTATGGAAATTGTGAAAATAGATTGCAAATTTGATGATTTTCTTAGTTAAAGATGATTAAAAAAAAGTTGGTGTTGATAGTTTTTTGTGGTCTACCTCTGTTCCTTCGGATTTTACATTCAATAATTTAGTTTTTGTTGCTTTCAGATGAAGTTATTACATAAGCGAGGTGACAGTTGAGTTTCGTGAAAGTCAGGTAAAACCCCTTTTTTTTATTTGTGTACAAACCCTTTTCCCTTTGTTGCTGTTTTTTTGTTCTTATCTGTTGCTTGCCTACATGTTTATTGGTTTATTTAAGCATAAAATTTACAATTTTTGTTGATTTAATTCTCTAAATAATTTCTTATAAGGTTAAATAAACTTTATCTATTTTACAAGTAATGAACTATTCATTGAATTTGTTTTAGGTTTGACCATTCAGTTAAGTTAGGATTGACTCATATGTTGTTATGAGTTTAATTAAGTGTAATAGGTATACATGAGCAACAAGTTTTAAGTTGCGCTTTATATGAAAAAACTAAGCTTAATTGTGTTGTACTTTATATCGAATTTTCCTGCGATACAACAAAGTAAAGGGATTGGGTGGTTGTAATCTATATGATTGGAAAATGGGTATTTCTTGAATTATGTTTCCACTAAAATTTGGAGGAACTCTTGATATGGATCTTATTTAATAGACAAAACTAATTGCTTACTCTTAAAATCGTCTGACATTTACTTACGATGGTATACGGAATTTTGTGTCGTTTTTTACAGTACATAATCTTGCTATAGTAGAATGGAACTATAATGGCTTCACCTTCTTGCACGAAATTCTTGGGGTACTCTTTTTTTTTCACTGATGATTAGTGAAGTTTATGATTTTCCTATAAGACTCATGTTGTTCCTTCACGAGTTTTTATCTTTAATTCGTTTACATCTTTGCTGCAGGTGCTCATGTAAATTAAAGCAAAAGGTTTGAAAATGTCTGTATTTTTTCCTCATTTCTTACTTTTGTTCACAGTTACCTATATGTGTTTAATCTTATTCAGCTAAATGCAACTCTTTTTTCGCCTGTTTATTTGGAAGATGAAGGTCAGCTTATGTGGGCTTTAAAATTTTAAAGATACTTATACAGTTCCACTTGATGTTTCTTGGTTGATGATAAAGGTTATTGAAAGCTGTTTATGTTCTTTTATTTGACAATAAAACGAAAAAGAGTATTGCCATCTTGGATGTTGGCTGACCATGAGAGAATTGATGTAACACGTTATGTTTCCAAAATCGATGTATTGTGTGAACTGAAATTTTTTATGAAAATTTATGCTTCTACTGTTTTGACAAATTGTTCACTACCTTGGCCAACATTCATTCAAACCCATGCCATCGACCTGAGGGACCTTCACTAGTTTATTGTAAATCCACTTATTTAACATTAATTAAACAATTTATAATCATTATTAGAAAAAAATGAAAGTTATGAAAGTTTCAAATGATTGCGGTGAAAGAAAAAAATTACTCTTTTATAATATAATATGATATGATTATTGATAATTTTCAATACGACGGATGTGAAAATGAAATGTTCTTTTAATAACTATCTATATCTAATCTAAAATAAACCTTGTTCATGCCTTTAAAATTGGATGAATCATTAAAATAATGGTTAAGAATAGAATCTAATGTTTACTTTTTTACTTGCTTGCATGCTTTTTACACCCAAATGATCATCGATTTCCACATTTCACTCTGCATCTTTAAGGCAACTTTCGGATAGATATTGTAGTGATGAACATGTTAGATAATAATATCTTGAAAGAAGGTTTCAAGACAACTTTTGGATATCGACTAATCCCTACTATGCCCATAAAGCTATGTCTCGTGTTTTAAAGTCTAGTTACAAACGAACCTTCATGATCATAATTTACAATGACAGAATAGTATCAGGATTTGAACATTAGTCAATGAGTTATTCATTATATCTCAGTGATGGATCCAAAAAAAAAAATCAGGGGTTGCACAAATTTTTAGGGGGTTGCACTATTAGAAAAACTCGTTCTGAAGAAATTTTTCGTCACTAAATCGACGAATTTACACTAAATTCATAGTTATCAGACTTTATGATGGATTGCTGATGGTTTAGTGACGGATTTGTGATGGATTTCCAACGGATTTGTGACGGATTTTTTAAAAAAAAAACACTAAATTAAATTTGTTGGAAAAAATTGAGGGGCAGTTCGGGCTACATAGTAGCTCCGCCCTCTCATATTTTCCACATATTTTACCAAAGGGAAACAACTCAAATGGTTAACTTTTATTTATTATTTAGTTAATCAATTTATTTGCTTAATAGCTCTATGATTATAAAATATTTTTATTAAAATTATATATATTAAATGACACGTGATTAACAACATGGCATTCAATAAAGTAGTTTTGATCGGGGATGGCTGCATTAATGAGATGAATTGGACCATTCTAATAAAGTTTGTTACGAATAAGGAAAATTTGACATTAGCTGGAGATTTGGTGGCAAAAGTGTGATAACAAATCGTTGAATATGCTTAAATCATTAAATGATATTTTTCACTATTTTTTTTTTCATTTCACATCGTCATTTACGTGACAATTCTTTAATTTCTTTTCAGGTTTTTATAAAAAATTAGAAATCAACAAAATTTTATTTTGTTGATTTAATAAAAATTAACATCTTTTTATTTGTTTACTTTTTAAACTATTTTGTATGTATTTTTTTGTGATGACTTGAAAATGTAACGAACTTTCAACTTTGTTTATATTTAGTCACTGTATTTTTTTTTTTTTTGATTTACCCATGATTTATTTGAAATTGTTCATATTTTACTATTTGGTAAATGTGAACAATTTCAAATAATGCATGAGTAAATCAAGCATGAAAAAAGTTCAAGGACTAAAGATGAACATAATAGAAAATTTGTTACCCTTTCAAATTAATATCTCATAAATAAATTCTTTTACCTTGGTAAATCATAGTGTTATGTTCTCTATTTTAGGACTTCTTAATAATTTTGATTATATTATTTATATGAGTGTAGAGTTTAATTTTTAAGATTTAAATAGTATATTGGCTTTCACTACAAGATTTAAGGGTGTAAAAGGCGATATATGTTGTCGCCAAAGGTATCAAGAGTTGCTGCAATTACCTTTAGTAGTGGCTCAGCCGCACCACCCAGAGTGCGAGCCACCTGAGAAGCAAGTTATTACGGCAAGCGGATGGAGTAGTATGGAGCCAAGGAGCAAGGTAGTAGATAAGATAGAAGAAGGGGTCAGGCTCCCGGTGGAGCAGAGGATACGGTTAGGATAACGAACTTGAAACGCGGAGCCCGAGTATCCGGCGAGCGAGTGGTTAGTGGCCAATAACGCCCTAGTTGATGGCATTCCTCTCTGCGGCTGTCACTTGAGGAACCACGGGGAACTCCATACAAAGCAAACAAGTCTTAAGGATGAGACGCCCACGCAAGGACCTCAATTGTCCTTAGGATGTCGAACCAAGGGCCTATGGAAGTCGGGGCTAGCCCCAAGCCGCAACTAATATGCCATTGACAATGCTTCGTTGAAACTCTCCCATCCTTATATCTCTTGATATATGTAACGTTCCAAAAACCATAGTAAAATTTTCCATTTTTAAACAATGAATAAACCGCTTTTCCATAAAACATAATCACCAAGACATAGTTTCACAACCATATCATAAAATCAGATTATCAAAACACATAGTATCTCTCAAAACATATCGACAACTGGATGAGGTGTATAGTTATGACTTTGCCTTGCCCCGATCTTCAAAAGTACCTGAAGTATTTAAATCCACTATTGTAAGCCAAATCTTAGTGAGTTCCCCCAAAATACCCTACTCAACAATACACATACAATGCATGCACACCAGGCTTACAACACAGTGTTGGACTGCCTCCTGAGCCTACATCCTATGGACGGACCGCTCTCCTGTGCCTACGATATCAACTGGACCACTCTCCTGAGCCTACAGCCAGAGACCGAACACAAACACTAAAGGTAGGGGCAGAACATATCTATATATCCTTTTTCTAGTTAACAATGATGATATTTTTTGATATTTTAAATATTTTCAAAAATATAATTTAAAAAATTAGAATTGATTACATGTTTTATACACTAAACAAACCATATAAATATACTAAACAAACCATATTAAATATCATCAGAATTCATATGTACTATGAAAATAAAAACAATTATCAATAACCACAAATAATATATAATATAAAATAAGGCAAAATATCTTTGTATAAACAATTAGGTTGAGAAAAATGATATACCACACAATTTCAAAGTTATGATTCGGTCGATGGAGAAAGTTAAAAGCGTGGGCAAGAACACAAACGAGAAATAAGGTTGTGAGAGGCCGAGAACTAACCGTCGACAAATAATGTGAGGACGGATGTGAGTCGGAGAGGGCGAACGACGTGAGGCGGAGAGCACAACACAACATGATTTAGGAGAGATTAATGGCGAGTTGTGGCCGAGAAGTAGTGGAACAGACAATGAGCAGAGAGCCGGAGATGGCCTAGCTCTTCGACGCTGGTGGTTTTTTAATTCTTCACAATCTTCTCCGATTTTACGTTTTTACCAATTTGATTTAACATCTATTTTTACTTATTTTTATTATTTTGTGTAACTTCTTCTCCGTGAACTACATGATCCACATTGTATATAATTTCTTTGAGAATTTATGGAATTTATGCTCCTATATTCTTGGGTTGAATGATTCTATCGGATCCACTTATTATTTAGTTTTCTTTTTCTCCAGATTTTTTGGATTAATATTACACATTACCTGTAAAAAACCCAGTTGGACCTATAATCTGCTCACCTAAAATATTAGTTGGTTTTGTGAACTCTTTCTTCAACTAATCGATTGGTCCAACTAATAGTATAAGAGTCTCCTTTTTGAATTCTTCATTCATATAGAGATTATAGATAGTAATAAGGCAAAAAAAAAAACAGGGGGTCATGGCCTCCCATGACCCCTTAAGAGTTTCTCCCCTGCCTACAATATTTAGATGGACCCCTCTCTTTGGGTCTACATTAACAACTGAACTGCCTAGGTATCTTAGCCTACAAAACAGAGCAGGACCACCCCAACCCAACCACGATATGTCAACATATTCAAACAAATAATAACCAAAAAATACAGGTAATCATAACGGATCTACCAATCTAACAGATCACTACAACTTATTAACATCCTACACACAAAGGATACATACTGCAATACAAAAGTATAGTGAACAAACTCACCTTACAGACGAGCACACAAAACAACGACTCACATAAAAGTATAAACTGGAACTATGAACCACCTATACATCAATGAGATACAAATCCTTAATCTACAGTCTATAACACTCACGTTGACCAAAAGTCCATTTTATCAAAAAGGTCAACTTGGTTGGCCACCATGTCGTGGCTAAGCATATGCCACATCATGGTAGTCTCACGACAAAACAGTCGCGGGAAACAATCCACCACGTCGTGTTGAGCATGTCAACACATCATGGAATTGTCCTTGATAACTTAATGGATTAAGCCCTTAATCCATCAAGCCTGTAACGTCCCATTTTCACATCAAAAATTTTCATTTTTAATTAAGGTAAAACGGCTCATTTTTAGAATACAAGTTAAGAAAACCAATTGTTCCAAGGCACATTGTTTAAAATCAAAGTATTATACTAAATGCAAAATCTTCATTGTTGCAGATGAATGTGTACAGTCACACCTTCGCCTTCCCACGATAATCGATGAACCTGAAAACAAGAACAGTTGGGTAAGCGTGAAGCTTAGTGAGTTCCCCCAAAATAGCCCACACATCAAACATACAAGCATACATATCGGGTTTACAATCATCAGTCTCGAATACCCCAGGTATGTTAGCCTGCTGGCTCAACCTAACCATTCCTCCTGAGCCTCCGTGCCTACGGCTTACAGTCGGCCTGCAACTGGTATCTTGGTCTACAGCACACAGCAGGACCGCCTCAACCTCATCCGCCACAATATGTCGACATATAAACAATCAAAATCAAGTAGGCACATAAATACAGGAAATTACCAATCATACAACTCACTATCGCCTACTAGAACCCTCACAACACAGTGCTCCGCTACCCGCAAACCTCTAAGGAATGCATAGCCATATGTAACTAGAGGTGAGATAGCCACCCGAACAGATGATCATACTCTAGAGCCACAACCAAACAAAGAACATGCAAGAAAGCTTAGATCAAGAGTTCTCAAGCTATCCTACATGACTACCTACAACCCCTAGGCACTCCTCTAGATAATGATCAGCCTACTGGTACTTAAACCAGCATACCACTTCTCATATATCCTAACATACAAGGATATATATATATATATATATATATATATATATATATATATATATATATATATATATCCAAGGAATGCATAACTATATGTAAGTAGAGGTGAGATAGCCATCCGAACAGATGATCATACTCTAGAGCCACAACCAAAAAAGGAACATGCAAGAAAGCTTAGATCAAGAGTTCTTAGGCTACCCTACATTACTACCTACAGCCCCTAGGGCACTCCCCTAGATGATGACCAACCTACTGGTACTCAAACCAGCATACCATTGTTCTTATATCCTAACATACAAGGATATATATATATATATATATATATATATATATATATATATATATATATATATATATATATATATATATATATATATATATATAACTGATCACTACCACACAACAACATCCAATACACGAGGATACATAATAATAATCTAGTGGGCCAACAGTGGTGCCTTCGACCCACGGGTATAGTGAGGAAACTTCACATCAATCAGAAAGCTCAAGGATACTGCATCACACTTACTTTCTATATTGATTGCTCCCGCGAATCCACTAACACCAAAACCAGGTAGAACCTTAATCAACAGCCTAAAAACCGTCAAGTTGGACCCCACGGGTATATTTGGACCCGATGGTCAAAAAGTCAACGATCAATGGTCAACAAAAGTCAAATTCAACTTTAGCAGGATAATGACATGCGCAATCAATATACGCGGTGCGTAGTGGTATGCCATGCGTACTTAGAGTATGCCCTGCGTACTATGCTGTTAAGCCATTTCTGTTTTTAGCTCTTAATTCATAAATACCAACCATCTATTGCTCAAATCTGGTCCTAATAAACGTCTAGAATGATAAAGTTCCTAAATTTATGCCTTTTCATGGCTTAAAATAGAACAATACTAAATCCCAAGTCTAAAACACACCCGAATACCCAAATATTCATGCATGGAAGGATGAGGGTGACCAAGCTCCGATTTTTATCACTCTACAAGCTCTGAAATGCTAGAAAATGCCAGGAGTAGCTCATACTCACTAGACCCAAGTTCAAGGGACAAAAAACTCATAAAACCCATAACAAGCTAGATCTATCTAATGAATCAACAAGGTTCAGGGTTTATACCTCCTGGAGGATATTGAAGAAGAGTGGAGTCTAGATCTACAATCCTTGGACATCCCAAGCACACCTTCAAAGACCTCCTTCTTCTCAAAACACACAAGGAAATCCTCAAATGCTTCAAAATCCTCACAAGCTGGCTAGGGTTTTGAGTTAGAGGCTCAAAAGGGTGGAGGCTGATGATAAGAAGGACCTTAAGGGGTTAGAGTCCTTAAATAGGGCTCAAAACTCCGAAACTAGGGTTTTTACTATATGCAGCTATGCCCTGCATAACATACGCAACGACCTGCGTAGCCCACTAAAAACGTGTCCCACCCTTCAGCCACTATGCCAAGTGGACCAAGTGTACGCCATGCGTAGTGCCAAACTATCTAATTACTTTTATGTTAACACATGTCGAACTAAAACCTTAGTCCATGCAAGAAACCCGACATATAACCTTTCCATTTCTACCCATTAGTCCTACACATCAAGGGTTTAGATATCACAACCAACATTATCAACCTTCAATAAGGTCTAAACTTTACTTATTTAAGGACCAAAGCCTTTACATGATGGACTTTTGGTCCATAACCCTGAATTAAGAAATGACCTGAAATCGGGTGTTACAATTCTCGATTTCTTTTTTGAAATCAGTTCTCGCTTCCACTCTTGAAGTAACCTCTTTTGGTTCCTTCAAAACTGACTCCTTCAACGCGGGCTGAGATCGCTGAAATGCCAACATCTGAAACCATCGCCACCAATGACTCCAACTCAATCTCAAGTCAAACCAAGCAGAGACTCTCAAACCAAGCAGAGAATCCAAGATCTGAATCATCTTTATTGCAACATCTTTCAAACAGTCGACCATCTCTCGCTAATTCTGCCAACCCAAAAATTTTGTGATACCATGCGGCTTGAAGAAAAAGTCTTCACACAACCTCCTTAAACCATGACAGAAAGAACCCACTTCCTTATCCAAAACCTAAGATCCCGAGGTCTTACAGAACCTTCAGGTAGACACATCCATCCCATTTGTTACCCATGCTAACCAAAACTTACAGACCTGATTCGACCAAGGTATCCTGGCCTTGCGCCGCTCATCGAATATCCAAAATAAGGACTACATCCTACCCCATAGCTGACCACCTCACACATCAACGCACCAGCGGTAATTCTTACAGAAGCCCAACACACAAGGCTAAACCAACCTTTCCACCAACTATGCTGACCGGAAATCTGCTGATTCGATCGGTCATAGACCTTCTCAGCCTAATGTCGTTAAGCTAACCTCACATATAAATGCACCAACACCACAAAAACCAAGCGATCACATACTAAACTAGACCATGCTACTACTCGACTCTAACAACTCTTCTCTGCTATCCAATGACAACACTCGGGCTTACCCCCAATTCGCTAACCACTAATAGCACTCGGGCTTACCCCTGATCCGCTAACCAATAACTGTACTCGGGCTTACCCCCGATCCAATAACCAATAACTTCACTCCCAGTGTAACATAATGTACACCGAATCTACAAGACTTAACAAACCCTACCATGCCTTTGGGCCATGACTTAGGCTTTCAAGTCCCAATCAAACAAGAACAGACAAGGAAGCCCTCCTCACAATCCTTAACCTGGGCTCCTAACACACTGGAGTCTAAAATTCAAGGACACCCTACAGATTACTATTACAACTAAAACTAAGACGACTCAAAAGGAAATTCAAAAGCTGATGATGAACCCAATGCGAAATAAGAAGATTAAGCAGTTGCGCAAAAGTCTCGAATTGGAGAAATCTGGTTGGGAACTGAAGCTTGGCATAAGGTCTTTCTGCTGTGTTTCTACTCTCTCCCACTTGGAATATGCTAGACTCTAAAAAATTCAACAAACCTTTAAAACCCAGACTAGCGTGAACTCTAGTACTTGACCCCCACCCCTAACATCCCGATACACAGGATAATCTAAACCCACAACAACATTCACAAATTCCAACATGCATGCAAAACTTCAAGGAAAATAATCACTCCCTTCATAATAAGAAATCAAATAAAACAAGAGATAAATAAGATAATTCCATTCCAATGCTCATTCAAGATTACAACTGAACTTTGAAACATAAACAGAAAATACAGATGAATACCAACATTGCAGTAACCAACTAAATAGAAGAACTGACAACTGAAACCTCATCCCCTAGAATTCCAGCCGCCCCATGACGCCCATCGAGTAACTGCCAATCTAGGGATGTAGGGTCCAACACCTCATTGAAAATCAGAAAGGGACAACGAGCTCTGATGTGGACCTCCTGGTCGCAACGGAAACAAACCCACATACTCCACCTGCAATCCCTACCGAAATGACCATCCTTGCCACACCTACGACATGCAAAAGATCAGCACATCCCGTTCTGAAACTTCTCGCACTTGACTCAGTCAAAACTCCTCCTCTCAACTAGTCCTGAACTCGAGTCAGCGGACATGAACCGCTTGGCCACCGGCTGATACTGCCCTAAAGTTTTCATATCCTTCTTCCTATGGATCTCCAACTCAATCTTCCTCATCCTGGCGCTTGACTGCCACTCAGTTAAGGTCCGATACGGCTGAGTCGACACAAACTCCCGAATCTCTTTCTTGAGCATACTCAAGTATCGCGACATCTGCACCTACTCTGAAGCTGTATACTCTGGACAGAAAATAGCTCTCTCTGTAAATATCTTGGTGATCTCCGTCACCGACTCAGTCGTCTGCTTGAGCGACATATACTCTTGTTCTAGTCGCTCTCGCTCTACTATAGGAACATACTCCACACAAAAGATCTCCATAAATTGTTCCCAAGTCACTGCGGCTCACTCTGCTTGCGAAAAGCCCTGATTCACAAACTTGCACCAATCCTTCGCGCCCCCAGCGAAGAAGATTCAAGGTAAATTTCATTTTCTAGTCCTCGGAACACGAACACGCGTAGAAACATCCTTCCACATTAGATATTCATCACAGAGCGATAATCGGGTCCCTGTCACCTCTAAACTCCGGAGTCTTTGTATAGCTGAACTCCCGATACTGCATCCCCCCGCGTCTCTGGAATCATGTAACGGCGACTACCGTTGTGGCTACGACAACAACTACCTGCATGATATCGACATAGCGCCGATCAAACTCCTCGATCAAAGTGGTCTTAACCGACCCAAACAACTTCGTAATCACCTCCCTGATCATGTAGGCTATTTCGGCAGCAATGATCCTACAGATGTCCTCATCACTCGGAGATACCCTCACAGTGTCACCAACACTTGATCCTGAACCTCCGATAGCCACCATACTAAAAAAATATACAACAGAAGGGCCAAACATCAAAACACAGTGCTCAACACACTAGGCCTCCCTCATATTAGTTTCGTAGTAGCCTTGAGATTCCTTCTGACTCTCATACGTATCCTATGCTTTCAGTATTACGGGCCCATACTACCTTCCACACCTATCCGTAGTCGATTCATAATTCATCCCAAGGTCCTAAGTCACTGCACTAGACCACCCCTAGGTGTGCTAAAACCTACATGCTTCTATGAGCTACAACTAACTTCCTAGGAACTCCTACTAGGATTGTCCTTGCTCCCACAATGCTGGTTGCTTTGTGCATGATTGTTGTACACAATATGGGGTCAGATAGACTGTCGAATAATTTTCTCTACCCTAAGTCTACAACCAAACAGGGAACATAAAATAAGGTTAAGTCAATCATTCTAAGTCTATTTAATCCCAATCGTATACAACTATACAACATACATTTAGCAATCACACAATCAAATAACATATATCAAGCAATTCCCTATACCATAATGCATCATAGAAATCAGACATTACTATCCAAAAATTCCTAAAAGAACCTTAGCTTACCCATTAGCAAGATTTTCTAACAATTCACATATCAACAAATTCAAATTCAACACA
Source organism: Lactuca virosa (assembly GCF_052849685.1). NCBI lineage: Eukaryota > Viridiplantae > Streptophyta > Magnoliopsida > Asterales > Asteraceae > Lactuca > Lactuca virosa. Next base: position 77,311,037 of record NC_136426.1, read on the forward strand.
TATAACAAGTATGGGTATTTTGGGAACCACTCTCGTGTTCGGGCTCTGATTGACTGTACACACCACATCTTCTTGTAAAACCAATGTTAAGTCAAAGGTCCACGTTCCTGATCCCAAGCCAACAATCAAACAAGAACATGACAAGAGACCGAGTCCATGTCCCTAACCCAACCCTTTTATTTTAAATTTCTCTTTCAAAAATGTTTTGTGAAAATTCTCGGATCCTAGTTTGAGTTTGGATTCACACAACTATTTCTCCAAATCGCTCAAACCAGAGCTCTGATACCAACTTGTAACGTCCCATTTTCACATATAAAAATTTCATTTTTAATTAAGGTAAAACTGCTCATATTTAGAATACAAGTTAAGAAAATCATTTGTTCCAAGGTACATTGTTCAAGATCAGAGTATTATAGTAAACACAAAATCTTAATTGCTGCAGATGAATGTGTACAGTCATGCCTTCGCCTTCCCACGATAATCGATGATACCTGAAATCAATAACAGTTGGGTAAGCATGAAGCTTAGTGAGTTCCCCCAAAATACCCACACAACAAACATACAAGCATCAGCCTGGAATACCCCGGGTATGTTGGCCTGCTGTCTCAATCCAACCGCTCCTCTCGAGCCTTCGTGCCTATGGCTTACAGCCAACCGACACCTGGTATCTTGGCCTACAACACACAACAGGATCGCCTCAACCTCATCCACCACAATATGTCGATATATAAATAATCAGAATCAATTCGGCACATAAATACATGCAATTACCAATCATACAACTCACTACCACCTACTAGACCCCTCACAGCACATTGCTCCGCTACCGGAAAACCTATGAGGAATGCATAGCCATATGTAACTAGAGGTGAGATAGCCACCCGAACAGATTATTCTACTCTAGATCCACAACCAAACATGGAACATGCAAGAAAACCTAGATCCATAGTTCTCAGGCTATCCTACATGACTACCTACAACCCCTAGAGCACTCCTCTAGACGATGACCATCCTACTGGTACTCTAACCAGCATACCACTACTCTGATATCCTAACATACAAGAATATATATATATATATATATATATATATATATATATATATATATATATATATATATATATATACATATCTTTGATGGCAACTTGCTCTGCTCCCCCCGTCTTGACCAAATCATGAACCCAAGTTTTGCATACCCGAACCGCAAATTCCTATGACCCATTCTTCTGTAACCATAAATCGAACAAATCGATGATTCTCCAAGTAGGATATCCAGCTCTCCCCCTCTTAGGGTTCAAACTACCACCAACTGATACTGCAACAGACTAAAACTCAACCGACTCACCCATATACATATCATCCCTGACCCTTGGAATGTATTTAGCACAACACAGTATGATCTTCTATATAAAGACCAAGCAAAATCAAAGAGATTCTAAATCTCAGATGGAGACCTCGAGAACTCCCTAATAATGGTTGCCTCTAATATCAAGAATTCCATGCAAATGCATAAACAAAACACCAACTTCCTATCTAGAAACTAGTAGATTACTACACTCCTCGCCTGCAAATCCCAACAATCAATTCATCGCAAGAATCATTCATAATTGAAAAAGGCATCATTCTTATAATCGGAATACATCAGAGACAAAAAAATTTGTCGCTCCCGATTCACTTCCCTGATCACCTGGAACCATTAGCTAGCACCTGACATGCCTAAATCCAAAGAAAGCAGACCCCTGATCTCATCTCAAAGCAACCATACCACACGAATCCTCTTGTGTATTCCCACACTGTTATACTGTCGCCAAAAAATGCAGCCATATAGCCCCATGCTAGGTCTACATCTCAACTCCAAAAATCACATGTCTTCCCTCTCTCTCCTCTAAACATGGAAAGCTGTAAGAACATAGCCTCTGTCGAAGATAGTGACATTCCAATCCATCTGCCCTCACTCAGCCTCCAGATGCAATCCTCGAGCCGATAATAAGAATCACTTCTATCTTGAGTCTTGCAACTCAACCGGAACTACCTCGAGCAAGGACCTTGAGACCTGAAAATCAACTAACTCACCTAGGTCTGCACCATTCAAAACCAACCTGACATGGCCACTAAGGCCCCACAATCACCATACCCATTCTCAGCTTAAACAACCATAGCCAAAAGATCGACAGATATGGAAACACTACCATAGAACATGGTTATCAAACCATGCTGTCTATCCCCAACCAACTCCTTAGAATCCTCGTGACTTCCCTCGATTCGATTATGGATCCTGTTCTTCCAGTAGTATGGGCCCAATACTACCTTCCACACCTATCCATACTTTCCTCAAGAAGCATCGCGGTTCCTCTAAATCATATACTCATAATAATAATATTACCCATTATCCGCTGAATAGTGTAACAACCGCACTAAAGCACTTCCTAGGCTCTCCTAGGATCCCCACCTCACCTTGCTGTCAGCTGCTGAAAAACCCCTATTAATTTCATCTAACTACATCATGAATACAATTACATGCAACAAAACTTAAATAATCTTTCGACTAAAAGACCCAACCCTACAATGGTTAGACTCAAACAAGAGTTGGGCAATAGGGTCGGATCAATAATTCTAAAATTATTTAACCTTTGTAGCATGTAACTTAACATACTCATTTAATAACTATCTCAGATCAATATGGGTCATACAAAGCACAATGCAAGCATCATTCGAGCAGTGAAACCAACTGGAACTAAGACACCATAAAAATATCTGGCAGATCCTTAAATGCAATCCTGACCACTAGGCCCAAGCATCTAGGAAATATATATATACTATATCTACTATATCAAGAGTGACTAATCATTCCTCATGCTGGCCCGCTATGAATTGTACTAACTCATGAAACTTCCACCAACCCTGCAGCCACTCGTGCATGCTAATCATACATAACGTTGGATCCCATAGACAGAGGAATACTTGATTCCACCCTAAGCCCTTCATTAGAAAAGAACAAGAAATAAGGCTAAATTAAACATTTTCATGCTATAAAATCTTAGTTATGTAATATGATGTACACACTAAACAACTACAGTAATGATGTCAATTTCATCTAGTATATAAGAGATTCTCCTAGGCTATCAAGCATCACACATCATGCAATTATATTTTTGGGTACAAGGTTCTCCATTAGATGACTTGTGTAAGGCTTGGCTTGAGAAGACCCACTTGCATGTGTGTTGACATAAGATAGAGAGGGAGAGACTAGTTGTAGCACCTCTATAGATAGTGGTTTGCATATCACTATTAGAGTGTGCTTGAGAGATGTAACATTAAGAGTGTGAGTGTGAGTTATTTATTTGTCTAGATCTATCTTATACTTTTTTAGTAACTCCTTACATAATCGAATACATCTCTTAGACACCCAAATCACCATGTTCATTGTGTTCTTTACAATTTCGCATGTCAAATCAAATGCTCATAACTTCTCAATTGGTATCAGAGCTTAACCATGAAGATTCAAGCTATCATTTTGTGGAAACAATTCTCGATTTGACAGCAATCAACACAATGTGAACGATCTATGGTGAGTCTCTCGATAATCTCTTGGAATCGTGTTATTATGATTTATTAATTGTTCATTTTAACTCTAATTGGATCCATTTCATTTTCTAGCCCTATGTTGATCCGATAATTTTTGTTAGTTCAATCAAAATATTAGCCCAAATTGCTTTTGATCGGCCCAATCAACTTCGATCCATTACTGTTCATTGTTCTTCCAAAATTGAACCCAAATTCATTTTGATACTTTTAGGGTAAATTACACCAATCGTCCCTCGTGCAGGTGGCAAAAATCACGTTTAGTCCCTATTTTCAAAAATTAACTAGGACCGTCCCTCATTTGATTAAAAGGTGCACGTTTGCTCCCTCGTAGACATAAAATGACTATCTTGCCATTTTCTTTTTATTTTCATTCATTTTTCAGGTTTATAATTTATTTTATCATTTTTTTATTAATTATAATTCTTTAAAAAATCAAGTGGTCCTTATATCACCCCTGGAAAAACCCATCCGACAAGCACCACCCAATACTTCCAACAACCACCTGTAATCAGCTTCTCCGACGATCCCATATCCATGATCATAGTGTTCAAAAACCTCAACGATTTAAGCTTTTATGTCTGAAAAACAAACCCTAGAACAGAGTTGCAGATAAATACCGATTTGCTGATAAACACACACATGTGTATGTATTTGTGTTCATGTTCGTTTCTGGGATGATAAACACTGATTTGAAGTTTTCCAAATCTACACAAGTACTTGAAGGATTTCGTTTTTAAGGGTTCGATTTGCAAATGGGTGTAGTTCTTGAAGGTGCATTTGCAGATTTACATATCCATATTGGTGTGAATATTCGATCTGCAACTCACTGAAACCTCTGAAATTCAAGAAAGAGGAGATGTTGTTATAGAAGCATATAGGCGGCGGCGGAGGAGCTTGATCTCAAAACCTAAGAGATCGATGACACCTGTGACGAAACCCTAGCTGACGTCGATGGCGGCGGAGCTCGATCTTTCAAACCCTAGTCGATGTCAATGGTGACGCATAAACCATAGTCGCCTCTTGTTTTTCCGGCGAGAGGGTAGCAAATTTGCAACCTCCCAAAGCTTCTACCTTTCCATTTAGATATGCACTCCAACAAGAGGCTAGATCCTTTGACGGTACCGATGATGGAACGGTGACAAGTGGTGTTCGAAGAGGTTGATTATCGGTTGTTGTACAAGGAGGGTGGCGATGGTGAATGAGGTGGTGGTTCGTGGCTATTTTTCAGGGAAATAGGTGGTGGTTGCACTGAATTTCGGTGGTGATTATGCATTGCAGTGGTGGTTGTGTATTCTGGTGGTGGTAGTTGTGCTTTCTGGTGGTGGTGGTGGTGCTTAAGTTTTCTTCAAAGAAATTGAGAGAGATAGATATAAATATTAGGTTTAATAATTAATTAGAAAAATCAAGAATATATGAAAAATAAATTGTAAAGGGTGTTTTAGTCATTCCATGTCTCATAAGAGATGAAACATGCAAATTTAAACTAACGAGGGACGAAACGTGCATCTTTTTACGATATAAGGGATGATCCGAGTTAATTTTTGAAAATAAGGACTAAACGTGCTTTTTGGCACCTACACGAGGGACGATTGATGTAATTTACCCATACTTTTATCTAGTTCACGTTTTTCACTCACGTTGTTATCTTGATTCATGACTAATATCTTGATTTCAAGATCTCGCTTCCAGCTTAATCCAGAATTAATTTCGTATTTTTCATTTTATCAAATCGTGTTCATCAAAGTCTTATTTCTTCAATCGATTTGATATCAAACTATTTGTTCTTATTTGTAATTCGACTTTGTCAAGTTCTTGTTTGTTTCGACCGAATGTTAATTCTGATTTATAATTGAACTTCGAAATAAGTGACTTATTTGAAGTTGGATGAATTGAAATGAAGTTCTTAATCGACGATTTATTTCATGTTCACTAGCTTCATTGTTACTTCATATTTCGTTATCAGTGAAATTGATATTGTATTCAGTGGTGGAGTATAATTGATATTGTCAAATTTGATGATTGGTGAAGCATACGAATTTGGAAAATTATTCTGGTTGGATGGTTTCTATGTTTTTGGAACAAATCAGAAAAAATCAAATGAAAGGTCGAATTTGGTATTTAAATGATTGTATGATTCAGATGAAGTCTCGATAGTCAGCATAAGAGAAAATCGAAAAGTTAAAGTTTGCTTATTTTGAATCTTGGTAAAAATTGATTGAAGTGTTCTTGATTCGAAGTAGACGAAAGTTTGATATTGATAACGACTGAGAATCGAAAGTGAAAAAGGGTTGGATGGTTAGAGTCGAAATTGAAGGTTTGATGATGAACCAGGAGTTTCGATTATATTTGATAACGAGTGTTGGGTCTATTGCATCTGAACTGTAATGTTTTTTATGCGAATGTTGACTTTTGATTAGGTTTGTGGTAACGAAATTTTTGGATAAAAATAATGGATTGAGATCGATGGGATATGGAAATCGAAGGGCGTAGCTGTTTGAGAATCGAAATATTGGTCAAGTGTTGATTTTCGTTGGTTAATTGGTTCGCATACAAGGATTTGTGAGGTCGAATCTTGGATTTAGAGTCAATATTTAGTTGTTTCTAATCGAATGTGAGTTGTGTTTGAAGTTGGGTTATTGTGTAGGAACGCAAGTCAAAATTCGTGTTCCATGGTCGAAAGCAGGGAAGCGAATGTGATCAGAATCAAAAAGCGAAACTACTTGTTATTAGATCTTAGATTTCAACTGTGAAGCAATAGAAAGTTGAGATTTGATTGTTGATGGTAGAAAGTTGTGGACAAAGGCTTAAGAGTCGAAAGTTATAAAATTTTGAGTCGAAAGAAAATGAAGTTTCGATTGTTGTTATTTGTTGTGTTCGTTATTTCATTTTATCTTGCATATGATTACATTTGGGGAAGAAAACTGAATTTTCACATTTGTTCCCTACAGTTTCAGAAAAATTATACTTTTTACCTAGAAACTTAATTTTTTTTCCAAATTTTGGAGATTTTTTGGGGGATTTCAAGCGTGTTATTTTTGCAAGATGTTTTTCAGCAACATGAACAAATTTTGTTTGCTTTTTGGTCTAAGACAATCCGAAAAGCTCATTATTTGACTAGAAGTGAAAATTTTCTCGATTTTTCGGATTTGAAGTGAAACGTTTATGCCACATGTCAAGGGGGAAAATTGTATTGTATATTCCAAATTGAGCGCTTTCTCATTCCCATTTGATTTTTATAATCATATTTCGGTTAATAAATGGGGGAGAGATTTTAATATGGGAATTCAAAGTCGAAAGTTTTGGATTTTTTATATTGGGTGAATTTGAAGACCGATGTGACCTTGAGGGGGAGTAGATCATGAAGTGATTTGAATTGGAAATTCTGAAGTGATTTGGTTTTCCGTTCTTATGAAGGGTAATGGTTGGTATAAAGTTCTCCATTATATGACTTGTGAAGGATTGGCTTGAGAAGACCCACTTGCATGTGTGTTGACAGGATATATATATATATATATATATATATATATATATATATATATATATATATATATATATATATATATATATATATAGAGAGAGAGAGACAGAGAGAGAGAGAGAGACTAGTTGTAGCACCTCTATAAATAGTGGTTTGCATAACACTATTAGAGTGTGCTTAAGAGATGTAACATTGAGAGAGTGAGTGTGAGTTATTTATTTGTCTATATCTAGCTCATACTTTTTTGTAACTCCTTACATAATCAAATACATCTCTTAGACACCCAAATCACCATGTTCATTGTGTTCTTTATAATTCCGCATGTCAAATCAAATACTCATAACTTCTCATCTATCATGCAATTCCTGAGGATCCCTAGCCTACAAACTAGCATGCAATTCTATCATAATCATCATAAGAAAATAACAGTGTGGGTATCTTGGGGTACACTTTCTTGCTCCGGCTGATCGTACACATCTCATCCTTCTTTGGTTACCTTTGAAAACTATTTTGAAAACTTTTACAGATCCTTAGTTTGAGTATGGATTCACACGAATGCTCATCTAATTCGCTAAAACCAAGGCTCTGATACCAACTTGTAACATCCCAAAAATCGAGGTAACATTTTCATTTTTCAAAAACAAACTAAAAACCAAAAATGTTTACAAACATAGTTTTCAAAGTGTCAAAGTCACAAATCAGAGTTTCCAAAAATCAAATAAAACAGAAGGATGTGCACGATCAAGCCTTCGCCTTGCCCCGATCATCTGAAGTACCTGAAACATAAAACTTAAACTGTAAGCCAAAGCTTAGCGACTTCCCCCAAATTACCACACATAACATAACATATACAAACAATACATATTGGGTCCACAACCTTCTGGTTGGATTACCCCTGTCCCACAACCTCACGGTTGGATTGCCCCGGCCCACAACCTCACGGTTGGATTGCCACCGGCCCACAACCTTTTGGTTGGATTGCCACCAGCCCACAACCTTTCGGTTGGATTGCCTGGGTTTGTTGACCGACAGCACAAAGTAGTACAGTCTCAATCCAACCACACTATGTTAACATGTAAAACGAATAAACACCTAACAACAACCAGATAATCATGCATATCTTAATAGTTCACTACAGTATAGCGGCATTCCAAACAAAAATACACAATCTACAGGGCCGACATTGGTGCCTTCGACCCACAACTACAATGAGGAAAAATCACCTCACAACGTGAACAAATAGCAGAAAAGAACGCTACTCTAACTGTTTCCTCTATCGGTCATATATACATATAACAGTTACCTAAACTCGATATACCACACAAAATACCCAAAAATGCCCCTAGGTCAACTTGGTCAAACCCCAGTTCAAAGTCAACAAGTCAAAAGTTAAGTAAAGTCAAGGTTGACTGAGTACACCCAACATACTCAGCCATTACGCCGAGCGTAATCGAGACTTCAGCTAACAATATGGGACACTAACCATCTACGCGCAGCGTACCACTTGGTACGTCCTACATACGCTGTCTGAACCCATTCCTTCTCATTAAGTGCTTATTCCTCAAGGACTTTCCATCCAACTCAGATCTAGTCCCAAAACATTGTCTTAAGCAATAAAGTTTCCACCTTTATGACTTTCCATTGCTAGAAAAGGTCTAAAAGCTAAAACCCTAACTTAATACTCCATTAAGACATCATAAATATTTCATGGAGAGGATAGAAGGACCAAGATCACATTTTTATGGTTCTTAATAGCTCTATAACGGATAACGTTTCCAACTTTATCCATTAGGATGGTCCAAACAACTAAGATATATCTAGTCTTTAAGTCTCAAAGGGACCAAAAATGCATCTTTCTCAACTTAATCCATTAAGTCCAAGTCTCCAAGCTTCAGATCTGAATCAATATGATGTTTAGATGGATAAAGTTTCCAACTTTATCCATAACAAGGTCACAAACTTTCAAGATCTAAACTTTATGCACTAAAGTAACCAAAAAGATCATAACACCCAAAACTAGCTAATTCTAACAAATGCATCATCAAGATTCGAGCTTTATACCTTCTGGAGTTGAGAAAAGCAATGTAGGTGTAACATCCCAAAAATCATAGTAAAATTTTCGTTGTTCCAAAATAACACTAAGACAATGATTGTTTACAAAAACATTATTTCAAAAGTATAATTCATAAATCCGAGTATCCCAGATTCCAATAACATAAAATCCGAAGAATGTGCACGATCACGCCTTTGTCTTGCCCCGATCATCTGAAGTACCTGAAAAAATAAACTAAAACTGTAAGCACGAAGCTTAGTGAGTTCCCCCAAAATACCACCACACAAAAATATAACAACATGCATACTGGGTCCACAACTAACAAATTGGATTATCCCCGATCCCACAACATGAGTCTGGCTTGCCTTTTCGGCCCATAGCTCATGTTTGGCATGCTCCCGAGCCCACAACATAAGTCTGTCTTGCCTTACTGGCCCACTTCTTATGTCTGGCTTACTCCCGAGCCCACAACATAAGTTTGGCTTGCCTTATTGGACCACATCTTATGTCTGGCTTGCTCCCAGGTTTGTTGGCTTCCGCATAGAGCAGGATTGCCTGAACCCAACCATAGAATGTCGACATATACATAACAGATTACATGTATCCAACAAAAAAATAATCATATAACCATTTAGACAAACAGGCAGACCTACAGATCATTACCGCATAATAACATCCTATATACCAGGACACAGATCTAACAGATCACTACAACAAGGCAAAATCCTTTATACTAGGATACATAACCTAGTGGGCCAGAATTGGTGCCTTCGACCCACGAGTACAGTGAGTAAAACTCACCTCTCAGACCAAAAAAATAGCTGAATAGGTCTCTGCTCCGAATCTTAGCTCTAGCTGTCACCTATTCATCAAATAGTGACCAATATTAAATACAACTCAAAATACCCGAAATACCCTTAGGTCAAACTTGGTCAAAGTTAACAGTCAAGAGTCAAAGTCAACTACAACAGATCACCACGTCATGGTCGTCATTGGCCACGTCGTCACCACTAAACGATAAAACAAACGGGCCTCGACCCATTCGCCACGTCATGGTGACGTGAGCCATGTCGTGGGGACTGGTCTGGGCAGCTTAAACCATTAAGTCACTTTCCTTTCCAACTTCAAGGGCTCCAAAACTCCGATCTGGTTCTTTTTAAGTTTCAAGTGGATAAAGTTCCAACTTTATCCCTTTAGACCCTCTGAGGGATAGAGATCTCACTCCAAGGTCTAAATAGGGCAAAAACATGACATGGCTTAATCAATAACCACTTAACCTAGAAGATCTATTGACCAACAACTCCGGAAGGGTTTCAAGCACCATTTCCATCATAAAAATTCGTGCTTTTTAGGCATGCACGTCCAATGCATGCCTTGAACTCTTATTAGGTCAAAACAAGGGTAAAAAGGGCCAAGATTCCATGCATGGCTTCAAAACTAAATTCTACTTCAGATACAAAAAGCCAAATACTCCAAATGGCCTGGGGATTCATAAAGTTGCAAACTTTATGAGATCCTACCCTCTAAAATCCATAAGATATGAAGAAAAGGGACCAAAATCCAATATCTACCAACTTAGCAAGGAAAAGGTGGAGTCTTGAACACTCACCCAAGTCTAGAAGATGTGCTAGAAGATGTATATGCTGCTTACAAGGCGATAAACCACACCAATGACTTCCTTCTCCTTCAAAGCATACCAACAAAGCACCAAAAATAAACCTTCAACAATGATGGAGGACATGGTTTCGAGATGGGGAGGTAGAGGCCAAAGGAGATAACCTAGAGAGGGAGTTAAGGCGTTTGTATATAAGGGAAGCCCTAAAAATCCTGGATTTGAGCTGCAGCGGCTGCCACGACGTGGCCTCCTGATGCCACATTGTGGCAGCTCCCAAGACACACGTTCATTAAATTCCACGCCATGTCGTGGGCACCATGCCCCACGTCGAGGCTGAGCATCTCCTCCAAAGCGTTATTATGATTTCTTAAGTATTTCCCAGCCCTCTTTGGGTCACGGGTGTTACAATTCTCCCCCACTTAAATTGATTTCGTCCTCGAAATCGTTTCCTACTACATCCCAAGCTATTCAGACAATCTATCCATAATCCCGGTCCGAACTAAGAAGTTGACTCATACATGCGACTACCTTCTCATACTACAATAAAAATCCCACCTTGTTGAAACTCACATACCCTGACTAATAATGAATTCTTAACCCACTAACTTAACCAATGAAGAATAACCATCACTACTCTGCTTGAAATCTGGGAATCCAATTCCAAGTCGGACTCCCAAATAGGTAAAATTATCCAGGAACGCAGTCAATATGTCTTCACTTTGCAACCCGAACCATACCGAACCCTTCCGACCCAAAATTATCTTGCTGATACCACCAGAAAACAGAACCCCTGACTATTTACTGCTGTTGAAACCTCCATTTAAGACAAGGCGACTCCCAACGCGATTCTCATGTAGATAACCGCTACAGAGAAACACGTACAACGCAAAAATATTCTGTAACTTCCTAGCTATAAGATCGAGCTTCTAGTGAGAACCACAGAGCCGGGGACTCTCAAAACTACAACCACTGAAACAACTCAATCAATATGCTTCACGGGACTTGGAACCCATCAGATCTAAACTTCAGAACCCATACTGCAGGACTGATATTCATCCATTCGTTGAACCTACCCCTTGTCTTTGACTAAGAACACCACCAAAAACACGGAACGAAGTACTCAAAACACATCGATTGTGAATTTTAACCAATCCCAAATCCATAAGTTGTATCAAAAACCTTAAATACACCCTTGACTCCCTGATAGGCCATTACCAACGACTACTCCTACGAGCAAAGATGGTCAATCCAAGAATTTTCACATTGTATCCAAACCCTTATCAGCTCAGGTGTACCCCCATCTGGAAAATCACTCGAGACATTCACAATGAACTTTATGACTTGAGGTTCCATAACCGCTACCCATCATTGGTAACCAACCCCCTAATAATAGCCCGCGAACAAACAGGATTTATAATGCAAACACTCCGCAAGGGACTTTCTGATGCACGACTGATACTCCCAACAACCCTTAACTGCTCACATGCTCCAAACCAACTGGTTCATGAGTCTTCCGACTTCCAACAATGCACTAACACCGAAAGTACCACACAGCCTATGTCTGGAATACCCCTACAAGATACTCAGTATAAGTCTGGATTGCCTCCGAGCCCACAACACGAGTCTGTAATGCACTTACTGACCCTCAACCCATGTAAGGAATGCTCCTGGTATCATGTCGATCTTATCGACATTCCATCACTCGCTTGAAAACTCACGACCAGCACCATGGGGGCCTAAAGATACTCGACTTCATTCCACCGCCTTGCAGGAACCCAATCAACGTCCCTCTCAATGCTAACTGTACACAACAATTCCACTCTTTTACCACACACAATTCATTTTCACAGTACATGCTGCTACCAATGCAAAATCCGACGAAAACATGGCCGCACACGACCCGAGAGTGGGATAGACGGTCGCACTCTTGTTCCAATTCAAAGGCTATAACCCAAATAAGAACCATGCATATAATTCGAACCAAGTGCTCCATTGCTATCTTGAACAACCCACATATACCCCTCACGACAATATCTAATGAACTTACCACAATACACACCCTTAAGGGAACCCATAACCTTACCCAAAGGGTGAAGTATCAGAGATCTAATGAAATGAAGAACATCAATCATTAACAGAAAACATCCTCATGAACGATCGAAACAAGATCACATACCTTGATTGAGACTGAACATAACCCATCAATACATAACTATCTCGATAAAACTTTTAAAGTTATCCAGAATGCTGCTAAAACTCTGGTCGGATCCATCCAAATACCAACCCTACCAGCACGACATGCCTAAAATTAGATTTTACGCAGATCTAATGACCCATCTAGAAAACTGAACAAGACTGCCCTAAATTCTAGACTCCAAATAACCAAGAATATCTTCCAAACTCGAGCTGAACTTGACGATAGGTTGATGAATCCATTGAACTTCAACCGATACAACTCAAAACTTCCGAAGAATATCCGCTTGATGATGAATGAAATAACCAATGATCGAGAATGTATTGACACTGAATCCAATGAACCAAAACCCACGTGAAGCTGAACATACCCATCTCTGAAACTGATTTTACGGATTGACAACTGCCCAATCTAGACTATAAATAGCAATCAATACAACGAGCTGGCAAATCCCTCAACAACCGATACTCAACCTGAGCGATCCTAGAGCCTACTCATCTATTTATTGACATCCCAAAAGGAACCAATGGCTATAACGAGCTCCTTGACCAACTACTTCCTACTGCGAGACAACTCGTGTATTTCCTGAACACATACATCCGCTAGCCACTTGCTCTACACCCCTTGACTTGACCAACTCTTGAACCGAAATCCCGCACCACAAATCCCTATAAACCATTCTTCCGACACCACAACTCGAATATATCGATGATCTTCCAAGAAATCCCCCACTTAGGGTTCGAACTACCACTTACTGGTGTTGCAACCAAATCATATCTCAAACCTCCTCAACCAGGTATAAACCATCACTGACTCTTGGAATGTATGACACATGCAAGATGATCTTCTAGATAAGGACCAAGAAAACCCTAAGAGATTCTGAATCTTAGATGAAGAATTCAAAAAGTTCCAATCATAGCCACCTTTAACATTAAGGATTTCATGCAAATGCATAAGCAAAACACCAACTTACTATCCCAAAAACATACACTCCTCGCCTGCAATCCCAACCGTCAATCTGGTACCTGATCTGCCTATATCCAAAGAAAATAGAACCTTGATCTCATATCAATGCAACCAATCCACAAAATCCTCTTGTGCACTCCTACACTGCCATACTACTGAGAAAAACTGCAGCCACATATCCCTTTGCTGGGTCTACCTCCCAACTCCAAAAATCATATGTCTTCTTTCTCTCTCTCTCTCTCTCTATCTATCTATCTATCTATCTCTATCTCTATCTCTCCACTAACACGGAAGGCTAGAAGAACAAACCCCGGCCTAAAATAGTGACTGGTCCACCTACCAATCTCTCAGCCTCCGACTGCAAACCTCAGGTTGATCATCTCAATCGATTCTCTATTGAGTCCCGCGACTCAACTGGCACTACCATCGGGAAAGGCCCTCAAGACCTCAAATCAACTAACTCACTTAGGTATGCACCATTCAAATCAATCCTATATGGCCATTAAAGCCTATCCAATCACCAGGCTTATCCTCAGCATGAACAACCATAACCGGAAGATTGATAGATATAAAAACCCTGCCGCGAGTCATGGTTATCCAACCATGCTATCTACCCTCAACCAGCTCCTTAGAATCCTCGTGACTTCCTTGACTCAAGTATCGATCTTGTTCTTCCGGTAGTACGGGCCTAATACTACCTTCCACACATATCTATACTTTCCTCAAGAATCATCCCGAGTCCTCTAACTTAGTTGCTCATAATATTACTTCCAACACCCACTAAACAGCGTAGCAACCGCACTAAAGCACCTCCCCTGCCATCATCTGCTGAAGAACCCCTATTAATCTCAGCTAACCACTTCATGAATACAATTGTATACAACAAAACTTAAATAATATTTCGAATAAAAGACTCAACCCTACAACGGTTAGACTCAGGCAAGAGCTGCATAATATGACCAAATCCCTTAGTCTAAGATTAATTAACCTTCGCCGCATGTAATTTAACGCATTCATTTGATAGTTAACTCACATCAATATGAGTCCTACAAAGCACAAAGCAAGAAGCATTCGAGCAGTGGAGTCGACTGGCACTAAGACACAATAAAAATCAGGCAGATCCTCATACGAAATTCCCGACCTCTATGCCCAAGCATCTAGGATGCACCTTCATCCTGTCCTCACTCTCTCGAGAGTGGCTAATCCTTCCTTATCTGGCCTGCTACACTGATGTGTGTGAAATGCACTGGTTTTATTCCTACTATTTTAAACACAAATTAAACACACGAAAGGCGGTGTACCTATCGATTAGCAATATAGTTCAAGTAAGCAGGGTATCGAACACAGGGAACGGTAACAAATAGCCAAATAGTATTAAGATATTAGACAAAATATATGACTAAATATGCACATATCATACACCCACATACTCACTCATGAAACTTCCACCAACCCTGCAGCCACTCGTGCATGCTAATCATACCTAACGTTGGATCTTATAGACAGTTGAATACCTGACCCTACCCTAATCCCTTCATCAGACAAGAATAGTAAATAAAGCTAAATAAAACATTCTCAGGCTATAAGATCTTAGTTATGTACAACTATGATGCATACACTATGCAACTACAATAATGATGTCAATTTCATCTAACATATAAGAAGTCCTCCTAGGCTATCATGCATCGTATATCAGGCAATTCTATCAGGAAATTCTTAAATACCCCTAGCCTACTACTAGCATGTAGTTCTATCATAATCATCATAATCAAATAACAGTGTGGGTATCTTGGGGTACACTTTCTTGCTCCGGCTGATCGTACACATCTCATCCTTCTTTGGTTACCTTTGAAAACACTTTGGAAAACAATTTTGAAAACAATTTTAAATTTTTTTTGAGAGCTTTTACAGATCCTTAGCTTGAGACAGGATTCAAACGAATGCTCGTCCATTTCACTCAAACCATGACTCTGATACCAACTTGTAACATCTGAAAAATCAGAGTAAAACTTTTGTTTTTCCAAAATAACACCAAGACAATAATTGTTTACAAAAACACTGTTTCAAAAGTATAATTCATAAATCAGAGTATCCCAGATTCCAATAACATAAAATCCAAAGGATGTGAACGATCACGCGTTCGCCTTGCCCCGATCATCTGAAGTACCTGAAAAAAATAAACTAAAACCGTAAGCACGAAGATTAGTGAGTTTCCCCAAAATACCACCACAAAAACATATAACAACATGCATACTGGGTTCACAGCTAACATATTGGATTACCCCCGAGCCCACAACATGAGTCTGGCTTGCCTTTTCGGCCCATAGCTCATGTTTGGCATGCTCCCGAGCCCACAACATAAGTCTGTCTTGCCTTACTGGCCAACTTCTTATGTCTGGCTTACTCCTGAGCCCACAACATAAGTTTGGCTTGCCTTATTGGCCCACATCTTATGTCTGGCTTGCTCCCAGGTTTGTTGGCTTCCGCATAGAGCAGGATTGCCTGAACCCAACCATAGAATGTCGACATATACATAACAGATTACATGTATCCAACAAAAAAATAATCATATAACCATTCAGACAAACAGGCAGATCTACAGATCACTACCGCATATCAACATCATATATACCAGGACACAGATCTAACAGGTCACTACAACTAGGCAACATCCTCTAAACTAGGAAACATAACCTAGTGGGTCGGAGTTGGTGCCTTCGACCCTTGAGTATAGTGAGGAAAATCACCTCTCAGACCGAAGAGATAGCTGAATAGGTCTCTGCTCCGAATCTCAGCTCTAGCTGTCACATATTCATCAAATAGTGACCAATATCAAATACAACTCAAAATACCCGAAATACCCTTAGGTCAAACTTGGTCAAAGTTAACGGTCAACAGTCAAAGTCAACTACAACAGGTCACCATACCGTGGCCATCATTGGCCACGTCGCTGCCACTAAACGACAAAACAAATGGGCCTCGACCCAATCGCCACACCGTGGTGACCTGAGCCAGGCTGTGGGGACTGGTCTGGGCAGCTTAATGTATTAAGTCACTTTCCTTTCCAACTTCAAGGGTTCCAAAACTCAGATATGGTCCTTTCTAAGGTCCAAGTGGATAAAGTTTCCAACTTTATCCCTTCAGACCCTCCGAGAGATAGAGATCTAACTTTAAGGTCTAAATAGGGCAAAAACATGACATGGCTTAATCAATAAGCACTTAACCTAGAAGATTTATTGACCAACAACTTCAGAAGGGTTTCTAGCACCATTTCCATCATAAAAATTCTTGCTTTTCAGGCATGCATGTCTAATGCATGCCTTGAACTCTTATTAGGTTAAAACAAGGGTAAAAGGGGCCAAGATTCCATGCATGGCTTCAAAACTCAATTCTACTTCAGATCCAAAGAGCCAAATACTCCAAATGGCATGGGGATTCATAAAGTTGCAAACTGAGATCCCACCTTCCAAAATACATAGGATATGAAGAAAAGGGACCAAAAACCAATATCTACCAACTTAGCAAGGAAAATATTGAGTCTTGAACACTCACCTAAGTCTAGAAGATGTGCTAGAAGATGTATATGCTGCTTAAAATGTTATAAACCACACCAATGACTTCCTTCTCCTTCAAAGAATACCAACAAAGAACCAAAAATGAACCTTCAAGAGTGATGGGGGGCTAAGCTTTCGAGTTGGGGAGGTAGAGGCTGAAGGAGATAACCTAGAGAGGGATTTAAGGATTTTATATATAAGGGAAACCCTAAAAATCCCGGATTTGAGCTGCAGTGGCTACCACGACCTGGCCTCCTGATGCCACGTCATGACACCTCCCAAGACACACGTTCATTAAATTCCATGCGACGTCGTGGGCATCATGCCCCACGTCGTGACTGAGTATCTCCTCCAAAGCCTTATTCTGATTTCTTAAGTATTTCCCAACCCTCTTGGGTCACGGGTGTTACAATAGGCTCTGGATCCACAAGCTTGAGCTTCAACAATCAACAAGCTTGAACTTCTTTTTCATCCAAAACGCACTCAAAACACATAGAAAGGCTCAAGATTTGTTATAGGGGAAAATGTTTCGACTTGGAGGCTCAAGAGGGTGGAGGCTGATGTTAGGAAGGACCCCAAGGGGTTAGAGTCCTTAAATAGGGCTTAAAACTAAGAAAATAAGGTTTTTACACTGCGGCGATATGCGCAGTGTACTCAAAGTTACGCCCATCGTAACACCCTAAAATCGCGACTACTTCAGCTAGTACGCCCAACATAGTGCAGACTCTTGTTTTCCAACTTAACTTCCAACATCCATAACTTCTTCGTTCCAACTCCGTCTTCGACAATCTTTATATCCACGGAAAGGTATCGTCGAGATCTATAATTATATCTTGATACTTATGACTAAAAACATATCAAACCAAAATTTGTAATTATGCAAGAAGCCAGAAACATAACCCTTCCCATTTTACCCCTCAACTTCCATCAAACAATCCAAGATTTAAATCACTTATCCAACATCATACACCTCCAAAAGAGTCTAAAATCCATTCCCTTCAAACCCAAGTCCTTACATAGTCGAATTACAACCCACAAACCCAAAATTAAGAAACATCCCTAAACAAAATGTTACACTCACAAGATGGCTATGGTCTCGAGTTAGAGGCTCAAAAGGGTGAATTCTGGTGATAAGAAGGACCTCAAGGGGTTAGAATGATGGGATTTAGGTAAAAAAACAAAAATAAAACCCTTAAGTTTGCATGCAACCCAAATAGGATCTATGTTTTCTTTATTGAACCTATAACTAAGAACATCAAAAAGAAACCAACAAACCCTAGGCTATTTTTGAAATTATGATGAGAGGGTTTTATGATTACATACCTTTTAGTTGTTATATCAAAAAACTAGAATTCCTCTTTGTTGATCTCTTGGAAGCAAGCACCACAAGTGTCGTGCCTCTTATGGAATCACACGCAAACTAGCAAGAGAATGAATTCGGAGTGAGGAGGGATTTTTATCCAAGGCTTATAGAGGGAAGGCATGGACGAACTCAAGGGCTAGGGGACTCCTTATATAGTTGAGGAAACTTGGTGCCAAAGCTAAGGTTCAAGGGATAAGCCTTAGATTCCCTTGCTTGGTAACCAAGCAGCCCAAACCCCTTGTCCAAGGGGCCTTGTAAGAAATATCATAGGGTTTCCCTAGAGATTTTCGTCTACCTCCTTCCAGGAGGTTCTAGATCATTCTTTTCTCAACTATTAATAAATAACAAAACAGTCCCTGTACTTTTAATTAATCCAATTAATTCCAATTAATTTATGATTAATTATTAATTAAGTAATTTGATTTCTAATTAATATATTATTTTCATGACAGATTAATAAACCATTTATTTAATTTATTATTCACATAATAAATTAATCTCTTTCTCTAAAATCATCTTGTCCAATTGCTAGGTTTGAGGGCAACCCAAAAGGACTGTGCTACTATCAATTCAAGTATATACCAATTTTAGTTATGGGCTTAGACACATAATCCAATAGTCTCCCACTTGGATAAGTCTATAACTATAATTGACAATATAAGTTTTGAATCGATAAGCAAATTGTAGCTTCCAAAAGCCGTTGTCGAACTCGGACCCTGTCAGTTACGTGTCCTAAGATAAGTGATCATATAATTCTCCGTTCTGCAAGATATCATTCAAACATGAGACATGAAATAGAATCAATCTCATTGTCCAATACTTTGTTTCCCAATTTCTGATTTGTAATGACATAGAACTTCTAATTGAACACATCAATTTAATCCTGTTCGGGCCCGACACTATAATTCAACACCAAATCACTGTGGGGCACAAAGATATCGCTTTTCCCGTTAAGGAAAAAGGAACGAATAAAATTTGACTTATATGCTTGCACCATTTACTCACCAAATCATGCATGAAAATACGTTTTATAACATCAAGTTACTAATGCAATTATGTATTATCAATGCACAACCAACTTGTAAACTACAACTTATATATCTCTGTTTCAAGATTATAAGATATTATCGTCTCAGAATTACTCGTGATTAATTCCATGAAGTAATTTTCTGAGCGTGGGTTAATCCAATACTTAAATCTCCATTTCAAAGTACTCGTGAACATTGTAGCAATACCATTGCTATGTCTAAAACTCCTTAGACAATCTATAATTCAATTCATGACAGTCTTAATTCACTACTTTCTTCCAAAAGTGTGATCGACTGTGGAATTTGAATAACCATATTATCCAGGAAGTAAAACATGCAAAAAATGAAACAAAAGAATAAACAATTGACAAAAGGTAGTAAAAATACTCATAAATAATTCTCTATATATTTAATCACCAAAAGTCAATTATATTTACTTTGTTACAAGTTTCAAACTAACTATATAACTACTAAAACTAATATAATCTCTCAGACCTATGCTTCTGGCATGTTGAATGTGTTTAACCCTACTCAGACCCTTCGTAAGTGGATCTGCATGATTCTCTTCATATGATATTCTCTTTACAATGAGGTGACCTTCTTCTAATCTATGTCTGATGAAATGGTACTTTCTATCGATATGTCTTGATCGTCCATGATCTCTTGGTTCCTTTGTCAAGGCAACCGCCCATTCATTATCACATAAAAGTTCCATTGACTCCTTAATAATTGGAACAACTCCAAGATCTTTGATGAAGTTCTTCAACCAAATTTCTTCCTTTGATGCTTCACTTTCCGCCATGTACTCTGATTCACAGGTAGAATCAGCCACTGTCTCTTGCTTGGAACTTTTCCAAGTAACTGCTCATCCATTTAAAGTAAATACCCAGCCAGATTGAGAATGGAAGTTGTCTCTATATATTTGAAAGCTGGCGTCAATATACCCAGTTACTCTCAATGTATCACTGCCACCAAGTACTAGGACTCAGTCCTTAGTCCTTCGCAAATACTTGAGAATATTCTTAATTGCTATCCAATGAGATTTACCTGTATTTCCCTGATAACGACTGACCATGATCAAAGCAAAGGACACGTCAGGGCGAGTACATGTCATAGCATACATGATTGATCCAACGGTAAACACGTATGGAATCCGACTCATTTATGCTGTCTTTGCATCGGTACTCAGACTCTGAGTCTTACTCAGTTTGGTATTTTCTAAATGGGCAGTTCTCCTTTCTTGGAATTTTCCATACTAAAATGTTTTAGCACCTTTTCCAAGTATGTAATTTGACTAAGTCCAAATAGTCTTTTACTCCTATCCCTCAGAATTCTTATCCCCAGAATATAGGCAGCCTCACCTAGGTCCTTCATAGCGAAACACTTTCCAAGCCAAGACTTAACCTCTTGCAAGGTTGGAATGTCGTTTCTTATAAGCAGTATGTCATCAAAATACAATACTAGGAAGGTAACTATACTCCCACTAGCTTTGACATATACACAAGACTCATCTTTACTTCTAGAGAAACCAAATTCTTTGATTTTGTCGTCGAAGCAAAGATTCCATCTGCGAGATGATTGTTTCGGTCCATATATTGATTTCTCAAGCTTACACACTCTATTAAGAAACTTTTCATCAACAAAACCCTTTGGTTGACTCATGTAAACATCCTCAACCAACTTCCCATCAAGGAAAGTGGTTTTGACATCCATCTGCCAAATTTTATAATCATGAAAGGCAGCTATGGCTAGAATTATCCTAATAGATTTTATCTTAGCCAATGGTGAGAAGGTCTTATCATAGTCAATCCCTGGGGTTTGAGTAAATCCCTTTGCAACCAGTCGTGATTTGAATGTGTGCACATTACCATCCATGTTGGTCTTCTTCTTGAAGATCCATTGGTAACCAACTGTCTTCCGACCAGGTTGTTGATCAACCAAATTCCAAAATTGGTTGTCATACATGGACTTGATCTCGTTGTCCATTGCCTCTTTCCATTTGGCTGCCTCAAGGCCTGCCATTGCTTCCTTATAGTTAACAGGTTCATCCAAATTTACCAGTGTACTATCACTGATAAACGTATCACCATCTGTAGTTATATGGAAACCATAGAACTCAGGTGGCATGCTAACTCTACTAGAGCGTCAAAGAGGTAATGAATTTTCAACTGGAATCTCTTCCTCTGGTTGAACCCTAGCGTCTTCAGAGGTTCCTTCATCGTTTGACTCTTGAATCTATTCAAGGTTAATGGTACTCCCACTGTCCTCTTTGCATATGAGCTCTCTCTCGCGAAAGTCTCATCTTCGTGCTATAAAAACCACGTTTTCACTAGGTCTGTAGAACAAATATCCAAAGGACTTCTGTGGGTAGCCGATGAAAATACATCTCTCACTTCGAGGTTCAAGATTTTCGTGAGTCTCTCGTCTAACGAAAACCTCACAACCCCAAACTTTGATATGTGCTAAGGAGGGAACTTTCCCTGTCCACATCTCGTGAGGTCTTTTGGCAACCTTTTTAGTTGGGACAAGATTAAGAATATGGGCGACAGTCTCTAAGGCATATCCCTAGAATGAAATTGGAATAGAAGCTCGAATAATCATGAAACAAACCATGTCCAACATGGTTCGATTGCGCCTCTCAGCCACACCATTAAGTTGTGGTGTCCTAGGAGGGATTAATTGTGAAACTATTCCACATTCCTTGAGGTAGTCTTGGAACTCGATACTAAGATACTCTCTGCCTCTATCTGATCGGAGCATCTTTATCTTCCTGCCCAATTGATTCTCGACTTCATGTTTAAACTCTTTGAACTTTTCAAAGGTTTCTGATTTATGTTTTCTTAAGTAAATATAGCCATTTCTACCATAATCATCTGTAAATGTCACATAAAATCGATTTGCATCCCGTGTGGTGGATCTGAAATGCCCACACAAATCTGTGTGTATGAGGTCCAACAAACATTCACCTCTTTCACAATGTGACAACCCGATATTTCGAGTCAATGTAATGTTCAAAAAGTCAAATATTATAAACTATTTTGAATCAATAAAAATAGCGTAAAAAATGAAGTGTTCTAAAGTCTCAATTGGGATACAGAAAGTGTTAGATATCGCGTCAAGGTTTTCAGAAATATAAAGAACACTCAAATCCGAGTTATAACGAAGAAGTTATAATCAATCGAAACTCCGCGACACAACCGGTAAAACACCGTTAAGCGTAAAAAGTGAAATCTCAATAAAATACTTTTTAGCCTTAGGTATCTAAACGAAAGTCGTAGATTAGGTTAAACCGTGAGCATACATAAAAAGAACGCCCAAATCTGACTTCGTATGAGGAAGTTATGATTTTTCTAAGTTTCGGAACAGCAGTAGACAGCTAAAAACTCGAAATAGAGATCGAGCGACTTTTAGCCGACACGACCTAAACAGGTATCGAAGATCTCGTCAATGGTAATACAATGGTAAAAAGACAGACGAAAACGGACGTCGGATGAAGAAGTTATGAATTTTTAACGGATTTATCCTGTCCCGGCCTATTAAAAATATATTATTAAAGTCAAAATTTGTCGATGAAGTCTAAACGAGAGTTGTAGAGTATATTCTCACCTACGCGTGGATATAAAGAACGTCAAAAACGGAGCTCTTATGCGAAAGTTACGCATTTTTGAAGTTTTGGGCACACACTTCGAGGCTTATCCGAAGGGTTACGCCCAACGTACTTCGGAGTACGCCCAGCGTACCCAATGCACGGCCTCGGATCGGCCACGTCGCATCTACACCCTCTACTACCGTCCCATCCAAAGACCAGAGACCGGAGACGTCATCGCTGACGTACGCCCCGCGTACTTCGAAGTACACCCAGCGTACGAAGCCTGTCAGCCCCCCTATAAATAAGATGCGAGGGTTCCGACTTCCTTTGCTCATTTCCCTTTTCTCTCTTACTTCTACTCTACGTTTAGCATCCCGAGACGACCCCGACACCCCGGTTACATACCCGAGTCCCGACGAAGTTCCGAAGCTCCGAGATTCCCGAGGAATATACCACTTCCCGCTCGAGGTGCCGCCCGAGAAAATCTTGTTTTCTTCAAAACACCACACTTTCCAGGTGAGTTCATACCCCTACATTTTCACGTCTTTTTCATGTTTTAGGGGGGAAATACAAGTGAAGTTTTTATCACCAAATGGAACACACTTTTAAACAACGTTAATACCCAAGTTACACCTTACATGCAAAGTTGGTATTACGTTAAGTTTTTATCACCAAATGGAACACACTTTTGAAAAACTATAATAGGTATAGTTTACAAAATATTCATGACAACTTCACATAAACACGATAAAAAGGAAATACTTTATTTACAAGTAACATGGACTTTTCATTCCGTAAATCTATTGATACTAAGTTTTGTGAGACATCCGGCTTCACCGTACTCTCGAGTACGCATTTCAAGTTCTGTATTATAAACCATAATCTCTTGTAGGGAGTGCGTGATACTTGTGTATAGATCTATACGGGATTAACAATCCCGCACCTAAACTGTTACCTACAGTTAGACCGACAGGTCTGGGGTGACAAACGTCATAACACTGCAACGCCTGAAGAACGTTGTTACAGGCAGTCTGGGTCAATAGCATGGTTATAAATCTCACATGGAATATCGAAATATTTTGATTTACGAGACTCTTAAATGCATTCAGTGTTACATTATATATGTATAAATCCACTTTCACCATTTTAGCATGAAAGATACTATTGCATTTCAGCCTTTGGAACCTTTTCAAAATATCACACATACATAGAAACTATTGGATTTTCTGGAAAACAAGTTCAGTTATTTTTACCGAAAGACATACAAATTTTAGTACAAAAACGCTTATGAGCTCACCAACTTAATTGTTGACACTTTTTCAAAACTACTTGTATTTCTCAGGGAATCAGTAATACAGGTAACCATCAGCTTTTGGAGAAGGAACGCTAAGGCGTCTGTTATCAAAACATTTTAAATCATCATATTTGTAATATTCTTTTGAAACATGTATTACACGTAACAATGTAACTTTTATTATACTTATGATGGTTATGTTACTTTCTTTACAAATATTCAATTGTTATGATACTACGTGAAGTCATTCACCCCCGAATGTTTCCGCCATTCTGGTTTGGGGGTGTGACACACAAGATCCAGTGAAAGGTGATTTTGTCATCTTACTCAAAACAAGATTCACATGCATCATCCGACCTTAGGTCAAATGATTCCAACACTCCATCCTTTTGGGGTTGAGCGATGCGTTTCTTGTTGATGTGTCCAAGACGACAATGCCAAAAGCATGCTTTGTCTATACCATTAGACGAATCAATTTGAAATACACTATTGCCTAAATTGTCTACACAGTTTCATACATATCATCACAAGCTAAATATTCAAAATAAAAAATACCATTTTATAAGCAGAAATAGAACCATTCAAATCATTAAATAAATATCTAAACCCTTGCCTGAACAATGCAAAAAAAAGAGATAATGTTTTTTGTCATTTCTGACGAGTAACAACAATTTATTAAATCTAAACTAACACCATTACTATGCACTAGACTATAAATTCCAACTTTGGTAACAAGAGAAGATCGCCTATTCCCCATGATCAGGTTCATTCTACCGTGCTCCACCTCCTCACTTCTTTTTAGCCATTGCAAAGCAGAACAAATGTGAAATCCACATCTTGTATCAAGGACCCAAGAACGAGAAGATGATGAGTTATTAGATGAAATAGTGTATATACCTGAAGAAGTTGGCTTCACCTTGCCGTCTTTGACATCTTGCAGATACTTCGGGTAGCTTCGTTTCCAATACCCCTTGTCGTTGCAGTAAAAGCAGATAGCTTGTTTGGGATCAGAAGAGGGTGGATGATCAGAACTGGACTTTCCTTTGGGGCCACTATTGGATGACACTGCATGAGACTTTCCTTTCCATATTTTTTGGGAGGACCTTTCCTTTTTTTACCCTTTCCTTGTCCAATGGCTAGGACGGGAAAACTAGCAGGAGTGGAGGCAATACTCTTACCCTTCATTTCTGCTTTAGCTGTCTGCATGAGATTGTGCAATTGAGCTAGGGTGGTCTCACTGTTGTTCATATGATAGTTCAAAATGAACTGATCATAACAACTAGGTAGGGTGTTTAGGACTATGTCAATAGCCAACTCCTCATCAAAATTCACATCCAACCTAACAAGGCGATCCACGTAACGTTGCATCCTTTGTACGTGGCCACAAACAGATTCTCCCATTCTTCATCTTGCATTCCATGAGGGACTTGACCACTTCGTACTTTTCTTGACGAGCTTGCTTATGGTACTTTTCCACAAGGTCCTTGTTCATTTCGTAGGGCCAGTAATCCTCATAAAACATTTGCATCTCAAGGGTCATGGTGGCTACCATGATGCAAACAACTTTTGTTGCATCATTGTAGTGCTTCTTGTAGGAGGATAATTCTTCAGGAGTGGCCTTCTCTTCGTCAATCTCATCGAGTTCCTTTTCGATAACATATTCTTTGTTCTCTAATCGAAGGGACATTTTGATATTTCGCATCAAATCATTGCAATTAGAACCATCCAATATGACTTTGGAGCAGATGGAAAGCAATGAGAAGTTATGGTGATTGGAGGAGGAGGAACCAGAAGCATCAGTTGGAGTAGACATCTATAAAAGGAAGGTAGTTTTAGTTAGATAATAATAATCCTTAATATAATAACCCAAAATAAAAGATTAAGGCTAGGTTCCAACTATATAATTCAAAACTTAGAAAAGGGATGTCGTAGTCTAATTGTAAATTTTATAAAGGTAGGTAAATGACGATTTACCAATTCCACCAAAAGAAAACAAAATTTGAAAGAAATTAAGTTAAGTGAAATTCCTAGATCTTTTGAGATTCATTGAAACTATTCAATAGCATGTTTAATCTTAGATTATGCTCTTCTATTTGTGACTGGGATGCCGAGGATCACAAACAAGATGTGAATAACCATGCAAATGTGCTTGGTAACCTCATTGTCATTTATCATCCCAATTGATGTGCTGGTAAACCACACACACTCCATCAACAATGATAATTTATGATACACATTACAACTCTTTATTAGTCCCTATTAGTGTGCTGGTTAACCACACACGCTCCACTAACGACTTATAAAGTGTAATGTGCAATTTCATGGGTTAGCATATAAATTCACATTTTTCTAAAGTAACTAAGATTGTGAATTTTTAAAAAAAGTTTAGTTAATTTTAATAGCATTATACTTTTAATGATAATTAATTTTTCCTATCAAATCTGTTCGGCTAACAGCCCTCCACTAATCAAGGAAGCGGTGGGTGAAAGTGGACACCCATTCAACTACCTTTTTATAGGCAGTTTCCTTATACCCCCTTATAGACTAGTTTCGTGAATGAGGTGTACTAGCGATTTAACAGACTTATTCTTATACATATAGTAATAATTAAACTTTTAATTTTACATATAGTATAAGGTGTATTTTAAACATTTTCAAAATACTAAGGTTTATATTTTAAATTTTGAAATTAATATTCATGAAACTAAATTTAAAATAAATTAATAATGATGTAATTATTAACAATTCAATTAATTAAATCTAAGCTCATAACTATAATTGGTATGTACTTGACCCGATAGTAGCATAGTCCTTTTGGGTTGTCTTCACCATAGCAATTTGATAGGATGAATTATGGAGAAAAGAGGTTTATTATGATTTATTAATATATCATAAGAATAATATATTAATTAAGAAATCATATTATTTAATTAGTATTGATCAAAAATTAATTTGGAATTAATTTGGTGATTAAAAGAGACTAATTAAATTAAGGGGACTGGTATTGCAATTATCTAATAGTTGCAAAGTTGGGCTTGTGGATCACTAAGAAGGGACGGACGAAATTCTATGTGTAGCCCACATAGAATTCGTCCAAAGGGGGGTTTTGGAAGGATCTAATTGGTTGCTTAAGGCCTAAGCAGAGAATTAGAGTTCCAGTCAGAAACCCTAGCAGCTCAGCTATATAAGGAACTCCTAAGACTCCCAAAATCGGCCACTTGCTTCCAAGAGAATACCCTAGCCGATTTTAGGAGCCTCTCACCTCTCTCTCATAATCCTCCATTGCTACTTAGTGTTTGTGACTCATTAGACGTGTAACATTTGAGGCACTAAGCTCTTAAAGGTCAAGATCTACAAGCTATAAGGAAAAGGTATTCTTCTAACTTTGTTTTTATGTTACAAATTTCGAAAATTGTATGCTAGTTAGGGTTCATGCTTTATATGATTAGAATTGCATGTATAACTTGAGAAAAACCTAGATCCAAACATTAGGGTTGCATGTACACCATAGGAATCTTGTAGTGCTCAAAACCCATCATTGGTATCAGAGCTTAGGGTGCTTTTTCTGTTATATGATGCAATTGTAATGTTTTCAAATCTGAAAAAAAAAATTCGTTTTTTTTTCTTCCTGATACCACGACGTAGCAAAGCCTGCCACGACGTGGAATTGGGTCTGATGGAAATTTTCAGGATTTTGGCTTAAATTAGATAAGGATGGTTACCAGAAGTTGTTTTAATTTATCAAAAATGTGTTTTATGATATGGTAATGAATATCCTAATCTAATTGGAAGATAATGGCCAAAATTTAAGATAATTACTAGATTATATGATAAACTAATTATCTGTAAATTTTGAATTGTATTTATCTTGTAAAATAAAATTGGATTAGGTCAAATTTTGATAAAGATTAAATTATATGATTATTTTAATTATTTTAAATTTGATCTAGATAGTTTTGAAAAGTTTCATAACTTGCCCTCAAGTTTTGGAATTTAAAATTTGATTAAAAAGTTTTAATTTTGAAATATTAAATTCTAAACCCTAGTGTTTTAAAAATTTAAAATGAAACCCTTATACTATTATAATATTAAAAGCTTAATGATTATATATATATATATATATATATATATATATATATATATATGTATAGGATAAGTCAGTTTTACCATTAGTAGGCCTCATTCACGAAGTTGGTCTATAAGGGGTGTTTAAGGAAGCAGCCTATAAAATGACCGCCATTGGGTATCCACTCTTACCTACCGCACTCTTGACTAGTGGAGGGTCGTTAGCCGAACGGGTAGGATAGGACAACTAATTCCTCATTAATAAGTGTAATGATTATTATGAAGTAACTAAATGTTTTCATAAATTCCCAATCTTAGTTACTTTAGGAAAAATGTGAAAATCATGCTATTCCATGAAATTGCACTTTGCACCTTGCCAAGTCGTTAGTGGAGCGTGTGTGGTTAACCGGCACACTAACTTGGACTAACAAGGATGGAAAAGGGTAGCTCGATGTTTATCATAGATCAATGGAGCGTGTGTGGTTAACCGACAAATTGATTAGGTGATAAATGACATCGAGAGTACCGAGCACATTTGCATGGTTATTCACACCTTGTTTGTGATCCTCGGTATCCCAGTCACAAACTTGAAGGGCATAATCGAGATTAAAACATGCCATTGAAAAGTTCAATGAATCTCAAAGAATCTAGGAATTTCAATTCATTTAAAACCTAATGCTCATTTTCGTTTTTCATGGTGGAAATTGGTAAATCGTCATTTACCTACCTTAAAATATTTTGCAATTGGATTACGGCATCCCTCTTCCGAATTGTGGAATATTGTGTTGGGTCCTAGCCTTGATATTTCATTTGGGTGTTATATTAAGGATTCTTATCTAATCTAAACTTTGTCTCTTTTCTTTTTCAGATGTCAGGCTCAAACTCCTCCAACACCAACTCCTCGAACCCACTTTCTCTCTTGGTCATATGTGGGAGGGTCACATTTGATGGATCCAATTTCAATGATTGGATTCGCAACATTCGTATGGCCCTAAGGAACGAGGACAATGAAGACATTCTCGACAAAGAACCCATCGAGATCAATGAAACTACTGCTACTCCCGAAGAGATCACCGAGTATAGGGCTCGATTCAAAGAGGCGACAAAGGTGTCATGCATCATGGTAGCCACTATGATTCCAGAACTTCAAAAGTTCTACAAGGACTTCTGGCCTTATGACATGCACCAAGATTTGATGGAAAAGTACCATCAAAGTGCGCGTCAAGAGAGCTACGAGCTTGTTGTCTCGTTAATAACAACCAAAATGAAGGATGGAGAGTCCATCATGGCCCACTTACAAAGAATGCAAAGATATGTTGACCGTTTGCTCAAGTTAAATATCAACTTCGATGAAGAGCTGGCCATTGATATTATCCTCCACTCTTTACCTCCTTGTTATGAACATTTCAAGATGACTTATCATATGAACAAGGATGAGGTGACCTTGAGCAAACTTCAAGGGTTGTTAAGAACTGCTGAAACCGGATTGAAAGGCAAAGTTGTCACATCAACTCCTACTGCTGCTTCCCCTGTCTTGGCTACTGGACAAGGGAAAGGGAAGAAAAGGAAAGCTCCTTCTAAGAGCCACAAGGGAAAGTCTCATGATGGTTCTTCTTCAAGTGGAACCAAAGGTGGTTCTGCTGCTTCCTCGTCCAATCCAAAAGATGCAGAGTGCTTCTACTGTCACGAAAAAGGGAATTGGAAGCGAAGATGCCCGAAGTATCTGCAAGACATCAAGGATGGGAAGATAAAGCCCACCTTCGCAGGTATTTACACTATTCAATCTAATAACTCATCACATGCTAGTTCTTGGGTCCTTGATACAGGATGTGGTTTTCACATTTGTTCTGATTTGCAGGGTCTAAGAAGAAGTAGGGATGTGGAGCACGGGAAGATGAACTTGATCATGGGGAATAGAAAAGCGTCGACTGTCACCAAGATTGAAGTTTATTCTTTATTGCTTAGTAATGGGTTAGGGTTAGATTTAAACGATTGTTGCTACTCGTCGGAAATGACGAAAAACATTATTTATTTTCATGGTTTGTATAAACAAGGTTTTAGATTTTTGTTTGATAATGAAATTGGTTCTATTAATGCTTTCCTTAATGGTAAATTTTATTTTGAAGCATTTCCTTGTAATGGTATATATGAAACTGCTATGGTTGTAGACAACTTAGGAAATAATGTATTGCATATTGATTCATCCAATGGTTTGGACAAGGCATGCTTGTGGCATTGTCGTCTTGGACATGTCAACAAGAAGCGCATAGACCAACTCCAAAAGGATGGAGTGTTGGAGTCATTTGACTTAAAGTCGAATGAAACGTGTGAATCTTGTTTACTTGGAAAGATGACTAAATCACCTTTCACTGGTACTTGTGAAAGAGGTGAGGGTTTGTTGGATCTCATACACGCCGATGTGTGTGGGCCCTTCAGATCCACCACAAGGGACACTAACCGTTTCTATGTAACTTTTACCAACGATTATAACAGATCTGGGTATATCTACTTAATC
This sequence comes from Lactuca virosa, assembly GCF_052849685.1. Lineage (NCBI taxonomy): Eukaryota > Viridiplantae > Streptophyta > Magnoliopsida > Asterales > Asteraceae > Lactuca > Lactuca virosa. The sequence continues at coordinate 77,342,336 of NC_136426.1, forward strand.
AAGCATAAGTTGGAAACTTTTGAAAAGTTCAAAAGAGTTTAAGCAAGAAGTGGAGAATCAATTGGGCAAGAAGATAAAGATGTTCCGATCCGATCGAGGTGGTGAGTATCTTAGTATCGAGTTCCACGAATATCTTAAGGACTGTGGAATTATTTCACAATTGACACCGCAGCTGAATGGTGTGACTGATAGGCGCAATAGAACCTTGTTGGACATGGTTCGTTCCATGATGAGTCGAGCTTTGTTACCTATCTCATTCTGGGGGTATGCCTTAGAGACTGCCGCCCATATCCTTAATCTAGTCCTGACTAAAAAGGTTGCCAAAACACCTCACGAGATGTGGACAGGGAAGGTTCCCTCATTAGCACATATCAAGGTTTGGAGTTGCGAGGCTTTTGTAAGACGAGAGACTCGCGACAAGTTTGAACCTCGTAGTGAGCAGTGTATTTTCATCGGCTATCCATAAAAGTCCTTTGCATATCTCTTCTACAGACCGAGTGACAATGTTGTCTTCGTTGTGAGGAGAGGGGTTTTCCGCGAAAGAGAACTCATATGCCAAGAGGACAGTGGGAGGAAAATTGATCTTGAAGAGCTTCAAGAATCAAGTGATGAAGGAACCTCAAACACTAGCGCTCAACCCGAGGAGGAAACTCCTGTTGAACCGATTGACGAGTCCTTACCTCTAAGACGTTCCAGTAGAGTTAGTGTTCCACCCGTATTATATGGCTTCCATATAACTATTGTGGGTGATACATTTATTAGTGATAGTACATTGATAAATATGGATGAACCTAACAACTACAAGGAAGCCATGGAAGACCCGGAGTCTGCAAAATGGAAAGAGACGATGGACAACGAGATTCAGTCCATGTATGACAATCAAGTTTGGAACTTGGTTGACAATGTACCAGGTCGTAAGACGGTCGGGGTGCAAGTGGATCTTCAAGAAGAAGACCGACATGGATGGGAATGTACACACGTTCAAGGCACGACTGGTTGCGAAGGGTTTCACTCAAACTCCTAGAGTTGACTATGACGATACCTTCTCACCAATGGCCAAGATCAAGTCTATAAGGGTTATGTTGGCCATAGCTGCATTTCATAATTATGAAATATTGCAGATAGACGTCAAAACCGCTTTCCTTAATGGAAAGTTGGCTGAGGATGTTTACATGAATCAACCAGAGGGTTTTGTGGATGCAAAGTACCCGAATAGAGTGTGCAAGCTTGAGAAATCGATGTATGGATTGAAACAAACATCTCGCAGATGGAATCTTTGTTTCGATGAGAAAGTCAAAGAGTTTGGTTTTTCGAGAAGCGATGATGAGTCCTGCGTATATGTCAAAGCTAGTGGGAGTATCGTTAGCTTCTTGGTATTGTATGTGGATGACATACTACTCATAGGAAACGACGTCCCGGCCTTGTAGGAGGTTAAGCCATGGCTTGGGAAGTGTTTCGCTATGAAGGACCTCAGAGAAGCTGCTTATATTCTAGGGATAAGGATATTGAGAAATAGGAGTAAGAGACTAACAGGACTTAGTCAAAGTACTTACTTGGATAAAGTGTTGAAACGTTTTAGCATGGAGAATTCCAAGAAAGGGGAGTTACCAATCCAGAGCAACACCAAATTGAGTAAGACACAAAGCTCGAGTACCGATGCTGAGATAGAAAAATGAGTTGAGTACCATATGCTTCCGCCGTTGGCTCGATCATGTACGCTATGACGTGTACTCGCCCTGATGTGGCTTTCGCTTTAAGCATGGCCAGTCGATATCAAGGGAACCCTGGTAGAGCTCACTGGATAGCAGTAAAGAACATTCTTAAGTATCTACGAAGGACAAAGGACTGGGTCCTCGTACTTGGTGGAAGTGAAGACTTGAGAGTAACAGGGTATAGTGATGCTAGTTTTCAGACCGACAGAGATAACTTCCGCTCTCAGTCGGGCTGGGTATTTACCCTGAATGGAGGAGCAGTGACTTGGAAAAGTTCCAAGCAGGAGACCGTAGCTGATTCAACGTCCGAATCAGAGTACATAGTAGCGAGCGAAGCATCGAAGGAGGCGATATGGTTGAAGAACTTCATTGGATACCTTGAAGTTGTACCAGCCATAAAGAAGCCTATGGAGATTTTCTGCGATAACGAAGGAGCGGTTGCCTTGACCAAGGAACCGAGGGATGATGGGAGATCCAGGCACATCGACAGAAAATATCACTTCATCAGACATCGGGTAGAAGAGGGACTCCTCGTAGTAAAGAGGGTATCGTCGGAAGAGAACCCAACAGATACCCTCACAAAGGGTCTAAGCAGGGTTAAGCACCTACAGCATGCGAGGAGCATTGGTCTGAAGGACGATATTAGTTTTAGTGATTAGATAGTTGTTTAGAAACTTGTAATAGATCAAATGTAATTGACATTTGATGATTGAATAAAGGAGTTTTATTTATGAGTAAAGTTACTATCTTGTGTCAATTGTTTACTATTGTTTCACTTTTGCATGTTTTGACTTCCAGAATAATTCGATTATTCGAATTATCCACAGTCTATCATACTTTGGAAGTAGGTTATGAGGTTAGACTTTCATGAATTAGCTTATAAATTGTCTAAGTGTTTGGACATAGCAAAAGTTTGTTTCAACGTTAATGAGTACTCATGAAATAAGATTTGAGTATTGGATTAAACCCATGCTCATATGAATCACTTCATGGAATTTATCACGAGTGATTTTGAGACGATAATATCGTATAGTCTTTAAACCGAGATATATGAGTTGTTGTTTACAAGTTGGTTGTGCATTGATAGTGCGTAAACGCATCAGTAACTTGATGTTATAAAACGTTTTGTTGTGTACGATTTAATAAGTGAATAGTACAAGCATATAAGTCAAAGTTTATTTGTTCCTTTTATCCTAATAGGATTAAAAGCGATATCTTGGGTCCCTCGATGATTTTGTGTTGACTTATGTGTCGGGCCCGGTCAGGACTAAATTGACGTGTTCAATTAAGTTCTATGTCAAACAAATAAGAAATCGGGAAACAAACTGTTGGACAATGAGTATGACTTTATTCCATGTCTTTGTCCACACGATATCTTGAGAATGGAGGACTACATGATCCCTTATCTAAAGGACGCGTTATTAACTAGGTCAAAGTTCGACGGTAGCTTTTGAGAGCTACGATTGCTAATCGGATTTTGAAGTCGTACTTGCAGTTATAGTTATTAAACTTATCCAAGTGGGAGACTGTTGGATTAGGTGTCTAAGCCCATAACTATAATTGGTATGTACTTGACCCGATAGTAGCATGGTTCTTTTGGGTTGTCTTCACCATAGCAATTTGATAGGATGAATTATGGAGAAAAGAGGTTTATTATGATTTATTAATATATCATAAGAATAATATATTAATTAAGAAATCATATTATTTAATTAGTATTGATTAGAAATTAATTTGGAATTAATTTGGTGATTAAAAGAGACTAATTAAATTAAGGGGACTGGTATTGCAATTATCTAATAGTTGCAAAGTTGGGCTTGTGGATCACTAAGAAGGGACGGACGAAATTCTATGTGTAGCCCACATAGAATTTGTCCAAAGGGCGGTTCTGGAAGGATCTAATGGGTTGCTTAAGGCCTAAGCAGAGAATTAGAGTTCCAGTCAGAAACCCTAGCAGCTCAGCTATATAAGGAACCCCTAAGACTCCCAAAATCGGTCACTTGCTTCCAAGAGAATACCCTAGCCAATTTTAGGAGCCTTTCACCTCTCTCTCATAATCCTCCATTGCTACTTGGTGTTTGTGACTCATTAGAGGTGCAAAATTTGAGGCACTAAGCTCTTGAAGGTCAAGATCTACAAGCTACAAGGAAAATGCATTCTTCTAACTTTATTTTTATGTTACAAATCTCAAAAATTGTATGCTATTTAGGGTTCATGCTTTGGATGATTAGAATTACATGTATAACTTGAGAAAAACCTAGATCCAAAGCATTAGCGTTGCATGTAGACCATAGGAATGTTGTAGTGCTCAAAACCCATCACTAATCTCAATCTAATCATCCTATTGATGGATTTGATGATTTAGGTGAAAACCTCCATGAACCCTAGAAATTCAAATTAGGGATTTCATGTTTATATGTTATATTGGAATGGATTCAATGACCTAGATGTTGTTTGAAGGCAATGAATCCAAGTGGAATGCTTAAACACATCTATGATGGTAGAATCATGTATAAGCTTGGATTGAAATGGATTTGGGGACAATATGATGAAAACAATGGAATCCTTAGTTGTTGGACTTTTGAGGAGTAAATGAAGTTCATAAGTATGAATGGATACTCTTAGAATAATTGGAATTCAAATCATAAGGCGATTACTTGATTCCTTGATTGATATATTGAATTATTGGCCATAAGGGCATTTTGGGAAATCTAGGGATAACTACATGTTAATTGACATCTAAGAGGTGAATTACATTCATGGATATGAATTGACACTTTAGAGATGGAATTGGAACATAAACATGAAGGGTCTCTTGATCTATAAGTGGTTCTGGTGATTGTTTTAGCCTAAAGGGCATTTTGGGAAACATTGAACAGAATTGAGGATTCCATGGTTAGTTTATGTACTTACAATGAAAATAATGAAGGTTTTATGTGCTTGAAAACATTTATTTGAGTGTTCAATAAGTTGAGAACAAGCCTTGTGAGCTTTGGAATGTTCAAGTGAAAAATGGACTAGTTTACCCTTCTTTTAAACACTTGAGGATCACCATGATCTTAAGGTTTCAATGAACACTGAATGGATTAAATGGAGTGTTTTAAGATGATAAAACACATCCTAAACATGTGTGAGAACCTATACAAATGGTACAAAGTGATTTGGAAAAAGGGTCTTCAAGAACTATACAAAGTATAGTGTTATTTTGAGAAAAATCGAGTTTTGTGTGTGTGCAGACATGAAAACACGGCCCGTGTAAATGCATGCTTTAATTTACACGGTTCGCGTAAATCCTTGTTAGAGGTTTTCTTGTTTTCTTCATAACTTTTGTATACAGACTCGGATTTACGTACGGTTTTCGCCTACATTCATATTTTTGCACGAGGAATCATTTGAAACAATAAAATTTAGTAATGGAAGCTATGAGGGGTATTTTGGTCATTTTAGTGACTTATGTCCATATATGGTGTAGGTAGTGTTTGAAGAGGATTGATCTAGGGAAATGAACTTGAAGAGCATTAGCTAACCTACGTGTGATTGAGGTGAGTACGTGTTGGCATTTTTCCCACTTTGGGGTACATGGCAAAATGATGTTATAATAATGAAATGCAATGCCTTGATATATGAAATATTTTGAAAAGAACGTGTTAAATGTATTTGGAAAGAATTGTTTTGAAAGAACGCCTTGAAGGCAAGAATGTTTTTGAAGGAAAAAAAGTTTTGGAAGAACGAATGTTTTGTTAACGTGTTTGAAATGTTTTGAAATATAGATGCTTTGCTTTTTTAAATGAGTATTTTGATACTAATGTATGAACTATGTAAACCATGGAAAGTAATGAAAATAACATAAAGAAATGAAAAGAATGGAAAGAAACGGAACGTAATGAATAGAACGGAAAGAAATGGAAAGTAATGAAAAGAATGGAAATAAATGGAAAGTAGTGATTAGAATGGAAGAAATGGAAAGTAATGAAAATAATATATTGCTCGATCCATGATGTCCATGTAACAGGATATAGAGGAATCTATCAGGGTGCGCCTCCCTTCACGAGATAGATGTCCTAATGGAAATGATGCCTTGGTGGATTGATTTGTTCTTTCCACCTTGGTATAGACTTGGGGATATTGCTAGGCCCTAAGTATAAAAATGGCAACGGTTTAACACCGGAATTAGCCCTTAATGAAATAAGGAATGGAATGTGAAAAGAAATGTCTTGAATTACATTATGACTAATGAAATGTTTTGATATAGAATGGAATGAGGAAAGATATCTTCTGAAATGAAATGGTAATAGATGAAATGGTATTTATGATATGTATGAAAAGAGTGTTCTTGAAATTTTTTGAAAATATATGTTTAGTAAAAATGAAATGTTTTGATGAAAATGTGATAAATGTTTTGGGTCACAAACCCACGTAGCTCACGAGACATTATTGTCTTACGTATCTCTTTTTAATGTCATGTATTCCAGGATTGTACTTAAGGAGAGAGGATGATAGATGAAATTTAGAAGTTCAGAGATAGAGAATGGAGTGGAACTTGTTAAGTTACTTATTTATTATATTGATGTAATTCTCATTTGTTTGCTATGGTTTGTATGATGCTTAATGGTAACACCCAATGTTTGTAAGCATTTTTGTGGGACCGATTTTTGTTAAATGTGGGTTATTACCTGAAATGACTTTAAAACCATAGCATTTTAAAGTTTGAAAAAGATTTGGGGTGTTACACTAGGTGACTCCTTTTATAGTTGAGGAAACTTGGTGCCAAAGCTAGGCTTCAAGGGATAAGCCTTAGATTCCCTTGCTTGGTGACCAAGTAGCCCACACCGCTTGTCCAAGGGGCCTTGGATGAAATCTCTTAGGGTTTCCCTAGAGATTTTTGTCCACCTCATTCCATGAGGTTATAAAGCCTTCATTTCTCAACTATTAATAAATAACAAAACAGTCATTGTACTTTTAACTAATCCAATTAATCCCAAAATTAATTCCAATTAATTTCTGATTAATTATTAATTAAGTAATATAATTTTTAATTAATACATTATTTTCATAACACAATAATAAACCATTTATTTAATTTATTATTCACATAATAAATTAATCTCTCTCTCTCTCTCTCTCTCTAAAATCATCATATCTAATTGTTAGGTTTGAGGGCAACCCAAAAGGACTGTGCTACTATCAATTCAAGTATATACCAATTTTAGTTATATGCTTAGACACCTAATCCAACATAGATTCCTTAAATAAAGCTCAAAACCCCGAAATTAGGGTTTTTACTCTGTGCAATTACGCCCTGCGTAACATAGGCTACGTCCTGTGTAGCCCACTAAAAATGTGTCCCACCCTTCAGCCACTACGCCCTGCGTAGTGCAAAACTTATATTTCCAGCTTAACTTCAAACAACCATAACTTCTTCGTTTCAACTACGTTTTCAACGTTCTTTATATGCACATAAAGGTACTGAAGAGCCCCAAAATCCTATCTAATTAGTTTTGTCTTAACACATGGAACTAAAAACCCTATTCCATGCAAGAAACTCGACATATAACTTTTCCCTTTCTACCATTCGGTCCAACACACAAATAAGGGGTTTAGATCTCACAAACAACATTATCAACTTTCAATAAGGTCTAAACTTTACTTCCTTAAGGCCTAAAGCCTTTACATGATCGAATTTCGGTTCACAACCCTGAATTAAGAAATGACCCAAAACTGGGTGTTACAAAGCCACACACTTATATTCTCCAGAAGGCCTCCTTACACCCATAAGAATCATAAAAATCATTGCTTGATGGAAACACATGTCCAATGGATGTCTTGAAGTCTAGTTAGGTCAAACGGTAAAAATAGGGTCAAAATCCCCATGCATGGAACCAAAACTCTATATGATTTCATATTTGGATCATTTGACTAAAAAAGGTTCACAAGGATCCATAAAGTTGCCAAAATTTTGAAATCTATCAACTTAAACCATCATAAACATGGAGAAAAGTACTTAAAAAGTCTAGTTCTAGAAGGACTGCACACACAAAAGGTATGAACTTGAGGACTTATAAGGGTCTAAAATGTGTGTAAGAAGGTGGTGGATAGACTTGCTAGCTGAATCTTTGGACAAAGAGCACCTTCTTCCTCTTCAACACCAGAAAACACCACAAAAAGCTTCAAGATATCAACAAGATAGGTCAAGAGGGAGTGATCAAGGCTGAGGGTGAGCAAACCCTAGCCATCACATCCCCTTAAATAGGGCTCTAAACCCAAAAAATTAAGGTTTTTCATATTGGCCGCCGCCACGTCGTGGCTAGAACCATGCCACGTTGTGGTGTCCAAAAGAAGGCGCGTTTCTTATCATGTGAAACCATGTCGTGGTCACCTAAAATTCTATATTTGAAATCTTAATTGTTATGAACCCAAAGAAGTACATACATATAACTGGTGTTACAATTTAGCTTGAAACAAATATTTTGTATAATAATGCGTCATTAGTGTTGCGTTCACTACACTTCGTCGTAAAGATGCATAACCATTTGTAATATATATATATATATATATATATATATATATATATATATATATATATATATATATATATATATATATATATATATATATATAGTACATGATTTTTATAATATGTGTTTGAATAAATGATGTCCCATTATAATCTATAAAATTGTAATTATAAATAGAAGCATAAAACATGAAATGAATAAAAAAATTATCGTTAAAAGTTTATCTCATTGACCATGATTAAAGCTATGAACTACAACATCATTGTGTGGTACATATTTTATTCTCTAATACTCCTTGCAAACACAACACAAAACAAACATAATGACTGAAATCAAAATTATTTATCTAAGTAATTGTTACAAATAGACAAAATAAACTAAGGGATGGTTACAAAAAAGGATATTGACTTGAAAGAGTAACATATTTTCAATTTTGTACATTTAGTCAATGAATTTTTTTTTATGTTTGATTTACCCTTGAAATATTAGAAATTACCCATATTTTACCCTTATAACGGGTTGTAACCTTTTCATTAACTAAATATGAACAAAATTAAAAGTTTGTTACCTTTTCGAATCATTATTCTTTTTCGTTTTGCTAGTTTGACTGATATTTATAGAAGTATTTGATTTGGCATTTGACAACAAGTATTTGATATCTACTAGTTTTTAACAAGAAAATCTGATTAAAAAAAAACTTTGTTTGTGAGTATGAATGTTTAACTTTTAGTTTAACCAAACAAATTTAAATCTAAAAGTTAGTTCATTCATGTAACCTTTAAGAAAAAACTATTGAGTTTTTTTAATAATTTTTCAGAATTGTCTTTAAAAATTATATTTATATATCTATATTTGTTAAATAATCCTATTTTATATAATTGTATATATTTTAAAAGTTTCCAATTACTTTATCAAACAGTAATATAACAAATAAAAACTAGAGTTTCCAATTACCATATATCAACTATGGGACTCTATGCTTTATTTTATATTGTATTTAGTTATTTTAATTCATTCAAATATTATATAAAATATTATTTCATTTTAGTTTTTCTTTAATTATATATGCTTTACACGTACAAATATATTGAATGATTGATGCATGTGTTCTATTCATTAAGAGAAAATTCGAGAAATGATAAAAAAAAAGGAGGTGGTTTAAAGAAAATAACCAAGAAAAAACAGATTTTGGAAAATGACCAAAGGATCCGCAGAGCACCCTCTGCGGATCCATTGAAGGCTCCGCAGATCCTTTACAGCTATGCGGAATCTTTGTTTTTTGATTTTTTTTTGATTTTTTTTTCGTTTTTTCGTTTTTGCGTTGTTTTTGCGTTCATTTTCGTTTATTAATATTAATTTTTTTTTAAATACACTAATACCTTATGTGATTATTATGTAAAAAATTTGACAAAAACAAAGTTAAAAATAATGAAATGTTTTATGTAATACGTTTGCTACTGATGTATGTTTTTCATGTATTTTTACTGTTTTGTATTTTATGTTCTATGGAATAAAGTAGAAGTTAACTCAACTGGTTTCGTAAATAACCTAATACAAACCAAATACATATAAATAACATAATACAAACCGGTGCATATAAATAACCTAATTAAAATTATACAAATATTTCATGTTTTTTATAGGTTACAAAACATACTTTAGAAAATATAAACATACAACCTTCATAATAAACATACTATGAAATAAACTTCATTCATTCAAATCGAACCACAAAAAATTTGATTTGTTTTCGTATTCCGTCCATGGGTTTTCTGTTGCTTGTGTCCCTAGGTTTACTGTCGCTTGCGTCCATTGGTTATCTGACTGTTGCTGCCATTGGTACTCGTTGCAACCATGCCATTGGTTCTGTGGCTCTTCCTGCGGTCGGTATTCGGTCCCTTGCATCCATTGGTTATGTGGCTCCTGTTGCCATTGATGTTCGGTCTGTTGTGTCCATTGGTTGTCTGACTGTTGGTGCCATTGATGTTCATTCTGTTGTGTCCATTGGTTGTCTGGCTGCTGCTGCCATTGTTGTTCGGTATGTTGCGTCCATTGGTTCTCCGGCTCATGCTGCCATTGGTTTTCGGTCGCTTGCGTCGGTTCCTCTTCTTTCGCTTTGGTCCCACTACCTGACGCCCCAATACGTTTTTTACTTTTACTTTGGTTATTTGGAATGATTTCCTTACACGTCCTTGCGTTATGAGTTGTGATATGGCATCTACTACACCTTCTTATTTTTGGTTCCTCACCTTGAGAGGGAATACGATTGGTGTTTTTTGGTCTACCGGCTTGACGTATTTCCATCACAGGAGGGTTAACAACCATAAGGTCATCCGGAACCTCCCAATCACTAAGTTCTGAAAGAGGGTATACGACCTGCTCATACGTTCTTCGATATGTTTCAATTTTATAAGCATCTATAGCCATATGCCCACAGTGATCAATTTTCAAGTGCGTTAAAACCATTATCACATGACCACATGGCAAACCAGTTAGTTGCCAATATCTGCAAGAACAAGTCTTTTCCCTCAAATTCACTATGCCAATACTTTTGAAGTCATGCACTTGATATGTTGTATTGTCAACACCGGATACCGACCATCCTTGAATCCCCTCTTTATTTTTTTTAACCATATCTTCAGCCCACTTCATAAGTATTGTTGTACTTTTTTCTGTTAAAACAAACATATATTATTATATATGACATTTATCATATAATTTAAAAATAAACATAATCATACCTGCAGCCATCCACCGTTTGTAAAACCATTTCTGCATAATTGCGCGAAAGAACTCAAGAAGTGGTAATATAGGCAACTTCATTGCTTTATTTGATACAACATTCATGGACTCCACACTATTTGAGGTCATATAATCATACCTCGTGGTAGGGCAATACGCTCTGGTCCATTTGTCACGTGGAATTTGACTGAGATATGTCGCTACATTATCTCTTATATTACGAAGTCTCCCCCAATAGAATTCAAACTCAGTGGTTTTGTAAGCTCTTACCAGCTTCCAAAACAAAATTGCTGTTTTTTTGTTTTTTCCAAAGGTGTGGACTATGTTTCCTATTAGATGAAAAGCACACAATCCATGTTGAGCATTTGGAAAAACATTTTGAATACTTACAGCAATTGCGGGTGCCCTATCTGTGACCATTGTCAGACCTTCCACATCACCAATGCATTCATGTAGTTTTTCAAGAAACCATGTCCAAGAATCCGTAGTCTCTTTCGGGCAAATTCCATACCCAATAGGCAAGATCTGATTGTTGCCATCCATGGCCACTGCATGCAAGATGGTGCCTTTGTACTTTCCCTTCAAATGAGCATCATCCATAATAATAACTTTTCTACAACACTCTCTGAAAGCACGTGTCTGCAACAACAATATAAAAACCATTAATATATCAACAATAGAATTTGTTTATAAACATTTACGAAAATAACAAATATATTTAAAAATATATTACCGCGCATCCAATAGCGAAAAAGCAGTACTCAGAACGATCATCCGAATCAGTTTTTATGTACGCCACAGTACCAGGATTATGTTTCTCCAGATTGTGAAAATAAAATGGAAGTTTGGAGAAACTTTCTTCGGGGGTCCCCATCATCAATCCCAGAGCAAATTCTCTAGCATGTCACGCTTGTGAATAACTCATATTTATTTGTAGCAAAACATTCATATCTCTAATTATATCTTTAGGCTTCCAAACTGTCAAACTTCCTTGACCCATAATGTCATGTATTATGGTTCCCACAACTTCGCTATTTTATTGTCTATGATTTGGGTGTATAAGCAATGAAGAACATGTATGCTCGTCATTAAACGTCTTAATTTCAAACATTTTTGTTCCTTTAATGAGAGATGCGTATAAACGCCAATGACAGTTTTCTTGCATACAAACAACCTGGTACCGAGATTTTGAAGATTTTTCAACCTTTATCTGAAACTTTTCTTTAACAGCTTTCAATTTTGCCAATGACAGTTTCATCCCCAAGCTCCATGACATACCCTAACTCCGGGTGCTTAAAAGACAAACATATATGACTATTTAGCACACCTGCCTTACTTCTAACCATTTGTAATAACATTTTATTGTCAATGTTAGGAGAAAGATTTAAACCATAGTTTTTCACATTATTTCTAACGTAAACCTCATCTCCATTAACTAACTGCCAAGACCCCCCCCCCCCCCCCCCCCGTACACAAAATAATAAAACTAATTTTACAAATCACTCTCCACAAACACAATGAAAAAACAACTTCTACTGGTAAATGAAACTCACAAACTCACAAAAACCCACTAAAATACGTCGATCTATAACTTCTATAACTGATCCGCAGAGGTGTACACTGATCCGCAGAGGTGTACACTGATCCGCTGATAACAGTTCTGTGGATTCCCAAACAGTTCTGTGGACTGATATTAAACATAAGTTCATTATTTTTAACCTTTTTTTTGTCAAATTTTTTACATAAAACATAAGGTATTAGTATATTAAAAAAAAAAATATTAATAAACGAAAACAAAAAATAGAAAAAACGAAAAAATAAAAATTAAAAAACTCAAGATCCGCAGAGGTGTTTCGGTTCCTCAGAGGCAAACGTATTACATAAAACATTTCATTATTTTTAACCTTTTTTTGTCGAATTTTTTACATAATAATCACATAAGGTATTAGTGTATTTAAAAAAAAATTATTATTAATAAACGAAAATGAACGCAAAAAAAAACGAAAAAACGAAAAAAAAAAAAAATTTTAAAAATCAAAAAACAAAGATTCCGCAGAGCTGTAGAGGATTCGCAGAGCCTTCAATGGATCCGCAGAGGGTGCTCTGCGGATCCTTTGGTCATTTTCCGAAATCTTTTTTTTCTTGGTTATTTACTTCAAACCACCTCCCCTTTTGGTCATTTTTGGAATTTTCTCATTCATTAAATACTTGTATACTTTTTGTCGTATATTTACAATATCATGGCATCTCTATACGATTATGATAGCCCTTAAAAACCTTAAAAGCAAAAGAACAAAATATAAAACCTTAAAAACAAAAGATTCCTTAACCACACATAAATCTTAAAACCAAAAGAACGTAGAAAAACCAATATCAAGATATTCACCACACGAATTACTGGAGGAGAAAATTACCCTTCTTAACACCCTACAAAATTTAAAACCCCGCCTTCAAAACCAGAAGAACCCTAAGAAACCAAACATTTTCTTACTTCAATTTCTTTCTTTTATCCCACAATTTTCTATATTTTGTTCACTATGTTTCGATTACAGTCTAATCCTTTTAAAACAATTATAGTTCTATACGTACTCACATTTATCACATTTACGGTTTTTCTAGATGGTGTCGATGGCAAAGGTATTCTCAGGCTAAGGCCACAAGGGGTAGATGCGTCTTTTTTGACCTCACAAATCTTACCAAATCGAACCTTCATCGTTGACATTAATGGACCAGAAAATTATAGGTCGATACAAGGTGCCATTGATTCTGTTCCTGATAATAATCAAGATTGGGTTGTCATCCATGTCAAAAAAGGAATTTACAGGTGATGATTTATATTTTTAATAAAGTTTTCTAAGATATTTCTTATTTCTTATTTATATTTCGTTTTCCATATCAATTAATATAATAGAACTTTATCGATTATCATGTTAAACATTATATATTACAACATGCATTATAGATGTTTATTTAATTTTATTTTTTTTAGAACGGCAGATAAGCAATTAGTCTATTTAAGCGTACATTAATGTTTATTAGAGTCATATTATATGTGGCTAAATAAGCAGTTAGTCTATTTAGGCGTACATAATGTCTATTAGAGGCATCGATTTCGAATAAATCATTTATGTGAATATTGATCTATGTAGATTTAGATTTTATCCATGGCATGTCTAACTAGTAATTAGTAATTTAACATAAAAAATAGCTGAAAAAATGAGTAAAACGAGTTAGTCTCTTTAAGTATATTCAATACTTGCAATCTTCTAACTTTTAAGTCAAAACAGAATTAGGTTATTATTATAACTATAAATTTTTACAAAACTATATTTATATAGCGTATAGGATTACAAAAAGAACCCCACCTGTTTTTATTGGGGTGTCAATTCTCGACACGACACGAAACAGAGTTCGGTTGAGTTTTTCTAACCCGTCAACCTGCCAATCCGTTTATTATACGAGTAATGTTCGGGTTTGCAAATAATTTCACTGGTTGACGCGTGAACTCGTTTACTTTATTATATTTAAATAAATAAAAATTATATTTATTAAATAAATAAATGAGTAAGGACTGATAAGTAACTATGTGATATTTAGGGATTTTTTTTCCCGAAACTCACAAACCCGATTCTGACCCATGAAAAACCTAAATCCAACCCACAAACCCATATAATCAAACGAGTTACATGAGTTGACTTGTTTATGGCTAATTCGAATTAAGATTGAGTAAGACTACACAAATAACTATATGGGCCGTGCCCTTGTTTAACATCTATGACCCATCAACCGACCAACCCAAACACTAAGTTTTTGTCACCTCAAAACTATATACATAAATTTAATCATAATGGGGTTTTAATGTAGGGAAAAAGTAATAATTCCAAGGGAAAAACCACACATTTACTTGAGGGGAAGTGGGAGCACTAAAACAGTCATAGTTTGGGCAGAAAGCTCTGAAAACAACTATCAATCTTCCACTTTCAAAGTTGAAGCTCCTAATTTCGTTGCCTATGGTATTAGCTTTAAGGTACAAGTTTTTAATTCACCAATTACAACACAACAATGCATAAAGTACAACCTTCTAATGCACATGTTTTGGACAGAATGATGCACCTACAGGGATCGCTAACACCTCACATAACCAAACTGTGGCAGCATATGTGGGTGCGGACAAGGTTGCATTCTATAGTTGTGGATTCTATAGTTCCCATAACACTCTTCTTGATAACAAAGGTAGACATTACTACGATCATTGCTACATCCAGGGTGCGGTCGATATTATTTTCGGTCGCGGCCGATCCATTTTTCATGTAAGTTTTCTATTTTAATTAAAAATATTATAAAATATAGACCCTATAACTCTACCCTCCCAAATGAATTGTTACTGCTTATGGTACTCGTGCAGGAATGTGAGATTTTTGTGATTAATGATAAACGAATGGAGATTCAAGGGTTAGTGACGGCCCATACGCGATCGGGTCTAGATGAAAATACTGGATTTGTTTTCGTTGGTGGGAGAGTTTTTGGCACTGGACATGCTTTCTTAGGTAGACCTAGAGGTACCCATTCTCGAGTAGTTTTTGCAAAAACTTACTTATCTAAGACTGTAAGACCCGAAGGATGGAGTGATTGGAACCATCACGGTAGTACTGAGTAAGCTTCCCTCTATCTTCCCCCTCTTCCCTTTTATTTTTTATACAACTCAGTATTTTCAGTGATAGCTTTTAATGAGAATGAAAGTTGAAAAAAATAGTAGGCACACATTCTTTTTGGAATGATCAATTTCATTTCACACAAAAGTGTTTTTCCATTTCCTTGGAATGAGTTATTTAAGGGCGGAGCTTTATTAGGGCAAGGGGGGCTGTGGCCCCCCTCATTTTTTGGTTAGAAGTAGCTTTTATACTTTAATTTTATACATATTAGGCCCAAAAATATAAAATTTTGACTGTGCCCCCTGTTCACTGATTTTTATACATAATATATTTTTATACATATAAAATTTTGAATGTGCCCCTGAGTTATTTCATTATTATCTATAATTTCATTGTAATAAATACAACTTGAAAAAAATAAAAAATCTACCATGTTGAATAAAACACAATTCATTCATTTAATGATTTTATATATTAACCAAGTTTTATCATTATTTCTTAACTTTTTCACTTGTATTTTTTACAGAAATCTATGCCATTGTGAATACAAATGCCATGGACCCGGAGCTGGTACGAGTGAGCGGGTTCAATGGTTGAAGAAACTGAGTGATGAAGAAGCTCCACCATTCCTCTCTATAAAATTTATCGATGGAAAGAAGTGGTTGTTTGCCGGATATTCTGCATAAACTTTTAAGGTTGCCGTTTCCACATGCATTAAAAAAAACTTGTACAATGAAGTTTAGGTTGCTTGTACTATAATTATTAGGTTATGGGTGTTTTGAGTTTCTTCCTTCTAAACGACATGGCATAAAGGAATGAAACAATTGTAATTATTTTGTAAATAATGGCTTATAGGTTATTATTAACCAATATTCTTGAGCTTGTGATTTTTGCAATTTAAATATTTAAATAATCAGAATAACAAAGAATGAGATGAATGATCAACCAATCATATAGTAGTTGATTTATAGCTTAAAATATTTAAAGAATTTTAGTTTTATTTTACATTTCATGACATAACCCGAATATTTTAAGTTTTTTAACCCTAAATTCTAAATAATAACAAAAAATAAGAATGGGTTTGGGCCCATTATTAAAATGGGTTTCAAAAGGGTTTGTTCATGGCTTATGCGAAAGAACCCGAAAACTAGAAACTTTTAGGGCAAACGATTTCGCCATTTGCAGAGCTTTGTGATTCGAAGGAGTGAAGACAATTATGGAGGCAGGAGACGAAGGGATTGAGAGAGTAGAGGACTCCAAGGACTTACAGCAACAGAGCAAAGCACTCGACAAACTTACCGACCATGTCGAAGATCGTCAGCTCGATTCGACTCGTGTTCAAGAGGTTTGTGTGTAAATTTTACTAACTGTCTGGTTTTATGATGGATTGATCGTATGAATCGGTTATTTAGGTTTTATTGTTTAAAATTTGTATTGAATAGGCTATGGCTTCGATTGCTGCATCAAAGGAAGCTGATTTGAATGCTATGAGATTGAGGTTTGCAATCAGTGTCCCAAAAATTATTTCTGCATTTTACTTTTTATGCAAATATCATCTATCAACACACTGATGAAAGTTTATTTATCACTGAACTATCCATGTTCAATTACCATATGTATACTTCTATCAATCATGTAAATGTTTACGTTTTCATTTTTTTCTGAAATGTTACAATGAGGAAAACTTATCTTACAGATATAAGATGTTTTTGCATCTATCTTTCTGAATTTAACTGATTACATAGTTATGAGGGCTACTAACCAAATCTGGTGTATCATTAACAACATTTTGAAGCATCAAGAACCTTATAAATGTCATGTGTCAAAAGTGATTGTTTTAATTTTCATCAGAGGGACTACTCATATTGGTAATCCTGACTGTGAAACAAAAAGTCTATTTTCATACAGTAATCCTTCATGGCATTCTTAATGGGTATTATGATCCTTCTATAGATCATTATCAATTTATCATCTCCAGCTTAATAATCACACCACTAAACTTTATTTATGTTTCTTATATATATGTTAATAACTTAATATCAATTGATGCTATTTTATGATTTTTTCAAGGGAGAAAGAATTGGCTGCTGTTAAGATCAATGCTGCTGAAGTTGACATCATTGCAAGTGAACTAGAGGTATAACTGTCCCATTGTTCTCTGAAATGAGAGATTTTAGGAAAAAATCAATTGAAAGTTTAATTGTTTGTTTTCTGGGATTTTTGTGATGATTTATTTGCAAAAAAAAGGATATTTTACTCATGGCTTGTTACTGCAGTTGGATAAAAAGGTGGCTGAAAGAACATTAAGGGAACACAAGGGTGATGCAGTTGCTGCAATAAGGCACTTGCTTCATGTGGGTAATCTTTAAATTCAACATCTGTCTTGTTATTTCCAAAATGTTGTTAAACGTCATTTAGTTTATGTTACATTGTGTCACAACTTTTATGTTATGCAATTGAATCCAAATTTTCCTAATTAAAATGTTGTGAAATTGAAATGGATGTTTTGTGTTCAAGACAAAAGAATAGAAAACTGTAAAATGATGCTGATATATTTTACTTACTTTTATTTATGCAGTGTTAGTGTATGGACAATTTTTTTTTACAATCTTCCATTTTGGCATAACAACTCTTAACTACGAAATTTTGTTTGCAACAAATTTGAAACTTATCGTTATAATCACCAGAATAACAACCAGATCCATATTTAGCCTCTTTGATCCCGATTGTGCTACCTTTATACAAACAAAAAATCATTGTTTTATACACACATGTTATGTGTGTGTATATATATTATATGCACCCTTTGTTAGTTAACATGAAAAGCTATCGAATGATTTACCTTTGACCATGCATGTCGCAAGAAGAAGAATAAGAAAGATGAGCATATGAAAGTTCTTCATGTCATGCTTTCGACCTAGAAATACATGATTAGAAAAACTTAAATATATTTATAAGAAATTAATTTGAAAACATAAAACAAAACTAATAGTTTCACGAGTTTTGTATGAATGTATTTTAAATAATACATGTGGGTTGCATGAATCGAGAACGTGTTTTAAAGAGTTAGTAAACTCCCAAGTGACGTTAGAACGATTTGAGATGAGTGTTTGGAATTTTATGATCATGTTAAGATTAAGTTTTTGAAGGAATCGAAGGATTGTACATATTATACAACAAAGATGGAAGTATGCAATTAGGAATGTATTTACTTGACACTTTTATGTTAGGCATAAATGTGTGATATTTTCTTATGTTGATAATGTCTATTATGTCATAAGAAAATCTACATAGTTTAAAGAATATATAGTCGACTCCATGGCTTCAGCTCTTCTAACTCCCGTATCCAAAATTGACAGCCATTCTCTCATTTGCTTTTTTTCAACATCGATTCAATATCAAACCATCGCTTGTTATTATGACACCAATTCGCTCTTACACATGAACCTTAATCGATTTTGACTTTTTCAACCCATCTTTGACTTTTCGAATTTGTCAGTTAACAAACACAAATCGAAAACTTTTCAGAGCAAGTTCAGATCAAACATACTATTCGAACTGTTCTTCATCACTGTTCATCATGTTCTTGACTTTCGCTTTGAGATTTCATCACCGAATTCAAATCAAAGATCTAATTTTCGATTTCTTAACAGTAACTTAATTATAATCGATTTTGTGATAGAACCATTCATATAAAATCGATTCATAAGTTGATATTAATCGACACTTCTAATCGATTAGTAAGAAACCTTGAAACAAAACTGGAACACAAGGACTTGCAGATCTATACGAGAGACAAGAAGATTTGAAATGTACAACTCATTTAAGCATACGGCGAAAACTGATGAACAACGAATAATATGTCTTGTACTGATTTAATTGAATCATTAGACACGTTGAATCCATGAAGAACAGTAAAAGGCTTAAAACATTGGATCATAAATTTGGGCCGACGAACAGTAACTAATTTGATGATTGGGCTCAAAATTTTTGTGAACAGTAGATTTCGACATTTTGATAGAAAATTACTTTTGGTCTAAATCAAGAAAATGATTGAACTACAATGAATTTTGGACTTATAATCGATTCAAATGAACAATTGAAATTTGAGAATCATATCGAACAACAAATAGGATTGGATTGAGACTTGATCAACAAAAAATTATTGGATCAAAACAAATGGGTTTTTAAAAAAAAATTGATCCAATGAGTCAAAATGATAAAAAATTCAAGAACGCAAAGCACGAATCAAAGAGATTTAGAGAGATCATAGAGAGACTCACCATAAATGTTCCAATTGTGAC
This sequence comes from Lactuca virosa, assembly GCF_052849685.1. NCBI lineage: Eukaryota > Viridiplantae > Streptophyta > Magnoliopsida > Asterales > Asteraceae > Lactuca > Lactuca virosa. Next base: position 77,362,261 of record NC_136426.1, read on the forward strand.
AAATTTAGCCAAACCGAGAATCGTTTCTTCAAAAAATCATGTTGATCTTCGAAGACCCGCTCTGATACCAATTGATGTGAATTATGAGCATTGATTTGGCATGCAGAATTAAATAACACAAAAAACACGGTGATTTGGGTGTTTAAGAGATGCATTCGATTATGTAAGGTGTTACAAAAAAGGATCTAGATCTAAATCTACATAATTAACACACACTAACACACTCAATGTTACATTTCTCGAGCACACCTCCATAAGTGGTATGAACCCACCTTATATACAGGTGTTTACATGTCTCTCTCTCACTCTCTATCTCATGTCACAAGACTAATGCACCACATGCAAGTGGGTCTACAAAAGTCAAACCATTTACAAAGTCATATATAGATAACTTTGTACCCAACATGAAATTTGGTTGATGATGGGAGTACAATGTCATGCTAGATAAAATGAAGTACAATGCAAACGTAGACATTAAAATCTTGAAATGTTGGAGGTATACATCACTTATTTATTGTTGATTTGTGATTATTTTGATATAATTATTGCCAATCTCTTGAAGTTCAATGTGTTTATGCACGTGAGATATAAGCTTGGATTAATGTTAAGCATCGTGCAATGATACCAAGTATATAACTAGGTTTTTATGTATGTTGATGGTTGTGAAGTAATCTAGGTGCTAGACTTTTGTTATGGTATATTGATATAATTGAAGAATTTGATTTATTTATTGAATATGAGCATGAAAATGGTTAGAAAATGTAATTGTATGATGGGATCTACCATACATTGGAAAACTATTTAATATGGAATACAATGTTATAATTGGTAATTTTCAAAAATAAATATTGTATAAAATGACGTCTTTGGCAATGAAAGTGCTATTTTATCGCGGGTGAATACTATAAAACATCTAATATTTTTTGAATCTCTGTTTGAACATGAACATTTCTTTATTTTCGTTTTGCATGTTCTAGCTGATTTACCGAAAGATAATGTTTGGTTAATTGGTAAGTTAAAGATCCTATTTTTTTTAGAAAACCCCCTTTTATTTGACAAAAAAATTGGTTTTGGCTCATAGTTCTATTGTTCTTGTTGTTGATGTTTCTTATAGTGTTCTTGATGGAGGTTAGTTGTATGTGTTTGTTAATTTGAAAACTAAAGGCTTTGCGACTACTAACTTGGATGTAATTGTATCACAATGGGTATATGTCTACTAATTCTGAGACCGAAAACTTGAGGTTTTGCGCCTGCTAACTTGGATATAGTTGTGTCACAGCATGTATGTGTCTGCTAATTCGGATGTTGAAAGGTTTGCATCTGCTAATTTGAGGACTATGGATTCTATTAGTAAGGTTCCATGTTTGCTAATTTGAAAATGAATAACAATGCAATGTCTAAGTGTTTTGTTCACTCTTTTATTCTTTTATAATTGATGGAAAAGAATTAGTTTCAAAAGAATCTTTTTAGATTATTATAGATCAAATCACATGAAAGCCGAATACTTTGGAGTTAGAGAACTGTGCAACCTAAAATGTCATGTCAGTCTAGACCAATATTCTTCATAGGCAACAATTTTTAAGCATCTTACAAATGAGCTAGGTTCATTTGTTTAAACTAATTAGTGTGTTATTGTATGAGTAAATACAGGCCAATCATTTCAAAAGGGTAAATATGTAATCTTATACTTAATTAATTATGATAAATATATAAATCAATTAATATCCCTTTAATTTAGGGATATCAGTTTTAAAACCCAATTTGTAGTCCGCCTCTTCCCTCCTCTCTTATATTCATCGACTCCGGCAGACATGGAAATGGAATGGATGAAGAAGATGGGTGAAATAGCTCACCATAAAATCAAAACCAACGGAATATCGATGCATGTTGCAGAAAAAGGCGACGGACCTGTAGTGCTCCTCCTCAATGGCTTCCCGGAGCTCTGGTTTTCATGGCGTCATCAGATCACTCACTTAAGTAACCATGGTTACCGTGTCCTCGCACCTGACCTCCGCGGCTATGGCGATTCCGACTCCCCATCCTCTCCCTCTTCCTACACCTTCTTCCACATAGTCGGTGATCTCATCGGCCTTCTAGATCACTTCAATCAACAACAGGTATGTCGTATGTGGCTTTAATGGCGATGAAGCTTTAATCAACGTTAGGGTTGATTTTGTGTAAGTATGAATATCAGGTGTTTGTGGTGGGACACGATTGGGGAGCAACATCCGTCTGGCATCTGAGTCTTTTCCGACCAGATAGAGTCAAAGGAATCTTTTCTCTCGGTATTCCATTTTTTCCAAGATACCCTATCAATCCAACTCACTTATTCACCAAATCGTTTGGAGACGATTTCTACATCTCTCAATTCCAGGTTCTTCTTCTTCTTCTTTCTCTCACTCTGTTTACATGGAGATGAGTTTCATAAAGTTTAGGAAATTAATACAGGAATCAGGAAGAGCAGAGAGGGCTTTTGTGAAATACGATTGCTTGACAGTAATCAAGAAGTTTTTGCTGATCAACCATGGTGATGTACCGGTAGCACCTCCTGGAATTGAGATTATCGATCACATGGAAATTCCTTCGGCCATCAGAGAGCCTTCGATGTCAATTCTGTGCACGGGAGGTCGATTCTGATTTCAGGTTTTGCCCCTTTTGTGCTCTGCTCTCTGAGTTAATCGAGGCTGTTAATAGATATTAGTCATATCAATAAGCAGTTTTATTTGTAGTGACGAATGCTCAGTTTGTATAATCTGTTAGCATTTAGTATTTCATAGACATGTAGGCCGATCGATCAGGTGTTCTTTGAGTTCGAATTGGCAGAAAAGCCCTAGTTTTCGTTATTTGAACCATCCCAAACGAAATCCCCAATAAAAATGTACGAAATTAGGAATCTTCTGTTGGATGATTCAAAAATACAGTCTTGAATGATGACATTGATAGACTCGATGTGTTTAGGTTTTTTGGGAATTTGTTCTGATTGTCTAATTTTTACAGGAAATTGAAAGTTGTTTTGATGCACACCAAACGCTCGGTAAAATGTTTCAACTGAATGGTATTTCTTCGTTTATAATATTCTATCAGAAAAGAATGTTTTTTATGATAATCATGAACATATTCTGTTAGAATGCCCCAAATTAATATAATTATTGGTAAATGAATTCCAATTCTATCAGAATGGAATCACGAATTCCATTCATGCTGGAATGGAATATGGATATTTTCTCACTAATTTATTCATTGGATTATTTTCCACAGAAGCTGATGCTTGAAGAACGGACCACGAAATTTGAACGACGCCTCTTAGCAACATTATTATTTTAGAATAAATTAGTGTATTTGTTAGATTTTGATGTTTTTTTTTCCCGATTTTACAGTTTTTTAGTGTTATTCTTTAACAACAAATGTAATTCTTAGCAATTGTTACATGTATTCTATAAGAATTAATATAATTTTTGTTTTAATTCTTCAATTGCTGATTCGAGAATTTGTTATTCTACAAGAAATATGTTCAAGAATATTTTTATTATTTTATGGTTCTAGAATTTTTTTTTTTAACATACTCAAACATATTCTGTCAGAATGTCCGAATTAAAAATCTTATAATTCGTAAAATCGGATTTTTAAAATTAATAGAATCTATGATCCCTTAAAATATGCAAATTTACTTTATTAAATCTATATTAATTGACTAAAATACCCTTCTAGTTAAATTAGATGGTATTTTTCGATTATTTTTAATTCAATAATATGTATTAATCACTTTCTTAAAATAAGTAAAATGATTGGCCCATATTTATACATACAATAACACAATAATTACTTTGAATAGAATAACCTAAGCCTCTTACAAATAAAGCTTTGGTTGTTTAAAGATGAGGAATTGGGCTTGCCTATTATTTTGGGCTAACATCATGACTGGGTCGACTAATTTGGCGTATATGAGCTTAAGCCTATTTAGAAGTTTGACCTTGAAGTGAAAGATTAATGAAGTTGGGTTTATATTGCGGTTTATTAAAACATTATTAACGACCATTTATGCATTGAGTCTAAGGTGCTGTTTGTTTTTTTAGAAAAACCTCTTCAAACCACTTTCTGCTGCGCGGCGCAGCACACGCGCAACATTTTCCCTCTCGTAGCAGTTTGTTTTTTGGAAGACTTCAGACTGCAAAACCTCTGCGCGTGTGCTGCGTGGCGTAGCACTTGACTTGCCTCTTCAAACCTCTTCAGCTTTCAATTTTTTGAAGTTTTTTTTAGAATTTTGGTATAACTTACTTTTTTTAAACAATTAAAAAAAAACTTTTATTTACGGATTTAATACAATTTCTTATTATAGTTTCCACAAATTTTTTTAACTTGATTTAAAAAAAAAAACTTTGATTTTTTTAATTTTTTTACCGTTTCCGTTAATAATATTTTCAGTTTCAGTTTCAGTTTCATATTTTTTAACGTGTGTAATTTTTTACGAACTTTGTACACATCGTTTGCAATACTTTCTTAATTTTTTTATTATTTTCTTTTTTATGTTTTTTAAAATTAGTTTTTTTTTTCTAGAATAAAGCTGCTAGCTTCTTTTATATTTTTGTAAGTTTTTTTTTAAAAAAAGTTTTATATTTTTGTTTTTTTACATGTTATTTTTAGTAGTCTTTCAATGTTTTAAAACTAGAATTATTAAAATTTCGGTGTTGAGAACTATTTTAAGTTTATAAAATTAGTTTATTTAAATTTCAGTTTACTGCAGCAGTCTGCAGATGTTAAAAAACAAACATGCTTCTTATTATGTGCTGCAGCCGTTTGTTCCACCTCTTCTGTTGCAGAGGATTGCAGAGGTGATCCGCACACTTCATAAATTTTCGCTTCGAAAAAACAAACAGCACCTAAGTGGAAGGACTTCTTGAATTCAAGTATGAAAATTATTTAAGCCTAGGGTTTGGCCTACATTTTCTTCATTCAATTTCTGAAAAGGGAAAAGAGAGGATAGCTTCATTTCTATGGGTTTCTTTTTAGCAATTGGAAGTGGATTTTGTTGAATTCCTCGTATCTGCCAAGAAGTCCAATTATGAAATTTAAGTGTTACATATCCAAGTCATTAAAGAAATCCATTCATATTGACATAATCATCATCTTTCTCCATACTATCATCATCATCATCCTCCACCATACTGACATAATCATCATTATCATTGTAGGACTCTTTAGTGACTTAAAAGTAAAGTCAAGGAGTATTAACTGAAAATTAAATTAAGTCAAAAGTGTTTTTTGAGTAGGAAACAATTGACTCCAATTCTTTTTGTTTTGAAGATTTGAATTAAAAACACGAACCCTCTACGAAAGAAATTTTGTGTTGAGGTGGAGTTTCAAAATACACACACTAGGTCTAGGTGTCTGACAAATGTTCTCAAAGCGATCAAGTTGGTGCTCTTAAGTTTGAAGAACAACATGTTGATTGCCCATTTAAGTTGTACACTTTCAAAATATTACTCCCATTCCGGTTTCTTTGTTATGTTCTTGTACGCTTTCACAAATCATGAATAATAAAGCCATCTTTTGTCATCATTCTCGTTGATTTTCATTCCACATTCATAGATTAACTAAGTTTCAACACAAGCAAGTGAAATCCTTCAAGTTCAAAAGAACAAGATCATGCATCTGTTTCACATAATTTTCAATTCCTTACTGCTCTTTGAGTCCTCATGTAGTGGTGGCATGAACTTGAACCGCATGTCCAAGTGGTGTAGCTCTTCTAGTATCTCTTTGAATGTTGGCCTCGACTGTGGTTCACTAAGAAGGAAAAAAAGAAAACAAGAAACTTCTTGTTTTTTTTTTCAAACAAATTATATGAAAACTTAAAGGATTTGTTATTAAACTATGAAGGTATTCTAATTGATTATGAAAAATGAACCTGCACAAACATCTTTGAATAAGAGAAGCCCATTGTGGATCCACATCTTTTGGAATATCTAACCCTTGATTCATGACTCCTACAGCTTCCATCACCTGAATATATATACACACTGTTATTAGTATACAGATCCCCTTTCTTTGCCCAATCTTCCTAAATCATTATCGTCTTTGACATGATTTACAAACAAATCCTCTCAATTTAGTTCAAACTTAAATGTTTTACCTTTTAATGTATTCATCAATTTATATGATGTGATCATGGGTTCCACATTTACATGATGTTAGAAAGAAGAAAACCTGCATTGAGTTGAGTCCATCCCAAGGGATCTTCTCTGTGGTAATTTCCCATAGTACCACACCATAGCTATATATATCCGACCTACACAAAGCCAAGAAACATTTTAAAAAATATATAAAAACTAAACATAGATTTATAAATCAATCGTTAGGGATGCAAACAAGTAAATTTACCTTTCATCTGCTTGCTCATTTCGAAGAACTTCGGGTGCCATCCACTGATGCTAAGGCTAACAAGAAAGAAAGACAAAAGATTGTCAACTCATGAAATTATATACATGGTCCCACAGAAGATAAAATATAACCCGTTTTGATCATTTTCCTTTTGATCAGTTATAGTGGAATAAAAGTATTAATCAAGAAGGATATATATATATATATATATATATATATATATATATATATATATATATATATATATATATATATATATATATAGTACCATTCCAATCCTTTCCTTGATGGTCTCATAAGTTTCATGCTTAGTACAGCATAGACCAAAGTCACCAACCTATTCAATTGTAAGTGACACAAGATCATTTTATTTGTGAAAAAAGAGAAGAAAATGTACAACATCAGACGGAATATGAACATAAATATGGTAGTTAAATGGAACGAAGTGTCACCTTGACTGTCCAATCCTTATCCACAAGAAGTTTTGAAGAATTCAGATCACGGTGGATGATGGGAGGGAGGCAATGATGAAGATAATTAATTCCTCGTGCCTATATAAAAAAGTATATAATGATGAAGATAATATCAATATATTTAATGGAATGTTTTTTTCTTGAAAGACGAAAGTTTTTATTGATAAACTAGCAAGTAGCTAGAGAGAAAACATTGATTACAATATCAATGGCCATACGGATTCGGCGTCTCCAATCCAATCTGGCTCTTTTTCGGTGAAGTAACTTGAACAAATTTCCACTTCACAAAAGTTATAAGAACATAAAAATCATCAAAGTCATATATGCATGCATAAGATTAAAGGCATGTGCACTTCACAAGATAAAATATATAAGATTCCAACATTAGTTGTGTGAAATAGCTATAATAGTGTCTTCTCATACACACAAACATACATGATTGAATGTATTTGAGAAGGGGGAAAACGAATACCAACCGACGAAGAAACTCGGTTACAATGCATATGCACTGAGGTGATGCTACTGTACCCATGAGGAGCAAAATATTTGGATGCCGAAGCCTTTTCATAAGAGATGCCTTCAAATTGTAAGAAAAAACTGTTAGAAAAACATGATCTTTAATTAGAAAAATATGATTTCCACCCATTTTGGACATGTGTAAATTTGGATATCTATTATTTATTTGTATTATATTTTAATGGGGTTGCTTTCTTCTTTTCTTGGGAAGAGCTTTAGTAACAATATACTACAAGAACAGATCAAAGTTAAGATGAGTGTGTTGGGTAATCTTGATGGGTTAAGCTGGGTCACGGGTACAGGTTCGAATGGGTCGGTTCGGTTTCCTTATGCACAAGTTGGATAGGTCAGACTTAGTCTAATAATGACCTGGTTTGAAGGGGTTTCAAAACGTGGACTTAGTACTCCTATATTTGTGGTTCTTAGCTGATAGTTTATTCCTGTTTCTTAGCATGTTTACTAGTATAAATAGAGTAGAATTTCTTCCATTTGTATGTATGTATTTTCTGTTTTCTATGAAAGAGATAATCCAGAAAAGTGGTGTGTGCATGATTATTTTTCTTGGGTCTGGACCAACAGAGTGATGTATTTGGAATGAAAGATAACTTGAAAAAGGAGAAAGCCGATATGCATGAATAGTTGTGGATCAAGAAAATCTATAAAGATTGTGCAAAAGTTACAAATTTATTATAAACTTTTTTTTCTGGGAGGCAGGGCTGAAAATGATATAACTTTTTCAAGATATAAAATACCTCATGCATAAATGATACTATAAAATCATGTGAGTGTGCCTGCTTGGAAAATAACTTGAGGGCAACATCCTGCATAACATGAACAATACATTATTAGAATATACGTACAATAATGTGGCTGTAAAACCATTTATGTTATATATTTTTTTTGTTAGGGATATAATTATAATTTATATCACATAGTAAGCCATGATGACATAACTGGTCCTTCAATTTATGTCATGAGATGTTACTTGAATCTTTGATGATTCAAGTAATTATAATTTTTGTTACATGATGACATAATTAGTTCTGAAACTAGTGTTGAATAGGTTGTGATATTCATGCTTGAGTTTAATCAACTTACATGAGATACACCTACAATTTTAACATCATAAATTAACAAGGGAGAGATGGAAACATACAGATCCTTGCCACACTGCATGATATCGAATCCCACATGAACCTGCCACAATGTATGTTAAACGTAAAACATCAAAAACTTGCAGAAAAAAAAAGACGTGAAAGTCTTGTAAAACATTAACATACCTCGCCCAATCACTTCTCTAATCCTCAAATCTTCCCACTTGATTTCACAATCAAAACTGTGATTAAACAAAGACCAAGTACTTAAAGCCTTGTTATCACGACCAACACAATTAGTGTTTACCATCCATTGTTGATTTTCTACATTCGCCCTCATTCTCAGACCATACTTATCTTGATCACTGTGTATCCAATGCCAGCAAGAACGACTAGTTGTGTGATCAAAACAACCTTTTTGTTCTTTTCCTTTCCATTTAGATTTTGAAAACAAGGTACTGGTTTCATTTACCATAGGAGCACTTAGCTTTATTTGTTGATATGGGCTTGGGGCAGTTGATACACTTATAATCCCTATAAGTGTCCCATTTTCATCACGTAAAGGTTTAGTGGAACCAATAATAACAAACCTTTCCCCTCTCTTATTTCTAATAGGAAACTCCCCTGTCCAGCACTCACCCTTTAACATGTGTTGTAGGATATCATTTGTTAGGATCGAGACACTTAACACACGACTCTAAACACACACACACAGCTCACGAAAAACAAGAACACAAGGATGAACATGAGGGATTTAACGTGGTTCGGTCCTTCTCTGACCTACGTCCACCGATAACTAGGAATTTACATTTCTTGGTGCTAATCTGCACTCTTTCTGTGTTACACTAGATACGAGTTTTACAAATACAGAATAATCTCTTATATAGAGATGGAAATCAGAAGTAGTCAAAAAACACAACTGGGTCTTCATTCAACAATTGTGGCTTCACAACTTCACATTGTTCCTGCTATTTTTGACCAGCTTTTCTGTGGATTCACACTCAACATTTCTGTGGATTCATACTCAACAATCTCCCACTTGAAGCCACGGAACAATCTTCACCTGTGCTTCAACTGTGCATCTGTATTTGATCTTAACTCCTTCCTAGTTTACCCTGGCCTTCTCTTCAATTAACCTGAAGGCCAGTTGAAGCTTTCGTTAGCTCCAACGCATCAGTCATGGCTAAGTCTGCCACTGACCTGTTCTCTGTCTCCACCGGCTCCCACTGAAATGAACTGCCCGATCCTGGAACATCCTGAGAACAAACGACACTCTCCATGTGAAGCAGATAATCTGGAGAGACTTTTACAGATGGAATATTGGTTCTCTTAACCCACTGTGTTCTGGGTATTCTAGCTGAAACAAAGCCCATGCTCCCACTGCTATGAATGCCCTTGACTGGTTTTTCTGAACCGTTCCAAACACGTTCAACCTGAATCTGACCTGTGACTCTGGGTTTGCCATCTGCAAAGCAAACCTTCTTCTGTCCACGAGACTCTATGAACCGGATTTTGTTTTTCTTCTGAACTGGGACGGTTACTCCCTCAGACGGTAAACTGACCATATATAATGAACCCCTCTTATGTCCACGAGCTATCACAAGATTTCCTTTGACAACCTTCCTTCTTTTTGGTGTTAACCAATTGTTTGATGAGGAACACTTTGTTGGAAGCGGACGGCTTCTCGTACATGTTGGACAAAGCCTTAAATACTCCATAAGTAGTTGTTTCATTAACAATGTTATACGCAACACTCTTTGCCAATGAAAGCCTAACTACACCCAAGGCTTGTCGATCCAACAACTTCCATTCTTCATCATACATGTCATCCGGTTGTTCGCCCAACATAGGCAAATGCAAACTTTTCTGATACAACATATCTTCAATTTGCATCTTCCAAAATCCATAATCGGTTCCATCAAACTTGTCAATTTTGATTTTACCATCTTCTGCCATTTTTGCAATTTTCTGAAAGAACAGGGACCTGTCTTGCAATTTTCTGAAACTTCAGGGACCAAATCTGAGTTTTTCAAATTCTGCTACAGTGACGCTACAGTGATGCTACAGTGTCGCTACAGTGTCATCTTCTCCGGCAGGTCTCCGGCGTACAGTGTCGTCTTCTCCGGCAAGGCTCCGGCGTACAGTGTCGTCTTCTCCGGCGAACTGGTTTTCCCGGTCACTATTCCAGCGAACCTTTGACCGGCGATTTGGACGTCTTCCGGTGGTCAAAAAATTCAGAAAAAAATATTTTCGGAATCTTCGGAACGAGACCTTTCCAACGGTATACACCAAAATCGTTTTTGACGAAAAAAAAATTTCGACCAAAAACTTAAAATCACCTTCTGGAGCTACAACCTTGCTCTGATACCACTTGTTAGGATCGAGACACTTAACACACGACTCTAAACACACACACAGCTCACGAAAAACAAGAACACAAGGATGAACATGAGGGATTTAACGTGGTTCGGTCCTTCTCTGACCTACGTCCACCGGTAACTAGGAATTTACATTTCTTGGTGCTAATCTACACTCTTTCTGTGTTACACTAGATACGAGTTTTACAAATACAGAATAATCTCTTATATAGAGATGGAAATCAGAAGTAGTCAAAAAACACAACTGGGTCTTCATTCAACAATTGTGGCTTCACAACTTCACATTGTTCCTGCCATTTTTGACCAGCTTTTCTGTGGATTCACACTCAACATTTCTGTGGATTCATACTCAACATCATTAGCTATATGGAGATCCTTTGGTTCTACTACAAGATCCAGAAAACCTTTTCCACGAATTTCCTCAGCACTATAACCATACAAGTTTTCCCAAGCTTGGTTCCTGCATAAATCTCAAAATCTGGAGAGAAATTTAGGTTAATATCATACAACAATCAGCCTCAAATATTATGAAGATATAAAAAACTTGCCTGTAGATTATGCAACGCTTAAGATTGGTTATATGAATTGGCTGATCGATTGACTGTAGGATATTGAAATAATCAGTTTCTGTTAAGATGAGAGGTGAATGCTGAGTCCATCGGCGTGAAGTTATTGAATTTGAAGTTTTCCTGTCACCGGAGATCATGAACTTGAACATCTTTTGTTTGAGGTGAGCATGGGCGTCTTCTAGATCTTGAATCCTCTTTGTCAGCTCTTCAATGGGTGGTCTTCTTTTCTGGTGTATTTCGTTCTCCATTTTCACAGAAAAAACAAGCATCAAGAGTTGTTATTTAAGCCCAAAGTTTGAAACAAAAAGACATTCTCATTGTCTGATTATTGATTAAAACATTTGTCTTTAAATTTGAACAAAGATCGCCTACAAAAAAACCGTGTCATCTTTCGTCGTTTCTGTCTTTTAAAATTTCAGTTTAGAAGAAAGCAACAAGAACCCAATCAAAAACAAAATTGCCTATTCAGTCATTTAATTTATTTTCGTATTTGTTGAAGGAATAAAATTATTTTTGTCTGGTCTAATTAGTCACTTTGCACAAAATAAAGGGGTCACTCGGTTATCCCTTTGTAGGGATGAGATTTAAAACCGGAAAACCGGACCGGAACCGGAATCGGATCGGAACTGGAACTGGAACCGTTAGAACCGGAATATATAGAACTGGTTCCGGTTCCGGGTTTAAAAATTGGTTTTATCCGGGTTCCGGGTAATCCGGATTTGGGTCCATCGGGTCCGGGTAAACCGGGTCTAAAAACCGGAACCGGTGTTAGGAACCGGAACCACTTTTAGGGCCGGAACCGGTTTTTGTGAAACGTTTAAAAGATGCATATCTCATTCGCTTCAACTCCGATTGTAACGACCCAAAATCATGGGTAAAAATTTCATTTATAATATAACTAAAACACTGATACCATTTATTCCAACCATTCCAAATCATTGTTAAGTAAATCATTTATCAGAGTTTATCCCAAAATCATTCATTGCGGAAATCATAGGTGTGTGCACTGCGATCAATCCGAGCTCTCCCTCTTTAAATCGATCATACCTGAAACCAAAACTGTAAACCGTAAGCACAAAGCTTAGTGAGTCCCCCAGAGCATACCCCACACACAATCCACATAACACATATCATATTAGCTATAAAAGAGCATACCCCACACACAATCCACATAACACATATCATATTAGCTATAAAAGCTATCTCTACCACATAAGCCCTGCATAGAATCATATAAGGGAGTCATGGAAACCCTCCAGGGTCTTACACCTAGTGCCACGGGAACCCCCACGTGGTCTTCCTGCCTTGGGAACCCCCACAAGGTCAATTTGCCAAACAATACATAATGCAAACTATACATATAAACATATGAGCTAAACAAACAAACATATAAGGATGCCCTGGAAACCCTCCAAGGTCTTACACCGGGTGCCACGGGAACCCCCACATGGTCTTAGCCCACTGCCTTGGGAACCCCCACATGGTCTTAGCCTGGAACGCCATGGGAACCCCCACATGGTCTTATGTCCAACTGCCTCGGGAACCCCCCGATGTCTTCCATTTAAGTATCACAAAGACAACTAGCATACCAAATACCCCACAATCAACTAGCATACTACATATATTACCGTTTGCCATGGGAACCCCTGCATGGTCTTCACATAATACATAATGTATCAATAGCACATTCGCAACAATCATCACAACTAGATAAATGGGTCGGCCTTGGTGCCTTAGACCCATTGGTATGGTGAGAAGACTCACCTCGCACTGTCGAAATCCCGCAGTCGAAACTCCAGCTGTTGGACTAACAGGGTAAGACCCAGTAAGTCCCGACATACTACTCCAACTCAACTGCCTGCAATCATCATGTGCTTAACCTATCACGACCTTGAAATACCACAACCGCCCTCCGGATCAACCCTGGCCAACCCTGGTCTGAGTCAAGGTCCACAATCAAGGTCAACAGTCCATGTTGACCTCAACTCGTCGAGCCTAACCAGCCACTCGTCGAGTTCCTTGCTTATCTCGTCAACTCGCCGAGTTACTTGATGTTCACGGCCGTAAACTCCCAACCGAAAACACATGACCGTGAACCCTTGGCCGTGAACACTTAACCGTGAGTTGAGAAAACCCTCTCGACTCGCCGAGTCACTTGCACGACTCGTCGAGTTCCCTTAGTCCATCATGTTTACGGCCCTTTCCAGTGGGACTCAAGGTCCCAAACTTCAGATCTATCCCCTACTAGTGTAGATAACACGTAAAGTTGCAAACTTTACGTGCATGCAAGGCCTCACATGGCCATAATCACCAAAACTAACCCTCAAATAAGGTTTCCATGCATGAAAAGGGAATAATATTAATAAAAGGTACAACTTTATGCTATTTGGGACCTAAGAAGGTCCAGATCTGGAACCATATCCTTGTGATAGGTCCAGATCTAAGCTTGCTTACATTTCCCTCAAGAATGGCCATAATCTTCCTCAAGAACTCTAAGGATCGAAAGCTGAAAGTAACATATTAATACCTCAATCTGCTGCCCAACACAAAATAGATGCTCAATCTAGTGCTTCCCCCTCATTACTTCCTCTTAAGGCTTGGAAATCTCCCCAAAATACCAAGGATAAGCTCCCAAATGCTCCCACTTCACACTCCAGCGAGTTTGCGGTCGTAAACGGTCTTTTATGGTGTTAAGGGAGGCCACAAGGGTTTATAATGATGTTTATATAGGGAACAAACTTCAAAATTAGGGTTTTCATTAAGCAGCTCAGACTCGCCGAGTCGAGCCTTCCGACTCGCCGAGTCACTTCCGACCCGCATCCAAGATACACGACCCTACTCGACGAGTTGGACTCCCAACTCACCGAGTCTATGCACAAACCCTTATAAATTATAAATGACCTCAAAAACCAGGAACAGGTGTTACACCGATTGACATGCGGTTTTTTCCAACGTGTAGTTTAGAGTTTGTACATGATTTTAGACTATAAATTTGCCATTTTTAGTTTTATATTCATTGATTTACAGTCCCCCCAAAGTCGAGATATCAAAGCTGAAAGTTTTTAGTTTTTCAGTCTTTTTGTATTCTGTGAAAGTTTTAAAACATGCATATCTAATTCGTTTGAAGTCGGATTGACATGTTGTATTTTCCAACTTGTAGTTTAGAGTTTGTACATGAGTTTAGACTATAATTTTGTCATTTTTGGTTTAATATTCAATGATTTACACTCCCCCGAAGTCGGGATATCAAAACAGAAAATTTTCAACTTTTCAGCTATTTGTTTTTGTACTTTGTATTCTGTGAAAATGTTAACACATGCATATCTCATTCGTTTAAAATTGGATTGACATGCAGTTTTTTCCAGAGTGTAGTTTAGAGTTTGTACATGATATTAGACTATAATTTTATCAATTTTGGTTTCATATTCAATGTGTTACAGTCCCCCAAAGTCGGGATATTAATATGAAAATTTTCAAAGTTCAACCCACTAAGTAGTAAGTAATTAGCAAAAAATTCCGGTTTTTCTGGGTTTTCCGGTTCTAAACCCAATTTATCCGGTTCCAAACTACCGACTTTGATGTTTCCGGGTTTTTCGGTTCTAAACCCACTTTACCCGATATCATACCCGGAACCGAATCGGAAACGGTTCCTATATACCGGTCTGGTTTCCGGTTCTACAAAATCTCGTTAATCGGTTCCGGGTCCATCCGGTCCGGGTTTGGACCCACTTTCATCCCTACCCCTTTGCCATATAGATATTTGTTGACCCATTTTCATTTAACCCACATTAACTTTGAATGTACAACCCCATGAAGCACTTGATAAACCCAATACTATTCATCGTCTTCCCCACCCTAAACTCACCTTATAACTTCATAACCAACCCACCACTCAAAACTGGTTCATCACCTTAGTACTATTCATCATGGCATAGCATTTTCACTAAAGTCGTCTTTGCACATCCGCCTTCAGCTTCTCCAACAGTTCGTCAAATGCTACAATTCCACTGGAAGTTCTGGAACACACCAACCATACTTTTCTCGTTTCATGTTTTCACATCTCAATTATTCTGTTCTGAATGAAGACGATAGAGAACCACTGTGATTACGGACCCGGCCTGTTCTTAGTAGGGTATTTTTCATTAAATCTGAAGGTAACCGGTCCATTTTCAGCTTTACAATGTTGACATTTAAAGCACCTCCCCAATGTGTCGACTCTGGAATGCTTAAAGTTCGACTTCAAAGAATTCTAGCAACTTCTTGATGATATGCCACTTCACTTTCAAACATTTCTTAACAAGTTTTCCCGCTCCTTGGATTTCATGTTTGAGCATCAGCCACTCTCCATCTGGATGATCTAGTTTTCGATTCATAGTTATATAGTTGACGATCGACGTAATTCTTTGTTAGGTGATATAGAGTAGCTTCAGGAAATTGGGTGTGGTTTTTGCTACATATATTACCAGTCTAGTAAGTTTGAAGATGGATGACGCACGCAAGTTGTTCGGTGAAATGTCTGAACCAGATAACTTCATTTTTCGTTGCATGATTGACGGGTTTTGCAAAATATGAAATGTTGACCATGCTAAAAGTTTCTCCATGATGAGGTTGACCATGTGTTCATACCATTGGTTGGTGAGCTGTAATTGAAAAGGAAGCCACATCAGCTTGAAACCTGTTATAGTAGGTAGTAGTGATTAAAAAGCAGGTCGAAAACAACTTTATTCCCTCAAAAAGCATGAAAATAAATTAAGGAACTGAATGAGCAAATATGCAATACATTGTAGCCTTAATGTTGTTAGCCTATATGTACTTAGCCCACTTGTTTATGGGCCCTTTAGCCTTTAGCCCATTAGGGATTGGTGTCTTAGCTAGTATTTATTCTCCTCTTTCTTGTTCTCAACTTTTGTACTTTTCATATACAACACTTGTAACTTTTCTCTCTCAATAGTCATATGGCTCAATTATCATGGTATCAGAGCAGAGGTTTGATATGTTCGAAGGTTTTGTAGCAGTCATCTGTGGCGTGGATCGAATTTTCTTGAGGGTTTACTATAGCAGATGCGTTTAACGTTTATTTGTTTTTACTGTTCGTTTGCTTGTTAGTGTTCATTTGCCGTTGTTGTTAGTTTGTTGTTACTATTCGAATTCTAGCCTTTTCTATTCGATTTCTTGCTGCTGGATTGGTTGCTTCCGATGGTTTGTCGTTCTTGTTCTCTAATTGCTTGTCCATTATTGTGGTTATTTTTCTGTTGTCATCATGACTAGAAAGGAAGATTCCCTTCAGTCAATCAGTACTCGATTGGGTGGAAAGAATTACACTTATTGGAGCTATGTTATGAAGAAATTTCTTCGTGGGAAGAATATGTGGGGTTATGTCATTGGGATGAAAGCCAAACCTTCAGTGCCTCAAGCTGAAAATTTTGATTTGTTAGTTGATACTTGGGAGACTGACAACTCCAAGGTCATTACTTGGATTAACAATTCTGTTACTCAGTCTATTGGTATGCAGTTGGCTAAATGTGACACAACAAAGGAAGTGTGGAACCATTTGGAGAGACTGTATTCTCAGTCCAAGTTTGCTAAACAGTATCCGTTAGAGTATGACATTCGTGCCCTTTAGTAAAATGATATGAGTATTCAAGATTTCGATGCTGCTATGCCTGATTTATGGGATCAGTTGGCTCTTACTGAATCTAAAGAGTTAAAAGATTTTGAGCCTTATATTTCTAGGAGGGAAGAACAACATTTGGTTTAGTTTTTTATGGCATTGTGTTTCGACTTTGAAGGCCTATGTGGAACAATTCTTCATCCTTCCCCACTTCCCTCAGTGGATTCTGTTGTTCATGAGCTTATTGCTGAAGAAACTCGTATCAAGTCTTATGCGGATAAAATGTCTAAAACAATCTCCACTCCTACTTCCACTCCTGTTGTGCTTGCTATTTCCACTAATCAGCCCCGACAAACTCTAAGGGTTGCGTATGATGAGTGTGCCTTCTACAAACAAAAAATTTACTAGAAAGCTCAATGTCCATTTCTAGTATGCCAATCATACCCTATGGTATGCTCCACGTACTAGCCACAAGGACCAAAATGCAATACTTTAAAATAAAAATGGTTGAATATGAACATACCAAATCAAGTGTTATAATTCTCCCCCACTTGAATCAGACTTCGTCCTCGAAGTCCGCCGCTCCAAATAATTCTGGATAGTGCTCCCTTACGTCATCTTCCAGTTCCCAAGTCCACTCCGAACCCTTACGATGTTGCCATTGCACTTTCACCAACACAACAACCTTGTTCCTCAAGGTTTTCGTCTTCCGATCAAGAATCGCCACTTTTCTCTCAATATAATTCAGGCGGTCATCCACCTGAATATCCTCCAACGGTACCACTGCGGAATCATCCACTAAACACTTCCGCAGCTGAGACATGGAACGTGCTGTGAATCTGACTGAACTCATCTGGAAGATCCAAGTGATATGCAACTCGGCCTACCCGGACCAAAACCCTGAAAGGACAGATATACCTGGGGACCAACTTGCCCCTCTTCCTGAATCGGATGACACCTTTCCAAGGTGACACCTTCAAGAGAACCAAGTTCCCCACCTAGAACTCTAGATCTGATCGGCGTCTGTCGGCATAACTTTTCTGCCGACTCTGAGCTGTCTGAAGCCTATTGTGAACCTGTTGGATCAACTCAGTGGTCTTGATACCACCTCGGTACTCCCCATAACCCGCTGACTGACCTCGCCCCAACAAATCGGGGTCGTGCATTTCCTCCCATAGAGCATCTCAAAAGGAGGTCGATCAATGCTGGCGTGATAACTGTTGTTATATGAAAATTCCGCTAACGGATGCCCGCGGTCATAATTCAGCTAGTACGCCAAGCGTACCCTATGGTATGCCCCGCGTACTAGCCATAAGGACCAAAATGCAACACTTTAAAATAAAAAGGGTTGAATATAAACATACCAAATCAAGTGTTACAATTAATGTAATGATGTTACTAAAAAGAGAATCAAATGTTATATGGTTCGATCTACGATGAGTCGTGCTTCGCTACCATTCACAAAATTTTGGGAATATACACTTGAATTAGTAGAGCATTCTTAAACCATGTATCCAACTAAGTAGGTTTTGATGACTCCTCGTGAAATGTAGAGTTGGAAAGTTCCATTACATTTAGATCTGGTGCTGTGAGGTCTTTCGTTAAACGAGAAACCAATGACCAACTTGAATCGATATTTATGAAGTGTTACGCTGTTGGGTATTCACTAAAGATTTTTGATATTTGCGCTTATAGCTCAAAAGGAATGTTCCTTGAGAGAATGAACATATAGATATCAAGAATTCAGTGGGAGTCAAATTGAACTTGAATAAATTCGAGATATGACCGAAAATGAACCTATGGTTGGCACTAGCTCTCAACCTGAAGTTGAAAAACCAGTTGAGTCAAATAACATTACCATACCTCTTCGCAAAAGATAGTAGAGTTAGAGCACCTCCCAAGTTTTACGAGTTTCATCTAATTGTGGAAGGAGATTCGTTGATTAGTGATAAAACATTGATCAATTTGGATAAGTCTAATAGCTACTAGGAAGCAATGGTAGGCCCTATGGCTGCCACTAGAAGAGTCTAAGGATAGCAAAATTCTATCCATTAGGGATAACTAAATTTGAAATTGGTTGATCCTAAACCTCGTATTATGACAATGGGTTGTGATTAGATCTTCAATATGAAGACTAACATGGATGGGACTGCACACACATTCAAAGTTAGTATGGTAGGAACTAGGTTCCGCTCAGAACTCAAGAAATTGATTATGAGGAAACATTATTACCAATAGCTGAGAAAGGTCTAATTGGTTATTTGTTACCATTATTGCCTTCTTTGATTCGAGGTATGGTAAAGTGGATGTTTAAACAACTTTCCTCAATAAGAAACTTTCAAAGGATATATGACATATTCTGAAAGGATTTAAACATACAATGTATCCAAATAAGGTGTGTAGGCTTGAGAAATTGTTCAGACAAGCATCGCATAGAAGGAATTTGTTCTTCCATGAGAAAGTGAAGAGTGTTGTCTTTCTACAAGTTCAGATGAGTCTTGAGTACATGTCAAAGCTAGTGGGAGTGTTGTTGTCTACCTAGTATTGCATATAGACGAAAATACCTCTCATAGGAAACATTTTCCTAAGTTGCAAAGTGCAAAAGCTTGGGAATTGTTTCGCTATGACGGAAAAGGTAAAGTGACATTGATATTTGGTATTTGGATATAAAAGTATAGATCAAAATGTTTAATAGGAGTCTCGTCTAAGCACGAATTGTTGAAAGGTTTCAATATAGAAAATTCTAAGAAAGAGATTGTTCATATGCTTCATACCAAGGACTTGAGTGAATCTTAAAGTCCTATGTTCTAGTCATGAATTTGATAAAATGGTTCGAGTCCCATATGCCTAAAATATAGGATCAATCATGAATGTTAAGACTTGTGCTTATTCTGATGTCTCAGATGTTTTGTGCATCAGGAGATTGTGTCAGAAACTGTTTGACGGAATCATTAGATAAATGTCAAGAACATTCTAAAGTATTGAAAGATACCAAGTAATGGTTTTTTGTAGACAGTAGAGAACATGATTGAGAAAAGTTATAGTAACATGAATTTTAGAGATGACTTTGCGTCATATTCTAAATGGATATTCATTTTTGAGTTGTAGCAACAAAGTTTTCATGCAGGAGATGGTGGTAGATTCGACAATGTGTGTAAGACCATATTGGTGCAAGTAAAGTATCCAAGGAGCGTACTTGGACTAGAAAGCTTCATAGTTGACCTTGGATTTGTTTTAAGTAACAAATTGTCATTAGAAACATTCTGTGAGAGTGCAGTCATGTTGACTAAATATTCTTGAGATCACAAAAGATCAATGCATAGAAGGAGGAGATTCCACTACATCCAAGATAAAGATGAGGATGGATTCATAGTTGTGAAGTGAATATCTTTCTGATGATTCGTTCACAATAATGATAACCAAAGGAAAACATGATATGCATGTTAAGAGCATTGGCATGGGAAATGTTGACAAGTTTATTCATTAAGTCGATTACCTCGAACATTTATACATTAGATAAATATGTAATTGTTATGGTGATTAGATAATAGGGAATTATTTATATTCAAAGAGTGTGAAGCCATAGGACAATTAGTTTATTATTGTGTTTCATTTTGTGTGTTACATCCTGAATATTAATTTATTCAAAATGCCACAGTTAGTCATACTTTGGGGAGTAAGTATTGATTTAAGACTGTCATGAATTGATTGTAGATTGTCCATATGGATTGAACATTGCATAAGGATTGCTGCAATATTCATGAGTACTTTGAAAATAAGGATTTTAATTATTGGTTAAAACCGCGCTTAGAGATTACTTCATGGATTCAATCACGAGTAATTCTAAGACGATAACATCTTCTATTCTTCAAACAGAGATATATAAGTCATATTTTGCAAATCTGTTGTGCATTGGTTTACACCAACGCATCTCCTAACTGAGTGTTATAAAGTGTAATTCCATGCATGATTTGGTGAGTGAAATTGATGATTATATAGTCGAAGTTTATCCGTTTCTTTTGCATTAATAGGAAAAGTGATATCTTTGGGTCCCTCGATGATTTGTTGCCGACAGCTGAAGTGTTTGGCCGAGCCCAGACTAAATTGATGTGTTAGTTGAGTAATTTGAATTCAGTCATCATAAATCGGGAAAGTCGAGAAACAAAATCTTGGACAATGAGATTGATTCTAATTCATGTCTTGTGTCCATACATTATCTTGTAGAACGAAGGGATAGTTGATCACTTCTCTTACGACCAACGTCTAATCAGAGTTTGGCAATGTCTTTGGAAAACAATATTTACTGGTTATTCGGAGTTGTACTTATAATTAGAGTTAGCGAATTATCCAAGTAGGAGAGTGTCGGATTAAGTGTCTAAAGTCCTAACTAAATTAGTATAATGTTGATGAATAAAAGTAAAGTTCTTTTTAGGTTGCCTTCATAACCAGGAAATGGCCTGGATTGATCAAAGGAGAAAGAAATAAAATGTTTTATTAATATATTATGTGATTAAGATATTAATTAGAAATTGTTAATTAATGATTTGTTAATTTATTATATGAATAATAAATTAATTAGAAATAAGTGATAGTCCACTAATTATTAATCAGAATTAATCTGGAATTAATTCGAGATTAATTGGAATTAATTAAAGGTGCAAGAGGTGACTTGTAATTATTCAATAGTTGAGCAAAAGATGCAATTCTAGAATGGTCCATAGTATGGACGGTTTTGGAGCCTTTCTTGGGGTTTCCAGAAGCCACCCACTTGATGGTATATAAGGAAAGGATTTGGATTGAGATTAAATCTATTATTTAATCCTTCAAATATTGCTTTGTCCCTAAGTTACCTAGACTATAAATAGGACCCTTGGGCACCTAATTTTCGTGACTCTCACATACCTTAAGGTGGAGAACGAAATTCTCCTCCTCTCTCCTATCTCTCCTTCAATCTTATGGTCTCTTGCACTTTGGGTGTGAACCATTAGAGGTTCGCACACTATTGGAGCTAGGTTTTCCAAGGAGACAAAAAGACTTTAATTAACTTGATTGGAACCTACAAAAGGTATGTAATCCTCCATTTAATGTGAATTTCGATTTCATCTAGGGTTTATAAATTTTATTATTCAATAGTTGGTTGCTTCTATAGTGTTATGACATAGATCTATTATGTTGCATGTACCCTTAAGACTATAAGGATTTTTCTACATTATTACATGTAAAACCCATCATGAAACAAAGCAAACTAAATGATTAATCGTGTTTATGCTCTCGATCTCTTTGTATCTTGTTCACCAATCGATCTCTGGCCTCCTTAGGGTTTCTAGGGAGTTTTTGTCGTCACTAATCGCTGCTCTATGTAGCACACTTTAAACTCAGACCTAATAATCGAATTTATAAGATTGCCTAAAACAAGCCACCACGTTGTGGAAAATAGCTCACCACATCATGGCGTCTTGTTTTTATATGTGCCCTCCAAGCTTTCCATGCAAATCATCCGCAAACCTTCTACTGTTTGACACATCACCACGTCGTAGTATACATATGACCACGACGTGGCACACAATTTTGGCATGTTTTCTTCTGTTATGATGATTTCTTCAAGTCATTAGCCTCCAACCTTGCATTTTACTCCATTTTCCTTGAGAATGTCTTCGCCGCTACAAAAACGAAATATAAACAAATTAAGTATCATTTATATTAAATAATGACTAAATGTAGCTAAAAATATTTAAATATTGCATAAAATGCATGACTGTATATAATAATATCAGTCATAAAGGCTCTTATGCTTACGTCCCAATCGCCTTCCCGGAGGGATGTGTGCATCCAAAAGATCTTTCATAATGTGCCCAATCCCAAAGTTAGTTCTATACATATGCCCATCATAAGGGAAAAAAACCAAGATTTGCTTTATTCGGTATCAAACGGGAGCTACGAGCAAATAGAATACCTTTCAGAATTATCAATACAGTCACATGAATCGTAAATGCATGAATGTTATATCCATTGTCTCTCTCACTACGTAACACCGTCGGCTTGGTCACCCAAGATTTTTCATTCTCCAGTTATGATGTTTTGTTTCAACTTCTTCAAGTTCTACTTCAAAACCCGTTCCTTTATTTTAATTAATTCACTCAGACTTATCGACATCCCCAGTTACAAGTCTTAGTGGATACAAATACTATTTTCCAGATGACTTTTTTCCTTTTCTATGAGTGTTTTCTTTACGTGTTAAATCTAATGTTTTTACCATTTTTATACGTATGTGTTGAACCAATTCAAAATTGAAGCTTCTATTGAAGCTCCTCCTACGACACTTTCTCCTTTCTTGGATGAATCTGATGATGTGTCGTCTTCTCCAGACACAGAACCTCTAAAGGTACACAAAATCCTACTTATGTCTCCACCTCCATAGATGGTCACCACATGACCAATCGTTCTCATATGAGGTCTCTTAAACCTAAACAAATCATCAATCTTTCTCTGCCACCTTTTGAGTTTTTTTTTTCCATACCCTGGTCTACTGCTTAAGATATGTGTGATCCCAATTGGAAGTCTAACATGGATTCTGAAATGTCTTCTCTGGCCTCCAATCACACGTGGGATCGTTCACAAGCCAGCTCTATATGCTCTGTTCTCTCGTGAAATACGCGGTTATTAGCAATGTAGATATAAATCATGGTTTCACATATTAGAGGAATGCTTAAGCTCCATTAGTATCTTATTTAACCATGCTAGCTCATAATACACACGTTGTATAGACCGACAACCGGTGAAATGGCTATGGCAGGCTATATTGATATACTTTGAATAAAAGTAGTTGGTTACCTTTCAAAACAAATTAAATTAACAAAAATGACTGAAACATACAAATTAGTAGATTGACAGTTCATGAGATTACCTTATTTGATATTGTATTATCATTTTCAATATAGTATTTTTGTTAGAATTATAAATTAATACAAAAGCTGGATTGAAAGTCAAGTGTCATTAAGTAAGAGGCAGATCACCATGTAAGAACTAAAAGTGATGTAGTAGAAATGAGATAGAACTTTTACAAGACAGAATTATACATGATTTATTTTACATGATTTCTTTCCCATGCTGTGTATGGCCCTTATGGGCTTATGGGTAACAGCCTCCCATAGATATTACAACCAATCACGATTGACAACGATAAATAGATATATAAATAGCTTACATGAGAAAAAACGAACACACAAAACCTATAAGAACTGAACAAGCTTATTCACCGGTCGAATCATTATGATCTGTCTCTTTTTGTAAGTTGTTTGTGAACAAATGTTTTCAATTTGCATTATACATAACTATGAACTAACTGTTGGAAATGGAGGATCCATCCACCTACTTAAACAAAATGAAAACACATACTTACATACATACAACACAAAAGATGCCTTCTACTTGTCTACCCTCATCTTATTTTGGTCAGTCCTCATTGGTAAATATACTATACAAGTAATCTCTTAAGTTGTATCAAGATCACAAACCACATGATGTCCCCTATCCATGAACATGGTTCATGATATTTATATAAAACCAGCCAACGAAAATAAGTAACAAGAACTCTCGAGTATCTTCTTCAATGTTAGCCCGATTATGCAACTTGTCAACTCATCTCTAAAATCTTGGATGAGAAAAACAATTGAAGCCTCTAGCAATTGATCATCATGTGCTTTTACTTTTTATGATCCCTTTTGATTGCTGTTAACTCTACGGGGAACCTGAGTTTGAATCACCAACTTCCTCTGCATATCCTTGAGCTTAATTAGTATTTCTTGGAATGTTGGTCGGGATTTTGGTTCACTGAGCAACAAAAAATCAAGAAAGTTGTTGGTATATTATGCCTCAAATATCACACATTGTATTTGGTGGTAAATTTGTAATTTTGCTACTAAGATTGAACAAAAGACCTGGACCAACAGCTTTCTATAAGAGAAGCCCATTGTGGATCGATGTCCTTTGGAATCTCCAGCCTTTTATTCATGAACCCTACAGCTCCAATAACCTGCAAGAGTCATTACTAATTAAAATTTAAGTTTTAATAACAACATGATATGCATATCAATATGCTATTAAAAAAAAGAGTTAGGTTTGACCATACACTTACAAGTCAAAGTTTTAACATACATGGTTTCAAAGACTAATAGCATGTTATGAAATAGAAAGAAATTCATATATACCTGCATTGAGTTCAGATGATCCCAAGGAATCTTTTCAGTAGTAAGTTCCCATAATACCACGCCATAGCTATACACATCCGACCTATAACTCTCCAAAAAATGTTCAACTTAAAAATCCAAATCGACCCATATTAATAATATTATTTTACATCAAATTTGAAAGAAAATCCATGTTATAAGCTTACTTTTCATCCACTTGCTCGTTACGAAGAACATCTGGAGCCATCCATTGAGGCTAAGAAAAAAAATTCTTAATTAGTTAATGATTAAATAAGTTTTTTTATTTAATATGTGTCAAAACAAAAAGTCAAGAAAGAGATTGTCATACTGTTCCTTTTCCAGTGTTTGTTGACAAGTAAGTTTCATGCTTGATACGCGAGATACCAAAGTCACCAACCTATTCAATTGTAAATTATTCAATATTATTTTATTTTCCTACTCAAGAAAAAAAAAAAAAACTAAAATTCACAAAAGTAAACAAAACAAACACCTTCACAGTCCAATTTTTATCAACAAGAAGGTTAGAAGACTTCAAATCACGGTGAATGATAGGTGGGTTGCAATGATGAAGATAATTCATCCCTCGTGCCTTTACAAACAAAAACAATTGTTAATAAAAAGATTATTTAAAAAGTATCACTCAAAATCAGTTGTTAATAAAAAGATTATTAACATGCGACTTACAATATCCATGGCCATATGAATGCGGCGTCTCCAATCTAATTTGGTTGTATTTCTTTGAAGTAACCCGAACAAACTTCCACTACATAAAAAGAAAAAAAAAATTCGATTTTTATCGACTATGTGTAATCATTACTCAAGGGTATTATAGACATTTGGTAATATTCAATCTTTTTTATGCAAATGCAATGATGTAACTAACCGTGGAAGGAACTCTGAAACAATGCATAGATGATGAGGTGAAGTTACTGCACCCATAAAGAGCAAAATATTCGGATGTCGGAGTCTTTTCATTAGAGACACCTTCAATCCACAACAAAAGAATATTATTTCACAAAAAAGAATAATATGGTCAAAATAATGCATTGACGAAAAGATTACCTCTTTTCTAAAGGATAGTATCACATCTTCAGGGTATTCTTGCTTGCTAAATACTTTGATTGCAACATCCTACATAACATCAAGATACATAACTTCATTAATTACCCGTTAATCCGTTATAACAAAAACAATTAAGCATGGTTTTAAAGAGATAAGTTAAGAAGGGCAAAGATGGAAAAAGTACCGATCCATACCACAGTCCATGATATACGGTCCCACACGAACCTGCCAAAATATATATAACAAGAAAATTAAAATTAAAATTAAAAATAAATAAAAGATTAAACCACCATAACGAGGGTAGCTATAGTCTATACCTTGTCCAATTTGTTCGTTAATTACCAAATCGTCCCATGATACTTCAACATCCAAATTGTCAATATCGATGTCAATTTTATAGATAACATTACTTTCTGAGCTACTTGCACCACATGAAGACAACGACTTTGGAGCCTCATTAGTATTAATAAAACTTTCATGCATTTGACTTTCTACTTTTATAGAAGCACTAGAACTTGTTTGTGGACCATAATCGTGATCTTGATCACTTTCATTTCCTTTCCATGGCCATGAAATTCCCTTTTTGCCCAACCATGCCTCTGCTTTTGAAGATAAAACTTCATGGATCCCAAGTTTGTTTTCCTTTTCACTACCCCTGCTAGAATCCGTTGAGGGCTTTACGGTAAAATGTCCATATGGAGATTTCATACTGTCGATACTACAACCTGCTTCTTGAGTATGATCACAAGGGGCAATATCGTAATAATGATAGTCTCCACTCTTGGTGAAATCATCCTCATTGTTCTCTCTTGTCTTTATTTTTGACTTGACCTTGGAAGCCTGTATGGAAGTTTTGAAGAAAAGTTACAACTACAAGTTCAGAAATATCTAGAAAGAAAGAAAAAGGTTTATACTTGAACAAGATTATTACAAGAACAAACAACTAACCAAATTTGAAATCTTTGAGGCGATTGCAGATTGTAGAGGTTGTTGATCATCAAGACCAAATTTAGAGTAAGAAATCCTCCATGGCGCAATATTAACGTTTAATTGTGGAATTATTTCCCGAAATGGGCGAGAATCAGTTGAAATACACATAGCACCACGAATTGTTCCATTTTCATCGTGAAATGGCGAGACGTTAGTGATAACAGTAAACCTTTGCCCTCTTTTATGTCGAACAGGAAACTCCCCTGACCATCTTTCTCCCTGTAATCCTCTGTGTATGATGATATTAGCCAGTTCTGAATAATTAGGTGGTATAATGATGTCGGGAGCAGTTTTTCCGATGGCTTCCTCGACTGTGTAACCATAGAGGCTCTGTGCCATTTGGTTCCTGTAGAATTAATGGTTTAAAGAGATGGAAATCAGAAGAAATTGGGGGAAAACGAAGAAGAAATCAAGCGAAATGATCAACATACCAGTAGATTATGCGACCTGTGAGATCGAATACATGCAATGCTTGACCCATTGTCTGTAATATGTTCATATATTGATTTTCTGTCAGCTTCATGGCCCCACCACCGTCGACGGCCGCGCCACCGCCTTCATGGAACCTATCATTATTGTTTTCTCTTCTCAGTGGTAAAATTTTCCGGTAAGATGAAGATTCCGTTTTGGAGAAGGTCTGGGAGGCGCCGCCTCTGACGGGTGATACTGATTTTTTGTACTCGTCGGAGATTATGAGCTTTGAAATCGCTTCTTTGAGGTGGGCATGACCTTTTTCTAGCTCTTGGATTTTCTTCAATAGCATCTCAACTGGTGGTCTTTCGATTGAATTGATGTTCTTATCGTTCTCCATTTCCACACAAATGACAAAACCAAACACTTATTTGAAACCCCAAATTGCGAATTAATCGAATGGCAAAAACCCAAGTTTCTCATGCAGTGATTATTTTATCAATCAGATTAATATAATTTGACCTCGTGAAAGAAACACACATCAAGAAAGTAATAGAAAATGTAAAACCAAGAAACAGAAACACTTTAACTTACACTACTACTTCATTTTCACACACACGAGCACACAATGATTTGAAGATCAATTGATTAATTGTACTTCTCTCTCTCTCTCTCTCTCTGGGTTCTTACACGTAACCATAAAAAGCAAATCCAAAATGCGTCTGATAAAGTTTCTAGCGAGTAGCGACATCCGACAAAGCCTGGACTGTGTTGGACTGTGTCTTCGTTCCACTTCCTCAAAATCGCCCCCAGAACCTATGGGCTTTTTTTATAAAATTTAAATAAGCTATAGAAGTGCCCCCTAGACTATTTATCAAGTTACACTTTTGGTTTCTTAATAAATACTTTTTCCCTCTTGGTGATTTTCATTCCCTAAATTAGCAAAGATGCCCTTATGGCCTTATCCCATAAGAATGGACTAAATTAGCAAAGGTAAACATTAGTACCCACACTAAGGTGCTGTTGATTTTTGTAAAAAACCTTTTCAGACCTTTTATTGTTGCACGGCGTAGCACAAGCGCAACACTTTTAATCTCGCAGCTATTTGTTTTTTAGAAATTTTGAGAGTAAAAAAACTTTTGCGCGTGTTCTGTTTGGCACAACACTTGTATTGCCTCTTTCAGTCTCTTCCAACCTCTTCTTTTTTTTTCTTGCTGAAATCTTGATTATATGTTACTGAAGTTTTATTTTACCTTTTTTTCGTTTTTTTTTTTGTTTATTCTTGTTGAATACTTTTTTTTCGATTTTTTATATTGAATAATTCTAAGAAAAAGAATGTAGGATACTAAGAAAAATACTAAGAAAAAGAATGTAGGACAAGCACATTAGCAGAAGAAAGCTAGTACCTTGACTATTAATATATTACTCCACAACTCTACCGTTAAGCCTCCACACCCTTTCATCTAAAGGTCGTGTTCTCCGTAAGGTTATATGTTGTCGTGATGTTATTGCCGGCAACAAACACCACCCCTTGATTCTTTATGTTGTCGTTGGCAAACTTGATCTGCACATTATTATTGTTCACTGTTGTCGTTGGAAGATACATGGAGCACATGAAGATGCATCATAGGCTTGCATTTTTGTGCATTAGGAAAATACACAAGAATGGTGGTAAATGGGTTATGGTTTCAAAACAATTTAATAGGCAAGGATGACACCACACCTCATTCATAGGTATATATTGGCATAAATGTCAAATGCCTATGTGTCACCAAAACTTGATAGACAAAAACATCACCACATCCTTTAGCCTAAAAGCTAATTAATTTAAGACTAACCTAAGAGTGTTCTCTCCTCCTTGCAGTGTCACTGATCATTTTCTCAACCCTCCTATACAGTCTTCAATTGTCTCCTATCGACATATATGAACAACATAATCTTCATTCCCTCAATCTCTTGATATAATGGTGCCACTCTTAGCATAACTCTAAGTGTCATGTTTGATATTTTGTCCAATAAACTTCTACACATATATACGCATCCTCCTAGTTTCCACAAACTCTATATTTTTCTTCCGTTTCTTCGTAATTGGCGAACATTGAGATTTATATAATAAAGTTGGCCTTATATCTACTATGTGAGATTTGCCCTATAGTTTCAGCAAAACTTTGCACAATTTGTTTATGCAAATCAAGTTGCACGCTCATATTCGTTTTTTCGGTTTGGTCAAAAAAAAAAAAAATTTAATACCTATAACACAAAACTTTGTACCCGGCTCGTGTTTGTAGCTTTTTATCATAAGTCAAATTTTGCAATTTCGTGTGTCTTGTTTTGCCTTTTCTGTAGAGTTCAACAAAAGCCACTAATAATTATCAAATACATAAAAAGACCCAGAAAAATAAAAGAAAATGTTACCTTTTCGGAAAAAGAATATTACTTTCAATTATATATTCACATTTTGTATTTATTATTTAACATGCCAATTGTCACATTTATCTAGTTTTCATCGTCTTTTATGCATTCAATTTCCAATGCGTATCCTATTTTGTTTTATAAGACAATGCCTCCAAAGAAATGACGCCAGATGTTGCGTCAAATTTTATACAATGACGTGTGTGAGACATAGGTAGATTCTTCTTAGTACCGAAGAAAACCGAACCGCAATTGTATAAATCGAAAAAAAAAAAAAAAATAAAATAAAACCATAACCGAATCAAACGATTTTTCGTTTTTAAAAATCAAATTTATCGGTTTCGGTTTGAGCCAAAAACCTGACAAACCGTGTGTGTATAGGTTAGGTTCATTTGAGAGGGCATATTTTTAAGACAACCTAAGATTATTCTTTTCTAATGAAATATTCTAATATTCTATTGTTAATAAAATATAATATATGTAATATTCTTATATTCTAATATAATATTGTTCATACATTTTACATTGAAATATTCTAAAAATATATAATGTTAAAACATTATACATATTTTATTTTTCCGAACATTACAATATTAAAATATTTTACTAAAAAGTGTTTTTGGAAATGCTTTTTAATCTCAAAAGTGTTTTTGGAAAAAATATTTATTGGCTTATAGCTTTTTGGAAAAAAAAAATTAAAAAGTATTTGGATTAGTTTTTATGATAGGAAAAACTAAAAATCAATAAGTTAATTTTAAAAAAGTATTTAACTTACCTTTTTAGAGATAAAATAATCAATATGCCAATAAGCCACAAAAAGCTAAAATTTTATGATTTTTTGAAACTCATTTTTTTTTTGGCTAAAAAGTCATTTGAAAATGGCTTTTGAACAACCTAAACATTTTTTTAGCTTATTGGTTATTTGAAAAGTCAATAAACTAATAAGTCAATTTGAAAAGCACTCTCAAACACCCACTAAGATGAAAACAACATTCGAATGTTGCATCATTATGAGACAATTATCGACAAAATAATCACGTACCAAAAGTTCATGTATGGCTTGCCGATCTCGACTGACAAATGTTCTTGTATTACAAACGTTCGTACGATCTTCATCGACTATGTTTTGCACAACATTAAATAATATCGCGATAAACTACCCATCATCATCATAATCAAAATTAAAAAAAAAAATCACCTTTGTAGGGTTAATAATTATAAAAGATAGTGAGGTTTTATGTTTGAAAGTGGTATGATCAAGGTTCTAAATAACGTAAGACGTGACTTGGCGGCAATGTCAAGCCTCAAGCTTTTCCGAGCCTTGGCGAGCCACGTCGTTTGTAAGGCGTGACTTAAGGCGGCAATTTTGTATATAATTCATATTTTTATATGTATTTTCTACTATTATTCATTTTTATACACATATATAAGTCAAGACGGCGTTTTGGTAAAGCTTGGCGGCACATACAAGCCTTGGAGCCATGACGAGCTTTTTAGAACCTTGGGTATGATATACATAGAAGTGTGGTAAGTTTTTTAATTTTTTTTTATAAAAATGATTGTTGCACATTTTATGGAGGAGAGGTGTTGCTATTGGTTGTTGTCGTTCGTCGTCTACATCACATATCACCAGTTCACCACGGCCACGACAAACCACAATCCACCAGGGTGGTGTTAACGATCCTGGTCGTTGCCACCTCAACGAAGAATCTCCTCCTTGACAACCACTCCAAATGCCTAACAATATATATCAACCAAATTTATTGATAACCAAATAAAATGATATCAAGTATAAGATATTAATAAGTTGGGACTAGCCCATTTGACTTAACTTGGAGGTTCTAAACTAACATCTAACTAGGAGATCCTGGTTCAATCCCAGGGAAAGGAGAATAGATAATTATTTGTCGTTTAAAAAAAAAAGGTATAAGATATTAATTACAAAATTAATACCTTGAAAATAATATTTTTGATATTTTTATATGAAATTAATGTTTTAGTGGATACATTGAAGATGAACTAATACCTTTGTCCTCTTGCTTGTCAACTTGCAAAAGAAGATGTATGGAATATATCCATCCTATGCGTACGTAACGTTAAATTTAGCAAGTCAATCCTGTTAAGTAATATGCGATTTAAAATTTTGTTTTATATAAAACTTACAAAGATATTCACAAAAATGAAAAACATCATCAGAAATGGAAGTTTAATCAAAAGATCAAGTTTTTTGTATTTTGGAAAATATTGTTCGAAATGGATTATTATCGACCAAGCTTATATCATATTAAAAGTATTTTTTTTCTTATAAAAATATACATTTAACAGTGTCTTCAAAATACCATTTTGTTCGGAATAGGTTATTACAGACCAAGTTTATATCATATTTAAAGTTTTTTATTTTAATAAAAATGGATTTTTCCGTATGTCACTTCGGACTATTTGGGATTCCGAACAGAAAAAAATAATATTTCGAAATTTCAAGAACAAATGCAAAATCCGATTAACAATTCTAAAATTTCAAAAAAAATATATTTTATTTATAACTAAAAATCTAACGAATTAGTTAAAAAACAATAGCGCATGAAAAGTAAATATGATAAAAAGGGCTTAACATGTATGCTTCGCAACATGTGCAATGGCGTAGCTACCTACAACAAATATATGTCCTAAGACCTATCTAATTTTTTAATTTAATATTATGTTTATATAGAAGAAAATAATAATTACCTTGAAAAAAATTAGGACTTACTATTCAACAAAATAAGAAAACTAATAAATAAAAAAATATTGAAGGCTTATACTTAAATTTAAAGGAAATGGTTAATATTTTCAAAATCTATCCCACATTGAGAGATAAAGAGAAAGTAATTTAGTTGTTTAATGTTATAAAAATGAATGATAAATGATTATTAAGAACTTTAATATGCAATACAAGTCATCACATATTGTTGGTCGTAAAAAATGTTTCTTACATATGAAATCTTTAAAATGAAAAAAGACTCAGTCGTGCAAAGTAATTGTTTTTTTTTTTGCAAAAATCCGTATTTGGAGGTTAAATAGACCATTTTTACTAGTTTTTAAGGTGTTTGACCGGTCCGGTTGTACTCGTGTTTTTACAAATCGGACGATTTTTCTGGTTCGACCCGACTCGATCGACCACATATATCGTTGACTCTTTGGTTTTTTTTTTTTTTTTTTTTTGCTTTCACTTAATTAAGAACCACATTCTTTTTTATTCTAGATTCGCCACTGAACGGGTGCAGATGAACTTTGTTGTTCTTAACCACAAAGCTACCAATGTCTTTGAATTCTTTTGGGGCCGTTACAGGTGGTACAAATAATATTCAATCTTTCAATATCTTAACAAGACTGCCACTTCTAACAGGATGTGTTTTCATGTTTGTAGCACCTATACATAATCAATATCCACATAAGAGCCAAAAATTAAAGAAAGGCCACCATTTTATGCTATGGTGAAAACTTCAAAAAAGATATAACATTGACAATTTGCATGGTATATTAAGCTATTGCATGACTCTAATCATGATTTGTGGAATTAATCCATATGTTTTAAGAAACTATCAATAGCTTCCCACATATATATTCCCAAAACCCATATCTATGTGTACCTACCTAGGATTCAAGAAAATTCAAAAACTCCATAAAATCAACTTTTTTCAAAACAATGTAAGGGCAGGAAACATCTTATGCAACAAACATATCTATATAATTAAATGTTATTCTAAGATTGATTGACTTCATCTTATTAGAGTTGGACATGATGAATTAGAAGTGTATCAGCAGGACTATATTTATGGAACCATTTAAATAAGCTACATAGAAGTTTAATCGAAAGGGGAACACCAAAAGTGAAAAAGAGTGAAGCAAACCATACCGAATATATGGCTTTTCCGTCTTCAGTCATGGAGGTAAGTAGAAGGAAGTTCTCCAAAATATTACAGGGTATTAATTAACAACTTTGATTGCAATTAGAATACAATTATGTTTGTGATCTATCAAGAATTTGACAATTCGTTGCTCGTCGTCTCTCTTACTTTCTTGATCAGTGACATTTTAACAACAGATAATTAGCAATCTCATAGATAAAACATCAACAATTTTATCAAAAGAATCCAACGTCACAAAAGTTCTTGCAAGCCTTCTTGGACCCCAACAGCATGCCATAATTGTTGGTGCAACTTTTGATAAATACACTACAGGTCAAAGTTCTCAAAAGTTAAGAACCTGGTGCTAAAATGCACGTTGGAGTAGACAATTGTACTTTTTACCTGAAACAATTGGGCCATGAAATTCGAATATATTCCTCACTTGTTGTTGGAATGTAGCAACATCTACAACAAATCTATCAGGATTTAAGGTAACTTCTTTGCTAGAACCCCTGATTTGATGTTATATCTATAAGAAACTATCATCATTTATAACACCCTGTTTTCACTCTACATTAGAAATGCAATATAAACCGTTTGTTTAAGTAGAAATATATTACTTGTTAGCCAAAATAATCATCATAAACATGTATTAGACGTCAT
This sequence comes from Lactuca virosa, assembly GCF_052849685.1. Taxonomy (NCBI): domain Eukaryota; kingdom Viridiplantae; phylum Streptophyta; class Magnoliopsida; order Asterales; family Asteraceae; genus Lactuca; species Lactuca virosa. The sequence goes on from NC_136426.1 coordinate 77,396,909, forward strand.
TATGATTTACGTAGATATATAGAACGTCCAAATCTGACTTCGTTTGAGAAAGTTATGATTTTTTTGAAGTTTTGATGTGACACAATACAACAGTGTGCGATACATAAATCAAATTTTAGATCGGTTGATTGTTAGGAAAAACAATGTAAACGAGAGCTGAAGATCTTGTAAATACAAACTCGTCGATATAGAGACAGTCGAGAACGAAGTTTGTATGAAGGAGCTATGATTTTTGCTCGGACTTTAACAGTGTAAGCTCTATAAAATATTAATTTAAAATGTAGTGAGAATTAACTGTTGAGAACTAAAGGAAATTTGTAGTGCTCGTCGAGAGGATTCCATGGATATAAAGTATGTCGAAAACGAAGCTTGTATGCGAAAGTTATGGCCTTTCGAATATTTCACGAAAATACCTGTTGTGATGTCGTGGCAGCACCGGAGTGCGCCACATAGTCGAGTGAGAGTCATGTGTTCCAACCAACACGATGACATGGCACCATGAGGTTAAAACATGTGGCACCACGATATGATTACATGTAGCAATGTCGAAGACGCATTCGACTGAACTACGTGGACCAACAAGCATGCGACAGGTGGCACCGCACTAGACCGGACACACCGACCTTGGGTGCAGTGTGCTTGTCCAATTCCTCTATAAATAGCAACCGAATTTAGTTCATTTTCTCATTACTTTCAATCTCTCTCTCTCTCTCTCTCTCAAACGTTTTCCTCCCTTGAGTCCGACTTTTCTCCATCATCTAAGCACTTTAGCAAGGCTCAGAAATATTTAGGAGACCAACGAAAAGTAGCTTTCAGGTCAAGATTATTCCAGCGACTTTCCGAATTTCATTAAAAAATTCATGTAAGTTAAGCTGCACTTACTACGCTTTAAGAGTAACTTATATTTATATTCATAGTCGTTTATGAATCTATAAATAAGATTTATCAGTGATTCTATTCATAATATTGATTGATCTACTTATGAGAATGATGTCTAGGCTAGATTTAGTGAAGTGTTTAAAGTGAGATTTCCAAACAGTATATTTTATATACCAAACGGAAACTACCTCTAATATGATCTTACCCAGTTGTTCCTTATTTAATAGATCTCAATGTATTCATTAGGATTGTTGAGGAATCCAGGAAATAACATAAATACAAACGAATACTGAAAGCACAGTATTATTCGTACTTAGGTTGTTTAAAATGGATAAGTTGAAGCGTTAGCCCATGAGTAGCTTCCCGAGGATCTTCCACCTCAATTAGGTGAGTTATCTCACTATACTATGTATTACAATATATGTATCCATGTATGTTAGGATACATGAGCTAGTAGAGTAGAGCCGATAGTATAGTATCTGCGTGCCTAATGTCATTGTACTTAAGTTATTTGGATGTGGTTAGGTTGTAGTATGTTATTAGGCTTTGATTTGCTATAAGACTTATAGATTTGGTAGGTTGTTGCTTCTAATGCTATTTGTTTATATGATCTGTTAAAGGTTGAGGCATTCCCACGTCGAGCGAAAGGGCAAGATGCGGGCGGACCAACTTTATGATGAAGTCCAAGGAATGAGTTGATAGTTATAGAAACTTAAGCGATTGTGAGCCTAGATAATGACAATAACAACTTACAAGATTATGAGCCTAGATACTCAAAAGGCGAGGTGATGGCAATAGCAACTTAAGCGATTGTGAGCCTGGATAATCGTAATTGCAACTTAAGTGATTATGAGCCTAGATACTCGATATATGCATGTATATGTATTGCGACATATGGTATTTTGGGAACCTCACTAACCTTCGTGCTTACCCAATTGATTACAAATGTTTTTTAGATACTTCTTCAATTCGAGAGAAGGGCAAGGCTTGACTATACATACGCGTATTGGAATCATGTTTTCCGAATAATGTAATTATACTCTGATTTAAATGAAAAAAAATTCTATAAAAATCGGGACGTTACATCATGAAATATGAAAATCAAATTGAATTAAAAGTATACCTTCCAGAATACTGAAAATAAGAATTGGATACAATCTTCACTACACCTCTATCTGTAACACCTAAACGAGTTGGTCCACATTTTCAAAACAAACATCAAAGAGGTTGTTCATAACCAATTTACATCATATCATCATAATCAGTTCAAAATGATTAGAGCATGGGAATTTAGAAATCAAATAACGTGATAATAAAAAACAAACCCCTTCCAATCATGTGACCCTACAATCATATAATAATCACTTACATTAGATGGTTAAATATATGTTAGAAATTATGAGATTATTTATAACTCACTTGAGAAGAATATGATGGTGGTAGGGGATAATTGACAACTGAATTGGGGTTAAGTGGCAACAATCCACCACCACTGAGCCTATGTAAGGGAATACTACGTTGTTCATATAAAATCATCTTATTCCTTGGAGGAGCTCGTGGTCCTCCTTTTTCAGTATCATTTACATGGAGTCTTTGAAACAACGACCCCTTATTCTTGTCCGTTAAATTATATATTATCTTTGTATGTTATATCTCATTATGTATAGTATAGGGGCTCCTTTGTAACTTTTATATATATATATATATATATATATATATATATATATATATATATATATATATATATATATATATATATATATATATATATATATATTGATTGTATACATGTCACCCTATTCAAAAGGGTTTTCACAATATTCAACATGGTATCAAGCCAGATAAAGCCCTAGGGTTTTTTTTAACCTCCTTACATGCCACGGTCAGATCTCTTTTTCCCACCTGGACCGAATTTTGTTTCACTCATCTTCTGGTGTGATCGTTTTTCCCCTGTTATCTACATCTCTCCCGAATCCAGCTCTTAGGTTCTACCATCCTGTGACGGCTCACTGCACCATTGCAATTTTTCAGCCTCCAACGTTTGTTGTTGTTGTTGCCACTCGCTTGTTTATTGTTGCTCCTGCTTCATCACAGAAATCGGCATGCTTCCCCAGTTTTCTCCCTATTGTTGCTACCCTACAATTAGGATTATGAGTTCGTTTGTTTCCCTCTTCACACATGTATCTTTCTATCTATTGTTTTTTATCTTGTTTTTTTTGTTTCTGGATTTCCTTAAGACTTATGACATCCACATTTTGAAGTTCTAACACTGTTATGCCCATAACTTGTAGCGTCCCAAAAATTCATAGTAAAATTTTCATTTTTAAAATAATAAACCGTACAAACAAGTTGTTCCAAAAACGATCAAAGTGAATATATTATTTACGCATCAGAGTAAAGATCATAAATTGTCAATGCGGAAAACTCTGGGGGATGTTGTGCAGTCACAACGAGCCCTTCCCTTTCATACCGGAAATACGTGAAACCATGAACATAAAACCGTAAGCCCAAAGTTTAGTGAGTTCCCTAAAATACCACAACCATACATACAATAGAGATTACTATGTGCCAACCATAGTATTGCCATTATGCCATGAACCGTATCATGGTCTTTCCTTGCCAGGTCGGGGGCCAAAACCTTGGGTCTTACAGACAAGTTCCAAGAGCCACCTATTGGTCTTCCATGCAATTATCACAAAGATAACTAGCATACTACATATAACTGCCAGGGTCCAGTCCCTAGTTACAATTGTCAGGAGCCACCACTAGGTCTTTCATACAATTTCTATGGGCCACCCCTGGTCTTCCTATATAATATAATCCAATAGGTCGGCATTGATTCCTTCGACCCCCGAGTATAGTGAGGAGACTCACCTGAATCACAATATTGAATAAAATCTTGTGCAATGCCGCACCGACAACAACCAACAGCTCTCACCACCAAAAGATGGGTTTTAAACACCTCCTAACAATCCACACAAGGTAAACCCTAAGTCTACCTTCTAAAATAGAGATTGACCAAAAGTCAACCAATGCCAAAAGTCAACGGTCAAAGTTAACGGTCAAAGTCAACGGCCCGAGTTGACTTTATCCAATCGTCCTGTCGTGGCCTTCCTTGGCCACATCGTGGCCTTCACCCAGCCAAACATACGAGAAATTCCCAGTCACCATGTCGTGGCGACCTATGGCCACGCCGTGGGCACTGGGTTTCCATAAAATTAATGGATTAAGCTGCTTTCTTCGATTCCAAGAGCTCCAAAGCTCAGATCTGGTCTATACTACGGTCTAAATGGATAAAGTTTCAAACTTTATCCATTAAGACACCTAAAGAGATCAAGATCTCAAACCATAGGTCCAAATAAAGCCAAAATCCATAATGTCTTAACCATTAAGTCCTCAATCTAAAATATTCCTTAACCCAATCACCCTAGAAGGGTTTATAACACCAGATCTATCATAAAAGTGGAAGCTTCATAGAAATGTATGTCCAATACATGTCTAAGATCCATTTTAGGTAAAAAAAAAAACTAGCTTTAAAGACCAAAACTTAAGCAAATGACAAGAACTTCTACCAAAGACTAGATCCACAACATATGATGCTCTTGGGACTTAGGAGAGTCACAAAAGTTGCCAGCTTTATGAGTTCCTTCCCTCTAAACTTGTTCAGACATGAGGATTATGGGATAATATTCAAGATCTAACCACCCAAATCCATAAATCAAGGAACTTGGACACTTACAAAGGTTCAGAGATACCCAAAAGAGATCTTTGCTTCAACCAAGAAGCACCACAATCCTTTCTAATGCCTGTTCTTTCTTCACAAGCAACGAAAGTCACCAAAATGGACTCACCACACACAAGGAGGAATTAGGGTTAGGGTTTCTGAAACTTGAGGGTGATGGAGGCTGATAAGGAACTCTAAAAATGACTTAGAGGGGTTTAAATACAAAGGAAACCCTAAAGAGTCATGGGCTTGGGCCTGAACAGCTACCATGTCGTGGCCTTCCTTGCTTTCGTCGTGGCAGTTCAAAAAATCACGCGATCAAATAATTATTGCCACGTCGTGGCCTTCCTTGGTTACGTCGTGGCACAGAGTTTCCTCCAAAACTCCATCTGCGGTCATTGTTACAAGTAAGCTTAACCAATCTGGAACATGGGTGTTATAACTCTCCCTCACTTAAATTAGATTTCGTCCTAGAAATCACTCATCACTGCATTCCAGGCACCCCATACGATTCGATCAATTCTTCCACCACCTTGACAAAAGTCGAATCTAACATACGATGGCCTTCCAATATGATAATCAAACCCATCCTTAGTAGGACTCACATACTGACGACAAATGAATCCTTGCCCCGCTAACCTTAACCAATGAAGAATAACTATCACTAATCAACTCAAAATCCAGAAATCCAATACCTTGTCTAACTTCCCGACATACAACACCATTCTAAATCACTGTCAATACTGAAGGGTTTTGAGCATTCTAACACTCCTAAGGTGTACATGGAACCCTAGAAACCTTGGATCTATGTTTTACTAAAATACATGCAAAATTGATTTTCCAAGGTTCTTATCCTATCTAGCATAGCATGGGGAACTTTTAAACATAAATTCTAGAAGAAGAACATACCTTTTGTGGTTTGGATTCCTTGAGAACCTTGTGAGCCTAGCACCTCAAGTGTGATGCCTCAAATGTCTCACACAACACCACAACACTTGGAATAACCTTGAGAGAAGTTCACTAACACCTCAAAATAGGATTGCCCTCTATCTTGTACAAGTAGTCATCGATTTTGCGTGCATAGGGTTCTTTATATAGTTGTGGCATAAGTAGGGTTACACCATGTAAACCCTAATTGTCATGGCTTTCCATATTCCATGATCCATGGGTTTGTAACCTCCATGGATTATCCATGGAGCACCTTATGGGTTTTAACCCAATCCATACAAACCATGGATCATTAGCCCACTATACAAGAATAGATGATTTACACAATCAACCCCATATATTTTATTAGTCTCTTTTTGATCACTTAATTAATTCCAAATTAATTCTTTGATCAATACTAATTAAATAATATTATTAATATATTAGAACTTATAATATATTAATAAACCTTAAGTGTCCTTTCTCTCAATTTGGTCTATCCAAGTATTGCAATGTCATGCAACCCAAATGGACCATGCTAATCGGGTCAAGTACATTCCAGAAATAGTTATGAACTTAGACACCTAATCCAACAGTCTCCCACTTGGATAAGTCTAATAACTATAACTGCAAGAATGACTTCAGGAACCGGCACACTAACTTGGACTTAAAAAGGGTGGCAAAGGGTGGCTTAAGGTTTATCATAGATCAGTGGATCGTGTGTGGTTAACCGGCACATCGATTAGGTGATGAAATTAAGAGTACCAAGTTAATTTTCATGGTTATTCACACCTTGTTTGTGATCCTCGGTATCCCAGTCACAAACTTGAAGGGCATATTCGAGATTTAAACATGCCATTGAATTGTTCGATGAATCTCAAAAGATCTAGGAGTTTTAATCCAATTAAAACCTAATAATCTATTTTGTTTTCATGGTGGAAATTGGTAAATCGTCATTTGCCTACCTTCAAATATTTTGTAGCTTGGATTACGGCATCCATCTTCCAAGTTATAAAGTATTGTGTTGGGTCTTAGCCTTAATATTTCATTTGGGTGACTTATTAAGGACTCTTTATCTAATCTAAACTTGTCTTTCTTCTTTTTCAGATGTCTTCCAACAATGCTTCTGGCTCAAACCCTTGTGACTCCTTCTCTCTCATGAACCTTTGTGGGAGAGTCATCTTTGATGGTTCCAACGTCAATGATTGGATTAGGAACATCAGGATGGTCACTCGTTATGAGGACAAGGAATATATCCTAGACAATGAACTGAAGGAAATCGATGAGTCGTCTGCTACTCTAGAGGAGATTGTTGAGTACACTAGGCATGAGAAGGATGCCACTAAGGTGTCTTGTATCATGTTGGCTACCATGACAGCATAACTCCAGAAATCCTATGAAGATTTCTACCCTTATGAGATGCACCAGGACCTGATGGAAAGATACCACCAGAGTGTTCGTCAAGAGAGGTATGACATCATCTCTTCCATGATAACAACCAGGATGAAGTATGGTGAACCCATCACGGGCCACTTGCAGAAGATGAAAATGTTTGTGGACTGATTGCTTAAGTTGAATGTGAACTTTCCTGAGGAGCTGGCTATTGATATCATACTGCACTCCTTACCTCCATGTTATGATCAGTTCCGTATGACCTATCATATGAACAAGGAGGAGGTCATTCTTAGCAAACTTCAAGGATTTTTGAGGACAACTGAAACTGGTCTCAAAGGTAAAACGGTTGTATCTACTCCTACCACAGCCCCTGTTCTGGCAATTGGGGAAGGTAAAGGGAAAAAGAGGAAGGCCTCTTCGAAGGGTACCAAGGGAAAGTCTCTTGATGGCTCCTCTTCGAGTGGAACCAAATGAGGTTCTGCTACTCCCTCCTCCAACCCGAAGGATGCACAATGCTTCTACTATCAGGAAAAGGGGCACTGGAAGCGAAGCTGCCCCAAGTACTTGCAGGATGTTAAGGATGGGAAAGTAAAACCCACATGCTGGTATTTACACTATATTGTCTAATAACTCACTGCATACTAATTCTTGGGTCCTTGATACAGGGTGTGGAATTCACATATGTTCTTATTTGCATGGCCTAAAAAGAAGTGAGGATGTGGAGCACGGGAAGATAAACTTGATCATGGGGAATAGGAAAGCTTCACCTGTCACCAAGATTGGAGTTTATTCTTTATTGCTTAGTAGTGGGTTAATATTAGATTTGAATAAATGCTGTTACTTGTCTGAAATGGCGAGAAATATTATTTCCTTTCATTTTGTATAAACAAGGATTTACTTTTTCATTTGATAATGAATGTGGTGGTATTAATGCTTTCTATAATGGTGTTTTTTATTTTAAAGCATTACCTTGTGATGGTGTATATGAAACTGTTGATGGGTTTTAGGTACAACAAATAAACTAGAAAACAATTCCTAAGTTCACATGCAACCTACTTTGGATCTATGTTTTAACTATTGAACATACAACTTTGAATTGTAAAACAAGAACCCTAGAGGAGAGAGGCTAATTTCGAAATTAACAAACTAGGGTTTAGGGTTTACATACCTTTCAATTGTTATAGCAAACAATTGATATTCCCTTGATCTTGATCTTGATCTTCTTGGAAGCTTTAGCACCACAAGTGTAATGCCTCTAATGGAATCACACCCAATGACTAGCAAGAAGGAAAGTAGAAGAGAGAGGAGAGAGGGAGTATGCAAAATCTCGGCCTTAGGGTTTCTTCAAAAGAAAGAGTGTCCAAAAACATGAACCAGGAGGCTCCTTATATAGCTGAGGGATCTAGGGTTTAAGGGAAACCCTAGTTATCCTTTGCTTAGGGCCTAAGCAAACCCAAGGGCCTTATCCAAGCCCCTATGGACGAAATTATTAGGGTTTCCCCTAAAGATTTCGTCCACCCTCTTCCAAGGGGGTTCTAGAGCCTTCCACTCAACTATTAGATAATTGCAAACTAGTCCCTGCACCTTATAATTAATTCTTTTAACCCCAAAATCAATTCTGATTATTTCTGGCTAATAATTAATTAAACATAATGATTTCTAATTAATATATTAATCCATTAACATATTAATAAATCATTTATATATATCTTAATTTATTAATCTTATAAATTAATATCTCTCCTTTCATAATTTCCTTGTCCAGTTGCTAGGTTGAGGGCAACCCAAAAGGACTGTGCTGCTATCAATTCAAGTACATACCAATTATAGTTATGGGCTTAGACACCTAATCCAACAGTCTCCCACTTGGATAAGTCTGTAACTATAATTGCTAGTATGCCTTCTAAATTTGACCAGTAAATTGTAGCTTCCAAAAAGCTGCTGCCGAACTCTGACCCAGTCAGTTACGTGTCCTAAGATAAGTGATCATATAACCCTTCGTTCTGCTTGATATCCCCAGACAAAAGACATGGAATGTAATCAATCTGTTTGTCCAGAATCTATGTTTCCCGATTCCTGATTTGTGATGATGTAGGACTTCTAATCAAACACATCAATTTAGTCCTGGCTGGGCCCAGCACATAAGTCAACACCAAATCATCGAGGGGCCCACATATATCGCTTTTCCTGTTAGGGCAAAAGGAACGAATAAACGTTGACTCATATGCTTGTATCTTTTACTCATCAAATTATGCATGACAATACGTTTTATAACACCAAGTTACTGATGCGTTTTCGTATCACCAATGCACAACCGACTTGTAAATTACAACTCATATATCTTCGTTTCAAGATTATAAGATATTATCGTCTCAGTATTACTCGTGATGAATTCCATGAAGTAATACTCTGAGCGAGGGTTTATCCAATACTCAAATCTCAATTTCTGAGTACTCATGAACATTGCAGCAATTCTATTGCCATGTCTATCCTTAGACAATCTGCAATCCAATTCATGACAGTCTTAATTCACTACTTACTTCCAAGAGTACGAGCGACTGTGGAGTTTGAATAATCTCATTATTCAGGAAGTAAAACATGCAAAAATGAAACACAATAATAAACAATCAACAAAAGGTAGTAGCCAAACTTATAAATAATACTTTATTATTTAATCACCAAAAGTCAATTACATTTACTTTGTTACAAGTTTCAAAAACTAATCTAACTACTAAAACTAATATCATCTTTCAGTCCTATGCTCCGAGCATGCTGAATATGCTTAGCCCTACTCAGACCCTTTATGAGAGGATCTGCTGGGTTATCTTCAGATGACACCCTCTTTACTATAAGATGGCCTTCTTCTACTCTATGTCTGATGAAATGGTACTTTCTGTCGATATGTCTGGTCTTACCATGATCTCTTGGTTCCTTTGTCAAGGCAACCGCTCCTTCATTATCGCAGAACAGTTCCATAGGCTCCTGGATGGTTGGAACAACTCCGAGATCCCCGATGAAGTTCCTCAACCAAGCTGCTTCTTTCGACGCTTCACTTGCTGCTATGTACTCCGATTCACAAGTAGAATCAGCCACCGTATTTTGCTTGGAACTCTTCCAAGTAACTGCTCCTCCATTCAGTAAAAACACCCAGCCTGACTGAGAACGGAAGTTATCTCTATCCGTCTGAAAGCTGGCATCACTGTAACCATCTACTCTCAAAGTATCACTGCCACCAAGCACAAGGACCCAGTCCTTTGTCCTTCGCAAATACTTGAGTATATTCTTAACTGCTACCCAATGAGCTCTACCTGGGTTTCCCTGATAGCGACTGACCATGCTCAAAGCAAATGCCACATCAGGGCGAGTACATGTCATAGCGTACATGATCGATCCGACAGCGGAAGCATAAGGTACACGACTCATGTCATCTATTTCAACATCTGTACTCGGGCATTGAGTCTTACTCAATTTGGTATTGCTCTGGATAGGTAGCTCTCCCTTCTTGGAATTTTCCATACTAAACCTCTTTAGTACCTTATCCAAGTATGTGCTCTGACTAAGTCCAATTAGTCTCTTCTTTCTATCTCTCAATATTCTAATCCCAAGAATATAGGCAGCTTCTCCAAGGTCTTTCATGGCAAAACACTTTCCAAGCCAAGACTTAACTTCTTTCAAGGTTGGAACGTCGTTACCAATGAGTAATATGTCATCGACATACAACACCAAAAAAGTTACTATACTCCCACTAGCTTTGATATACACACAGAACTCATCTTCACTTCTAGAGAAACCAAATTCTTTGACTTTCTCATGGAAGCAAAGATTCCAACTGCGAGATGCTTGTTTCAATCCATAAATGGATTTCTCAAGCTTGCACACTCTATTAGGGAACTTTGCATCAACAAAACCCTCTGGCTGACTCATGTAAACATCTTCAGCCAACTTCCCATTAAGGAAAGCAGTTTTGACATCCATCTGCCAGATTTCATAATCATGAAAGGTAGCTATGGCGAGCAATATCCTAATAGATTTAATCTTAGCCACTGGCGAGAAGGTCTCATCATAGTCAATCCCTGGGGTTTGAGTGAAACCTTTTGCAACCAGTCGAGCCTTGAATGTATGCACATTCCCATCCATGTCTGTCTTCTTCTTGAAGATCCATTTGCACCCAACTGTCTTGCGACCTGGTGCACTATTGACCAAATTCCAAACTTGGTTGTCATACATGGACTTAATCTCGCTGTCCATTGCCTCTTTCCACTTGGAAGCCTCTGGGCCTGCCATTGCTTCCTTATAAGTGACTGGTTCATCTAAGTTTACCAGTGTTCTGTCACTTATGAATGTGTCACCATCTGAAGTAATATGAAAACCATACAACTCAGGTGGCACACTCACCCTAGTGGATCTTCTAAGAGGTAATGAGTTATCAATTGGTTCAATAGGAACTGTTTCCTCTGGTTGAGTGCTAGTGTCATCTAAGGTTCCTTCATTGGCTGACTCTTGAATTTCTTCAAGGTCAATAATGCTCCCACTGTCCTCTTTGAATATGAGCTCTCTTTCAAGAAAGACTCCTCTTCGTGCTACAAAGACCACGTTCTCACTAGGCCTGTAGAACAAATATCCAAAAGACTGCTTTGGGTAACCAATGAAAACACATTTCTCACTTCTAGCTGCTAGCTTGTCGTGAGTCTCTCGTCTTACGAAAGCTTCACAACCCCAGACTTTAACATGTGCTAACGAGGGAACTTTCCCTGTCCACATTTCGTGAGGTGTTTTGGCAACCTTCTTTGTAGGGACAAGATTGAGGATGTGGGCGGCTGTCTCTAAGGCATACCCCCAGAAGTGAATGGGAAGCGAAGCCCGACTCATCATAGAACGAACCATGTCTAACAAGGTTCGATTACGCCTCTCAGCTACACCATTTAACTGTGGTGTCTAGGAGGAGTCAATTGTGAGACTATCCCACATTCTTTCAGATAGTCGTTAAACTCGATACTAAGATACTCCCCGCCTCTATCGGATCTAAGTATCTTTATCTTTCTGCCCAATTGATTTTCGACTTCATGCTTAAACTCTTTGAACTTTTCAAAAGTTTCTGACTTATGCTTGATCAAGTAGATATATCCATATCTGCTATAATCGTCAGTGAAGGTCACATAGAATCGATTAGCATCTCTTGTAGTTGATCTGAAGGGTCCACACACATCCGTGTGTATGAGATCCAACAGACCTTCACCTCTTTCACAAGACCCTGTGAATGGTGATTTTGTCATCTTTCCCAAAAGACAAGACTCACACATATCATCTGACTTTAGGTCAAATGATTCCAACACTCCATCCTTTTGGAGTTGGGCTATGCGTTTCTTGTTAATGTGTCCAAGACGACAATGCCACAAGCATGCCTTGTCTACACTATTAGACAAGTCAATATTAAGTACACTATTTCCTAGGCTATCAACACAAGTCACTGTTTCATACACACCATTACAAGGCAAAGCTTCAAACATAAAAACACCATTCTTATAAACAGAAATTGAACCATTCAAATCATTAAAAGAATATGTAAAACCTTGTCTGAACAATGCATGAAATGAAATAATGTTTCTCGTCATCTCAGATGAATAGCAACAATTTATTAAATCTAATCTAACATCATTACTAAGCAGAAGCTGATAAACTCCGATCTTGGTTACTGGTGAAGAATTTCTGTTTCCCATGATCAGGTTTATCCTTCCTCGCTCTATCTCCTCACTTTCCTTTAGACCCTGCAAATCAGAACAGATATGAAAACCACATCCTGTATCAAGGACCCATGAACGAGAAGATAATGAGTTAGTAGCAGAAATAGTGTAAATACCTGCCGAAGATGGCTTCACTTTGCCATCCTTGATATCTTGCAGATACTGTGGGCAAGATCTCTTCCAATGCCCCTTTTGGTTGCAGTAAAAGCAAACTGCCTCTTTTGGATCAGAAACATGGGGAGTGGAACCATTGGGCTTAGCCTTTGGGCCATTACTAGATGACCCAGCTTGAGCCTTGCTCTTCCAGTTTTGCTTGGGAGGACCTTTCCTCTTTTTCCCCTTTCCCTGTCCAATAGCCAAAACAGGGGCACTAGCAGGTGTGGAGGGTATACTTTTACCCTTCATCCCTGCCTCAGCTGTCTGCAACAAGTTGTGCAATTGGGCCAAGGTCTGCTCAGTATTGTTCAAATGGTAAGTTAGAATAAACTGACCATAACATTCAGGAAGTGAGTTCAAGACCATGTCAATGGCCAATTCCTCATCAAAGTGAATATTGAGCTTGACCAAACGCTCTATGTAGCGTTGCATTCTTTGCACATGTGACACAACTGACTCCCCATCTTTCATCTTGCAAGCCATGAGTGACTTGACTACTTCGAACTTTTCTTGACGAGCTCGCTTATGGTACTTTTCCATAAGGTCCTTGTTCATCTCGAAAGGCCAGTAGTCCTCATAGTACCTCTGCAGTTCTGGGGACATAGTTGCCACCATGATGCATGCCACTTTGGTAGCATCATCGTAATGTTTCTTGTAGGCAGCAAGATCTTCAGGAGTAGCTTCATTCTCATCAAGCTCTTTGAGCTCCTTTTCAAGAACATATTCTTTGTTCTCGAAACGAAGAGCCATCTTGATGTTGCGCATCCAATCGTTATAGTTTGAGCCATCCATAACGACTTTGGAGCATATATTGAGCAAAGAGAAGTTTTGGTTGGAGGAGGACGAAGCAGAAGTGTTTCCAGGAGTAGACATCTGAAAAGAAAGAAAGTTTTAGTTAGATTTCAAGATACCTTAATAACCCAAAGATATAATATCAAGGTTAGGATCCAACTATGAAGATTCACAACTTAGAAATGGGATGCCGAGATCCAAGTGCAAATTTCATAAAGGTAGGTGAATGACGATTCACCAATTCCACCATTAGACGAAACAAACGAAGTGAAATTCCTAATTCTTTTGAGATACATTGAAACTATTCAATGGCATGTTTTATTCTCAGATTATGCTCTTCTATTTGTGACTGGGATGCCGAGGATCACAAACAAGATGTGAATAACCATGCAAATGTGCTTGGTAACCTCATTGTCTTTATCATTAACTATTGATGTGCTGGTAAACCACACACGCTCCATCAAAATGACAATTATGAGATACCCATTACTACTCTTTATTAGTGCCTTTTAGTGTGCTGGTTAACCACACACGCTCCACTAACGACCAATAAAGCATAATGTGCAATTTCATGGATTAGCATACTTTTCACATTTTTCCTAAAGTAACTAGAGTTGGGATTTTGAAAATAATGTTCTAGTACTTTCTTTAATATCATTATACTTTTAATGAGAAGTAGTTGTCCTATCAAATCCGTTCTGCTAACGACCCTCCACTAATCAAGGAAGCGGTGGGTGAGAGTGGACACCCATTCAACTACCATTTTATAGGCAGTTTCCTTATACCCCCCTTATAGATTAGCTTCGTGAATGAGGCATACTAGCGATTTGACTGACCATATTCTTATACATATAATATTAAACCTTTAATTATAATATATATATAAGGTGTGTTTTAAAACCTTTTAAAACTTCAAGGGTTTATATAAATTTCGAAATTTAAGCTATTAAATTCAAATTTAAATAAACCAATTAACTAGATTTAATATTTATCTATTAATTAACTATTAATCAAATTATTAAATCTTGTAAGGATTATCTAATTAAATTAATCAATTAATTTAATCCTAATCCTTATCCCTCTAATTTCGAAAAATAGGGTAAGGATAATTATCCAATTAATCTAATTAAGTAACAATTATCCAAAAACAAGAAACCCTAGTTATCCTCTTAGCATATTTCGAAATTCATAAGGGAGGAGGCTAGGGTTTTCAAAACCCTAACCCTAATTTCGATTAGGGTTCTTTGGAGGCTAGGGTTTTCGAAAAAACCCTTTGATCCAAAACCCTAGAAATCGAATAATTGGCCTTTAGGGTTTAATAGCTATAAACCCTAATTTGCAATTCAACAATTGTAGCAATTCAATTTAAAACAACAATGGCTCTGATACCACTGATGGGTTTTAGGTACAACAAATAAACTAGAAAACAATTCCTAAGTTCACATGCAACCTACTTTGGATCTATGTTTTAACTATTGAACATACAACTTTGAATTGTAAAACAAGAACCCTAGAGGAGAGAGGCTAATTTCGAAATTAACAAACTAGGGTTTAGGGTTTACATACCTTTCAATTGTTATAGCAAACAATTGATATTCCCTTGATCTTGATCTTGATCTTCTTGGAAGCTTTAGCACCACAAGTGTAATGCCTCTAATGGAATCACACCCAATGACTAGCAAGAAAGAAAGTAGAAGAGAGAGGAGAGAGGGAGTATGCAAAATCTCGGCCTTAGGGTTTCTTCAAAAGAAAGAGTGTCCAAAAACATGAACCAGGAGGCTCCTTATATAGTTGAGGGATCTAGGGTTTAAGGGAAACCCTAGTTATCCTTTGCTTAGGGCCTAAGCAAACCCAAGGGCCTTATCCAAGCCCCTATGGACGAAATTATTAGGGTTTCCCCTAAAGATTTCGTCCACCCTCTTCCAAGGGGGTTCTAGAGCCTTCCACTCAACTATTAGATAATTGCAAACTAGTCCCTGCACCTTATAATTAATTCTTTTAACCCCAAAATCAATTCTGATTAATTTCTGGCTAACAATTAATTAAACATAATGATTTCTAATTAATATATTAATCCATTAACATATTAATAAATCATTTATATATATATATTAATTTATTAATCTTATAAATTAATATCTCTCCTTTCATAATTTCCTTGTCCAGTTGCTAGGTTGAGGGCAACCCAAAAGGACTGTGCTGCTATCAATTCAAGTACATACCAATTATAGTTATGGGCTTAGACACCTAATCCAACAACTGTGTCGGTTGTAGACAACTTAGGAAATAATGTTTTGCATATTGATTCTTCCACTAGTTTGGATAAGGCATCCTTGTGGCATTGTCGTCTTGGACATGTCAATAAGAAGCGCATAGGCCAACTCCAAAAGGCTGGAGTCTTGGAGTCATTTGACTTAAGTTCAGATCATACTTGCGAATCTTGTTTACTTGGAAAAATGACTAAGGGGCTGTTTGTTTTTTTTTTTGTGAAGATCTGCGCAACCACTTTTGTCTGCGCCGCGCAGACAACGCGCAGACATATGCCCTCACAGCGTGTTTAATTTTTTGGAAGTACGCAGATCAAAAAACGTCTGCACGAGGTCTTTCTGGCGCAGACATGGACCACTGTCTTCAAGGGTCTTCAAACCCCATTTTAACCTAAACCAAAAAAAAACATGGGCCACCGTGTAGTTTTTTTCCTTTCTTTTTTTTGTTGAAAATGCATTTTTAATGTTTATGATATGAAATTAAGTTTGAAAAATCAATTTATTTCAACAGCTAAAGACGTTAAAAACAAACAGTCTTCTTATTGCAGACTGCAGACATTTGGTCCACCTCTTCTGCCGCAGAGGCTTGCAGATATGGTCCGCAGACTGGAGACATTTTGGCTTCAAAAAAACAAACAACACCTAAGTCACCCTTCACTGGTACTTGTGCTAAGGGTGAGGGTTTGTTGGATCTCATACACACAGATGTGTGTTGACCCTTCAGAACCGCCACAAGGGATGCTAACCGCTTCTGTGTGACTTTTACTAATGATTACAGTAGGTATGGCTATATCTACTTAATCAAGCATAAGTCAGAAACCTTTGATAAATTCAAAGAGTTTAAATAGGAAGTGGAGAATCAGTTGGGCAGGAAGATAAAGATGCTCCGATCCGATCGAGGTGGTGAGTATCTTAGTATCGAGTTCCTTGACTATCTTAAGGAATGTGGAATTGTTTCACACTTGACACCTCCTAGGACACCACAGCTGAATGGTGTGGCTGAGAGGTGCAATCGAACCTTGTTGGACATGGTTCGTTCCATGATGAGTCGAGCTTCGTTACCAATCTCATTTTGGGGGTATGCCTTAGAGACTGCCGCCCATATCCTTAATCTAGTCCATACAAAGAATGTTTCCAAAACACCTCACGAGATGTGGACTGGGAAAGTTCCCAATTTAGACCACATCAAGATTTGGGGTTGCGAGGCTTTTGTGAGGCGCGAGACTCATGACAAGCTCGAACCTCGAAGTGAGCGGTGTATTTTCATCGGCTACCCACAGAAAGTTTTTGGTTATCTCTTCTACAGACCGAGTGACAATGTTGTCTCCGTGGCGAGGAGAGGAGTCTTTCGTGAGAGAGAATTCATAAGCCAAGGAAACAGTGGGAAGAAAATTGATCTTGAAGAACTTCAAGAGTCAAGCGGTGAAGGAACCTCAAACACTAGCAATCAACTTGAGGAGGAAATTCCTGTTGATGATTCCGTACCTCTAAGGCATTCCACAAGGGTTAGGAACACACCTGAGTTTTATTATGGTTTCCATATTACTACAGAAGGTGATGCATTTATCAGTGATAGTACACTAATAAATTTGGATGAACCTAACAACTTTAAGGAAGCCATGGCAGGCCCTGAATCTGCCAAATGGAAAGAGGCTATGGACAACGAGATTCAGTCCATGTATGACAATCAAGTTTGGAACTTGGTTGACAATGTATCGGGTCGTAAGACAGTCGGGTGCAAATGGATCTTCAAGAAGAAGACCAACATGGATGGGAATGTACACACTTATAAGGTGCGACTGATTGCGAAGGGCTTTACTCAAACTCCGGGAGTTGACTATGATGAGACCTTCTCACCAGTAGCAAAGATCAAGTGCATTAGGGTTATGCTAGCCATTGCTGCATTTCATGATTATGAAATATGGCAAATGGATGTCAAAACCGCTTTCCTTAACGGAAAGTTGGCTAAGGATGTTTATATGAGTCATCCAGAGGGTGTTGTCGATGCAAAGTACCCTAATAGAGTGCACAAGCTTGAGAAATCCATCTATGGATTGAAACAAGCATCTCGCAGATGGAATCTTTGTTTCGATGAGAAACTCAAAGAGTTTGGCTTTTTGAGGAGCGAGGATGAGTCCTGTGTATATGTTAAGGCTAGTGGGAGTATAGTTAGCTTTTTGGTATTGTATGTGGATGACATACTACTCATAGGAAATGACATCCCAACCTTGCAGGAGGTTAAGTCCTAGCTTGGGAAGTGTTTTGCTATGAAGGACCTGAGAGAAGCTGCCTATATCCTAGGGATAAGGATATTGAGAGACAGGAGTAAAAGACTAATTGGACTTAGTCAAAGTACCTACTTGGATAAGGTGCTGAAAAGATTCAGCATGCAGGATTCCAAGAAAGGTGACTTGCCGATCCATATTAACGCCAAACTGAGTAAAACTCAGAGCCCGAGTACAGAGGCTGGGATAGCTGAGATGGGTTGAGTACCATATGCTTCCGCTGTAGGCTCGATCATGTATGCTATGACTTGTACTCGCCCTGATGTGGCCTTTACTTTGAGCATGGTCAGCAGATATCAAGGGAATCCTGGAAAGGCTCACTGGACTGCGGTGAAGAACATTCTCAAGTACCTACGGAGGACTAAGGACTGGGTCCTTACCCTTGGTGGGAGTGATGACTTGAGAGTAGTGGGGTATAGTGACGCTAGCTTCTAGACTGATAGGGATAATTTCCGATCTCAGTCGGGCTGGGTCTTTACCCTCAATGGAGGAGCAATTACTTGGAAAAGTTCCAAGCAGAAGACAGTAGCTTATTCAACTTGCGAATCAGAGTACATAGCAGCAAGCGAGGCAGCAAAGGAGGCGATATGGCTGAAGAACTTCATTGGAGACCTTGGAGTTGTACCAGCTATAAAGGAGCCTATGGAGATTTTCTGTGATAACGAGAGTGTTGTTGCCTTAGCCAAGGAACCAAGGGATCACGACAGATCCAGGAACATCGACAGAAAATACCACTTCATTAGAAATCGAATAGAAGAAGGACTCCTCGTGGCGAAGAGGGTATCATCTGATGAGAACCCAACAGATCCCCTCGCGAAGGGACTGTGTAGGGTTAAGCATTTACAGCATGCGAGGCGCATTGGGCTGATGGATGATATTATTTTTAGTAATTAGATAGCTTTCAGAACTTGTAATAGTTGAAATGTAATTGACATTTGATGTTTAAATAAAAGGTGTTTTTATTTACTAGTATGGTACTGTCTTGTGTCAATCATTTACTATTGTTTCATTTTGCATGTTTTGACATCCAGAATAATTATGTCATGTTATATCATATTATTCAAACTGTCCACAGTCGATCATACTTTGGAAGTAGGTATTGAAATAATACTGTCATGAATTGGGTTTGTAGATTTGTCTGAATTGTATTAGACATAGCAATTGTTGCTGCAACATTCATGAGTGCTCATAAGTTATGAGTATTGGATTCAACCCACGCTCACTTATATCACTTCATGGAATTTATCTCGAGTGATTGTGAGACGGTAATATCATATAAGTCTTGAAACCAAGAGATATGAGTTGTTGACTATGAGTTGGTTGTACATTGATAGTACGAAAACGCATCAGTAACTTGATGTTATAAAACGTTCTGTTGTGTATAATTTGATGATTAGTTAGTACAAGCATATGAGTCGAAGTTTATCTGTTCCTTTTAGTCCTTGGAGGATTAAAAGCGATATCTTGGTCCCCTCGATGATTTTGTTTTGACTTATGTGTCGGGCCCGGTCAGAACCTAATTAATGTGTTCAATCTTGTTCTATGTCAAACAAATAAGAAATCAGGAAACAAACTGCTGGACAATAAGTATGACGTTGTTCCATGTATTTGTCCGGCTGATATCTTGAACAGAGGATTATATGATCACTTATCTTAAACGGCGCATCATCCTAGTTCCGCGAGACTTTGAAAGAGCTACGATTGCTGGTCGGATCCTGAAGTCATACCTGTAACTATAGTTATTAGACTTATCCAAGTGGGAGACTGTTGGATAAGGTGTCTAAGTCCATAACTATATTTGGTATGTACTTGACCCGGCTTGGCATGGTCCATTTAGGTTGCATGGCATCGCAACAATTAGATAAACAAAATGAGAAAAGGAAACTTACGATTTGTTAATATATCGTGTTGACATATTCTGTGCCCATTCCAGTTAAAGTTGGCTTTGCATAGGAGTTCTGAAAGTTCTCAATTGGTTGCATAACAACTTGGAAGCAATGGCAGGCCCTGTACTGCCAGGTGGCAAGAAGTTAAGATTGCATAAGTTCAGTCCATATGAGTTTGGATTTGTCATTATCCTTGTCTTGTGACTATGGTTTTGACGATTCACATGGATAAGAACACATACACCATAAAATCTAAGGGTCATAAGGTTTCTCTCCGATTCATGAAAATGGTGGTGAGGAAACACTTCCACCAAGTAGATTTGAAGCAGATGGCAAAAGGTCTAAACAATTGAGACTATGATTACGACATCCCTTTTCATAGTTCTGAAATTGTTTAGACACACATGCATGCTATCTAAGGAAAGGTGTATGATTTTGATAAAGTTTTATCAAAGCATCTCGTATCAGAAATCTGAACTTTGGTAAGAAAGTCAATAAAGTATTGATTTCTAGAAGTCCAGCTGATTTCTGAGTACATGTCAAAGCTAGTGGGAGCATAAGTGTTATGCTAATAATCATCATGTTAGTGGGAGCATGATAATTATTGTTAGTGTTGCAAGTTAGCAATGTTAATTATAGAAAACAAAAGTTTCAATTCGTGAGGCTGCAAGGATTGAAAAAGTTGTTTTGCTATAATTAAGGGAGAGGATATACTTCATTTCAGCTCTAAAGGCTTAGATTGAGACCTTAATCATCTTTAGTCAAGAATATATATATATATATATATGAATTTCATGTTGGATTGGTTCAACTTAAGGAAATTCTATATATTGCGTTCTCAAAATTCGATTATGATTACGACATCCCTCTTCATAGTCAAATTTTGAAAACATGGCAAATAAAAATATTGTAGCAAAAGGCTGGTCTAGAATCATGTCTTTATGTGAGACATCATGAATCGTGTACCATTTGCTTTGGGTACAGGATCGATTGCATGTGCTATAATATTTGTCATTTCTAAATTTTTCCAAATGCCCAGAGGCATTAAGAAGGGAAAAGGTCTAGAATTGGATATGACTAAAATGATTAAGCAATTGTCGAGGACAATCTGAGGTTTACCAAAGATTGGTTGCTCAGGGATAGTTGGAAGTATAGTGCTAATTTTGGAAGGACCATATTGACATATTCTGAAAAGAGGCATCTCTTATTCAGAAGTGATAGTCAAAATGAGAATATGGAGTTGTCTCCATAGGTGGAAGTTATCTGTGTAAGATTAGAAAACTTAATGCAAGAAGCATGTCCAAAGCAATGTACTTTGAATATGAGACTTAGTTTCCATGGAGTTGATCTCCATTGGAATACCTTATAATGACTGTTGACAAGTCTTTGTGACTTTGTACATATTCATTACAGGAGGGTCAGTGCATATAAGTTTAAAATCTAAACAGATTTCGATAAATGATAGGAATTTGAAATTCTCACATTTTTCGATAAGGATTTGGGAGTGTGAAATTAGAATCATTGAAATTATGTTCAATTGGTTTATTTCACAAAGTAAGGATCATAGACAAACATAGAGTGCATACTTGGTGTATGGCAAAGCTATTGTTTAAGAAAAACATAGTGTACATGCTTGGAGCATGGGACAACTAGTGTTTTTAATTCAAGTATAAAGTTGATAAAACCGAAACAATGAATAATGAGTAATCAGTATGGTGATAAATAAAAGTGTTTATTTATATTCATAGGGTTTGATACCATATTTGATTCATTTATTCTTGTGTTTCACTTTGCATGTTTTGACTTCCAGAATAACTAAGCCGCTCTTCCTGAATGATTAAGTTATTCAAACCATCCACAGTCGGTCATATGTTGGAAGTAGATATGAATCAAGATTGTCATGGGTTGGTTTGTAGAGGTCCAAGTTGGCGGACAAAGTGATGCTACAACACTCATGAGTGCTCATAAGTTCTGAGTATTGGATTCAACCCACGCTCATTTGAATCACTTCATGGATTTTATCACGAGTGATCATGAGACGATAATATCTTATATTCTTAAAACCTAGAGATATGAGTTGTTACTATGAGTTGGTTATACATTGATTGCACGAAAACGCATTGGTAACTCGATGTTATAAAACGTGCCTTTGTGTATGATTCAACAAGTAGTAGAACAAGCCATATGAGTCGAAGTTTACCCATTCCTTTTACCTTCGGGATAAAAGCGATATCTGTGGGCCCCTCGATGATTTAGCGATGACACATGTGAGTGCTTGGCCATGCCAGGACTGATTTGATTTGTTCAATCAGTCAGTCATCATAAATCGAAAATCGGGAACCAACAAATGGACAGAGAGAATGATTATAATCCATGTCTCAGTCCATATGATATCTAGAATGGAGGAATATATGATCCCTTATCTAATGGACAAGTCATTGACAAGGTCAGAGTTCGACAACGGCTTTAAGAGCTACGATTGCCAGTTAGGTTTTGAAGTCATACTCAATAATAGTTTTAGACTTATCCAAGTGGGAGACTGTTGGATTAATCTCTAAGTCCATAACTATATTTGGTATGTACTTGACCCGACCCGGCATGGTCCATTTGGGTTGCACTTTACCGGCACAATTTATATGGATAGTCTTTTGAGAATAGTATATTTATGATTTATATTAATATATTATAAGTTCTAATATATATATATATATATATATATATATATATATATATATATATATATATGGAATCATATTATTTAATTAGTATTGATCAAGAATAAATTTAGAATTAATTAAGTGATCAAAAAGAACTAATTAAATATGGACTCTTATATATATGGAATGGGCCAAGTTCATTTAGGTTGGGCTAAGCTTTCATGGATGGTCCATGGAGCTTTTAACCCATGGATCCTATGTAAATGAAAGGCCATGGGTATTAGGGTTTACATGGATGTAACCCTAATCCTCCATAATATATAAAGGGGTCCTTGGCTCACAAAATTGACACAAGTGTGTGAAAATAAGAGTGGGCCGATTTTAGTGTGCATACATATTCTCTCAAGTTCTTCCAAGGTGTTTTGGTGATTTGTGATTCCATTTGAGGCTTCCACACTATTGGGGCTAAGCTCTTAAAGCTTGAAGACATCAAGCTACATCAAAAGGTATGTCATCTAACTAGAACTTTGTAGTATAGGTGCTTCATAATATGCTAGTTAGGATGAAACCTTGGAATAGTTAATATTTGCATGTATAATAGAGAAAACATAGATCCAAGGTTTATAGGGTTGCATGTACACCATAGGAGTGTTAGAATGCTCAAAACCCTACACACATACCATATAGTCAATAGCATACCACATAACCACTAGCATACCACATATACATGCATACCAGCCATATCAGTAGTGAATCTACAATAAACACTAAAACTAACTGAATGGGCCGGTCTTGGTGCCTTAGACCCATTGGTATGGTGAGGAGACTCACCTCGCACTGTTGAATCCCTGAAGATAAAACTCTAGCTGCTGGTTGACAGATTCCTGAACTGTCAACATCAAAACAACACCCAATTAATGATTGGGTTCCAATACATAACCATAAGTCCATGCTTGGGGTAAAAAGTCTATTTTACCCTTAACCTAACTTGGTCCAAAACCAAAGTCCAAACACACACTCTAAAAGCCTAAAAGCCCAATATTCAACCAAGGCCCAACATATGGCCCAATTTTCCAAATTGGGCCCAAACCTCTACATGGACTAATCTTGAGGCCCAACCATTTATTCTAGTCTAAACAATTGGCATTCTGATGGTCCAATATCTCATAATCATCAAGGCCAAAATATGGCCCACTTATGGCTTAATTTTCCAAATTGGGCCCAAGCCTTTCTAATGGGCCTTATCCTAAGGCCCAATGATTTCCTAAGTCCACAAGCATGTTCCCCATTTGTCCCACGAAGGCCCACATCAGTCAGTCCAAGAAGTGGCCCAATAAGAACCCAAACCCAATTAGGGTTTTTTCACATAAAATGACGATTAAGGTTAAGTGTTTCTTTCTTAATCCATTAAGGACTTAATCTATTAAGTCCATCAATCTACTAGGTCAATCATATAGTGTGGTCGGGCTTAATACATAATCCCCATCCGGTCATCCAAAATGCGGGTCCCGACAAGTCCAAAACCCATATATCCAAAATTAGGGTTTTCTAAACCCTAATTAGGGTTTCCAACCCAATTAGGCCGAAAAGCTAAGTCTTTAGATCAATTAGGGTTTCATTAGGCCCACTAGGGTTTCATAAGTCGGGCACCACCCACTACCACCTCGGGTAGTAGTGGTCAATGGCGGTTCACGGCGGCGGCCACCACCTTACGTTGGTGGTTATGGTCCTAGTCCATTTATGTCCAAGCATCACAAAAGCAGTCTAAACACAAAAAAAAAGCACACCACAACCCAACACGGCGGCTGGTGGTGGTTATGAGTTTTCTTGATTATACTAGTCACTAATTACAATTTTACAATGCTTTAACCCAAAGTAAACACACAACCACCCTTGTGGTGGCCGGCGGTGGTACATGGTGGCAGCCACCACCTCACGATGGTGGTGGTGGCTTTCTTGTGAAGTCTGGCTAAGCGACACACGCCTACTAACTGGAACACACACACAATATACATCTTTTTGCTTGGAATGAACATAACCACTGATGGGTTTTGAGCATTCTAACACTCCTATGGTGTACATGCAACCCTAGAAACCTTGGATCTATGTTTGACTAAGATACATGCAAATAATTATTTTTCCAAGGTTCTTATCCAATCTAGCATGGCATGGGAAACTTGAATCAAATAAAGCTAGTAGAATTACTTACCTTGTAGTTGTAGTTGATTGCTTGGAGTTTTAGAGCCTAGCACCAATAGTGTGGATGCCTCAAATGGAAATCACAAATCACCACAAACTTGGAATTTTAAGAGAATAGTAATCACCTTTCTTGAAATCGGCCCTCTTACTTTACTCACCACAACTCGTGTGATTTCAAGAACCAAAGCCTCCTTTATATACTGTGGTGGATTAGGGTTACATTCATGTAAACCCTAATACCCATGTCTTTTCATTTCCATGAGATCCATGGGTTAAAGCTCCATGGAGTATCCATGGACTTTCCATGCAAGCCTAGCCCATTCCAAATAAGCATTAGCCCACACTATATAAATACAAGAGCCCATATTTAATTAGTCATACTTTTGATCTCTAAATTAATTCTATATTAATTATAGATCAATACTAATTAAATAATATTATTTTATATTAATATATTAGGACTTATAATATATTAATAAATCATAACTTATACTATTCTCAAACGATTATCCATAAATTGTTCGGGTGAAGTGCAACCCAAATGGACCATGCCGGGTCGGGTCAAGTACATACCAAATATAGTTATGGACTTAGACACTATATCCAACAGTCTCCCACTTGGATAAGTCTAATAACTATAGTTGCAAGTATGACTTCAGGAACCGATCACCAATCGTAGCTCTTTAAACTCTCTTGAACTATGAAGCGCCATTTTAGATAAGTGATCATATAATCCTCTGTTCTAGATATCAGCCGGACAAATACATGGAACATGGTCTTGCTTATTGTCCAGCATTTGTTTCCCGATTTCCGATTTGTTTGACATAGAACTTAACTGAACACATCAATTTAGTTCTGACCGGGCCCGGTACATAGGTCAAAACAAAATCATCGAGGGGCCCAGATATCGATTCTAATCCTAGAAGGAACAGATAAACTTCGACTCATATGTTTGCTCTACTACTTGTTGAATTACACACAAAAGCACGGTTTATAACATCGAGTTACCAATGCGTTTTCGTGCAATCAATACATAACCAACTCATAGGCAACAAATCATATCTCTAGGTTTGAAGACTTATATGATATTACCGTCTCACGATCACTCGAGATAAATTCCATGAAGTGATACAAGTGAGCGTGGGTTGAATCCAATACTCAGAACTTATGAGCACTCATGAGTGCTGTAGCCCCGCTTTGTCTAACATCTTAGACCTCTACAAGCCAACCCATGACAGTCTTGATTCATATCTACTTCCAACATATGACCGACTGTGGAGAGTTTGAATAAGATGATATAAACCATAACATAATTATTCTGGAAGTCAAAACATGCAAAAAAGAAATAATAGTAAATGATTGACAAGAGATAGCAACACTTTACTCATAAATAACATCTTTTATTTATCATCAAATGTCAATTACATTTTACAAATTTCAAGATTATCTAACTACTAAAACTAATATCATCCTTCAGCCCTATGCTCCGAGCATGCTGGAGATGCTTAGCCCGAGTCAGTCCCTTCGTGAGGGGATCTGCTGGGTTCTCATCCGATGATACCCTCTTTGCCATGAGGATTCCTTCTTCTATTCGATGTCTGATGAAGTGATATTTTCTGTCAATGTGTCTGGATCTCCCATGATCTATTGGTTCCTTGGCTAAGGCAACCGCACTATTGCTGTCACAGAAAATCTCCATTGGCTCCTTTATAGCTAGTACAACTCCAAGGTCTCCGATGAAGTTCTTTAGCCATATAGCCTCCTTTGCTGCCTCGCTTGCTGCTATATACTCTGATTCACAAGTGGAATCAGCCACTGTCTCCTGCTTGGAACTTTTCCAAGTAATTGCCCCTCCGTTTAGAGTAAAGACCCAGCCCGACTGAGAGCGGAAATTATCCCTGTCAGTCTGAAAGCTAGCATCACTGTACCCTACAACTCTCAAGTCCTCACTGCCACCGAGGGTAAGGACCCAGTCCTTAGTCCTCCGTAGGTACTTGAGGATATTCTTTACCGCAGTCCAGTGTGCCTTGCCAGGGTTCCCCTGATACCTGCTAACCATGCTCAAAGCAAAGGCTACATCAGGTCGAGTACACGTCATAGCATACATGATCGATCCTACAGCAGAAGCATAAGGTATTCGACTCATTTCTGCTATCTCAGCCTCAGTACTAGGGCTTTGTGTCGTACTCAATCTGGCGTTACTTTGGATGGGTAACTCTCCTTTCTTGGAGTTATGCATGTTGAACCTTTTCAACACTTTGTCCACGTAGGTGCTTTGACTAAGTCCAATTAGTCTTTTACTCCTGTTTCTCAAAATCCTTATCCCTAGGATATAGGCAGCTTCTCCAAGGTCCTTCATAGCGAAACACTTCCCAAGCCAGGACTTTACTTCCTGCAGGGTTGGGATGTCATTTCCTATGAGTAGTATGTCATCCACATACAGTACCAAAAAGCTGACTATACTCCCACTAGCCTTGATATAGACACAAGATTCATCTTCACTCCTTGAAAAGCCAAATTCTTTGACTTTCTCATCAAAGCAAATATTCCATCTGCGAGGTGCCTGTTTTAATCCATAAATGGATTTCTCGAGCTTACACACTCTACTGGGGTACTCTGTACTGACAAAACCCTCTGGCTGAACCATGTAAACATCTTCAGCCAACTTTCCATTAAGGAAAGCGGTTTTGACATCCATTTGCCATATTTCATAATCATGAAATGCAACAATGGCTAACAGAACCCTAATAGACTTAATCTTGGCCACTGGTGAAAAGGTCTCATCATAATCAACTCCCGGAGTTTGAGAATAACCCTTTGCAACCAGTCGTGCCTTATAAGTGTGTACATTACCATCCATGTCGGTCTTCTTCTTGAAGATCCATTTGCACCCAACTATCTTATGATCAGGTACATTGTCAACCAAGTTCCAAACTTGATTGTCATACATGGACTGTATCTCGCTATCCATAGCCTCTTTCCCTTTAGCAGCCTCAGGGCCTGCCATGGCTTCCGTGTAGCTGTTAGGCTCATCCAGATTTACCAGTGTGTTATCACTGATAAGTGTCTCACCTTCTGCAGTAATATGAAAACCATAATAATGCTCAGGTGCATTCCTAACTCTGGTGGAACGCCTCAGAGGTATAGATTCTTCAGTCGGCTCAACAGGAGTTTCCTCCTCAGGTTGAGGGCTAGGGTTTGAGGTTCCTTCACCACTTGACTCTTGAATTTCCTCAAGGTCAATTTGCCTCCCACTGTCTCCTTGGCTCATGAATTCTCTCTCTCGAAAGAATCCTCTTCTTGCTACAAAGACCACATTATCATTGGGTCTGTAGAAGATGTAACCAAAGGATTTATGTGGGTAGCCGATGAAAATACACCTTTCGCTTTGGGGTTCAAGCTTATCGTGAGTCTCGCGTTTCACGAAAGCCTCGCAACCCTAAATCTTGATGTGGTCTAGATTGGGAACTTTTCCAGTCCACACCTCGTGAGGTGTTTTGGCAACCTTCTTTGTAGGGACTAGATTAAGGATATGGGCGGCAGTCTCTAAGGCATACCCTCAAAATGAGATTGGTAGCGAAGCTCGACTCATCATGGAACGAACCATGTCCAACAAGGTCCGATTGCGCCTCTCAGCTACACCATTCAACTGTGGTGTCCTAGGAGGTGTCAATTGTGAGACAATCCCACATTCCTTAAGATAGTCAAGGAACTCAGTACTAAGATACTCACCACCACGATCGGATCGAAGCATCTTAATGTTCCTGCCCAACTGATTCTCCACTTATTGCTTAAACTCTTTGAATTTCTCAAAGGTTTCTGACTTATGCTTGATTAGGTAGACATATCCATATCTACTAAAATCATCAGTAAAAGTCACATAGAACCGATTAGCATCTCTTGGGGCGGTTCTGAAGGGTCCACACACATCCGTGTGTATGAGGTCCAACAAACCTTCACCCCTAGCACAAGTGCCAGTAAAAGGTGACTTTGTCATTTTACCAAGCAAACAAGATTCACAACTATCATCTGACTTTAGGTCAAATGACTCCAAGACTCCATCCTTTTGGAGTTGGCCTATGCGTTTCTTGCTTACATGTCCAAGACGACAATGCCATAAGGATGCTTTATCTAAGCTAGTGGAAGAGTCAATACACAATACATTATTTCCTAGATTATCTACAACAGATACAGTTTCATACACGCCATCACAAGGTAATGCTTTAAAATAAAGAACATTATTAAAGAAAGCATCAATACTACCATTATTATTACCAAAATAAAAGGTAAAACCTTGTTTATACAATGCATGAAAGGAAATAACATTTCTTGCCATTTCTGGCGAATAATAACATTTATTCAAATCTAATGTAAACCCACTATTTAGCACTAAGGAATAAACTCCTATCTTGGTGGACAGGTGAAGCGTTCCTGTTTCCCATGATCAAGTTTATCTTTCCCTGCTCCACATTCTCACTTCTTTTTAGTCCCTGCAAATCACAACATATGTGAATACCACAACCTGTATCAAGGACCCAAGACTTAGAATGAGGTGAGTTATTAGACAATATAGTGTATATACCTGCATGGTTGGGTTTTACTTTCCCATCCTTCAAATCTTGCTGGTACTTTGGGCAGTTTCGCTTCCAGTGCGACTTTTCATGGCAATAGAAGCATTCAGCCTCATTAGGGTTAGCAGAAGGAGTGACAAAACCTTTCTTGGTTTTGCTTGAAGAGGAGCCTTCAAGGGTCTTACCCTTGGTACCCTTAGAAGGGTTCTTTCTCTTCTTCCCTTTGCCATGCCCGATTGCCAAGACATTGGCCGCAGTTGGAGTAGGAGTAGGAGTAGTAACAACCGACTTACCCTTTAGACCACTTTCGGCGGTCTTCAAGAGTCCTTGAAGTTTGCTGAGGGTGACTTCTTCCTTGTTCATGTGATATGTCATGCGGAACTGATCATAACACGATGGCAAGGAGTGCAAAATGATGTCTATTGCTAACTCCTCAGGGAAGTTCACATTCAGCTTCAGTAAACGGTCCACATACCTTTGCATTTTCTGCATGTGGCCCGTGATGGGTTCACCATCCTTCATTCGGGTTGTTATCATGGAGGAGATTATTTCATATCGCTCTTGACGAGCACTTTGATGGTAGCGGTCCATCAAGTCCTAGTGCATCTCAAAAGGATAATAGTCCTCATAGGTCTTTTGGAGCTCGGCTGTCATGGTGGCCATCATGATGCATGCCACTTTTGTAGCATCTCTTTCATGTACCTCATATTCAGCAAGCTCTTCAGGAGTAGTAGTTGGCTCGGGTACCTTCAGCTCCTTGTCGAGAACATATTCTTTGTTCTCATACCGAGTGACCATCCTGATGTTTCTGATCCAATCTGTAAAGTTGGACCCATCAAAGATGACTCTCCCACAAAGATTCATGAGAGAGAAGGAGCTAGTAGGGTTTGAGCCAGAAGCATTGTTATTGGAAGACATCTGAAAAGAAGAGGGAATATATTAGATTAGATATAGAGATAGTCCTTAACAAAACACCCAAATGTAATATTAAGGCAGGACCCAACATAATATTTTATAACTTAGAAGAGGGATGCCGTAATCTAAGCTATAAGATATTTGAAGGTAGGTGAATGACGATTCATCAATTTCCACCGTGAAAAACGAAATATTTAATTAGGTTTTAATTGGTTTAGAAACTCCTAGATTCTTTGAGATTCATTGAACTTTCTTCAATGACATGTTTCAATCTCGAGTGTGCCCTTTAAGTTTTGTGACTGGGATGCCGAGGATCACAAAACAAGATGTGAAGTAACCATGCAAATTACTTGGTACCCTTAATGTATTACCCCTCAATCGATGTGCCGGTTAACCACACACGCTCCATCGATACTATGATAAACATTAAGTCACCCTTTACCTACCTTGTTAAGTACAAGTTAGTGTGCCGGTTAACCACACACGCTCCACTAACGACTTAAACAAAGTGTAAAGTGTAATTTCATGGATTAGCACCTTATTCACATTTTCCTAAAATAACTAAGATTGGGAATTCAATAAAGTTTAGTTACTTTAGTATTATCATTATACTTTTAATGAGAATTTATAAGTCCTTGTCCTACCCGTTCGGCTAACGACCCTCCACCGATCAAGGAAGCGGTGGGTGAGAGTGGACACCCATTAAGTTGCCATTTTATAGGCAACAACCTTATACCCCCCTTATAGACCGGCTTCGTGAATGAGGCGTACTAGCGGTAAGACGACTTGATCTTATACATATATAAATATTATTAAACTTATAATATTATAAAGTATAAGGGTTGAATTTTAACTTTTAAAATTCTAGGGGTTGGAACTAAAGTTTTTAATATGACTTTACATGTTCCAAAACTTGAGGGCAAGTTTTGTAAACTTTCAAAACTTTTCATTTCTCATAACTTATGAGTTAATGGTTATTAAAAATGAAGACTCTTCATTTTTTGTAACCTATGTGTTCTTTTAATGGTTATTTATAAATGTGATTTTTGGTTATCCATAACTTAAGAACTAGTTATGGACTCCATTAAAACACATAAAGATCAAGAATTAATCTAATTAATTATTATCACATAATTTCTATGATCTTCTAAACTCATATGTTTATGAATGTTCATATCAAAAATTTCAAGAATCGTAAGTACATATACAAAACTTGAAATTTTGATACGAGCTTTTGAACAAAACTTCGATTTTCAAGTTTTTTTTTTTTTTTTGCATCAAGTATCAAATAAACAAACCTGGCTCTGATACCACTGATGGGTTTTGAGCATTCTAACACTCCTATGGTGTACATGCAACCCTAGAAACCTTGGATCTATGTTTGACTAAGATACATGCAAATAATTATTTTTCCAAGGTTCTTATCCTATCTAGCATGGCATGGGGAACTTGAATCAAATAAAGCTAGTAGAATTACTTACCTTGTAGTTGTAGTTGATTGCTTGGAGTTTTAGAGCCTAGCACCAATAGTGTGGATGCCTCAAATGGAAATCACAAATCACCACAAACTTGGAATTTTGAGAGAATAGTAATCACCTTTCTTGAAATCGGCCCTCTTACTTTACTCACCACAACTCGTGTGATTTCAAGAACCAAAGCCTCCTTTATATACTGTGGTGGATTAGGGTTACATTCATGTAAACCCTAATACCCATGTCTTTT
Organism: Lactuca virosa; assembly: GCF_052849685.1. Taxonomy (NCBI): domain Eukaryota; kingdom Viridiplantae; phylum Streptophyta; class Magnoliopsida; order Asterales; family Asteraceae; genus Lactuca; species Lactuca virosa. Next base: position 77,429,025 of record NC_136426.1, read on the forward strand.
CATTTCCATGAGATCCATGGGTTAAAGCTCCATGGAGTATCCATGGACTTTCCATGCAAGCCTAGCCCATTCCAAATAAGCATTAGCTCACACTATATAAATACAAGAGCCCATATTTAATTAGTCATACTTTTGATCTCTAAATTAATTCTAGATTAATTATAGATCAATACTAATTAAATAATATGATTTTATATTAATATATTAGGACTTATAATATATTAATAAATCATAACTTATACTATTCTCAAATGATTATCCATAAATTGTTCGGGTGAAGTGCAACCCAAATGGACCATGCCGGGTCGGGTCAAGTACATACCAAATATAGTTATGGACTTAGACACTATATCCAACAACCACCCACCTCACGGTGGCGTACGGCGGCAACAACAACGACATCACCGACGGCAGCCACCATGGATGGCCGCCATGGTGGTTCTTCTTGGTCACCGGCCAACAAACGCACGCATCTACAGCTTGCAATCGACACCACCATCATGAACACATAATGTAACCAAAACACACACCCCTTTCCGCTGACTGAGCTCTCCGCGAACACCGGCGACAACCAAAAACTCCGCAGGAGGCCACCGTAGGGAAATGACGGCAGTGTCGGACGCCAGTAGCCGCAATCGGAGAATAAATGGGAGAAGAATAAGTGAACAGGTTAGCAACACCGATATACGCAGCGTTCGACGATGGACGCGCCTTCAATCGACAACTATCGCAGCGGTAAGGCGGCTGTGACTCGTCCCTCTTCACGTCCGACTGAACGATGTCCACCGCCGGTCTTTGTCCTCAGCCACATCAGAAACGACGACAACGGCACTTGGCTCGGTGGCTTGCGACCTCAACACGGTGATAGCGGCGCTGGAATAGAAGAAGGGAGGGTGGCGGCTATTGTATTCCTTTAGGGTTAGGATTCCCGGTAGGGTGATGGGTTTATATACCCCGATCCCTTAAGCTTTATCCCATAATAACATAAATGGTCCCTCATTCTATCATTCTTTTCAAAATTTATCCGTAATTTACCATTTAAACCCCGCCTTCTGAAATCCTTTACAAATCAAGTCCGAAATTTTACCAATCAGCCCCTCCTTCTACAAATTATTTTCAACTGAAGTCCGGAATTTACCCTTTAGCCCCTGCTTCTTTAAATTCATTCATTTTAAGTCCAAATGATACCAAACACCCCTGACTTCTAAAAATATTTACAAAATAAATCCTGAAGTTACACTTTAACCCTCGAAAGTCCAAATTATATTATTTGGCTCCCCGAAACCAACAGCCCCTATTGATTTTAAGGCCATTATAAAATAATATAGATTATAAATTTACATCTTGGGGTTCTAGGTTTATTATTTAATTACTCTATTTCAAATAGGATGTTACAATAATTGTGTTTGTTAATTCAACCTTACATAGCTCCAATCCTATATTATAATTGATTTTGTGTTAAATTATGTGTGATCATGCATAGCTCGACATGAATTAATTCAACATTAGTATATTTGGACTTGAATTGCTAATAATAAAATATTTGGTAACCAATTGGAATTGTCATAATTACTAGCTAAACCATTGAGGGAAAGTGGATTCGAACTAAAAGAAGTGTTTTTAAATATTTGATTGAATTAGTTGATTGAGAATTTAAGTTTTTCTAAACTTGCAAAATTAGATACAAACCCTTTTACCTTTGTTGGAATTTTAGATTAATTTAATAGTAAGTATATTAATTAATTAAAATCGTTCTCTGTGTTCGATATCCGACTTTTGTGCTATACTGTTTGCGAATGGTACATTGCCCTGGGTCGAATAACTAGTAGGAGAGTAGGTAAAATTAGGTTTAGCTGTTTCAGACGCATCATATATATATATATATATATATATATATATATATATATGACATAAGCTTTTGATCTTTGAAATACTATAAAGGTGATAAACTTTTATGATATTTGATTTATGACATGCATTTATCACATAAAATCATAGCATTTTTGTAGTATGAAGCATATGTTCTTTTTACTAGTTGTACCATGTTAAACAACTATAACATATATATGTAAATCATGTTTGTAACTAGTTTATTTGTAAATAATATAACAATGTTTAAAATAGTTAAGTTTGTAACCAAGATGTGATTTTCACATAAAATGACAAGTTATTTTTGCATAAACAAAATATGTGAAAACATGTATCCCCCCCCCCACCCCCACCCCCACCCCAATGTATAAAAGCTTTAAAATGGGGCCGTAAGCACTCACCTTAGATGTGTGAATTTGGTTTAGACTCGGGGATGTGGTTGTTTTCCGGGAAGCACCTGGAGATGGCTGTAATAGCAAAAAACTTTAATCCCAGGTTAGGAATTGAAACACCCACGAATTAAACAACAAAAAGTCGAGACTTGGTATTGGAATTACAATAGAAAAATGGCAGAATAAGGTGGAAGGTGGTGGTGCATGTTTCGTTTGAGATTTTCCACAATTTGATACTAAATTTCAGTTTTTCAGACGTATTAACTAGGGTTACAGTTTGTGTTGCATGTTTCGTTTGAGATTTTCCTCAATTTGAAGTAAGATACCATTTCATATCTTATTTTAATTGTAATGAAACTATTTATTTTTCAAAATATGCGTTAAATCTCAATAGGTCAGGTTACAAAGAAGTTTGCGGTGAATTGATTGTCTACAGTTTTAGACCTAAATTCCGGGATGTCACACATCACTGGTAAAACCAAACCTCAAGAAGATAATGATGAGTATTGGGATGCTATTGATTTAATAATTAAGTCCTGGTTTTACATCACATATGATGTCAGTCTCCTCCAAATAATTTCTAGTGATGATTGCACTTCCAAGGATCTTTGGGACAAATTGCATGAGTTTTTTTTCTTAATAACAAGATGTCTTGTATGCTCCAACTCCAAGAAAAATTCCACAAAACTAAGAAAGGCTCATCCTTAATTACTAAGTTTTGTCATAGTCTCAAAAATTTGGTTGATGCTCTTGCAGATTGTGACTTAAAGACTGATGAAGTTGAATTAGTGATGTTGATCCTTCATCAACTCCCTCCATCCTATCACAACACTGTTGATGTCATTACCAACACAAAGTCGTTTCCATATTTCCTTGAAGCAAAGAACATGTTACTCATTCACGAGTCTCGAGAAGAGAACATGGAACCACTCGGTGATGCACCCATCACCTCCTCGATGGCTCTCACCACTCAGTGATGCACCCCTCGCCTCCTCGACGACTCTCTACTCTTCAACCATGTCCCATAGAAAATCAAAAAATAAATACAACCAGGGTAAAAATAATGGACAAGTTGCTTCTAGGGGTAACAACAACGTGTCTCCTAGTTCTAATTCTTTTTCAGGAAATAAAAACTCACTTGGACATAATCAAACGCATTTTGGAGCTCAAACCACATTCAGACCATCACTTTCTCCACATCGTGGTCTACTCGGAGCATCACCAACAGCCTACAACAGCATCGACGATCCACCTACTATTTTCGATCAACAAATGGCGCATCCACCACTTCTCGGTCATCAACGACAACTACCTTACAGTGGCTTTGCTGCTGCCCCTATTCAACAACCCTTGCTCATTACCCGTCTTCATCTTCCTCTTCGCCCTTTGAAAATTCAACAATATAGAATCAGAAAAGCTATGAAAAGATGAGCTGATTAGCATCATCGGCTCTTATCTACTTCCTCTGAGTCGAGAAGTCAAACATATTGGTGTGCAACTCAAAATTTGATGCATAAATCATGCTTATTAAGGAAGGACACGACTACCAAAATCAAGTTGTATAAACAAACAGTTGACAACCGGAAAATGAAAACAATATCAAATCTAACGATTTAACTCACTGGTTGCAGAGGCATCGAGATGATGAGCAATGGTGGATAAAGGTTGTTACTTGTAGTGTTTTTCCTGATTTACAAATGAATCGGAGGTGACATCAATGGATATTTGTTGATCCAGAGAGAAAACATATACGACTTTGTATTGAAATCGATCTTAGGGATTTTGTTGGGCATTGCCAATAGCAACAGAAGACAACCAAAATAATGAAAAACACAGAACCTAAATGGCAGATGATATTCGTCTTTCAGAGAGGTGTAAACAGAGAGGAATGAAATGCCTGGAGATGTTGGACATCTGTAAAAATTTGTGTAAGTATTTGATTGAAAAGCCAATGATGATGGAAGGAAAAATTATGCTCGACTTGAAAATTAAGCCGTTAGCCGAATATTTTTAGACTTTTAGCCGACTAATATTTTTACTGTTTATAAGTCTGTTGTGCTTTAATTATATATATATATATATATATATATATATATATATAGGGTGAGGTTCAATAGAGAACCATAATTAATCATGGAACCAAGGAAGCAATCTTTTTTTCAACTTTTACAACTTATTTTTTATCAAAAAAAATAACTAAAAATACAGAAATTCATAACTTTTTATCCTTTTTCCAATGATATCAAATTCAATTTTTTTTACGTCAAATTCACAATGTGAATCTTTGAAAATTCACAACGTGAATCCAAAAAATATTTTTCACATTCACAATGTTAATATATGAATTTAGATATTTTTAGATTTTTTTTCGATAAAGAATAAGCTCTAGAAATTGAAAAAAAGATTTGGTTCCTTGAAAAACCAATAATTATGGTTCTCTATTGAACTTTTCAATATATATATATATATATATATATATATATATATATATATATATATATATATATATATATATATATATATATATATAGGGAAGGATTATTTGGAAAACATAAAAAACCCTAAAAAAACCCCAAAAATCATAAAAATGTATAAAAAAAAATACCTAGAGATCACAAAACTTTTTTTTGACATTTTTTATGAAAAAATCGCAGGTTTTTAAAGAAATTCGATGAAAAAAAATTTGAAAAAAAAACTTTTTTTTATTAAAAAAAATGATTTTTTTTTCAGCGAATTTTAGTAAAAAGCTGCGATTTTTTATAAAAAAAATTCAAAAAAAAGTTTTATGATCTCTAAGTATTTTTTTTATGCATTTTTATGATTTTTAGGGTTTTTTTTAGGTTTTTTTGTTTTCCATAGAACCTAAACCTATATATATATATATATATATATATATATATATATATATATATATATATATATATATATATATATATATATATATATATATATAATGACTATTTTGAAGTTTCTAATATTATCCGTTTTTAATCAGATGTCAAATTTTAAGTTATTTTATTGTATCTACTTCCTATTTGTTATGTTTCTTTATTACTTTCGGTCAGATAGCAGATAAAAAAATCAAAGCATTTTCTCGAAATTGTAAAATGATCCATTGGATTTAAGACATTTTTTTAAAATTCCACAATAATTTTATTTTGTTCTGAACTTAATTGTTTATCAATTTTTTTTTAATGTGATATAGTCTTAGTCCAGTATGATTCATTCTAAGCAAAATGGTTAATTTTCCAAACACGGTTTATTTTGATTAAATTCTCAATTTCTAATGAGCATTTCTTTTTATATGATTATATCCCAAAAAAATTATATTCTTTTTTACTGATTTAAAGTTATAACTTATTTTGTACTATACCAAAATAAACTCATAGATTTGAACCACCATGATATTGATTTCATGATAATCACTTAATTAAGATTTTAACATTTTATAATGCAGTGATTTTATGTTCGAATCTTATGTTTCCATCCCAAAAACTAATTAGGTGGCAGTTTTTTCCAAGTAAATAGGTGTAGATATTGTACTATTATTATGTAATTTTCCATTAAACACTTAGAGATTCAAATTATAAACTACATAAACCTTTTAATACTCACAAGTTATCTGTAAAAGGCCATATTTGGCCTTTTCAAGTACTAAATTGGCATTGATAGACTTGGAACTTACGACCATACATCAATTCATATATAAAAATATTTGATATGCATATATATAAAAATCACAGTAAATTATTAATTAAATAAAAAAAACTTTAGGGTATCAAATCTTTTTGAGTATTGACAATCATTCAAATCAAATAGAATATGAATAAATATGTAAAACTTTAGATATCTATTTAAAGTCCTAACCGAAACTAATGGCATATATCATCGTATTGTATAAAGGAAATGTTCAATTCTTGTTATGTGCGAATGGATTCTTATAATATAACAATGAATTGGATTTCTCTGATACATGAAAGAAACTGACACATGCATACTCAGTTTGGATTTTTCTTCCTGAATGATTTTATTAAGTTTATTTGTCAATGGTATTGTCCATGAACACGTGAAGAATTTTCCATCACACATTATGATGATTAATTATTCAAAATTCCTTTACGTTGTAAGGATAAACAAAACATATTCAAACTTATGATGAAAGAGTTTGCTCTCAGTTTTATATGTATATATATAAAAAAAAAACATAAATGAAATATAATTAAACTTTGCAGTAGTAATAGATGAATAGAAATTATCAAATTATGGTTATATGAAAATCTGAGCCTGAATCTATAAGATTTAGAGCCTTTGGTTAGCACCTCTGAATCTATAAAGCCTTTGGTTAGCACTTAATTTATCATCTTAATTAGAAAAATATGTCTGACCGACTCACATCTGAAAAAAACAAAAAAAAAAAAAAAAAAATGCACGCGTTTCTTTCCATCCCTACCCTCGTCTTCCTCTTCTCTCTTTTCAGCCATGAACACCATCGAACTTCACAGAGGACCACCGCCGTCTTCGCAGGACACCGTCGCACGCACACCGACCGCCGCATGCTGCTTTCCTGCCATCACTGGTCTCCTTTTCCCTCCCAACCCTCTCCGACGACCTACAACCCTCCACCATCGCTCTAGCCACCGCCGGTCTCCAGCCCCGTCAAACTTGTCGACAACATCATCAGGTAATGGTTGTGTATCGGAAATCGACTTTATACTAGGGTTAATTTCTGAAATCAAATTGTAAGCACGAGTCTTTGATTGAAATTTGTATGGAGTCTGAAACCGAATTTCTTTACAGTTCTCTTCTCCGATCTGAAATTGAATTTTTTGTGAAAGAAATCTGAAATTGTAATCTGTATGAAGTCTGTTTATTTTTGTTTTTGTTGTTAATAGGGTTGTATTAAGTTCTTATACATGGTGGATGGCTTTGTAGGTGAAAGGTCCTGAATCTTCTTCTGTCGGCTGGGGTGGTGCTATTGACCCAACTGAAGCTCATCTTCACAGGGAAATAGCAACGGCTGGCAATGGGACAAAGATCCCTGATTGATCTGCCTTTACAAAATTGCAATTGCAGCACCTATGGTGGAGGTAATTCATAAACGGAAGAAGAAAACCACCTTTTATGGAGATCAAAGAAGGGAGTTGCAGAAGTGTACCCATTGAAACGCCAATGCAAATGCAATTGTTGAGATTGAATGTTTTATTTGAAAAGACCAAATGCAAATTCAATTGTTGAGATTAAATGTTTTATGTACAATTTGTGTTTTCTTTCATTTTGGTTTGTTTTATTTTCATTGTTTCCTGTTTAACTTCTTCTGTTTGGGGATACAATTGCATACAGTTGCGGTGACATATGGAGCAATCTTCGTGTTTCTTTTTTGTGCAAGAAAATGTTGGTTGCTATTACTGAGAATCATTGGTAAAGTTGGTTGCTATTATGTGGGTATTGATGATTTACAAATAGTGGTTGCTATTTTTATCATTATATCTTTGTCGTTCTAAAATTTTTTATTGATTCAATTGTTTATGGTTTAACATTTGTTATTTTATATGTTTATTGATTATTGATTCAGTTTTTATAGTTTCTTGTTTATTATTTATGGTTCGATTGTTTATTGTTTGTCATTCGATTTGGAACAAAAAAACATAGTGTCAAAATTGAAAGAAAAGATAAAACTTAGTGTCAAAATCGAAAAAAAAAGTGAAAACTTAGTGTTTTTTTATGGAAAAAAAATTCGATTTTGACACGTCAGTATGTCACGTCATCAAAACTGACACGTCATCATGCCACGTCAGCATGTAACTTGGTTGACCGGTCAAGTGGTCACAATTGTAACAAATTTGAAAACACAATGTCAAATTTGAGACAAAAAAAACATAGTGTCAAATTTGAATTTTAGTGTAAATTGAGTGTCTTTTGTGCTATTTACCCTATTATTTATGGTCCGATTGTTTATTGCTTGTCGTTTGATTTGAATTTATGTTTGATTTGGATTTTGTATGGTTTCTATATATTTTTTTTATAATTATTCAAGAAGTTGGTTCAGTTATTTTATAAAACAAAAATTTTGAATTCAACAAAAAAATAGTACATAAGCCTAAAATAATGGTCATTTTTATCATTTAACACAACAATTCAGATGTTTCAACCAAACAGTATGTTAATATTCAGGTCTTAAAAATTCAGACCTCTTAAAAATTCAAATTTTGCCAAAGAGCCCCTTAGCCATAAGTTTTCTGTGCCTGATAAGTCATAAAGCCATAATCTATAAGTCGATCCATACCCGATAAGAGAAAACTACTTACTAGCTTAAGACTTTAAGTTACCACTAGTATAGGACTATAGAGCATATATATATGTGGCCAAATTTCGTTGGGCCCTTCGAAGGCAAAACCATAAAACACATTGAAAGTCTTTTTTTAAGAGTAAATTATACTAATTGTCCATCGTTTATGTGCCAAAAGGCACATTCAATTCTTAATTTCAAAAATTAATTCGGACTGTCTCTCTTTTGGTTAAAAGTTGCATGCCTTATCTCTTGTTAGTTAAATTTCTCTTTATCTCGCTCAAAATTGTTTGCCGAAAAACCCTCTTCGGAACGTCACCATCTTCGTCGGACTACCACCTTTCTTCCTTATGATTTTCTACAAACCCTAGCTTTGATCTGCAAACCCTAACACCTCTGGTTCAGATCTGGGTTTTTAAAGGAAAAGTTTTTAATTGCTCTTTCTTGTTCATCTTATTCATCTATGGTGGCGTTGTAACTTGACGAACATGATAGTAGTCAACATCGTAACAGAGTTAGGGTTTCTATGGATTCATCGTCCTCTCCCCCAAATGATCGTCACTTTTTCTTATTCGTCTGTCCAGATCTAGGGTGGTTTAGATTTTGAAAACCCTAACTTCGTTTGGTGTCGGAAAACCGAGCTACAGATGTGGGTTAAAACACATTTTTAGAAGGGAAGTATCTGAATAAGAGATATGATGGTGGCGAGCTATGGCGGTCATGATGTTTACCGGTGGTGGCGTTAGTGTTGACTAGTTGTGGTGTTGTTTAACGATGGTGGTTGTTAGATCGATAAAGAGGAAAATGACAAGGTGAGAAAGAGGGAGACGAAGCTAAGGAAAGGGAAAGGGGAGGGTGGGTTGGGATGTGGATATTTATTTTATTTTTTTTAATCTAAAAATGTTTTAAAAAAAATTTAAAAAAAAGAAATTATTAAGGGAAAAATAGTCATTTTATGTCCACATGGATGACCTGGGTGAAAAAAAATTATACATGGATAGTCCAAGTTAATTTTTGAAAATAAAGAATGAACGTGTTTTTTGGCACCTGCACAAGAAATGATTCGAGTAATTTTTTTTTTTTTTGGAATATATTTGTACTAACTAACAAATTGTTAGTTGGTAGAAAATAAAAATGTTTAGTAAAGTAGCTGATAAATTAATTGAAACATAATTAATAAAATGACATGTGTAATATTGATTTTTTATAGTTAATAAATGATATAATTTTTATAATTTTTAAAAAGTTTAATAAGTACGTTAAAACGCTAGTTACAAAATTTTTAATAAAAACTAATTTATAATCTATTTTTTGGTTTCTCAGATATCACAAACTACAAAAACTCAAAAATTAAGTTTGTTCTTGCATGACAAACGTAACATTAATCGGCCATAATATTTTGTCTTTTCAATTTAATCATATCTTCTTTTGGATAATAAAACCTACTCTTTGACTTTTTTTTTTCAATCTTAGACATTTTGACCTTATGTCATAAATGACTTCGGGATATTAAATATTTAGCTATGTAGCATGCCTTTAATTATTTAAAAACATCACAAAAAACATGTGATGTGGCTTTTTTTTTTATAGAAAATCTTCTAAGGTTTTTTGTCACATGTCAATCTCTCATGAGTTTTGACACTTGTCATTTTATGGTATTTTTTAAATGAATATTATCCACTTGTCAATTTTTGGTTTGTTTCATTTTTTAAAATTAAAATCATATACTTATATATGTAAAGTATTAAATATCATATATATGATATTAAATTGCAATAAATATGTTTTTTCCTTTCTTATTTTAAAGTTGTACATTAAAAAATATTTTTTGTTTATACTTTAATTTAATGTTTATTTTTTTTTTAAATCAACATGTATAATACACGGGTCTCACACCTAGTCTATTTTAATAAATTAAAATTATTTTTAACATATGTCATTTCTTCAAAACTTTTATTACATGTCATTATACGAGATTTTAAAATTTTTTAAAATCTACATGCCATTATGTGGTATTTTCATTTTTATTAATTAATCAATTTCACTAATTAATACGCCTATTTTATATATATATATATATATATATATATATATATATATATATATATATATATATATTAATTCTACTAAATGTGTTAAATCAACTCTTCCATATTCATTTCTTTCCTACTCTCTCTAATTTCCTATACTTAAGGCACAATCATTAATATTACCTCTTTGATTCTCGCATTTCAATAACAATATAACTCTTTTCAAAATAAATCAAGACCACTTTCTTATATGGATTGCAATTTACCATGGTATCAATCATGTGGTTTATGTTCCTGGTTCAATCATACATATCGATACACAAATCCTCCTGTACTTAATCTTTTTCAAAAATTGTTTAATGTTTACACGTTGATATTAAACTTTTATTTTTAATAAACTCGTATAGTACACGGGTTTCACACCTAGTTATATTAATAATACATTAATACATTAGATGTGTGTGTGTGTGTATATATATACATCTTATCCGATTATATGATCTCCTATGACATGGCATACTTTATTGTCACTTGAACACCGTCGATGTAACCTCCTTACATATCGTTTCCCTCTCCATCTATGTGAAATGAGAACAAGGTTTAATTTCTAGGTAAGTTCATATTTAGTGATGTATTTTCACAAGGTTGAAGACTTGTTTTGATGGAACTTGATCTCTATTTCAACAACGTTTGAATTTATATCTGTATTGAATTTTTGGTGCATATGGATCTCAATCTTGGTTTCATCGATGTTGAACGAGGGAGAGGTAAGATAACCCAAAAAACGTTCCATATATAAGATGAACATGTTGGAGATATTTTTTATAGTCCAGATACACACATGACATGCAGTGAATCAAGAATCACAAATGTAACAGCCTAGTAATAAATTTTCATAATTTGTCCAAGATCGAATCCAAAAACATTCTACAACCAAACAATTGCATCGAAAATTATTCTAAAAGCAAAGAAAGTTAACTACTACACACACTATTATTCTTCTTGTCGTGTTTCACTCTTCTTCTTTCGCATGGCCTTATCTGGATAAGTGGATTCACTTATAGAGACTTGATAAGGCAGTCCATCGACATATTGACTAACATTATTCTCCTCATCCGGTACTAATTGCATTGCAAAACTCATGCGATTTAGGAATTATGTATTGTACTATTTCATGGTTATCTTATTATTTTTTTTTAAACTAACGAATTATTTTTCTAGTTTTCATATTTCCTCCAATTTGCAAAAAATGTTATTTGAGTTTTTCAAGAAATTAATCCCATGACAAATTGTTCAAAACACATGAGCTAACCAATTTCTTGAGGATAGTACAACATGTTAATACTCGATTATAGAGTTTTGTCAGCACAAATATAGTTCTTTGATCATCATGACATTGACACACACACACACTAAACGCTAGTTCTATTCAAGTATCCAATTATGAATTAAAATAGGATCGGGAGTCCCATAATAGCTTGGGGTTGGCATACCACAAAGGTACAAACTCTTTGTAAATGCACCCCTTTTCACCATCACATATTCTCTTGGATAAATTTATGAGGGTGGGTCATCCTCCATACTAGGATAAGATACCTTAAAGTTTCCCACACTTAGTTCATTTATGGTGGTCGTTGGGCACCATGTATCATCATCTTCACGTCTTCTTTCATGTTAACTTACTGCACACTTAATATTCATTGAAACTCTGTAAGTATCTTCTCTTCTTTCCATGCTAACATAGTTTCCAATCTAGATTGGAAACCACCTAACATTATCAACTAATATGAACAAGGAAAGCAACACAACACATCCTTCATATCCAAGTTGTGCTAATCAATTATCTCACGCCTTACGTTTTTGCATATGGATGGTTTAATTCACATTTAAAATCTTGCTAGGACAATGTATTCTTTGATTCTTAGTCGAGTCTAGATGTAACGTCCTAAAATTACTAGAAAAAATTTTCATTTTCAACCACCAAAAACCATACAACCATTTGTTCAAAAGCCAACAACTGTTTAAATGTATTCCCAAATATCAAAGTGAATCAAAAACAAGTAATGCGGAAATAAACTCCAGGGGATGCAGTGTGATTACGTTGGGTCATTCTCTTTAGAACCAGAAGTACCTGAAATATTTAAACCACAAAACCGTAAGCACAAATCTTAATGAGTTCCCCAAATATCACATACCATACATAACATCGGGCCCCACCTACATAACGGGCCCCACCCAACATACAATGCAAGAGTTACAAAGACAACTAGCATCCTACATAGTATAGTGTGAAGACTCACCTTTCTCATAAAGTCAGGAAAACCACAGATCAACGTCACATAACAGGTGCTACAACCTACCTATCGAATTATACAAGGTCACAGCTTAGTCTACCCACTAGAACTAGCAATTTAACCAAAAGTCAATCCATATCAAAAGACAACGGTCAAAGTCAACTTCTGCAACCTCTACATCGTGGCATCCCATTGGCCACATCGTGGAAGCATTGCGACAAAATAGTCGGGCAACCCCAAGTCGCCACGTTGTGAGAACTAGGTGTTCACAACTTAACTGGTTAAGCTGTTTTTCTTCAACCTCAAGAGAGCTAAAGCTCAGATCTAATACTCCCCAATGTATTGATGGATAAAGTTTCCAACTTTATCCATTAAGACATCCCAATAAGTCAAGATCTTAAAACCTAAATTCTTAATGATATCTCTAAGGCATGAACTCATCCATTAAGCCATGCAATTCCTTTTTCCAACCAACACCATGGTCTAGAAACTAAATAATGCATACAAGGGTACTGGAATCCACTCAAACTCCAAGAACAAGAAGATTTAGACCAAAAACTCATAAAGTGACCTAATAATAGATCTAAAGATTTAATGAGCAAGGTGAAGACTTTTTACCTCCAAATGATCAGAAATGGAGTGAAGATACAAGATACAAGCTGGAACCAAGCACACAAACACCAAGATGAACTCCTTCTTCTTTCAACCTTCATAAAGTTGGTTTCACACACTCAAACACACATATGGAGGCTAGGGTTTGGATGGGATAATATCTCAGAGGGTGTCCCTAAATAGGGCACAAATCCCGAAAATTAGGGTTTTGGCCCATAACAGTCCCTACCTCGTGGCCAGATTTCGCCGCGTCGTGGGAGGATAAATGAAAAATGCATCCAACCAGGCCGCGCCACGTCGTGGTGGTGCCTCCTCCATGTTGTGGCCTTCCAAAACTCATAAATTATTGAAAAAGTCATACCTCGAAGATCCGGATGTTACACTAGATTCACTAATTAATTTTTCTCATGAATTAGAGTAACAATGTTGAAGAAATAATTTCATTATTAAAAGGTCAAAGCTATAATTCGATTATAATGTCAACAACTCAAAAGTGTTCACGACACATAATTCAAGAACTCCACTCCCGAGTCATTCTATGATGAGAATGAAATTTATTAAAACTTCCCAATTATTTAAACACCTAAGAAAACATAATAACTAAGAAAAGAAATAAAACATTAACGGAATTTGTTAAAAATGTTAATAGAAGTGATCATGGCACATAATTCTAATATAACATGAGAAAAGATTTTTGGGAAGCATGACCACTATGACCGCTCGAGTAAGCATAAGACTGATCAATCGTTGATGAAGATATTTGGCATATAACTTAGATAATGCTTGGCATGAAAACTAAAAGGCTTAGTATTGGCATACATAGCCAGTGATGATGGGTGCTACACAACTTAAGTAAAATCATGGGTATTATTAAGATACATAAATTTCCAATCGAGACTCAAATATTTTTATACTCGTTAAACAAATATGTTTATTTTAACAAACACAATTCATATATATATATATATGTAATACAAATGCATATTCTTACCCTTTGCTCATCATCTCGTTCATGCCAAATTGGAAAGAATGAAGAATCTAATAGCCATGACAATCAACGATATAAAATTTTAGGAAGGTTTTGATGCTTGTTACTTTAGAGGCCAATAAGGACAAATTCGATGGATCATCGTGTGTGTTTTAATAATTCACAATGTGAGACTCTATATGTTTAAAACTTCAATGTGTGTGTGTGTTTTATAATTTTTAGTGTGTGTAAGTATGTGTTTTTGAATTGCAGAAAGGTAAGGGGAAGGGAAAGGTGTGGTTGTTTGTCTCCGGTAGATACCACCTTTCTTTTTCGAGCAAGAATTACTTGTGGAAAGTAGGATGTTGGTTTGCATGATACTGAGAAGGGGTGGAAGATAAGTAGACTATGGTGGCGTGGGGTACTGGTAGATAGAAAGAGAGAGACTATGTGCGAGTGGGGTGAGCCCTTTTTTGTTTTTACAAATCACCTAAAGAAAAATAAAAAAAATAAAAACCACTAGTCATTTCACATGGACCAACAACTATTAACCTCAATGAGACAATGACTATTTACATAATTTTCTCTATAACTCATCTATAATATTAAATCGAGACTTTTACTAAATTTTATTCATATGCAAACTATAGATGTCGTTCTTATCATTATAACTATTACAATTCTGTTAGACCTAATATAGGAGTATCTATTTGAAATTGCTTTAGGATAAGAATAAATAAGTAATAGCTAGATAACTGATTGCTTTTTAATAGCTAGATAATTGATTGCTTTGTTTGTTTGTTTATGGATTTCCGCTTCATGCGTGATTAGCTTGTTTGAGGTTTATTTAAAGTAATGCAAAATACAAGTCTGGTGACTTGAAACTCAGCAAATTTCTCTTCGTTCTCTTCTCTCTGTGTGGAGTCTGCATTCACTCGAAGAGTGCAAGCTTAGACCTAGTCTAAGCGTATCAATTGGTGCTTTCATCACATGGACGAACAAACTATCCGTTCCTTATTGAAGGAACAAGCTGATGCTTTCAATCTTCAAATCGACTCCCTGACCAAAGAACTGCAAACATCCAAGGCTTTCTCTTTTGTAAATTGGAATGGATCCAACAACAGCGACGATAACGAGATTAATCTTCCCCGTTCTATGCGGTTGGATGTTCCCAAATTCAATGGAGCGGACCCCGAGAGCTGGATCTTCTCGATCTCAGAATACTTCAAACTTCATGGTACCCCAGCCAATCAACGTCTTCGCATCATAGGATTCAATTTGGAGAGAGAAGCGGCCGAGTGGTTTCGCTGGATGACTCGGAATAAGCTTATTGCCACGTGGGATAGTTTCTTAGAGAATTTGTGCAATCGTTTCGGTCTGTCCCAGTATGAAGACCACAAAGGTTCACTATCCAAACTTCTACAATCAGGGACCGTGGCCCAATACCAAGCAGACGTTGAACGGCTCATGAATCGGGTAACAAACATAAGTGAAAATTTACTTATCTCTTTTTACACATCGGGCCTTAAGCCAACTCTCCAACGTGAACTATTGGTGTCCAAACCCCCCACCTTAGTGGAAGCGTTTGCATTAGCACGCATCTCAGAAGCCCATTTTCAAGACCAATGGTCTGTCGCCAGCCTTGGCAAGACCTTCAACAACCCTAGCCGTTCCTCTGTGACCAATCAGAACACTCAGTCGGACCACACCACGTTCACCAAACCTAATCCCACCACCACTACGGGACTAATACCTTTGTCAGCCATTTCCAAAAACACCTCGACAACCAGTCCCGCAAAATCCCACAACAACACACCACTGCCAATCAAGTGGATTACCCTAGCAGAACGCCAAGAAAGAATAGACAAAGGATTATGCTATAACTGTGATCAAAAGTGATCACGTGGACACAAATGTGTTGGCCGATTCTTATTGCTCATGAAATCGGAGGAGGAAGGTACAGAGGAGTTCGAACCAGGCAATACTCATGAAAGTGAAGAAGCAGTCGAATAAGGTGATATCTCCGTTCTTAACTCGCTTGTTGGGCAGGGCAGCCCTCGGTCCTTGCAGCTCTAGGGGAAGATTGGAGGTCACAAAATCCATGTCTTAATTGACAATGGTAGTACACATAATTTTGTGCAGCCTACCACTATTGAAAAATTGCAATTACCGATCCAGACCACCAAGGTGTTCAAGGTATATATCGGTAGTGGTGAAACTTTATTGTGTGAAAACATTTGCCCGCAAGTCAGCCTACAGATGCAAGGAGTAACAGTGAATGTTGATTTATATGTCTTACCCATGAAAGGGGCGGATGTCGTGCTTGGCATCCAATGGTTACAGAAATTGGGATGCGTCACACATGACTATGCTTTGCAGACCATGGAATTCACACTCTTAAATAAGAAGTGCATACTGAAAGGTGAAGAGTCACTTCGCATGAAATGTATTTCACTTAACCAAATGCAAGCCTTGCTGGGAATAAAGGAGGTTTATGGGGTTTACGAAATGCATCAACTACCCACCGTGGAGTGTTCAGCAACCACAAGTGCAGTCGAGACAGCACCAACAACCGCACCACCGGAGCTCACGAGCCTCATCGAACAGTATGGGGACCTATTCAAGGTACCCATCACCTTACCACCGCACCGATTAATTGATCATCGTATACACTTGCTGCCCAACACAAAGCTGGTCAATGTGAGACCGTATCGATATCCTCATCATCAAAAGGGGGAGATGGAAAAGCTAGTGACAGAGATGCTTGATCAAGGCATAACCCGTTTTAGTCAGAGCCCTTTTTCTTCACCGGTGTTACTTGTCAAGAAGAAAGACGGAAATTACCGGCTTTGTGTCGAGTATCGTGCTTTAAACGCTGCCACGGTCAAGGACAAGTTTCCAATACCCACGGCGGATGAAATGTTTGATGAATTGGGGTGCGCCACTGTTTTCACTAAACTGGATTTACGAGCCGGCTACCACCAAATACGTGTTCATGACCGAGACATTTAGAAGACTGCGTTTCGCACTCATGACGGGCACTATGAATTTTTGGTAATGCCTTTTGGTCTCACTAATGCAACGTCCACTTTTCAGGCTACCATGAATCGGCTTTTCGCTCCATATTTACGTAAATTCGTTATCGTATTCTTTGACGATATTTTAATTATAGTGCCACATTAACTGCACATGTAGATCATCTACAATGTGTTTTTTGGTGTCTTCAGGAACACATGTTCTATGTTAAGCAATATAAATGTATTTTTGGGACAGACTCACTCGAGTATTTAGGCCATATCATTTCACAACGGGGAGTCGAAATGGATCCAAAGAAACTGATGGCGGTGACCGAGTGGCCGATTCCGAAAACTCAAAAACAGGTTCGAGCATTTTTGGGCCTAACCGGGTATTATCGTTGCTTCATTCAGGGGTACGCCACTATTGCTGCACCATTAACCGATCTGCTACAAAAAGATGGGTTCAAGTGGGAGGAGAAAGAGCAGCAGGCCTTCACTTGTTTGAAACAACATCTTTCTAGCAACCCTATTTTACGCTTGCCAGACTTCGAGGAAACCTTTGTGGTGGAATCAGATGCGTCGGGGGAGGGAATCGGGGCGGTGCTCTTGCAAAAAGAGAGGTCGGTTAGTTATTTCAGCCGGAAGTTGAGCCCTCGCATGTGTGTGGCTGCCACTTACCAAAAGGAACGGTATGCCATCGTGGAAGTTGTTTATAAATGGTGACAATACTTGCTTGGTCGACGATTTGTGATTCAAACGGATCATAAAAGTATTAAAGAGCTTATGCAACAAGTAATTCAAACACCGGTGCAACAACAATATGTTCGCAAGTTGATGGGCTTCGACTTTGTTATTGAGTATAAACCCGGCGTATCCAATAAAGTTGTTGACGCACTCTCTCGCATGCATGAAGTTGAAGAGACCACTATCGCATCCTTCATGGAATTCAGCCAACCGATAGTTGGGTTGCTAGTCGAGTTGCGCAAAGAGAACGATACCCTAGAGGAGTTACGTGACTGGCACAACCGGCTGGACCGGGGGGAAATCGTGTCAGGTTATCGGCGCCACGATGGCCTCTTGCTTTTTCAGGACCGATACTACATTGGGCAGGAATCGAAACTTAAGCACAAATTGTTGCACGAGTTCCACGAGACTCCTAGTGCAAGGCATGGGGGTGTCAAAAAGATGCTGGTTCGTTTGAGTGCTTTATTTTTCTGGAAGGGCATGCGGAAATCGGTCCATGAATTTGTCAAAAGTTGTCTTGTTTGTCAACAAACAAAGTATTCCACCCAAGCTACTAGTGGATATTTGCAGCCTCTGCCCACACCGGAAGCCGTCTGGAAAGAAAAAAGTATGGATTTTATCATCGGATTACCGGTGTCAAAGGGTGCTATAGTCATCTTCGTCGTTGTGGACCAGTTAACAAAATATGCTCATTTCGGTATTTTACCAACAAGTTTTAATGCTCCACAGGTGGCTGAATTGTTCATGGAAATGGTGGTTAAAAACCATGGTTTTCCAAGAAAGGTGGTATCGGATCGAGATGCAATATTTGTGAGCAAATTTTGGAAGTCCTTGTTTAAATTAAGTGGAACACAATTGACGTTAGCACTGCTTACCATCCTCAAACGGATGGCCAAACCGAGGTCGTGAATCGTTGTCTTGAGCAATATTTACGAGCCATGGTTTCGGATCACCCCCAAACTTGAGTGCGTTGTCTTTCTTGGGTTGAATTTTGCTACAACACGAGTTTCCACAGCAGTATTCAAATGTCTCCTTTCCAAGCTCTTTATGGGCGGTTGCCTCCAGACCTCATTCCTTATCCTCCGGGTTCTTCCACTGTGGTTGCTGTTGATGATGTGCTTACTGAACGGGAAGAACTGATCCGACAACTGAAAGATAATATTGCTCTCTCCAAGTCTCGCATGGAAGCAAAGACGAATCGTAAACGTCGTGAGGTTGAGTTTAAAATTGGTGATCGGGTGTTGGTTAAGCTGCGTCCCTACCGACAACTATCGGTGGCGAAACGGTTGTCTAATAAGCTATCGAAGCGGTATTACGGGCCTTTTGAGGTGCTGGAACGAGTCGGAAAAGTCACTTATCGATTAGGACTTCCTCCCGGTAGCAAGATTCATCTGGTGTTCCATGTGTCCATTCTCAAGTCCTTTACCGGTGATCTAGGCGAGCACGTGGTGGCGCTACCTGCAGAAATTGAGAAGGGAAAACTTGTTGAACTACCTGTGGCGGTCTGCGATACTCGTGAAGTGTTACGTCATGGAGATGTGGCTTCTCAAGTGCTGGTGCAATGGGCTGATCGTCCTCCATAGGACTCCACCTGGGAATGGCTTGAGGATTTCAAGTTGGCTTACCCATCTTACCACTTTGAGGAGAAGGTGTTTTTTGAAGCGCAAGGGGATGATACGACTCTGGTTAAAGGTGGTAGAAAAACGGGTCGATCTGTGGTGGCACCAGCTTGGCATAAGGATTATGTGATTGGATAAATAGATTTGAAATTGCTTTAGGATAAGAATAAATAAGTAATAGCTAGATAACTGATTTGTAACATCCCGAAATTCAAGTGCATCTCTTATACCCTTCTTCTTTTCCAAGTTGTCAAGTTTGGCCCTTAAAGGAAATATTAAAGCAAATGAGTACGTTGGGCGCACTGAAGAGTACGCTGCGCGTACTCATGCGCCTAATTTGGACGCAGACTCGCCTAGGTACGCTGGGCTTACCCAAGGTTACGTCGGGCGTAACCGGCCCAGATGCAAACCCTAAATTGTGGCTTGTGCACTATAAAAGGAATGTTAAGGCCTTATCCTCAGCCACCATTTCAGAGACTGAAACCCTAATAGAGAGCTACCCTTCGTTCCTAGCTTGTGTGTGTGTTCTAAGCTTCAAAGTGTCATTTCAAGGTGGTGAAAGAGAAGAGGAGGCCATTTTAGGAGCTACAAGTTGGTGGACAAGAGTAGATCTGAGTTCTACAGAGGTTGGAGCTTCTTCCTGAGGTAAAAAGCTCAAAGCTTTCCTTGTCATTTGTGATTTGTGTTTCTTGGACCAACTTTTAGGGTTTTTGGTCCCAAGGTGGAGACTTTATGAGCAAATGGTCTCCATAAGCCTAGATCTGCTATATTTCAGAGTAAAATGAGTTGTAGGTTCATAAAAATCCAATCTTGGACGTGAATATTGAGCCATGCATGAGATCTAGACCTTATGAGGAAGAGGGAAAGGTGTTAAAGTGATTAGGGACCTTTACAGCCATGCAAAGGCTTAAAGGTCTCGACTTTATGGATTAAGTGGTCTTAAAGAAGTCAGATCTGGAGTTTGAGTTTATGTCTTAACCATTTAAGACCAAAATCCATGAATGCATGAAACTGAGACTTACGTTGGGCGTAAATCTCAATACGCGCAGCGTAAGGGTCTGAGACCCCGATTCTGGATCGCCGGAGTACGCCCAGCGTACAAGAGCTGGTACGCGCCGCGTACTGCCCCTGTTGACTTTCGTTGACTTTTTGGGTTTTGGTCAACATTTGGACTTTTGGGTCAGGGAGGGGTAAAATGGTCTTTTACCCTTCTGTGGGATTGTAGGAAGGGATGTGATCTAGTCTTTGAGAGCCATTATTTATTCGAGAGTACTGTTTATGTGTTTAGGCGGGGACTAGATCAGTGTTTTCGTGTGCGAGATTATCCGAGATACCCGAGGTGAGTCTTCTCACTATACATTACCTAGAGTGGTATTTATGTGTAGACCAGAGGGTCTTGTGTGCTATGTGTATGTATGAGATTATGTGCATCGTGTTATATGTATGCTATGTGTTGAACAGACCGGGCCGGAGGGCCCAACGATATAGACCGGACCGAAGGGTCCAACGATACAGACTGGACCGAAGGGTCTGACGAGCTATGACCGGACCAGAGGGTCCAACGAGCTACGGGAATGGGGGGTCCCGCTGAGACACATCGACCGAAGGGTCGTATTATAGCCTCGAGTGGCGTATGTGTTGTTTGTGGTATTTTGGGAAACTCACTAAGCATTTATGCTTACAGTTGTTGTGTTATGTGTTTCAGGTACTAGCGAGGATCGCGGGAAGGCGCCGGCATGATCCGTACACACTGAGAGGATTTATGTATTTGAGGATCTTGGGAATTGTTATTGTGATAACACGTGATACATTGGAATACTATGATATTTTATGAATGAAAGCATGTTTTTTTAAAATGAAAAATTGTTTTGGAAATTTACGTCGTTACAAGTTGGTATCAGAGCCTTGGTTTGAGGGATTCGGGTGCATCTTCGGATGAATCTGAACTCAAACTGAGGAATTGAGAAAGTTTTCATAAAATAAATAATTTTTCTAAGAGAGTAAAAGATTTTGAGAAAAGCAGAACGAAGCAGTGTGTACGATCAGCCAGCGCCTGAACGATGATTTCCCAAAATACCCTTACACTATGTGTTATGAGATATGTTATGATATGATATGCATGCTCGAGTAGGCTAGGTGTTCTTATTAGGACTAGAGTGGCCTGATCTGTAATGCCTTAGCCTAGGAGTTACTGCTACTATGAGATGCTTCGAGAGTAAGTAGGTAGCAGCGAGGAACTTATGAGTGGTCTACTAGAGAGTAGCCTGAGTTTAGTGAGATATAGAGTACTTGTGATCTGGGATCCTAGGAGGAGGACTTGGGGTGAATATCGATGTGCTGTGGAAGGTAGTATAAGGGCCCGTACTACTGGAAACACCGGATCGGTTAGCAGTCCAAGTAAGAATCCTCAGGGTACTAAAGAACAAGTAGGGTTAAGTATCGAGTGCGAGTATACTCGAACGAGTCTCTGATTCTTTTGTGTTGTGTTTCAGAGACATCATGGTTGGGACGCGCCACCACCCAGGAGGCAGTGGTACCAGTGGTACCAGCGATGAGGAGATTCGTAGGTTGATTCACGAGGAGGTGGCTGCGGCCATTCGAGCTGAGATACCAGAGATGTTCGGGTCTATCAAGACCACGCTGATCGAGATTTTTGATGAGCGGTACGCTGCTCTTACTGAGGTTGCTGTTGCTGCGGCCACCGCAGCCGTCGCTACTGTCAGGCCGCAGGGGGGTGACTCGTTGCTGTACCGAGAGTTCAGCAACACGAAGCCACCAGAGTTTGATGGGACGCAGGACCCGATTGCTGCGATGAGGTGGATTTCTGATATCGAGGGATGCTTCTACACATGCTCGTGTCCGGAGCATCTGAGGGTTCGGTTTGCGCTGAACCAGTTTCGCTTGGGAGCGAAGGACTGGTGGAAGTTTGTGACGGCAGACTTCACTACGGCAGAGCTTACTGCGGTGACCTGGGAGAGGTTCACCATGATGTTTTGAGATGAGTATGTTCCCCCTGTGGAGAGGGAACGTCTGGCCCAGGAGTTCTTATCCCTCAAGCAGGGAACTGAGTCTATGACGGTGATTACGAGGATGTTTCACGAGAGGGCGTTGTTTTTCCCTGAGCATGTGTCGACTGAGCAGGCACGTATGAGTCGGTACTTGAGCATACTGAGGAGGGATATCCGGGAGTTCGTGGCGAACTAGTCATACCGGACATTTTCCGAGCTTCAGGCAAATGCCCGGAAGAGAGAGATTGAGCTGGAGACTCAGGTTAGGGAGGAGGCCGAGTCTCAGAGGAGGGACAGGCGACCGGCACAGGTGCAGCCGGCAGCCAAGCGGGCAAAGCCCACTGTTTCGAGATCTGGGGGTCCGAAGGGCCGCACTTGTGGAAAGTGCGGCAAGAGCCACGAGGGAGGGTGCAGGGCTGGGGTGTGTTACAAGTGTGGGAAGGAGGGGCATTACGCGAGGTATTGCCCCAAGGGATTCTCGGTTTGCTTTCATTGCAACCAGACTGGCCATCGGAAGGCCGAGTGCCCACAGTTGCTGCAGGGATCTGCACCTGTTGCTCGAGCTACTGAGACCCGGCCAGTGAAGGCCGAGGCACCGAAGGCTCGCGGGAGAGCCTTCCAGTTGACAGCGGAGGAGGTCCGCGCAGCGCCCGATGTCGTGGCTGGTATGTATTCTTTCATTTATTTATGCTGAGTTTGAGATTTTGTGCTTATATAATGTTATGCGTAGGTACTTTTCTTGTGAGTTATGTACCTGCTTTGGTGTTATTTGACTCGGGTTTGAGTCGGTCTTTTGTGTCGTTAGCGTTTAGTCAACACATCAGTATCCAGCGGGAGGCGTTGAGTCGGCCTCTACGAGTTTCCATAGCTGACGAGCGAGCAGTATATGCTACGGAGGTGATTCGGGGATGTGTACACGAGATCTTTGGGGTTGAGTTTCCGATTGATCTGGTCCCGATTGCGATGGGGGACGTGTGTGTTATAGTGGGTATGGATTGGTTGAGCCGTTTTGGGGCAGTTATAGACTGCGAGCGACAGTTGGTGACGATACGAGACCCTAGTGGGGGAGTTCTTAAGGTGTACGGCGAGGGTACCCGTTCAGGGTCAGCATTCTGTTCGGCTGCTAGAGCGAGGCAGAGTCTACAGCAGGGCTGTAGTGGGTTTGTGGCCTATGTGATGGACACACGAGTAGCAACGGAGAGACCTAGTTCTATTGATGATGTGCCGATAGTGCGTGAGTTCCCGGATGTTTTCCCCGAGGAGTTGTCGGGTGTGCCTCCCGAGAGGCAGGTGGAGTTTCGCATCGATTTGGTTCCGGGGGCGGCGCCTATCGCCAAGGCGCCCTATCGCCTTGCGCCACCAGAGATGCAGGAGTTATCCTCACAACTGCAGGAGCTGCTGGGGAAGAGGTTTATTCGACCAAGTAGCTCACCGTGGGGAGCGCCGATCCTTTTTGTCAAGAAAAAGGATGGTTCACATCGGATGTGCATTGATTACCGGGAGTTGAACAAGTTAACGGTCAAGAACCGTTACCCACTGCCGAGGATTGATGATCTGTTTGATCAGTTACAGGGAGCGTCTTGGTTCTCCAAGATTGATCTGAGGTCTGGATATCATCAGATGAGAGTGCGGGATGAGGATATCCAGAAGACGGTGTTCAGGACTCGTTATGGGCATTACGAGTTCGTGGTGATGCCTTTCGGGCTCACCAATGCACCGGCAGCGTTCATGGATCTCATGAACAAAGTGTGTAGGCCGATGTTGGATCGATCGGTGATCGTGTTCATCGATGACATATTGGTGTATTCGAGATCCAGAGAGCAGCATGAGGAGCATTTGAGGGAGATCCTCGGAGTTCTGAAATCGGAGAGGCTTTACGCCAAATTCTCCAAGTGTGATTTCTGGTTACGAGAGGTCCAGTTCCTGGGACACCTCGTTAATCAGAATGGGATATTGGTCGATCCGGCCAAGATTGAGGCGGTGATGAGTTGGGAGGTACCGAGAACCCCCACCGAGATCAGGAGTTTTCTGGGGTTGGCCGGCTATTATAGGAGATTTATTAAAGATTTTTCCAATATCGCCGTGCCTCTCACCAGATTGACCCGAAAGGGCGTTACTTTTTTCGTGGGGTCCTGAGTAGCAGGCCTCGTTTGAGACTCTTCGCTAGAGGTTGTGCGAAGCCCCGGTGTTATCCCTTCTAGAGGGAATGGAGGATTTTGTGGTGTATTGCGACGCATCGATATCAGGGTTGGGTGCGGTGCTTATGCAGAGAGGGCATGTGATAGCGTATGCATCGAGGCAGCTGAAGCCTCATGAGACGAGGTATCCCACCCACGATCTGGAGTTGGGGGCAGTGGTGTTCGCCCTCAAGATCTGGCGTCATTACCTGTACGGGGTTCGGTGTACCATATACACGGACCACAAGAGTTTGAAGTATCTGATGGATCAGCCCAACCTGAATATGCGCCAGAGGAGATGGTTGGATGTGGTAAAGGATTACGATTGTGAGATCCTGTACCACCCGGGCAAAGCTAATGTTGTAGTTGATGCGTTGAACCGTAGGGCGGAGAGTGCCCTGATTCTAGACATTTGTATGCGACTGACAGTGATGACTCAGGTGTTGGACACCATTCGGGAGGCCCAGGCAGAGGCCGTGATACCGGAGAACCGCAAGAGGGAGCGGGTGATCGGGCAGGTGTCCGAATTCGTTACCGATAGTCGAGGGCTGATGACCTTTCAAGGTCGGATTTGGGTGTCGTATGCAGGCGGGGCACGTACCATTCTGATGAAGGAGGCGCATAGATCGAGGTTCTCGATCCATCCCGGGGCCACGAAGATGTACTTGGACCTGAAGAAGGATTATTGGTGGCCCTGTATGAAGAGGGATGTCGCGTGGTTTGTCGAGAGGTGCTTGACCTGTCGCAAGGTTAAGGCCGAGCACCAGCGTCCGCATGGCAAGTTGCAGCCGCTTGAGGTTCCCCAGTGGAAGTGGGAACAGATTTCCATGGATTTCATCACCAAATTGCCGAGGACCGCGAGGGGTGTCGATGCAATTTGGGTGATCGTCGACCGGCTGACGAAGAGCGTGCATTTTCTCGCTATCAGTGAGAACTCTTCAGCTGAGAGGTTGGCAGAGTTGTATGTGAGGGAGGTGGTATCGCGTCATGGAGTACCGATCTCGATTGTGTCAGATCGAGATGTACGTTTCACTTCCAGGTTCTGGAAGAAGTTCCATGAGGAGTTGGGCACGAGCTTGCACTTCAGTACTTACCACCCCCAGTCGGACGGACAGAGTGAGCGGACGATTCAGACGCTCGAGGACATGCTTCGAGCATGTGTGTTGGACTTCGGAGGAAGTTGGGACACGTACTTGCCGTTGGCTGAGTTTTCCTACAACAACAGCCACCATTCAAGTATTGGTATGCCTCCCTTCGAGTTGTTGTATGGGAGGAGGTGTCGGACTCCCATTTGCTAGGGAGAGGTAGGACAGCGGGTGATGGGTAGCACTGAGATAGTGCTGCAGACGACAGGGCAGATACAAACAGGTTAGACAGAGGTTACTGACGGCTCAGAGTCGTCAGAAGAGTTATGCGGATCGGCGACGATCCGAGCTGGAGTTCCAAGTGGGGGACTTCGTGCTCCTGAAAGTGTCCCCTTGGAAAGGAGTGATCCGATTCAGGAAGAGGGGCAAGCTGGGGCCCCGGTATATCGGTTCGTTCATGGTGACCGAGAGGGTGGGCAAGGTAGCATATCGGTTGGAGCTACCTGCGGAGTTAAGCCCGATTCATGATACCTTCCACGTGTCTCAGTTGAGGAAGTGTATAGCCGACGAGTCGGCGGTGGTACCGCTGGAGGATATTCAGGTGGATGTGAGCCTGAATTATGCTGAGAGGCCAATCGCGATTGTGGATCGAAAGATCAAGGTTCTGAGGAACAAGGAGGTGCCCCTGGTTCAGGTTCAGTGGCAACATCGGAGGGGGTCTGAGCTGACTTGGGAGACAGAGCCAGAGATGTGGGAGTAGCATCCGGAGTTGTTTACAGTATGAGACTTCGAGGGCGAAGTCTGGTTCTAGTGGGGGAGAATTGTAACATCCCGAAATTTAGGTGCATCTCTTATACCCTTCTTCTTTTCCAAGTTGTCAAGTTTGGCCCTTAAAGGAAATATTAAAGCAAATGAGTACGTTGGGCGCACTGAAGAGTACGATGGGCGTACTCATGCGCTTAATTTGGACGCGGACTCGCCTAGGTACGCTGGGCGTACCCAAGGTTACGTCGGGCGTAACCGGCCCAGATGCAAACCCTAAATTATGGCTTGTGCACTATAAAAGGAATGTTAAGGCCTTATCCTCAGCCACCATTTCAGAGAGTGAAACCCTAATAGAGAGCTACCCTTCGTTCCTAGCTTGTGTGTGTGTTCTAAGCTTCAAAGTGTCATTTCAAGGTGGTGAAAGAGAAGAGGAGGCCATTTTAGGAGCTAGAAGTTGGTGGACAAGAGTAGATCTGAGTTCTACAGAGGTTGGAGCTTCTTCCTGAGGTAAAAAGCTCAAAGCTCTCCTTGTCATTTGTGATTTGTGTTTCTTGGACCAACTTTTAGGGTTTTTGGTCCCAAGGTGGAGACTTTATGAGCAAATGGTCTCCATAAGCCTAGATCTGCTATATTTCAGAGTAAAATGAGTTGTAGGTTCATAAAAATCTAATCTTGGACGTGAATATTGAGCCATGCATGAGATCTAGACCTTATGAGGAAGAGGGAAAGGTGTTAAAGTGATTAGGGACCTTTACAGCCATGCAAAGGCTTAAAGGTCTCGACTTTATGGATTAAGTGGTCTTAGAGAAGTCAGATCTGGAGTTTGAGTTTATGTCTTAACCATTTAAGACCAAAATCCATGAATGCATGAAACTGAGACTTACGTTGGGCGTAAATCTCAATACGCGCAACGTAAGGGTCTGAGACCCCGATTCTGGATCGCCGGAGTACGCCCAACGTACAAGAGCTGGTACGCGCCGCGTACTGCCCCTGTTGACTTTCCTTGACTTTTAGGGTTTTGGTCAACATTTGGACTTTTGGGTCAGGGAGGGGTAAAATGGTCTTTTACCCTTCTGTGGGATTGTAGGAAGGGATGTGATCTAGTCTTTGAGAGCCATTATTTATTCGAGAGTACTGTTTATGTGTTTAGGCGGGGACTAGATCAGTGTTTTCGTGTGCGAGATTATCCGAGATACCCGAGGTGAGTCTTCTCACTATACATTACCTAGAGTGGTATTTATGTGTAGACCAGAGGGTCTTGTGTGCTATGTGTATGTATGAGATTATGTGCATCGTGTTATATGTATGCTATGTGTTGAACAGACCGGGCCGGAGGGCCCAACGATATAGACCGGACCGAAGGGTCCAACGACACAGACTGGACCGAAGGATCCGACGAGCTATGACCGGACCAGAGGGTCCAACGAGCTACGGGACTGGGGGGTCCCGCTGAGACACATCGACCGAAGGGTCGTATTATAGCCTCGAGTGGCGTATGTGTTGTATGTGGTATTTTGGGGAACTCACTAAGCATTTATGCTTACAGTTGTTGTGTTATGTGTTTCAGATACTAGCGAGGATCGCGGGAAGGCGTCGGCATGATCCGTACACACTGAGAGGATTTATGTATTTGAGGATCTTGGGAATTGTTATTGTGATAACACGTGATACATTGGAATACTATGATATTTTATGAATGAAAGCATGTTTTTTTAAAATGAAAAATTGTTTTGGAAATTTACGTCGTTACATGATTGCTTTTTAATAGCTAGATAAATGATTGCTTTGTTTGTTTGTTTCTGGATTTCCGCTTCATGCGTGTTTAGCTTGTTTGAGGTTTATTTAAAGTAATGCAAAATACAAGTCTGGTGACTTGAAATTTAGCAAATTTCTCTTCGTTCTCTTCTCTCTGTGTGGAGTTTGCATTCACTCGAAGAGTGCAAGCTTAGACCTAGTCTAAGCGTATCAGTAGTTGGGGTCTCAAATCAGATTATGAACCGAGTAACATTTAGCTTTTATTTAATTAAACTAATATCATTTTCAAAACTGAAAAGCTTTCTGCTACGAGCCTACGATCAAACTAGGGTGGACCAATTTTTGATCCGAGAACCAAACTGGAAAGTGGTCATTTTTAGACCACAAGGAGTACCCCACCGCACCATGCGGCGGGGGTGATATGGAAGCGGGGAGAGGTGGAGGAACACCACACCCTACAATGCAGTGAGTGTGAAGGGTACCACCGTGAAGTTCTCCTTCTCTCTTCTTTCCATTTTTAGCATTGGTATAGTATAATATCATAATGTTTATATTTATTAAAAATTAATATAATTGGTGTGGGAAAATGAAGGGCGACCGATTCTAGGGTTTTGAAAGGAGAATGAGAGAAAAATAAGGTTGTGCCTAATTAGCAGAATAAATATGAAAGGTAAGGAATGAGTACACCTCGCCTTGGAAAATCGGATTCAGCATAGATACAGTTTACCCTTTTATGCCAAAACTTGTTTGTTTGCCTGACTTTTTAGTTAAATAAAACAGTATTTGATCATTGTATTACAAACCTTATTTATATAATGAATATACTATAGTTTCTCCTTACATAAATTTTCATGCAAAAGGTTGCATTTTTATTGATTTACTTCTACTTATTCAACACAATAATTTTGGTTGTGATGTTATAGTTGTTATTTATAAATGTAAAATAAACATAAAAGTTGAACTATATTCCTTATCTTGTTGGAATATGATAAAGAGGATCAGATGATATTTTGATATTTTGCTTTAAAATTTGTGGTATAATGAGAAGGATTCACCGCAAATCGGGCGCGTGGCAATCTGTGCCCAAAATATCTTTTTCCCATTTATAGTAATTGGAACATCCACTTGTATTACTTATTGAAGCCGGCATATCTTTCAATTGAAACTTGATCACTAAATTTTATGACAATTTTTTCTTCAGATAATAATTATAGTAAAAATTTTGCTATTTATAGTAAAGAGTAACATACACTTGTCTTACTATTTAAAGCCACCATCTTTTAATCATAAATTGATCACAAATTTTTGTAACATCTTTTTTCAATTCACAGTAATAGTAAAACCTTTTCCTATTTATAGTAATAGGAACATCCACTTGTCTTACTATATAAAGACATCACTTTTTAATAATAAACTGAAACTATATAACATTTTAATTCGCATAAAATATTTTAATATATAATGTATTATTAGATTATTCACTAAAATAAGTAAATCACTATAATAAAAAATGATACGTAAGAGACATTGTTCATTTAATTGGTTACCCAATTTTATGTCTAATTTATCAGAGATTAATGTGAAACGAAATTCTCATATATATATATATATATATATATATATATATATATATATATATATATATATATATATATATATATATATATATAAACTCAAAGTTTTACGAGAACACGAGAACTAAATAATAACCGTTAGATTAAAATAATAGAGGGTTAGGATGCTTCATGGCACTTTCATAAATATCTGAAAATAAAATGGGGCGGGGGTATCTTATTAAAATAAATCAGGGACATTTTAGGGACATTTAATCACGTCAACTCCTATCTCTCCCTCTCCCTCTCTATCTCTCTCTCTCTCTCTCGATCCTCTCTCTCTACCCTTCATCACACCTCCGATCTCAAATCCTGAAATCGTCGTCGAAGTGTGACAGGATGTGAGTATAGTTCATCGGAACATCTACAATGAAGCATTAGGTCGGTCGTTTTCTTCTGAATCTGATCTTGACTTGTCGATTTGGAGAAGATAGTCCTATCGAATGTCCAGTTGGAGTGGAATCGATCATCTACAATGAAGCATTAGGTCGTTAGAGAAATCTCGAGTTCATTGAATTGCTTGAAATCTATCCATTTCCGGTGAATGATTGTTCGTGATTCCGATATCGATTTATTAACCCGAACCCGTGGTAAAGAACTTAGGGTTTTGAAGCTTGATTTGTGCTCAGGTTTTCAACAGACGGATTACTCCAAATCGGTAAGCGGTGTAACAATTTGAGAATTATGTATCTACAAGAGAGCTTAATCGTCGAAAAGGACGGCGAATGGTTACATGAGCTAGCTTTGCGTAACACAGCCATGAAATCGTTAAACTTCTACATGACAAATCTGGTTAAGTTCGATTTCAAAGATCTAGAACTCATCGCAAAAAACTGCAGCGAATCGTTACTATCAGTGAAAATCAGCGAATGCGACCTCACAAACCTTTCCGATTTCTTCAACCACGCAGTGAAATTACAAGAATTCGGCGGTGGCGCTTTCAGCGATCAACCTGAAAACTACGCCGGACTGAAATTCCCTCCTCTTTTAACTTCCATGGCGTTGAATTACATGAGCCAACCCGAAATCCCAGTAATCATCCCATTCGCTTCCCGATTAACAAAACTTGATCTTCTTTACGCTCTATTGACAATTGTATGTCATTCTTTCTCTTAATCTTCTTGTTTAGGACTGTGAAACGATTAGGGATACCTGATGAGAGGATCATTCTTATGTTAGCAGATGACATGGCTTGCAATTCCCGAAACAAATACCCTGCACAAGTTTTCAACAACGAAAACCATAGGCTTAACTTGTATGGAGATAATGTTGAGGTCAATTTTTGTGTCCAATTAATTTCTACAGCCCTTTACTTATTTACATAGCTGTTTTTAGAGAATATGTGCTGATTTTAGTACACTGTTATGTCAGGTAGACTATCGAGGCTATGAAGTGGCAGTTCAGAACTTTTTGAGAGTTTTAACAGGTCGCCATGAAAATGCTATTCCAAGATCCAAACGTCTTTTGAGTGGTGAAGGAAGCCATATACTGCTATACATGACAGGACATGGAGGAGATGAGTTTCTGAAATTTCAAGACTCTGATGAACTTGAGAGTCATGATTTGGCTGATGCAATCAAACAGATGAAAGAACAGCGTAGGTCAGAACCCATTTTTAATGTTATCTCATCTGTCATTGGTTGTGGAATTATAACTTACTTGTTCTCTTATGTGTTCATGTTTTTAGGTTCAAGGAACTGTTGATTATGGTAGATATATGTCAAGCTGCTACCCTCTTTTCCCATGTCTGGATCCTTTTCTTACCTAAAGCATTGAAATAATGAAAACATAAATTTATTGAGAATCCTAAAACAGTGTGGATATTTTCTTTATTTTCAGCTCCATTCACCTGGTGTTTTAGCTATTGGGAGTAGCATGAAAGGGGAAAACTCATATTCACATCACTTAGATTCTGATGTGAGTATTATCTGGATTCTATCAACTTCAAAATTTTGTAATTTGATATACAGGAATACTCCACGATTTCTTTTGCTTCTCTTGCTAATTCTGTAGAGATTATTGTGATACATATAGGTTGGTGTCTCTGTTGTGGATCGATTCAAATTTTATACGTTAGCTTTCTTTGAGAGGCTCAATATGTATGACAATGCATCATTAATCACGTATAAAAAAAATTTGCATTTGGAAAAACCTGTTAAAGTTTTCTCGCCCTATTTGACTTCATTTTTCTTTGTTGTTTTGCAGTCTGTTTGGCTCATTTAATCCAAATTTACTGTTGTCAACTGCATATTATCGAACAGATTTATACCAACAAGAATTGGAGAAGGTATGTCACTTGTAGATATATGCCATTTTTCATCACATTTCACCCTTCCTAAAAAGGGAATTTCTGTTTTTTAAGGTCTAGGCATTCATACCACTGTTTCTTTCTAGAATAAATTACAAAAGTAGTCACTGTGGTATATTGGTTTCTATGGATATGTTGTATTACTTTCATCTGTAGTTTGATACATGTAATTTATAATAGTGTGATTTGTTTTTTTTCTTGAACAGCATGTTAGCGGCTTATTATTCTTGAAGCTGATTGTATGGAACTACAGATTATGGTGCTCTCATTTATCACTGTGGATTTCACAAGGAATCCTTAAAATACCTACACTTATATCAGGATTCACAGGTATACCCTACACCACCATATCAAATTGCTACAAAACCCCTTATATTTTCCCTCTTCTTTCCAAAAAAAAAAAAAACCATTTTGTCATTTGTTGACTTTTCCATGAAAGCCACTTGAGATTTTAAATAATAGCTTTTCTAGAAAGTTCATAAATCTCAAACAACTTTCATTGAAAAATCTATGGAAAGTTAACAATTTATTTAAAGCCTTTTATAGAAAGTTACCAAATCTCAAATGGCGCCATATCATGGAAAACTTTTAATTAATCTTTAAGATATTTTCTGTTCTATCATTGATTTCTGATTCGGTGACCAATAAACTAATCCATTAGTATAATATATAAATGAAAATATAATTTTATTGAAGTATTTTGGTTGCAAACTTTACATATGAATTACATGTGATTCACATGTAAATCACATGTAATTTACATATGATTCACATGTAAATCACAAGTGAATCACATATGAATTACATGTGATTCACATGTAAATAACATATAATTCACATATGATTCACATGTGACTCGCATTTTAATCATATGTAATTCATATATGATTCACTTGTGATTCACAAGTAAATATGAATTACATGTGATTCACGTGTAAATCACATATGAATTACATGTGATTCACGTGTAAATCACATATGAATTACATGTGATTCACATGTAATTCACATATGATTAATTTGTGATTCACATGTAAATTACAAGTGAATTACCTATGAATGACATGTGATTCACAAGTTAATCACATATGAATTATATGTGATTCACATGTAATTCACATATTAATCACATGTAATTCACATGTAATCACAAGTGAATCACATATCAATTGCATGTGATTCACATGTAAATCACAAGTGAATTACATGTGATTCACATGTAAATCACAAGTGAATCACATATGAATTACCTCTATATGCACACATGCATTTTGTGTAAGTGTTCTTCGTTAATTATTTTTTAAAAATTTCTTGTGAATTTCACATTTAAATCTTAAAAGATACAATCACATGTGAATATCACATTATATAATCACATGTGAATTTTACATGATATATACATGTGCATGTTCTTGCATTAATCAATTTTTTTTATTTTCTTGTAGATTTTGAAGAATTTTTGGAAAATATTAAAGTGGTAAAAAGTGATAAATTGAAGAAAATATGGAAATCTTGATATGAAGAAATGATAACACTGTGAATCTTTGTAGTTTTTTTATATTTTATTTTGTATCAAATAAAATACTTGTATTATGTTTATAGATTGATTAATAAAAATGAGATTTTTTATAATTTACTTACGAATATTATAGTATAAGAAATATGCATATATGCATTTGAAAAAATATGCATATATGCACCTAAAACGTTGATTTTTTTATTAAAAAATTGCACTTTTTTATAAAAATCGTAGTTTTATTTTTTTGAAAAAAATGCAGTTTTTCTGAGGAAAAAAATGCAGTTTTTTTTGAAAAAAAAATACATATTTTTTTTAGAAAAAATGCAGTTTTTTTTGAAAAAAAGATGCAGTTTTTTAAAAAAATATTTTTTTTCATTTTTTTTGAAAACTTCATGTTTTTTGAAAAAAATTAAAAAATATCCATTTTTTTTAAAAAATCGAAAATTATTTTAAAAAAAAATAATAAATCCGAAACTTTGAGTTATTTTGTTAATTTTTAGACATTTATATTAATATATTAAATAAATGAGATTGGTAAGATGACAATCATGTCCTTAACGAATTACTTTTGATCCAACGCACCACTTTTAGTTCTCGGGTTCTCGGGAAACTTTGAGTTCTCAACCGATCTCAACCCTATATATATATATATATATATATATATATATATATATATATATATATATATATATATACACACACACACACACACAGAGAGAGAGAGAGAGAGAGAGTGGTAGATTTAAATGTTTCTCAAATCTATTGTGTGCTAGAATGCACCAATAAGAATTTAGTAAAAAATTAAATTATTATTTAATCAAATAAAGATAGATATTAAATGATTTCTATAATTATAGGTATATTAAATGATATCCATAATTATAATTTCTTTTTTATGGAAACTAATTAAATTTGTCATTAATGTCAGCAATAATATTCTTTCAAAATGAAATCGTATCTAGAAGAATGACATTGTATTCTAGCAGAATGAGAGTGTATTCTACTAGAATACAGTCCCGTTCTTTATATTCCATGCAACTTTATTATATTTTAAGTGTCTGTGTTCTGAAATAAAACACGAATCCATATATAAAAACCTAAATGTGAATTCATTCTAAAAGAATGTTATTACTGAGGTTAATGACGAATTTAATTAGTTTTCATAAAAAGAGAATTATAATTATGGATATCATTTAATATATACATACAATTATGTAAATCATTTAATATCTATCTTTATTTAATTAAATAATTTTTTAATTTTAATAAATTTCTATTGGTGGATTCTAGCACACAATAATTGTAAGAAAATATATTAACGTAGCCCTATATATATATATATATATATATATATATATATATATATATATATATATATATATATATATATATATATATATATATATATCATTTGGTTGCGGAACAAATTAACAAGTAGTTTCAGATATTTTTTGATGATAAAAATCATACATTAGTTTATAAAACTGTTTTCTATCTTTGCTTATAAACTTATGATTACTGATTAGAACTTGTAAAGCTTTTAATTGATTACAATAATAATGACGATTAGCTTGTATCTTTGAATCAGACATGATGAATAATAAAAGAACAAAAGTTATCTAAATATTTCAAGCATGAATTTGATTAACTTGATTATTATTAAATGCGAGTATTATTTTAACAAAAATTTCAAACTTTGTAGAATTAATAGTTAGAATAACTCGAAATGAGATTGCCATAGAGATAATACAACAATTGAATAAAATTCTTTATATATTACCTTCTTTTAAATTACAATCAGAGCATCCGTCTGGAGCAAGTATGATTTGAAAATCTAAAGATTTTGAACATCTAGAAGTAGATAGGAGAACACTTTTCTTAGACATGAACTAAACATTAGAGAGAAATTTAATGAGAGAAATTTTTAGAGAACCTAGAGATGATTCTAATTAAAACATATCTCCTCAATATATAGGAGTCTTGGAGTCTTGAAATATCTTGAAACGGGAAACCGAAGGATTACCGGATCAATCTTGAGAATTATTGAATCAACTTGCCTTTGTCGGAGTGTAGATGTGGCAGACAAAACTGTAAAGCTTTTGACAAATTGGCATCATATTTTGTCATTTTTTGATAATGGAAAATCTTCTTTTGCGATAATGGAGCATCTTCTTTCATCTTTGTAAAAGTTGTTTGTTTTCTTGTAATAATTTAACATCTTATCTCTGCAGAGGATTTGATAATATCTTTGATAATAGATGTACTCACACAGTGTATAAACTTGATAACAGTTGAATAAATACTAACACAATTTGATAACACGTAGTACTACCCCCCCTTGAATAACAAACACTTTTGCAAAATACCTAAAAAGGTATGACACCAAGGGTGGAGGGTGAAATACGAAATGAAAGAATACCTTACA
This sequence comes from Lactuca virosa, assembly GCF_052849685.1. Lineage (NCBI taxonomy): Eukaryota > Viridiplantae > Streptophyta > Magnoliopsida > Asterales > Asteraceae > Lactuca > Lactuca virosa. The sequence continues at coordinate 77,465,510 of NC_136426.1, forward strand.
TTGAAGGTATAACACCAAAATTAAAAATTTAATTAATCTGCAAATGGATCATCAAAAGGATCTTGAGCATCTTGAAAATTATTTTTGACAGATGTGGGAGAATTTTCTGAATTAGTTGGAGAATTGCGAATTTCTTGAAGTAATTGTTGTAGATCTTCAGGGGAAGAATTTGCAGCGGCACGAATTTTGCTAATAAGATTAGCATCTGGAGAAGATAGACTCTTGATAAGATTCGCTTCAATTTCGGGCTTTTGATTATACATTGATTGATAATGATTGAAAACAGCCTGCTCGTTTGCTTGAGAAATTGTGACTTTATCCCACCATTTTAGACGAAATTGTCTATTGAGCCAAGGGGGATTTAAGTCTGTTGCTTCTTGATAAGAGAATGTCCAGGACATGATCCATGGAACTTTGAATAACATGGTGAACTGTAACAAATATTCAAATTCTGGGATTTGTTGAATAAATAGTTCTTTGAATTTAGAAAATCCTTTGAGAATTTCAGTGGGTAAACAAATAGGAACAAGTCCCATATAACGATACCAATTGACAAACCATCTGGGGTATTCACAGTTGAAATTTTTATCAAAGAAAATGAACCATGAATGAGAATAGTTTCGAAGAAAAAATGCTTTAGTCCAAGCTTCTTGGTAATCATAATATGAATATCTTGGATAAGCAGGGAATTGATAAAGGGGTTTTTCGAAGGAAAGATTGGATGACCAATTTTCTGGAGAAATGATTTTAAGAATTCGGGCTTTGCTAAAATCAATAGATCATTCCTTATTATTAGAACGGTGATCAATCTGAACAGATCCAGATTCTTGTAGAATGGTTTGATAATATTCTCGAGATTTGTAAGAGTTTTCATGAAAGGTTTTTCCTCGACCAAAGAGGTGTTCAGTAAGAACATGAAAACCTTGATTAAGCTTAAGAATTTGAGAATCTTCAAGTATTTGGATTTTCAAGAGATTTGGATTGAGAACATAAGGGGCTTTATTTGTAGGTTTAGGATTTGTTGAAATTTGTGTTTCAGAAGGAATAGGTTTTGAAAAAGGGCTAACTGATTGAACTGGAAAAATGTTTGGAGTAGCTAGTTTTGATTGTAGCATGTTTGAATAAAGTTGAGAATTTTTTGCAATTGGAGTTAATGGGGAAAAACGATTTTGACTTGAGAAAGGAACAAGCTTTTGATTAACTGGTTTCTTGTCTTCAATCTTGGAGGAAGACGATGAACTCATTTTCCCTGCAAAAATTCACGAGAAAGAAAATCTGGTAATGAATTGCTTTCTCCTTTTATAAATTCAATATCGAAATCAAAATTGCCCAACAATGCTTGCCATCTAGCAAAAATTTGTTTAGAAATAATATTTTTAACATCTTTTTCTAAAATTGATTTTGCAGATTGACAATCAATTCTTAATAAAAACTTTTTCATAAATAAATCATCTTCAAATTTAGTAATACATAAAACAATACTTAAAATCTCCTTTTTAACAGTTGAGTAATTCTTTTGAGTATTATTCCAAGCACCTGAATAAAAACGAACCAATTGTTCTTCAGAGGAATTTGATAATTTTTGTTTTAAAATACCTCCAAATCCAATATCACTAGCATCAGTTTCGACTATGATATTAGCATGAGGATGTGGTAAATTTAAACAAGGTAAAGAAGGAATTTTTTGTTTTATAAGTTTAACAATATTAGTATGTTCTTGAGTCCAAGGTTCTGGATTATTTTTTAATCTATTATAAAGAGGTTTGCAAAGAGTTCCTAAATCTTTGAAAAAATCATGAATATAATTTAAACATCCTAGAAACCGTTGAAGTTGTTTTTTATCTATAATTTCATCAGGAAATTTATTAGAAAATTCTAAACTTCTTATAATAGGTTTAATAGTATTATTAACAATGTTATGTCCTAAAAATCTAATTTCATTTTGAAATAAATGCATTTTCTTAGCTGAAACAGCTAAGCCATTTTTATAAATTAAATCATAAAACTGATTTAAATGTTTGAAATGTTGATCAATAGATTTTGAAAAAATAAGAACATCATCAATATAAACAATTGAAAAACTATTTATAGGAATGATAATATCATTCATAACGTTTTGAAATTCAGAAGGAGCATTCTTTAAACCAAAGGGCATAACGTTCCACTCATAATGTCCAAAAGGAACATTAAAACCTGTTTTGTATTTATCTTCTTCATGAATTTGAATTTGCCAAAAACCAGATTTCATATCGAATTTTGAAAATATTTTTGAATCATAAAGTTTTTTCAATAAATCTCTTTTATTAGGAATAGGATATCTAATCCAATCTAAAACTTTATTTAAAGGTTTATAATTGATAACTAATCTTGGTGATCCTCTTTCTAATTCAGCAGCATTCATAACATAGAAAGCTGAACAAGACCAAGGAGATTTAGAAGGTCTAATTAATTTTTTGTCCAATAAATCTTGAATTTCTTTTTTACAATGAGATTCTAATTCATTATTCATATGAATAGCTCTTGATTTTGAAGGAATATCTTTTTCATTAAAAGTTTTAATATAAGGTAATTTGACAATATGTTGTTTTCTGTTCCAAAAGGCGTTTGGAATATTTGAGCAAACATTATTTTCAAACTTTTGTTTTAAAGCTATAATTTTGTCTTGAATATACTTATCTTGTAATTGATTATGTATACGAAAATCATTAATTTCATTGATAAGGTAATTTGCTTGTTTTGTTTTATAATTAAGAATATTAATAGTTGAATAAGACGGAGGTTCACAAAATTTAAACATAATTTCTTTTCCAAAAACTTTAGTAATAATTCCATCATCTTGAACCATAAAAGGATATAATTTAGTAATAAAAGGTGTTCCTAAAATTAAAGGAGAAGTAAGATTTTTTACTAAAATTAAATGAGTTTTATAACAATAATCTTGATTGTTACAAATATGAACATCGGAAACTTTATAATTTATTTTTAAACTGGTTCCTTCAGCTCCAGTAAGCCTAGAAGAAGTTTTTTCATAAAATTGAGTGGGAAATATACCTTCTTGTATACAGTTCATATCAGCACCACTATCAATTAGAGCAGTAATATCCATTTTAAAATTATCCTTTACTAAAGTTATTTGAGTATTCCATTTTTGAGAAATTTGATCATTTATAATTCTTTCGATAACCTTTTCATCTTTATTATCATTATTTTGTGAATTAATAATATTTTTTCCCTTTTCAAGAGTTATAATTTTGCCTTTAATTTCTTTTATGTCTTGTTTAACTGATTTTAATTCTTCTTGAAGTTCTTGCATGGAAATGGGTTTTGTTTCAGAAAATCGTTCATATATGTCCTTTAAATTAAAAAATTTTGTATTTTCTGAAACAGAATTTTCATTCTTATTAAGCATTTGTTTTATTAACAGTTCTTGGATATTTTTATCTTTAATGGAATCTAAATTTTTTAAAAGATCTTTGTCATTGTTTGTAAGGACATTAATTGAATAATTACAATTACATTTTCCAACACATTCGCATGTATCAGATTCTTCCGAACTTGAACTATTTTGCTCTAAAATGTTTAAATCATTTTCTTGAAAATCGGAAAAACTAGAATCAGAATTGGAATCAGAATTTAACATAATTTTTCTAATTTGTTCTTTTAATTCTTCCGAAATATTTAATTCATTCATTTTTGTTTTTGCATAACAATTATTAGCATTATGACCATTACGACCACATTTATGGCAAATAATAATGTCTTTTGATTTTCTTTTAGATTTTTTATTAGATTGTTTATAAGGGTTTTTTGATGTTGAAAATTTATTTTTCTTATAATTCTTATAATTTTCTGTTTTATTATATTTCTTTTTCTTGAAATATTTTGAAGACTTTTTATTATATTTTTTGGTTTTTGAAGTAGACGGACCTGTTAATGGTTGATAACCATATTGTTGACAAAAATTTCCTAATTCATTTTTACTATTAATTCTATCCTTTTTTAGTTTTTCTTTAAATCTAAGGTCAGCACAAATAGCTAATCCTTCTTTATTAATATAATTAATTAAATCTCCAGTTAGGTTTTGATAAGGAATTGTATTATTAAAATTTTCTCTTAATTTTTGTCTAATTCTTTCGGCAAAAAGTTTTGGAAGTCCAGCAATAAAACGTTCTTTCCAATAAGATTCTTTACAATCAGGTCTTGAAAAAACTTTAACGAGATAATTATCTTTGTACCATCTGAAATCAGTTAATTTTCTACAATGTAAGTTCATTAGAATTTCAGAAGTTCTTTCTTGAAAAGTAGTAGGATCTCCTACAAAGTTTTTGATTATAGCAAAAATTAAAGTATTAACCATATCATCTTCTTGAGTTTGAATAGGTAAATTATTTTCTTGTTTTATAACGGTTTTCTTAGCAGTCATTATAAAATTCTTTTCTTCTGGTGTAATATAGAAATCCCACCAACCTTTAAGAGTACCAGTAAACCCATAAATAATAATATTAACAATTTGAAGTTGAGTATTATTGTGAGACTTGTAAGCATTAGCTGCCATGGTCATTTCTTGAACAATATTAAGAATTTGATGTTCAGAGTTACCATCGATATTCCATTCGTAAACAGAGGTATCATCGTAAGCTGAACGATCATATTGAAAAGCTCTTTCTTCAATTTGAACATCAGGAAGAGAAGGTCTATTCCAATAATTTTTAATAGTTGGTTTTGGATTATTACCAAAAGAATTAATCTTATTTAATCTTGAAAAATCATTTGTAAGCTGATTTATATCATCATTATCATTTATGAATTGTTGAGTAAGATTGTCTAAATTTAATTCACTTTCATTATTACTTTCGTCAGATTCGTCAAAAGAGTCATTATTTGTTTTTAACATATTTATAGATACGTTTTTTGAAATACGAAAATTAGTAAGTCTTTTTTCTAATTCATCAATTAAATCTTTATTTCCAAGATTAAAATTTCCATTTATTTGATGAGGAATAAAGCTGACATTACTAGAGCTTGCTATATTATTATAAAAATTTTTTGTTTCAATTTTATTTTCTTTTGATAACTGTAAATTTATAGTATTTTCTCCAATCCTATTTAGTTGATCTGAAATAGTTAAAAGAGTTTCATTCGAATAATTATTTTGATAAATAATATTTTGAAAACATTTTTCATTTGTTATCTGACTCGGAACTTTAACTAAAGGAGTTGCAATAAAATTATTATCAATAATGATTTCCTTTTTTGGCGGATATTCAGAAATAATTTCTTGATTAGTAATAACATCCTTGTATGTTTTTGAAGAAACAGGAAAAACAGTTTGCATTTTAAAAGGATAATCTATATTATGTTTAGGAACATAAATCAATTCGAACCATTGAAAAAACGGAGAGTGAATTTGATTTGATAAAACATAATCTTCCCAAAGACCAAAATGTAAAAATCTTATATAATATGAAAAGTTTTCTTCATGCCAAATTCTTTTTGTATTATTATAATCTTTATAATATTCTTCTTCTTTTAAATAATCAAAATTAACATATGAAGGTATTTTAGAAATATCTATATTAATATTCATTTTAACAAGTTGATTGATTTATTCTGAAAGATATATTTTTAATAATACTAAGTTGAGCACTAATAACAATATATTTATTTTTAATCATTTTTGATAAACAATATATTATTTCCTTTTGAATATTATAATTATATGTGTCCTTTTCAATATTAGATAATTTAATTTCTTCGTCTTCTTTAAGTTGTTTAATTCTATTTATTTCTTTAGAAACGCTTGCAATAATTTGCCATCTAGTCTTTAATAAATTATTCCAAAAAGTATTATTATTACAACAACTAATCTGTCTTTTAGAACTCATTAACACGTATATTTAGATAAATTTGTTAAATAATTATCAAGATGTATATTAAAGGTTTTTAATACTGCTTTTATGTTATTAATTTCTTGTTCTAATTCTAATAGTTCCTTATCATTAATTATTAAATTTATATTTTTTAATTCTAATACCTTTTCTTGTAAGAGTTTTTTAAATATTTTTATTGAATTTCTTAATCTTTTAATAGCAGTAACTCTATTTCTGTTTAAAGAATTACAATTTATTTGAACTTTATTACTCATAATTGTTGTCTATAATTTTGAAGTTCATTAATAAAATCAGATTTAGTAGGACTTGGTAAACTTGTATCACTAGTTTGATCTTCTTGATAAAGAGGTTTAGGAATAGAACTAGAATAGTCAACAGTTTTTAAATTTAAAGACTTTGATTTTGAAAACGAAGATTTAGAAGTACCAATTTCAGGAATAGAATTAGTAGAAAATCTAGATGATGAAAAATTTATAGAAGAAAAATTTATATCAACTGAGCCATCATTATGCTCAATTATATTTGAAATTTGTTTTGAAGAATCTAAAGATTTTGGTTCAATAACATTTTGTAAATTCCAATTACATGATTGAGTAATTTCTGACCATTTAAGTCGTTTAGGCATATGAACTTTTGTATGATTAGTATTTGCTTCGTAAATAATTGTTTCATTTCTTGGACTTGACAAACGGGTTTTTGGTTCTAAAGTAGTTGTCATGGTTTTATAACAAACACGATAAATGATTGCTAAAGGTTTAGAGTTATTTTTAAATTCTAAATTCTTTGTTTCAACAGTTAAAACCAAAGTGTCTAAAATATTTTTGTCAAATAATCCTACAGAAAAATTTGGATAACAATTAAAATAAATTGGTCCATTTGCGATATTTGTTTCTGCCATAGCTAAAATAGAATTTTGAAAATCTGTATGTCTTTTATCTCTTAATATTAAGAGAACAGGAGCATCGACACCAATTCTAAAAAGAGGTTTGATAGCAATTTGAACAAGACCTAAATGAAGAAATTTATATTTTTGTCTATGTTCAAAAATAGATCTTGATGATAACAAATTTATATTTTGTTGGTCTTGACCAATAGATAGGGTTTGTTCAGTCATTTTAATTGAGTAACTTTGAAAATAATCAAATAGTCCCTATTCTATAAATTGTATTTATATTTGTTTTAGGTATAGTCCAATCATTTAAATTTTGTTCTATATTATCAATAGTTTCTTCAATAGAGTTTATATGGTTATCATCATAATCTTGTTCTTTATTCATGATATTTTTACCAGTATCATATTTTTTAGATAATATGCGTGAAAATCTACTCATATTTGATTAATTTTAGTTTAAAGATTTTATAAGAAAACTTACTTGTTCTATTTAGGATGAACAGAGAGGGCATCGGCCCAACGATGATTGTGGTCTGGCTCCGCGACTTACCATACTTGCACGTCTTACGCTAATCCAACCAATCACTGGTCTGGTCTCTGTATCATTCTTAACAAAACTCATAATTTTCTTAAAATTCTTCAAACAAAAATTAACCAAATAACAAACACAAATATCATACATAACTATCAAAAATAGAACCAGCTCTGATACCATTTGGTTGCGGAACAAATTAACAAGTAGTTTCAGATATTTTTTGATGATAAAAATCATACATTAGTTTATAAAACTGTTTTCTATCTTTGGTATCATTATATGGGACTTGTTCCTATTTGTTTACCCACTGAAATTCTCAAAGGATTTTCTAAATTCAAAGAACTATTTATTCAACAAACCATTTGGTTGCGGAACAAATTAACAAGTAGTTTCAGATATTTTTTGATGATAAAAATCATACATTAGTTTATAAAACTGTTTTCTATCTTTGCTTATAAACTTATGATTACTGATTAGAACTTGTAAAGCTTTTAATTGATTACAATAATAATGACGATTAGCTTGTATCTTTGAATCAGACATGATGAATAATAAAAGAACAAAAGTTATCTAAATATTTCAAGCATGAATTTGATTAACTTGATTATTATTAAATGCGAGTATTATTTTAACAAAAATTTCAAACTTTGTAGAATTAATAGTTAGAATAACTCGAAATGAGATTGCCATAGAGATAATACAACAATTGAATAAAATTCTTTATATATTACCTTCTTTTAAATTACAATCAGAGCATCCGTCTGGAGCAAGTATGATTTGAAAATCTAAAGATTTTGAACATCTAGAAGTAGATAGGAGAACACTTTTCTAAGACATGAACTAAACATTAGAGAGAAATTTAATGAGAGAAATTTTTAGAGAACCTAGAGATGATTCTAATTAAAACATATCTCCTCAATATATAGGAGTCTTGGAGTCTTGAAATATCTTGAAACGGGAAACCGAAGGATTACCGGATCAATCTTGAGAATTATTGAATCAACTTGCCTTTGTCGGAGTGTAGATGTGGCAGACAAAACTGTAAAGCTTTTGACAAATTGGCATCATATTTTGTCATTTTTTGATAATGGAAAATCTTCTTTTGCGATAATGGAGCATCTTCTTTCATCTTTGTAAAAGTTGTTTGTTTTCTTGTAATAATTTAACATCTTATCTCTGCAGAGGATTTGATAATATCTTTGATAATAGATGTACTCACACAGTGTATAAACTTGATAACAGTTGAATAAATACTAACACAATTTGATAACACGTAGTACTACCCCCCCTTGAATAACAAACACTTTTGCAAAATACCTAAAAAGGTATGACACCAAGGGTGGAGGGTGAAATACGAAATGAAAGAATACCTTACATTGAAGGTATAACACCAAAATTAAAAATTTAATTAATCTGCAAATGGATCATCAAAAGGATCTTGAGCATCTTGAAAATTATTTTTGACAGATGTGGGAGAATTTTCTGAATTAGTTGGAGAATTGCGAATTTCTTGACTTTTGAGGGTATTTTGGTAAATTGAATGTTGATAGCAAAGGACATTGGTGAATATAGGTGTGGGAGTTGGAGCTACTTTTGGAGGAGTTTGACGCTACCTTCCGAGCTACTTGCGATGTGAGTTATCCTCACTATACTCAAGGGTCTAAGACACCAAGGCCGACCATTTGGATTGTTACATGGTTATGTTATGCTAGTATGATCTGTTGGATCGGTATCCTAGAGGGTAGGATAATATCATATGATATTTGGTATGACCTGTTAGATCGGCATCCTGGTAGAGAGGATGGTGTTATGTGCTATGTGGTATGATCCGTTAGATCAAGTATTGTCTATAGACTATTATGTGATTATTTGTTATATGTGCACATGTTTGTTTGGCGGTTGAGGCTTATCTGCTTTGTGAAGCCAATAGACCTGGGCATTCCAACCGGTTGGTTGTGGGTCGTGAGTATTCCATCCCGAGGATGACTGGACTCATAGTATGTGGGCATTCCAACCTGTTGGTTGTGGGCCTAGGGTATTCCATCCCGAGGATGATTGGACCCATAGTATGTTGATATTCCAACCGGATGGTTAAGGGCCTTGGGTATTCAAACCTGATGGTTGACTGGACCCATAGTATGATGTTATGACTATATGTGTATTGTTGTGGGTATGTGTATTTTGGGGGAACTCACTAAGCTCTCGGGCTTACAGTTTCAGTTTATTGTTTTAGGTACATCAGGGGATCGCAGCAAGGCGAAGGCGTGATCGTATAGCTCCTCATGTTTGGTTTATGTTTCTGGGAAAAAAACTATGATATTATACATTTTAAAAACAAAGTTGTAATGATTTTAATGGTTTGAAATATTTTTTTTTTAAACGTTTTAAATTGGCTTAAATTTTTGGGTGTTACAATATATTTTTCGATTTGTACATATTTGGTCATTGAGTTTTTTTTCGTTCATATTTACCCCTTCAACTTGTTAAACTGTACACATTTAGTCCTTATGACCGGTTATTCCAGGTTAGCCGGTAAAAATGACTTAATAGGGTAATATATTTCTCACTTTGTACACATTTAGTCCTTAATATTTTTGTACACATTTAGTCCTTAGTATTTTTTTGTTGCAAAATAAGTCATTTTTGTTTTTGTACTCATTGAGTACTTTTGAATGATTTCTTTAGGTTTTTTTCACAACATTATACGTGTGATAGCCATATGGTAGTGGGATAGGTTGAGGTGGTCCTGCTATGTGTTGTAGGTCAATATACTTGGTGCGGGCCGACTATAAGTCGTATGCACGGAGGCTCGAGAAGAGCGGTTGGTTGAGGCGGCAGACCAAGAAACCCTGGGTATTCAGTCTGATGACTGACTGGACCTGTTGCATGTTGGCATTCCAGTCCGATGACTGATTGGGCCAAGGTATTCCAATTTGATGAGTGTGGGCCCATTATGCATGATAATACGTTTGTTGTATGAAGTATTTTGGGAGAAACTCACTAAGCTTTGTGCTTACTCAATTGTTTATGTTTTCAGGTTCTATCGTTCATCGTGGGAAGGCGAAGACAGGACTGTACACACTCATCAGCAGTTTTGAGGATTCTGCATTTCTTATATTACTCTGATTTTCGATAAATGTATTTTGGAATAAACGTTTTTTTCTTAATAATGAATTTATAATTAGGGAGTTTTGCCTTATTTAAAAATAAAAATTTTTGGTTGTGAAAAGGAGACGTTACACACAAACATCAACAACCCCACACACTTCATCAATGATTGTCCCATGTAAGATGTCGTGAGAAAACCAAAAGATGTCATTCATAAGTAATGAATGAATACAAAAACAAAAATGACTTATTTTGAACAAAAAAATATTAATGACTAAATGTGTATAAAAATATTAAGGACTAAATGTATACAAAATGATAAATATATTACCCTATTTCCGGCTAACCTGGAGTAACCGGTCATAAAGACCGGACGTGTACAGTTTAACAAGTTGAAGGGGGTAAATGTGGACGAAAAAAACTCAGTGACCAAACGTGTACAAATCAAAAAATATATTACCCTTTTAAGTCATTATCCCTTGTCAATTTTATTAAAAGTTCATGTCGTCCATGATAAGCAAAATACATACGTAAATATATTAATAAATGATAACATACGTGGACATCTTTACATACCATTTTGCTTATAATAAACATCGTAACATATGAAAATACAATTTCTACCATAATATAATGGGAGGTGATATTTGCACCTGTTAATTTGATGCTTCCACTTAAATTAAAATTGTTTTTATATTTTTACCCTTAATTAAAATTTACAAAAATAAAATGAGATATGTATGAAGGTTTATACGTTTGCCTCTTATCCATAACAAATTTAAACGTTTCCCTACAAAAATTAGTTTGTTTTTAAATAACCCTTTCTTTTTCCACCTTATTTACTTATAAAAATTAATTAATTTTTGTTTTTTCTCCTCGTTTATTCCTTAAAAAAAATAGTTTGTTTTCTTATTTATTTATCAAATTAACTCACTAAATGATAAGTCATATCTCTTATTAGACCAGTCCACGTAAACTTTTTCATTTGAATGTAAAATCTAACAAAAAAATAATTTATCTCTTTGTCCATACACTAAATGATATATATTATGTAATGGAAATTATTTTATTTCAAAGTTGTTTATATCACAACAATAAAATGTTCAAATTAATACATATTAAATCATAGTAAATTGTTACCCAACTAAAATAATCAAATCATAATAATATTAAAAGAAAATATGACTATAAAAAAACATTCACCCTGCATCAATTATATATTATCACTTATAAAGTTGGATATGCATTTAAATCAAATAAGTTGCTCTTAAACACTTTATTATTCATTTGCAAAGTTTAGAGGCAACAATTCATCAAGATCAAACAACAATGGAAGTGGATACAGAGGAAATTTCCTATTCGGAGAGAAATAAAAATGAAGACCCAAAAGGCTATCAGAAAGATGAAGAGAAGAAGAAGAAATTATTGGGTGATTATGGATTTGATTGAACCTACTTTAATGGCAAAAATCATTTTGCAAAAGAATACATGTTTAGAAAGCAAAATGAAAAGAAAGAGAAGTAGAAGGACGAAGCCTATTATGTCCAAAAGATTTAAGAACTCCGATTGTCAAAAGTTTAGGGAAAAGTGTGAATTGTGGAAGAAGAGGATCGATAATGGTCGTGTTGAAGTATGGTCTACTGATTGCGAAGATGAGGAGGTTCGCAAACCAAATCATGGAAATGTTTTGTTGCTAACTTTCTTGATGCAGGTGTGAAAGTTGGAAAGTGTTTGATGGTGAGAAATTTTGATTCATTGGAACAACAAGGGAGTGGTTCGGAAGATGATTGAAACTCAGACAGTGCGAACTCAATCGAATCGTGTTTCTCTGCCAAAAGTGCAGGAAAGCACATGGAATTGTGAAACAAGGTTACTGCGAAGGTATACTCTATTCTCAAATCATTAGATATTCTAATTTTTCGTTATAATGATGAATTAACTGAATTGCATGATAATATTTTTGAATTAGGTGGAAGTCTAAGATACAACGGATTGAAAGTTTCTGATCTTAATGATAATCTTAGCAGGTGCAAATTTAAATTAGCTAAGAGGAGACTTAATATTGAGAAATTGGAATTAGAATTGAGGAAATATAGTTAGGGACATCTTATTAATGCTTTAAACATGTTTAAAACGTTTGGAGTTAAATCATGATCATATGCATCCATTTAGGTGGGATCGAGACTTTTATGATCCAAATATTATAATGACTTGGATATCCATTACAGTGAATAATGTTGTAGATCTCATTATAAAAAGCCTACATATGTTGTCGGACCTTGCAAATCCTTCTTGTGGTACTTGTGTGATGGTTGATATGTACATATTATGTTGTTACATTGTTATATCATCCAGGCCTCTATTTAAGTCATATGTTTTGTGTTATTTCCCCACACATGCTCTGTATAACCATCATTCCCTTATTAAGAAAATATGATCCTTAGTAACCTAAGGATGGTGAGGTGACTTGGGGTTTATTGGCTTGTTTTCATATTCTGCACAACATTATTACATTGTTTTCTCTTTTAAATGTTTTGTTGAAGTTTATGATGTTATAATAATGCACTTTAACATATGCAAAATTTTCCTAAAAACGAAGTTTTTGTGTTTTGATAAAGTATGAGGGTTTACATTTGTATAAAATTTCATATTCTTTTATATATTGTACTTATAATGTCTAACTCGATATTATTCATTAGACTTTCCAAATTTAACATACTATTTTATGTTTAAAATAGTATTTATATTTTATTTTTCTTCTTATATAGTTATATTGGTTTTGTGATGCCCTTATATACCATTTTGCCAAGATATATCTATTGTTAAAATATTTTAATGTTTTAACACGTTAATAGAAAAAATCTTAGATTAAGTGGGTTTACACTTAGAGTTTTTAATGTACATCTCCAACTACTCATACATGTTACATTTATGGAGACAATGAAAAGACTCTCAAGTTCAATGGGTGGGGCCTTAATTAAATAATAATAATAAATAATAGAATTAGCAAAAAAAAGAACAAAAAGAAGGATAAATCGACCATTTTAGAATATGATGTCAAGTTTTTGAAACTTAGACTTAAAAGTACTATTTTCACTATACATGGATCATTTTGAAAAATTTAATTTTAATAAGAAAACAACATATAAGGAAATATGTTTTACGTCGAATTTATCAATAACAAACTTGAAATTTACACAACAAAATCGGTCTACAATGATAAAAAAGCAACAAGTTTCTTCATGAACAAAATCAAAACAAACATTATATCATAGGGACTACATTAGAAATTTACTTTTAAAATTACATTCCTCTAAAAGGAGCGAATCCTTGCATATTATAGTTTGGAAAAATGATTCGTAGAGTAGTGAAATATATTTTGTACATATTTAATCATTTTCTTTTATTTTGTATATAAATTATCATTAAAATAACATGAGTTATTCAATATAATATTTTGATCCGGTATTGTAGGTTAATATTATTTTTTTATATATGATTTACCATTAAACTTTTTTTTTATACACGATTTATTTTTAAACTATGGAAAATTAAATTGATTCCTATTTTATCCTCCTATTTCATCCTCCCACCTATTTATTGATTGCCAAGTGTAATCTACTAATTCTCTTTCCTCATTTTATACTTTGATTATAACACACTTGTCATAATCTAATGAGTATGATGAAAAGTAGGAAAATTTTGCAGGGGTATATTTTACTTATCTTAAATTATGTCACAGTCATCTTCTTCGTCCAACACCATCCACTCCTACCACCATCCTCCACCTCCTACGACCACTATCCACCTCCATCAACAAACACCATCTTCCATTACCACCATTCGTCATCACATGCACACATCTACACCACCACCAAGTAACTAATCTGAAACCAGTTTCAACGAGCAACAAAATAAATTTAAACCTCCGATTCATTCAAACTCAAGTTCAAATCTATAACTCGATTCAAACTTTTGATCGGTTCATATTCAGATTCCAGTAATACAGTTGCATGACTAAACGAATATGATTACTAGTGGCACGATTCAAAAAGAAAGGCGAGAGAGGGATGTCGGGGTAAGATGGTTTTCACATAGTAGCATGAGAGGGAGAGGAACATGGAAAAGTGTGAGCGAAAACATGAGGGGTATGAGCGGTAATAAAGTGTTCAAAAATTTAAACAAACACAAAGAACGAATTATCACAACATCAATAGATATTTTCATTAATGAAAAATAAGATCCATTTGGTTTTCAAGAAACTTACAATTGAAACCTCACCTACATAAACTCTCACACTCAAATAAGAACAAAACACAAGATTCTGATTACAGACTCAACAATGACACAAGAAAAGAAACCCTGATCTAGATGAAGAAGGCGAGTGGAAGAATGAGAGCTAAAATATCTGATGCAAAGTTGTGTGTTATGAAAAAATGATCCATCTCAGCTGCACACAAGTATATATACCTCGGGTATAATATCTAGTTCAAGTCTGGTTTAACCCGGATCCAAACCCTAAACCATACCCGAATAAAAGTCCGCGTGTATATACAAAATTCCAAATAATGAGCCGCAGTCCTGAAGAAACATAAAACAACAAACCACACCCTGCACAAGAAATTTACTCATAAAATACACCCAAATAAATTACACTTTTTACCCTGATAATAAATATTCTTACTAATGTTAATCTTGACAAAAAAATCTTTGATATTTCAACCCCCCCCCCCCCCCCCTCTTAAGATTAACATTGAGGGAAGATAACCAAAAATCAATCTACTTTAAATGGATCAAACAACCCCAACTGAAAACACAAAAAATTATGTTGTTTAGTTGGTAAAAATTTAGTAAAAATATCAGCCCTCTGATTTTATGAAGCAATCTTAACAATTTTTAGAATCCCTTTTGAAGCTCTGTCTCTAACAAAATGCACATCAACATCAAAATGTTTTGTTTTTTCATGAAACATAGGATTAAGAGCCAATTTAATGGCTAAATCATATCACAAAACACTTTTACAGGAAAGAAATCCTTAACTTCTAAATCAAAATATAATTTCAAAATCCACATTATCTCTCATGTAACAGAGGCTAAAGCTCTATATTCAAATTCAGTCAAAGACCTTGAGACAATATCTTGTTTTTTTACTTTTCCAAGATATTATAGATTTACCAAAATAAACACAATATCCTGTAACAGACCTTCTAGAGGTGACACACTTAGCCCAATCAACATCAATATAAGTAGATAAACATACATTCTCATAAATAGATCTATTAGCATTTTGATTATAATTTTTAAACTTAAAGTCCTTGGGATACCCAATGATCTTATAACATTTCTCAATGGTATGTCCCTTCAGACCATAATGTTTGCATTGTAAATTTGAATTTCCACGAAACTTGTTTTTTTTTCTTTTTTCTGATCATTAAATTTTCCAGCAAAGGCAGATGCCTGAGGCTTTGTGGAATTTTGGACAATAGAACCACCCTTTTGACGTGATTCCTCACGAGAAACTATAGGAAAAGCAGTTTTAACAATAGGAAGTGGTTCCATAAGCAATATATGACTTTTAACTTGACTAAATGTATCATCCAAGCCAGACAAAAGCTGCATCAGTTTCATTAATTTTGAATGATTACTAAATTGAGCAAAGGCTTTACATGTACATTCAGTCAAATTAACAAGACCAACAAACTCTTTCCATAAAAGCATCAAGCTTACCATAATATTTAGATACAATTAAACCACTTTGAGTAAGAGAATTAACTGGTGAATATTAAAAACAACTGGACCATCAGCTTTGTGGTAAGTCTCATTTAATTCAGACCAAATATCAGAAGCAACTTCAGCACAAGCATGATTAGCATGCAAAGACTCATAAATTGAACCTAAAATCCAAGAACACACAACAACATTTACACGTTCCCATTTACGAATTTTAGTTTCATCTGCAACTGGTTTAGGAAAAGTCTTATCAACAAATCCTATCTTATTTCTTCCTTTTAGATCCCTAGTAATAGAGCTTTTCCATATTCTAAAAAGTTCTCAGTACCAGTCAGTTTATAGGAAATAATAGAAACAACACCATTATCAGATGGACGTAAGAAAAGAGGATCATCAAAATCATAATGATTTGGACTCTTTCTTCTAGATCCAGATCCAGGAGTTAGAGCTTCTTTAACCATGACTAATACAACCTATGAGAAAAACAGGCTGAGTTCCCTTGGCTAAACCAACGTCTGTAGTGGACCAGACTCTAACCACTTTTCAAGGGGAATACAAGCTAATACAGAAACAGGACCAACAACCTTCAATTATCAATACATTGTAGTGATCACAACAATAAAAATCAAGATAACAGATAAACTCCCAAGATATAACCTGAACAAACAAGTGATAGAGCGTGTGAAACTTACAGTGCTCCATAAATACGCTCTACAAAACAACAAAGTAGTTTATCGTTAGGTCTATTAAGATCGATAGACTTAACACTGAACAGAAACGACATTCAAATGCCAACGAACACCAGGAACCACTCAGATTGCACCGTTTGACCTCTTGAGGTTGACCGTGGCTTAACGTTGGCCGTTAGAGGTAACAATATGTTAGATCTAACGTTTACTCTCAAGCCAATGTTTACTCTCAAGCAAGGACGATGTCTGAGATGAAGTTTACAGAACCACATCAAAGAACAACCAGGAACAACCCCGATTTAATCCGAATCAGAACACAGATCGAGAAGAAGACTCGATAAAAGACCGAAACCCTAACTCAATGAACAAAAGAAACCCTAACTCGAAGAAGAGAAGAAAACCCTAACTCGACTCAGGAACAATAATCAAATGAACAAAAAACGACGCAGGACTTAAACCTGCTATGATACCATTTTTAAAAATTTAAAACAAAACACAAATAACGAATTATCACAACATCAACATGTCTTTTCATTAATGAAAAATAAGATCCAGTTGATTTTTTGGAAACTTACAACTAAAACCTCACCTATACAAAACTCTCACACTCAAACAAGAACAAAATACAAGACTCTGATTACAAACTCAACAATGACACAAGAAGAGAAACCCTAATCTAGACGAAAAAGACGAGTGGAAAAACGAGAGCTAAAATATCTTATGCAAAGTGTGTGTTATGAAAAAATGATCCATCTTAGCTGCAAACAAGTATATATACCTCAGGTACAACATCCGGTTCAAGTCCGGTTTAACCCGGATCCAAACCCTGAACCATACCCGAATAAAAGTTTGCGTGTATATTTAGAATTTCAAATAGTGAGCCGCAGTCTTGAAGAAGCATAAAACAACAAACCATGCCCTGTACAAGAAATTATCTCACAAAATACATCCAAATAAATTACACTTTTTACCCTGATAATAAATATTCTTAACAATATTAATCTTGACAAAAAACCTTTGATATTTCGACATAAAGGATGTGGGAGAGTTTACTGAAAATGAAAAGGAGGAGACCGTGTGTTTTGTAATTTTTTTAAAAAAAATAAACGAGTAAAATTGTGTTTTTTTTTGTTTGGAATTGTGTTCGTGGGGAATTATAGGAAACCGATGATGGTCGGAAAAAGTAAAAATAATTAAATATGTAAAAATTAGTTTAATGGTAATCATATATTCATATATGAAACTAATATATTTTTTTTCTTTGAAATAATGAATTTAATGATAATTCTTAAACACATCCTCTCTAATAAATAAAGAACTTTTTTGTCACATGACATGCTTTCCTTCAATTTGACAAATGTCAATTTGTAATAATTTTGAATTAATTGTTTTCCACATCTCATTTTATGGGTTTTCCTATTTAATTAAATTCTATATAATATTTTAATGTAATAATTACAATAAATATAGTAATAAATGGACATCAATTTCATTAATTAGTTTACGTTCTAATTTCAAAAGTTTTAAATTAAAGTTTATTAGTTTCTTTTGTTTATTTATTTAAATTATTTGTTTAAATTTAAAAGATAAAAAACATTTCAATTTTAATAATTCATTATTTTTTTTATTTTCTTATAAATTCAAAGTTCTTAACTTTTTAGACTTTCATATTTAATTTTTTTTTAAAATTAACTCATGTAATACATGAGTCTTAAACAAATAAACTTCTAATACCCGATAAAAATAAATATTTGTTGAACAACAAATATAAAATAATGATAGTATAAAAAACAACTCAATCTTTACAGAATTTAGAGTTTGATAGATCCTTTCACTCATTTACCATAATACTAGTTTATAAGTTCAAGAACAAAAACAGGGTTTAGGGGAGACCTTTCAAGGCACGCTAACACATCATTTTTCTTTGATTCTCTCGCTGAAGATACAGATATACGGATTTCAACTTCGATTTGCTTCTGAAAGAGAGTAGAAGAACTAAAGACCAAATTAGTTGGTTTATCATCAGTGTTTGCATCTTAAAAAATCATCTTCAACAAAAAACCCCATTTCCGTAGATGGACATATGTGTGTCCGTAAGTTTAAATTTCAGTTTTCTGTAATTTCTTGATTGCGAATTTCTCCAAAAGACAGGTAAGGGTTAAAGAAACAAGCAGTTGATATATTTACATATCACAGTATGTGTTTTTGTGTGTGAAAACGAATAGTTAATGTGAGTTTTTTTCTTTGCAAGTCAATTTTGACTCTTCTAGCAATTTTATTGATTTGGGTTTGCCCGAAAAGGGTTGAAAAACAATCAATTCCTTGATTTACAAAACAGTGTGTTCTCTCTCTGTGTGTGTGTGTGTGAAAGTTGATAGATAATGTGTGTTTTTGTATGATATCTTTTTGCGGGTATCTTCAAGTCAAACTCAGACGTTTCTGTTGCTTTAATTTCTTGATTTGTGTTTCTTCAAAAGCAAGGTAGGGATTGAATAACATTTATTCGAGTGATCTACAGATCAAAGTATGTGTTTTTGTGTGTGGCAATGGATAGGTGATGAGCGTTTCTGCATTTTTCTTGTGTATGTGTGTCTGCAAGTCAAACATTGACTTTTGTGTTACTTTCTTCATTTAGGGTGTCCTGAAAGGGAAGAAAAGTCTTGAAAAACAACCAACTGCTTATCTATTTTATAAAAAAGAAGACTTCCTGACACGAACGGGTTGAAAGCTGATAATCTGTATCTTTCAGTGAGAAATCTTGGGTTTTTGTTACTTTATTGATTTGGGTTTCCTCCAAAACTGTAACTTGAGAGTTAAAGAACCAATTTCTTGATCCACAAATCACAGTGTGTGTTCTTGAAGTGCGTGAAAATGGAGGAAAACACAAAAACACCATCAGCTGAGGAGCTATTAAGAAAGATCCAGGAGCTAGAAAAACTCCAATCTCACCTCAAACAAAAAATATCAAAACTCATGCTCTCTCGTAACCAGAAAAAACCTGAGCACCAATGGTCTAATTCATCATATGGTGGACTCAAGCTTCGATTCATGGAGCCTTTAGATATGAAGCTAACAGAATCACAGTTTTTAAATATAATTCAATCAATGGATCAAGCTGTACATATATATGGTCTCAACCTTCGGATAATCTTCTGGTTAGGTCACCACTACCACTGCAAATTGATCATTTATGTTTCTTGTTCGTTTTAATATGAATTTGAAGAAAATGCATTTAGTTTTTTTAACATATTTGGTTAATGGGAATCGTGTAGGAATCGAGCTGCAGAAAAGCTTTATGGATATACATCAGCTGAAGCTTATGGAAAAACTCCCACAGAGCTTGTAGTGGAACCTAAAGATGGCTCATTATCTGATTATCTCCTTGAACGAACAGTAAATGGAGAGACTTGGTCTGGGGAGTTTCCCATAAAAAGTAAAAAAGGTGAAAGATTTGTAATTATTGCTACAAATTCACCATTTCGTAATGAAAACAGAGGATTAATTGGGGGTATGTGTGTTTCAAGCGCTTCAAGTCCATATCATGTAAGGAATCATATTGATTCTCAACAACCTCTACAGACATCAATTGCCTCAAAGATATCAAATTTGGTCAGTATTTCAAAGGTGAAGATGAAGATGAATATGGGAGACAACTACACAGATCATGAAGATGGGATTGATGTTGCCTATGATCATAGTGAACCAAGCACCCCAAGGGGACATATTCTGTCTCCATTTGTAGATCTTTTTTCCAAAAGCACAGTGGAGCATTTTACAAGAAAACTTAAAATAGATTCTGGATATGAGAGTGAAAACAAATCAGGAATCTACAAGTTTTTTTCTTCAAAAGCAGATGCATGGATGGCTAAAAAAAGAAATTCATGGTCACAGAAAGGAAACGAAAGAGTAGAGTCTTTTGATCCTATATTTGGTAGGTTTGGTTGGCAAAGGTTAGATATCAATCAAGAACACGAGCCTTGTCCAAAAATAAGCTCTTGTGTTTCCTCAAAACAAGACTTTCAACTATTGGAAAATACCAACAAGAGCAATAACAAAATCGAGGCTTCAGGGTTGTGGTTTTCTTCATTACATGTTAGTAGAAGTACTACAAGTAACTCAAGTAGCTCAAGCAGCAGTATGAGCATCAAAAACAATGCCATCATCAAAGTGGAGAGGGAAACCGATAGCCTTGATTGTGAAATCTTGTGGGAGGATTTGATAATGGGAGAACAGATTGGACAAGGTAAGAGAAGGGTATTGTAGTCATTTGGCAAACTATTAAATTATTTTTTTGATATTTTATGTTTTTGGCAGGTTCATGTGGGACTGTATATCGTGCACTGTGGTGTGGATCAGTATGTTCTCCATCTCTCACTTGATTATGATTTTAATTATCTCTTGTGGAGAGTAATGTCTGGTTATTTTGTTTTACTTAATTATTGATGAATTACTGAAACTTTCTTTGAAAAAAATGCAAGGTAGGAACCTTGGTGCACAGGCTCATGGTATGCTGGGTATGCACGTGCATATCCTTTAAAAGGAAAGTCTAGTGTAAGAAAAGTAAAAAAAAAAAAATAATTGTTAATCTACACCGTGTATAGACTAATACTATAGACTAATCTACCTGTGGGATATTTGAGTATACTAAAAGAGTTACACAAATGCTTTTATATTATATAAGAAACGGATATCTAGAAAAACAATATAAAACGTCAATCAATTTATGTATACAGGATGTTGCGATCAAGTTATTTGAATATCAAGAGTATCCAGATGATTTGATGGTATCATTTAAACAGGAGGTAACTATTATTTTCTAAAATGCATATAACACTTTTCAAGGATGTGATTGTTTAAATTGCATCCAATTATTTTATTTCTTTTTTGAAGGTATCTCTAATGAAAAAGCTTCGACATCCAAATATTTTGCTCTTCATGGGTTGCGTGACCTCACCTCTGCATTTATCCATTGTCACAGAGTTCCTTCCCCGGTTGGTTCTTAAATCCCATAAAATTTTCAATGTATTTTTTTTCTATGAAAACGTAAGACAACATGCATAAATAATCTCAATTGATTATTTGATTAATGTGCATGTATACAGCACTCTTTTTTTTAAATTGACTTCTGTTGCGTAGTGGAAGTCTGTTTCGGATACTTCAGCGAAATACAACCCGATTAGATTGGAAACGTCGTCTCCATATGGCCATGGATATCGTAAGTAGCATCAAGCATGCTAATTAGTAATTATCATCTTTTTTTTTTGATTTCTTTTGTCTTATTTGTGATTCTCTCAAGGCTCGAGGCATGAATTATCTTCATCATTGCAACCCACCGATTATTCACCGTGATTTGAAGTCTTCAAATCTTCTTGTGGATAAGAATTGGACAGTGAAGGTATGCTTTTGACTACCCTTTCTGGTTCGTGGCATTAATTTGTCTATGTTTTTCTCAGTAATTAATAATTATAATATGATCTTTTAGGTCGGTGACTTTGGTCTCTCTCGTGTCAAGCATCACACGTACCTCAAAACAAAGTCGGGGAGAGGAACGGTATTTCAATATGCTTTCTTGATTTAGGCTCCCCTAATTTGTTCCAAAAATAACAATGAAGAAGCCTTTTTTTTTTTTTTTTTCGAAAGTGTATTCAACTTTGAGGTTAAAGGGGGTAGGTTTGACTTCAGAAGAGATGATGTTGGCTTGACTGATTTCTTGTTCCTTTTTGTAGCCTCAATGGATGGCTCCTGAGATCCTACGTAACGAGGAAGCAGATGAAAAGTAAGAGGATTTTATTTTTCATGAATTTTGGAATCCAATAATTGGTTCGTTTGTTGGCATATTTTAGGTCTGATGTATACAGCTATGGTGTGGTATTGTGGGAAATTACCACTGAGAAGATCCCATGGAATGATCTTAACCCAATGCAGGTATACTATTCTCAAGTATGAAATTCAATATTTTTTGCTTCAACCTTCAAGACCAAACACAACATAATCTAAAAGCACAAAATATATGTGGTGCTTATTTTGCTTTAAGAAAGAGTAAAGTTTCAAATCAAGCTTGATGTTTAAGGTTGTTTTGTTGACTTCAAAAGTCAATATGCTACTCTTTGATTCTTGAGGTCCCGAAAGGGTGAAATGCAAACTACAGTTTTACATATGATACTTGTAGGTTATCGGAGCTGTAGGATTCATGAATCGACGACTAGAGATTCCAAAAGATGTTGATCCACTGTGGGCTTCTCTAATCGAAAGTTGTTGGTGCAGGTTGGTCTCTTTCTGATGAAAATGTTTAAAATATCCTTTACAATTGATGTGGGATATATTTCCTTTTGTATGTTCAGTGAACCACAATCCCGGCCAACATTCCAAGAAATACTAAATAAACTTAAAGATTTGCAAAAGAAGTATGTGGTTGAACACAGGAGAAAGGAACCGTAAAACAAATCTTGTGCATGCTTGGTTTCTTCTCTTGTCAGATGTCACCATTTTTCCTTTAAAGAATTTCATTTGATTCGGTTACACAAACGAGGGAAGCAAGCTGGACTTCTTACATACTTGGAGCTACCTTCAGAGGCGAATGGGATTCGTGACACGTTCCACATGTGCTATACGTGAAAGCGCTTTGCGATGGAGGATAAAGTCATACCACTATTCCAACTTGGGATGGACAAAAAGAAATGACTCATAGAAGAGCCGGGTAGACCCTTAAATGAAAGGCAAAGAAACATCGAAATAAAGAAATCAAGTGGTATTAGTGAAGTGGAAGCATAATTATTTTGGGGGAGAATTTGATATATGACATTTTTAAACATTAAAATATCATATTTGTTCATTTTAATTTCTTAATATTATATTTATCCTTCATAAACCGTCATAATATATATTTGCCCGAATATTTTTTTTGCAATGCTTTTATTAGTTTATAATCATTTTTTATATATTAGACTTGTTATAATAATTAAAAAAGTTAACCATATTGTCTCTACATCTATAATAATTGAATGTCTACTTCTAAATCGTTGGAATGTAGCCCTCTTGACAAACAAAACGTTTCATCTTCAATCATCTTCATGCAATGTATGCATTGATTGTTTAGTTTTGTTGTTGCTGATTATTTCGTGTAATAGATAGATGATACTTTTGATATTTCCATTGAGTTTGATGTTTAAGAAGAGTATAAATTATCTACGAAAGCCTTTTAAGTTTTGTGACACATCAGCTGTCGTCCTTTTAAGCCAATAAAAAACAAACCTCTTTCACATGTTTATTTGCGTGAATGCTTCCTTTCCAAGCCTTCATCTCATGTTTGTCGTATTGCTCTTCTTGCTTCGTCAATCATATAGCTTGCCACCTCTTGTTTATATGGCTGTTGAGTCATTGCTTATCAACCGACATCCTCTTTTATGAAAAAATCTCTAATTTACTTGCCTACTGAGACTCATAAATCTTCGTCCCCTTTACTGCCATCTCCTGCTTCGTTTTGCGTGGTTCAACTTGCCGCCTCCTGCTTCCTTTATCTCTACCCCTTTTTTGGTAACAACTGCCTCCTACTCCCCCCCTCTCTCTCTCTCTCTCTCTCTCTCTCTCTCTCCCCCTTTCCCTTTCCCTTTCAGTATACCTCCCACACAGTTAATGACCTTTACAAGATAGGATGGATCAAAGAGTAACGCCTTCTTCTATCTCTGCTTTCCTCTGTTTAGGTTCTCTCCCTCTCTCTCTCTCTCTCTCTCTCTCTCTCTCTCTCTCTTCTTTGATGCGGTTTATTTAGAAGCATGTATGAGTTGGACATCCTTCATTATTTCGATGTTGTTTATCTTTATTAGCCCTAAAACCACCACTGCTACCCCTATTTTGTATCATTTTCACCATAAAATCGACGGACATCTATCAGCCCTTGGCACCGCTCCCTATCTTCTCTCTCTCTCACACACACACATTTGCATTTGGGTTCCAGAGTTTCAAAGACTTCTAACTTGATGGTGTTCTTGTTAAAGAATCCAGTTTGCCATTTATTGTTTCTGGTGGGAAAAAGTTTATTCGGTGATAGTATTTCTACTCAAATTCTTAATTTTCAGCAATTAGTTAACTATTTATTACATCTTGCTCATCATTTTCAGGAAGGTTGGATGATGAGCAGCCTACAAAACATAAAAATAAGGAATGATTTGGGAACACTTTGCTTGAGACAACACGTCTGGGGGATATTGACCCATTCAGAAAAAGGTACGTTGATTTTCTTGTAGTTCTTTTGATTTTAATATATCAATTTTTTAAACTTTTATTTTGAACTCAGTATGTTACATGATTCTAATAATTATGATGATGAGGAAATGACATAGGACATGAAAATAGAGCTTGGAGGTATACATTATGTAAATAAAAGTTTTGATGTATTTAATTTCATATTTATCCTTCATAAACCCTCATAATATCATATTTGTCCAAATCTTTTTTTTGCAATGTTTTTATTATTTTATAATCATTTTTTATATATTAGAATTATTATTATAATTAAAAAAGTTGACCATTATGTCTCTACATCTACAATAATTGAATGTTTACTTCTAAATTGTTGGAATGTACGCCCTCTTGAACAAACAAAATGTTTCATCTTCAACCCTCTCCATGCAATGTATGCATTGATTGTTTAGTTTTTGTTGTTGTTGATTATTTTCACATGTGATTCATATGTGAATTACATGTGAATCACATGTAATTCATATGTGATTCACTTGTGATTTACATGTGAATTAAATGTGATTCATATCTGAATTACATGTGATTTTTTATCAATCAGACATCTTAATGTCACCAACCCTCTAGGTTACTGCAGAGGAATTACATGTGATTCAAGAACGATAATTAATCAATCAAAAAGGAACAATTTTTATTAACTTTTTATAATTCTTTTTGAAGAAATGAAATTTTTAGTCAACTTGAAAATTACCTGCATTTTGGCTTTGAATCCAGTTTGACCAACTTGTTCTATATTTTCTGATCCAACCATGCCAACAAGTATAAGTCGTCCACCATATTCATCAAATATGTCCTCCACAACAATATGTTGGTTTGGATAATATGGTATGCACCACGAGGTGGACTCATTCTAGGTTTTGTTTTAACTCATGCCAAATCACCTCAGATAATAGAGTAAAATTTAACACAAGAAGTCATGATTATTAGCAAATGTTTGATGAGAAACTCATTCTGTGACAACCGACACTTTCTGGTCAAGTCAAAGTCAAAGAAAGTCAACAAGTCAAACCGGCCAACTCAATTAACCCTTGTATATTAGGGTTTACATTATGTTTACTATTGTACAACACACCATCCTAATGCAAAGTATCACTTAGAGTTTTCACGTGTTCTGAAAATCTAAACCCTAATCAGGGTAAGTGATGAAACTATTCGATAAAACATTCATACATACCTTATAGGAGCATATAACACTCATAACGAGACATAACGGGGTTTACAAACTTTGCATTTCGAAGTTGAACACTCGCAAAGGTCACAAACAAAGTCTCTCTCAATCTCTCTCACTCTAGCTAAATCTCTCCCAATTCTCTCTCAAAATCTCTTTCAACTTCATATAATCACTCGGGGCATCCCGAACCTTAATTTAGTCAAAACAACTCGAAACGGGAATATTTCTCAAAAATCAGCCATATAGGACCGAAACCTCCTAGGAACCGAACCTCCCTATAAGGACCTAAACCTCCTAGGGACCGAAACTAACCTTAGGGACCGAACCTGCCAAGAACCAAACTCCCCTTTGAGAACCAAACTCACTTTCGGTTTGGGTCAAGTCCCTTCGGACCGAAGCCCCTCCTACTTTCGGTCCATTTCACTTTCGGTCTATTTCGCTTCCCATATGCCTTCGGTTCCCACTCGAGCAGTTTCGCGTGCAAGCCTTTAGGATCGAACCTACCTTCGGTTCTAGCCCATAGACCGAACCTACCTTCGGTTCTAAACTCCAAGGACCAAACCCTCACCTCAGACCTCGCAGGTTCGCCTCTTGATCCCGGTTTTTGAGTACTTTCGCGTTTAAAGCTCGTTTTTCATGATTTTAACATGAGATTTTCACCCAAACTCATATTTTGGCATATAAGACCATATATATTCACATTTTAATCATATTTTGGGGGAAATCTTAATCTAGGAATAATATCTATTGTGTAAGATATTGTGTTGGAGTGTTGACTTTTCATTAAGTATGACACAAGCTATCCCCCATACCCACTTATGACAACCACCCGTCACTATTCCTCCCTACCTAGTCAACTATTTGTCCTCTCACACTCCCCTCCAGCAAGATATTTTGATCAAAAGCTGGAAAACCCTCATCTTTCCTTCCACTTTACTCACTCTCTCACTAAAAAGTAAACACCTCTCTCTCACTTTCCCTCACTAGAACTCGAGATTTCAAGGCTGTTCTTGAGCATCCTCCTCCAGTCTTGGTAAGTATCTTCATCCTACACTCGAATACTCTACACTCCTTCACTCAAATCATGAATCTCTTACACAAATATCGTCATATTTGTGCCTAGGATCTTCAAATCTTCAAGCACCTCCCATGTGTTCTGTACTTGGAAACCTCTCTCCTCCCACATCCATCTCAGAAAATCGCTCAAGGTGAGTTCATACCCCCCACATTTTCATGTTTTTCTTCGAGTTTTAGGGGGAGAATAAAAGTTAAAACACTAAAAACTTAACTAAACTCAAACATCAGCTTTCAACAGGAAAGTTTAGTTCCATTCACGGACTGTTTTGAACATCTTAAACTTAAAATCTTTCAATACTGTTTAATATTCAAATAGTTAAAGTTTATACCTTTCTAATGACTACTTGCACATCTCCATAAGAGTTTTCTACAATTTATGGAGATTTTTACAAAACTGCCTATCATTTCAGAAACGAATTCGAACCAGTCTGTGAAAATGAACATTTTCACACAAGTTAGAGAATCCTAAAAATCATAATAAAAATTATTGACAAACTAGATACATTATCTAAACTCCCAGAGTTTATGGATTCAATTTTTGACTTCGTATGATTTTTCTGTGATTTTTCTAAAACAGTGCAGAAAAGTTAAAAACTAGTTAAACAGCTTACAATATTTACTACACTTTGTAACATGTTGAGCAAAGTGTGTAATAATAAGTTTCCAAATGATGAATGTATTTCTTGTTAGTTTAACATCATAAGCAGAAAATTTGTCATTCATGATAAGGATTCCAAACACTTCTAATAAGTACAATAAACTATAATAAACGTAGTTTATGGATTTTACAATACAAGCATACTGCATGAAAAGGGTTTTACTCTCAATACAAATGAGTTTTTCATTTACTACACAATAAACTGTAAAGGGTATAGTTTAGGGATTTCGCATTTCAAATATACAACACAAAAAGGGGTTTCAATTTCACCACAGAAATGGTTTTTCACGCATACTACACGTAAAATCGTTATCGTAATTTGTGAGACTAGTCTTCATCGTACTCTTAGAGTACGGGTTAAAATTCCTGAATAATTATAACCAGAGTCTCTTGTAGGGAGAGCGTGATAATTTTGTATAGATCTATATTGGGATTGACAACCCACACCCATGTTGATTGCATAAGCCCGATCGGCCGATCGGGGGTGACAAATGTCATTTCAATTCCGACGCCTGAAGAACGTCGCAATAGGCATCTATGTTATAGTATGGTTATAGCGAATCACATAGGGAGATAATGACACATATAGTTTACGGGAATTTCTACATCACAAAAGGGTCTTACCTATTTTGAAACTGCTTACAAACACGTTACAGGTACAAAACACTCATACATTCGGTCTTGGGATTTAATACTACATAACTTTTTATAAGGAAAATATTGGATTTTTCTTGGGTATACATTACAATTACGAACACGTTACAAGTACAAAACATACACATACATTTGGTCTTGGGATTTAAGGCTACAAACATTTTATAAGGAAAACTTTGGATTTTCTTGAAGTATACATTACATTTACAAGCAAAGGTTTTTCAAACTCTACATCCAAAAGCTTATGAACTCACCAACTTAATTGTTGACACTTTTCAAAACTACCTGTATTCTTAGGAAATCAGTAAAACAGGTAAACCGCAGCTTTTGAGGATGGGACGGTAAGGCGTCAAACAGTTCATTTTGTCATCATAGTGTAATTGATTTTGGAATATGTAAACTCATACTACAGTGTAACTTTTTCAATTATATTATGATGGTTGTATTTGCTTTGGTCACTATTATACTCGTTGTTATGATACTATACATGAAGTCCGCCACCCCCGGACGTTTCCGCCATCCTTGGTTTGGGGGTGTGACAGATTGGTATTGGAGCATTGTTTATAGTGAACTAAGTATATCGAACCACATAAGATATACAAACTATAAATGCATTGGGAATAAAGTCTCTGATTAAACATTTTCAAATAACTATACTTTTAGAAATGAAATAGTTTCTTGTTAAAAAGTATGAGTACATGCATACATGGAGTATAGTGTCATATCGAGGTTGATACAAAAGTAAAATGAGGAGTTGGACACTATGAGTAGACCTTGGGATATGTAATCAGACTTGGTATGAATATAGCCTGATCAACTATATTTATCCGAGGTGTGACTAATGTATGCTGGGGAATGGTCGTAGTGAGCAACAAGCCTAAAAACTTCCCATACAAGAAAATCATTAAGAACCAAACATAACATTTAAAATACTATAGGAGTATTTTGTGGTACTATAACTTATGTGAAAACTAAACAGATTCTTGCTAGTAGATCTACAATCACTAAGTGGATACGCTAAAGTTATATATAACTTAGATATCATAGACTTAGATTCTGTGATCATTGCTTTACTTCCCGTTCCTTGTTTGGTTGTGGTTTTAGAGTATGATCAATTATTCGAAGGTCTATCATATCCTTTGTTATATGTAACTGGTATGCACCATGTCATTATAGAAGTAACTAAGGAGGATCAAACCCCTATAAGTATTTCTAGGAATATGATTATTATATGTCTCTTACCCCACCCCTATTCTCGCACGAACATC
The DNA here is from genome assembly GCF_052849685.1 of Lactuca virosa. Classification (NCBI taxonomy): domain Eukaryota; kingdom Viridiplantae; phylum Streptophyta; class Magnoliopsida; order Asterales; family Asteraceae; genus Lactuca; species Lactuca virosa. The sequence continues at coordinate 77,495,439 of NC_136426.1, forward strand.
ATAGCAAGACTCTACTTACCAGGAAACCCCCCTACTTTCTGAACCCGGGGAGATAGTGGATGATTAGGAAAAGAGTCGGAAGTGGAGCCAGAGGTCATCAACTCTCCGTACAAAGCCAAGATTCTCGCAAACCGTTTCGACTACATCGGACCTGTGCCCTGTTGGGCAACATTGATCGAGGGGTGGAGTCACCATCAGCGACATCGATCGCCATTTGGAGACCAACGAGGTTGCAATGACCTCAACCATGGGGGAACGGTTGGCAGAGCCCTCCCGGTGATGACCCAGCAGATCACGAACATCGAGTTAGGGAACTGCGCGCTACTACAGACACTACCATCTCACAAACTCGAGATTTGGAAAGAGACTGCTATTTCAGAGACCAAATCATTAAGGACCTTATCGCCAATCGGGCGAAGGCAAAGGAGTATCAGGATAGACACTCGACACCCAAAGAGAGAGTGGTCGCAGCCGAGCATAGGTTGGCAGAACTACAGGACGCATCGACTTCGTTTCCAGCACCACCGGGGACGTATTGTCATGAGCAGAGTACATGTTACTCACAAGGCCTTGTAGATTAGGTCTATGAGTATGCGTAGGTGCTACTCTCCTCCATGTGTAAGCTCGACCCTGCGATTTAGTGATTACACTAGTCGAGGGATTTATTCGCGGTGCGAACTTTTCCTTGCAATGATGTGGTGTAGACCTGCATCAGGCACAAAATTTTCTCTAAAAACTAAATATACTAGAATCATACTAATGAAGTGGGCATGCGTATTATTTCATTGGGAACAATACTATTAAAAAAATTCATAAGTTTAGTATATATAAACTCTCATTATGAATTGTTTTCAGAACACCATAAAAATCGGAACATGATACGCTTAGAACTAAGATAAACTTAGTTAGATAACTCACGACGTATAAGCCGTTATTAAAGACTCATTACCATCTCGCCTTTTTAATCATCATGGTTGAAAGGTGCCTTTTTCCGTGGACCTATAGGGTGCGATCATACCAGCACTAATGCACCAGATCCCATCAGTACTCCTCAACTAAGTGTGTTTGGGGAAAGATGATCCTAGGATGGGTGAAACTTAACGGTCATACAAAACCTACTTCTACCCACTACCATAACCCCATCTCAGGAATGTTAGCAGAAAACATCGAGAATAGTTCAGTAAAGTGTGAAATTTATATATGTGTATATAAATGGTAGGATAACTAGGGATAATCACCCCCCCACTCACGAAATCGTTTCTTACATGCATCAGAGTTATGTCTTCATAAGGAGGTAACCAGCCAACTAGCAAGGCACAAATCCTGCAGATAGACTCTGCTACTTTTCAAGCTGCGGTCACGGCAGCCGTGACAGTCGTCATGACGCAACTCAATGCTAACAACGCCAACGGAGACGAAGGCGGTGTTGGCAATACTAACCGCAGTAACAATCAAGAGAACCATCGGGTGTCTACCAACGAAGACGCCTCAGACCACAAACCCAAGAGCAAGAAACGGAAGTTTTGGGACAAAATGAAGTGCAACCTATCTCAAAAACGCGCTAAAAGACAACAATCCGTGGCTGCCCCTGCAATTACAACAACAGTCACGACCTATGCCTCGACATTAGCCACAACGTCGGTCACTCAAGCACCAGCCAGACGATATATGGGAACTCTCCCAAAGTGTAACAAGTGTAACTATCATGACAAGGGGGTTTGTCGGGTAATGCACTGTAAAAACTGCAACAGGAACAGGCATACTACCCGCTTCTGCAGGACTCAGGCCCAGCTCATTGCTTCAATCACCAATACCAGTGTAAGTCCAGTATGCCACCTATGCGGCAAAACAGGACACTTCAAGAGAGACTGTCCAACTGAGAGGAACGACGGAGGAGGAGGAGGAGTGTGACAACCGAACCAACAAAAGAAACAAGGAACCTTACTAGGACTTTTGGGGATATTTCAAAAACAAGAACGTTTAAGTATCATATGTTTGTAATGTATGTGGTATGTTTGCTAAGATTTTTGTCTTTCAAAGAGCAGTTAAAAATACACTCTCGTTTAATCGAATCAAAACACTCATATACATCGAGCGATCATAGAGAAACCTGTTAGGGATCATAATATGAAGTATCATCGCTAGTTAACAAAACACTCTTACTATCAGTACTAGTAGCAGCAATGCGAATCATCTGCAGTAATAATAACACCGACCAATACAGAACATACTAACAAGAAGCACATGATGCTCTATCTCCCTAACAAATATTTCGTACAAATACAACTTAACATATGTTTACTAGGAATATCTGAAGTCGTCATTCGATTTGGATTGGTTTAGTCCTCATCTTCCCAATTGAACGGCTACGAAAAGACCCTTCACCTAACCCACTGAATATCGAAACCCTCGCCTCTCATAAACACAAATCCGACACGGACCTCCGGGTCATCCCTCGTTGTGAAACCCCGAAGCACTCATTGGAGGAGCATTATACCTTCCGAACCTTTTCAAATTATTCCTAGTAAACCCTTCGAGAATATCACTCGTATAGCAGGTCAAGATCAAGCACGGAGGCTTGGGACGAATACGGTTAGCCTATCACTACTAAGTGTATACGCGAGGACAATATATAATTAAGATTCTACGGACATTGGATGTGTGCTTCCTCCCTATTTCATGTTCCGTGTCTAGTTGTGGACTTGGGGCAGCGTCACCCATCCGACCGTCTTACCAACCTTAATTACATACGACTTATATGCGCGAGTTAATGATAGATGGACCAGGTACGAGTCCTACCATGAACTTTGGGACAAGGCTACCCAAGAGTGCGAGTGGACGTTTTACCATTCGAATGAGTCTAGTTGCGTAAATCCAACCCATATGCTCCCTACCGATCTAAACCGCAAACGAGAATCAAAAACCACTTAGAGAGGGAAGCAAGAAACCGCCCTCCAAACATTGAAGCAGACCCTATGCAACGCTCTGAGGAGAAGTCATTAACGGCTAAGGACATACGGGGTCAGCTAGGTCACGCATTACCTCGAACTAGGAGCAATAGTATTCGCCCTAGAGATCTGGAGGCACTATCTCTACGACACGAAATGTACAATCTTCACCGATCATAAGAACCTAGAAAGCAAGAGCGGTAGGACACATTATCCCATGAACCGGATCTAGACACCAGAGTTAGTGGATTCAGAGGCATCGTTACAAACGAAGCACACAAAACTCGTTACTCCGTTCATCCAGGCTCAGAGAAGATGAATCTGGACCTCAAAAAGCGATATCGGTGGCCGAATAGGAAAGCTGACCTCGTTACATATGTGGATGAGTATCTGACCTGTGCCAAGGTCAGGGTAGAATCACAGAAGCCTTGGAGTTTCCTACAACAACCAGTGATACCCGAAAGGAAGTCGAAGCGGATAACCATGAATTTCATAACCAAGTTACCACGCACTTCCTACCAATCAAAGAAACCGACAAGATGGATAAATTGACTAGATCATACATCAAAGAGATTGTACGACTGCATAATGTGTCAATGTCCATTACCTCCGATAGAGACAGTAGATTCATTTCGCAAATTTGGCAATCACTCCAAAAGTCTCTGGAAACTAGGCCGGATATGAGTACGGCCTACCACCTACAAACCGACAGGCAGAGCAAAAGTAAGGGTCAAACCCTAGAAGAAATGCTAAGAGCTTGTGTGATTGACTTTGGTAAAGCTTGGGGTATGCATTTACCACTTGTCAAATTTTCATACAATAACAGTTATCACACTAGCATCACTGTCGCTCCATTCGAAGCTTTCTATAGCCTCAAGTGCAGATCACCGCTGCACTGGGCTGAAAGGGGAGATACACAACTAGCAAAGGGGCAAGTCCTTAACAGCACACTCATTGGCCCTGAAATCATAAGAAAGACTACAAAAAACATCGTACAAATCCGAGAAAGGCTGAAAGCATCTCGAGAGCGACAAAAGAGCTGCACAGATAAACGATGCAAACCCTCGGGATTTCGGGTTGGTGACCGAGTTCTACTAAAGGTCCCACCATTGAAAGGAATGATACGTTTCGGTAAACGTGGGAAACTAAATCCAAGGTACACCGGGCCATTCGAAATCCTGGCCAGGATTGGCCCAGTGACATCCAAACTTCGACTACCACGAGAGCTTATTAGTGTGCATTCGATCTTCCACGTGTTTTACTTAAAGAAGTGCTTGTCCGACGAGACTCTTGTTATTCCTCTTGACGAGATTGAAATCAACGAGAGTCTCCACTTTGTGGGAGAACCGGTAGAAATCGTGGATCGAGAGATCAAAAGAACAAAACAAAGTCGCATCCCTAGTGTGAAGGTCCATTGGAACGTTAAACAAGGACCCGAGCTCACCCGGAAATGCAAAAACCGAATGAAACAAAAATACCCACATCTCTTGCCCAACTCTTGAAGTCCCGGTCAAAGTGCTAATTTCCGGACGAAATTCCTTCTAACGGGGGGATGATGTGACAACCGTAACTTTCTGGTCAAGTCAAAGTCAAAGAAAGTCAACAAGTCAAACCGGCCAACTCAATTAACCCTTGTATATTAGGGTTTACATTATGTTTACTATTGTACAACACACCATCCTAATGCAAAGTATCACTTAGAGTTTTCACGTGTTCAGAAAATCTAAACCCTAATCAGGGTAAGTGATGGAACTACTCGATAAAACATTCATACATACCTTACAAAGCATATAACACTCATAACGAGACATAACAGGGTTTACAAACTTTGCATTTCGAAGTTGAACACTCGCAAAGGTCACAAACAAAGTCTCTCTCAATCTCTCTCACTCTAGCTAAATCTCTCCTAAATCTCTCTCAAAATCTCTTTCAACTTCATAAAATCACTTGGGGCATCCCGAACCTTAATTTAGTCAAAACAACTCGAAATGGGAAGATTTCTCGAAAATCACCCATATAGGACCGAAACCTCCTAGGAGCCGAACCTCCCTATAAGGACCGAAACCTCCTAGGGACCGAAACTAACCTTAGGGACCGAACCTGCCAAGAACCGAACTCCCCTTTGAGAACCGAACTCACTTTCGGTTCGGGTCAAGTCCCTTCGGACCGAAGCCCCTCCTACTTTCGGTCCATTTCGCTTCCCATATGCCTTCGGTTCCCACTCGAGCAGTTTCGCGTGCAAGCCTTTAGGACCGAACCTACCTTCGGTTCTAGCCCATAGACCGAACCTACCTTTGGTCCTAAACTCCAAGGACCAAACCCTCACCTCAGACCTCACAGGTTCGCCTCTTGATCCCGGTTTTTGAGTACTTTCGCGTTTAAAGCTCGTTTTTCATGATTTTAACATAGGATTTTCACCCAAACTCATATTTTGGCATATAAGACCATATATATTAACATTTTAATCACATTTTGGGGGAAATCTTAATCTAGGAATAATATCTATTGTGTAAGATATTGTGTTGGAGTGTTGTCTTTTCATTAAGTATGACACAAGCTATCCCCCATACCCACTTATGACAACCACCAGTCACTATTCCTCCCTACCTAGTCAACTAATTGTCCTCTCACACTCCCCTCCAGCAAGATATTTTGATCAAAAGCTGGAAAACCCTCATCTCTCCTTCCACTTTACTCACTCTCTCACCAAAAAGTAAACACCTCTCTCTCACTTTCCCTCACTAGAACTCGAGATTTCAAGGCTGTTCTTGAGCATCCTCCTCCAGTCTTGGTAAGTATCTTCATCCTACACTCGAATACTCTACACTCCTTCACTCAAATCATGAATCTCTTACACAAATATCGTCATATTTGTGCCTAGGATCTTCAAATCTTCAAGCACCTCCCATGTGTTCTTTACTTGGAAACCTCTCTCCTCCCACATCCATCTCAGAAAATCGCTGAAGGTGAGTTCATACCCCCACATTTTCATGTTTTTCTTCAAGTTTTAGGGGGAGAATAAAAGTTAAAACACTAAAAACTTAACTAAACTCAAACATCAGCTTTCAACAGGAAAGTTTAGTTCCATTCACGGACTGTTTTGAACATCTTAAACTTAAAATCTTTCAATACTGTTTAATATTCAAATAGTTAAAGTTTATACCTTTCTAATGACTACTTGCACATCTCCATAAGAGTTTTCTACAATTTATGGAGATTTTTACAAAACTGCCTATCATTTCAGAAACGAATTCGAACCAGTCTGTGAAAATGAACATTTTCACACAAGTTAGAGAATCCTAAAAATCATAATAAAAGTTATTGACAAACTAGATACATTATCTAAACTCCCAGAGTTTATGGATTCAATTTTTGACTTCGTATGATTTTTCTGTGATTTTTCTAAAACAGTGCAGAAAAGTTAAAAACTAGTTAAACAGCTTACAATATTTACTACACTTTGTAACATGTTGAGCAAAGTGTGTAATAATAAGTTTCCAAATGATGAATGTATTTCTTGTTAGTTTAACATCATAAGCAGAAAATTTGTCATTCATGATAAGGATTCCAAACACTTCTAATAAGTACAATAAACTATAATAAACGTAGTTTATGGATTTTACAATACAAGCATACTGCATGAAAAGGGTTTTACTCTCAATACAAATGAGTTTTTCATTTACTACACAATAAACTGTAAAGGGTATAGTTTAGGGATTTCGCATTTCAAATATACAACACAAAAAGGGGTTTCAATTTCACCACAGAAATGGTTTTTCACGCATACTACACGTAAAATCGTTATCGTAATTTGTGAGACTAGTCTTCATCGTACTCTTAGAGTACGGGTTAAAATTCCTGAATAATTATAACCAGAGTCTCTTGTAGGGAGAGCGTGATAATTTTGTATAGATCTATATTGGGATTGACAACCCACACCCATGTTGATTGCATAAGCCCGATCGGCCGATCGGGGGTGACAAATGTCATTTCAATTCCGACGCCTGAAGAATGTCGCAATAGGCATCTATGTTATAGTATGGTTATAGCGAATCACATAGGGAGATAATGACACATATAGTTTACGGGAATTTCTACATCACAAAAGGGTCTTACCTATTTTGAAACTGCTTACAAACACGTTACAGGTACAAAACACTCATACATTCGGTCTTGGGATTTAATACTACATAACTTTTTATAAGGAAAATATTGGATTTTTCTTGGGTATACATTACAATTACGAACACGTTACAAGTACAAAACATACACATACATTCGGTCTTGGGATTTAAGGCTACAAACATTTTATAAGGAAAACTTTGGATTTTCTTGAACTATACATTACATTTACAAGCAAAGGTTTTTCAAACTCTACATCCAAAAGCTTATGAACTCACCAACTTAATTGTCGACACTTTTCAAAACTACCTGTATTCTCAGGAAATCTGTAAAACAGGTAAACCGCAGCTTTTGAGGATGGGACGGTAAGGCGTCAAACAGTTCATTTTGTCATCATAGTGTAATTGATTTTGGAATATGTAAACTCATACTACGGTGTAACTTTTTCAATTATATTATGATGGTTGTATTTGCTTTGGTTACTATTATACTCGTTGTTATGATACTATACATGAAGTCCGCCACCCCCGGACGTTTCCGCCATCCTTGGTTTGGGGGTGTGACACATTCAAATTTCTAAAGTTTACATACTTCAAACACACATGATTATTACACAATAAACTAACTTATAGAGTAATATCAACTTAAAACAATGGTGAATAACAAAAATTTTGCAGTTAACTTGAATAAAACCTGCTGAGTAATTAAAGTTCATCATATTTGAACTTTAAACCACTCACAAAACATAGCAGGTGTAAATATTAGCTCATGCAGCATAACCATGGGTTTTAAAAATTGTAAAATCATATCTACATTTGTATTTAATAATGGTGATCTGTAGCTTAAAGAAAAGTGTTCTCATTACATATTAAAAAGTAAACATTGCTCAGGTAAATGTATTAACCAATCATACTTACGTGATTAATAAGATATTTTCGTAAGCGTCACTTCTTCTCTTTGAGCTTATGTTCAGCAATTTTGATCCATCTGATTCCGATATTGTCAAATTGGATTGTTCACGTTTTACTCATATAGTGTTGGCCGTCAATGGAGAGAGTAGACATAGATAGTCTATCAATAAATGAACGAAATAAGTATACGAATTAATGAAAAAAACAACATTCAGAACAATCAAGTTGAAGTTTAGTTAACTAGAAAACAAAAAACAAAAAAAAAAAAAGAATTTAGAAATAAAATGTTAGTGTAACGTCCTAAAAATTCATTGTAAAATTTTCATTTAAAAGCAATAACCATACAAACGAGTTGTTCCAAAACCAATCCATGTGAATATATCATTATAACATTAGAGTAAAAATCACAAATAACCAATGCGGAAAACTTTGGGGGATGCTGCGCAGTCACGTCGGGCCCTTCCCTTTAGAACTGGAAGTACCTGAAAAATGTTTAAACCACAAACCGTAAGCACAAAACTTAGCGAGTTCCCCAAAATACCACATAACCATACTGGCTTCGCCTAACACATAGAGGGTCTCACCCAACGGGCCTCTCCCTCACAGAGAACGGTCTCACCTAACGGGCCTCGCCCTCCTATATAACGGGTCTCACCCAACGGGCCTCGCCCTGACATATAGCGTGTCTCACCCAACGGGCCACACCCAACATACGAACAGGCTCCGCCCAGCACACAATGAAAGAATCACAAAGACAACTAGCATCCTACATAATATAGTGAGAAGACTCACCTGACTCACAAATCCGACTAAAAACTCAGCTCAATGTCGCGCCGACCACAATTAACAGCTCTCACTTCCAAATGATGGGTGCTAAACACCTCCTTACAATCCACTGATGGGTTTTATAGATTACAATAATTATGTGCTTGTGGAATTTCACTTAACATTGAAGGGCATGTGCAACCTAAAGGATCTATGTCTTTAACACTTTGATTGTAACATGCTATGAACAACAAAACAATTCAAACCCTAATGAACACCTAGTATAATCAAATACAAGAATTAGAGTTACATACCTTTGATTTGTGGTAGTAAACAAATCACTTCAATCTCTTTCTTGAAAACCTTGGAAAGCAAGCACCAGAAATCATGTGCCTCTAATGGCTCACACCCAAAACCCTATAAACCCTAGAATGAAGAGGAGACAGAGAAGAGAGGCATAATTTTCGTTCCTAAGCCTTATGGGAAGAGCATGAACGAAATTGAGGACATAAGGGGTCCAATTTATAGTTTAGGTAACTTAGGGACAAAGCAAGATTTCAATGATTAAATAATAGATTTAATGCCAAATCAAATCATTTCCTTATCTTCATCTAGGAGGCTTCTGGAATCCCTAAGGAGGCTCCCAAAACCGTCCACCTCTTGGACGATTCTAGAATTTTTTTTTCAACTATTGAATAATTACTATTCACCCCTTGTACATTTACTTAATTCCAATTAATCCCAAATTAGTTCCAGATAAATTATGATCAATAAATAATTAATTCCAATTGTTTTGTTTTTAATTTATTAATAATATAAATTAACAAATCAGTTATATAACAATTGATATCATGTTAATTTATGAATTACATAATAAATTAACATAGCAATTATCTATTTACAATTAATATATTAATCATATAATATATTAACATATTATTTATCTATCTTTCTCCTAATATCATTTCTAGCTATTTCTGGTTATGAGGGCAACCCAAAAGGAAATTTGTTAATAATTCCAATGCAACTACCGAACTCTGATTCGATCAGAAATTGGTCCTAAGATAAGTGATTAAATATTCCTTCGTTCTACAAGATATGATATGGACATGAGACATGGATCATAATCAATCTCTTAGTCCAAGATTCTGTGTCCCGATTTCCGATTTATGATGACTAGATTCAGACTACTAATTTAACACATCAATTCAGTCCGGGCAAGGCCTTGCACATGAATGTCACATCAAATCATCGAGGGGCCCAAAGATATTGGTTTTCATGTTAAGGCAAAAGGAACAAATAAACTTCGACTCATATGCTTGTATCATTTACTCATCAAATCATGCATGACACTACGTTTTATAACATCACGTTACTGATGCGTTTTCGCAATACCAACGCACAACCGACTTGTAAATTACAACTCATATATCTCCACTTTAAGAATATAAGATATTATCATCTCAGAATTACTGGTGATAGAATCAATGAAGTAATTCTCCGAGTGTGGGTTTATCCAATACTTAAATATCCATTTCTAAGTACTCATGAATGTTGTAGCAATACAATTGCTATGTCTATACTCTGACAATCTACAATCCAATTCATGATAGTCTTAATTCACTACTTACTTTCTGAAGTATGAGCGACCGTGGAACTTTGAATAATTAAATTATTTAGGAAGTAAAACATGCAAAGTGAAACACAATAATAAACTAATTGACTATGGTCTCACACCCATTGAATATAAATAATCTTTATTATTTAATCACCATAATAATTACGACTTTATTCATTGTATAATGTTTCAAATAATCAACTAACCACTTGAATTAAATAACATCAGTCATGCCATGTTATGAACAAGCATACTATGTCTCTCTATGGTCCTTCTTTTGTGAACATATCAACTGGACATTATTCGAATGATGCTCATTTCACAATTCCAAATTCTCATCACTATCTAAAATGTATTGGAATTCCAACTTTACATGCATTGACCTTCTGTTATGTCGAGGCTTTAAAGTCATAGAGACTGAGCCAATGCTATTACAGAATGTTCCATTGGAACTTTGTTACTAGAAACAATTCCATGGCAATGAAGTTTTAAATTCAAGGTACACTCCTTGAACACTTCTCTTGCATTAAAGTTTCCAATTCACATGTAGATTTAATAATCAACTCTCATTATGAAAACCTTTCCATATTCCCATATGACCATTAATTTTGACCAAGAATCATCTCAATCTAAAACATGTCACTATGGTCCTCCCAAACAATACCATACTTCCAATTGTCCATAAGCAATTAATCTTTAGTAAACCTCATATTGTTCTTGATAGTTGTTTAACAACTCCAGTCACACAAAAATTCTAATCATTTTCCTCTCAATGCTCAAGGCATTTGTAAAAATCAGAATAAGTAAATATTATAGCATATGTAATCGATCCTATATCTGAAGCATATGAGACTCGACTCATTATATCCAATATTTGTTCAATCTGTTGCTATAATATTTACATATATGGAATTTCCTATGTTGAACCATTTCAACATGATATTCACATATGTCTATGACTAAGTTCTATTAAGCTATACAATCTGAACTTTTACAATCGAAACAAATTATGAATGCCCTCTCCCTTAAGTCTATCATAGCGAAACAATTCCCAAACCTTGCAATTTTCAAATTGAAAACTTTGTTCCCTACGAACAATATATGTAATACTAGCATAACAGTTATGCTCCCACTAGCTTTGACATGCACCTATAAATCAACTGGACTTCTAGAAATCAATACTCTTGACTTCCTTATTGAAGTACGGATTTCTGTTATGTGATGCTTCGATAAGTTTCCAACTAGACTTCTTAAGCTTATACACCTTCATTGGATAGCTTATGTGTGTGTTTAAACCCTTTCAAAGCTTATAGATATATGTCTTGAAAGTTCAAACAGTTTCTTGCCATTCCTCACAGTTCGAAATATGAAGAGGGATGTCGTAATGATATTGTGAATTTGAGAATGCAATTAACACAACCAATATCCATATTGATCTCTATCATATTTTTTAAAATCTACTAGCCAAAGCATTTCCTCACAATCATTCTCATGAACTAGAGTGAAACCTTGGCCACCTAGATTTTATGGCGCATACGTTCTCATCCATGTGAATTTATCATTTCCAACCTACAATCTTAAGACAAGGCTTAGGACAAAACAAATTCAAATTTAGCTGTCCTTCATGCACTGAACTTCGCTATTCTAAATCTCTTGTCCTCTGGTAGCATAAGGGCCTACCAGTTCTTCTGTGTTGTTAGCAACTCACCCATATTTATCAATGTGCTTTTATTGACCAACGTGCTTTGCTTGTGCAGTTAAATGAGAAAATAGAACTCATAAGCATTTCCAACTCAACTGGAAGGTGCATAGAAATAAGAATGTGTCAATCAAACACAACTGGTTATCAACCTCAAGTCGTGTCCTAGTGATAACAAAAAGGTTTATTGTCGATTGACTCCTGAAACTCTCAAGATTTATAAGACTTCCACTAACTTCTTGACATATGAGTTTTCTATCAAGGAACATTCCTGGACGAGCTAAAAACAAATATTCAAAAGTCCGTGTGGATTCCAGACAAGAAAACACTTCATATAATTGGTCTCAATTTATCTTTTGTTTTGACAAAAACATCACAACTCCAATTCTAAATGTGCTATAGTAAGAAAACATTATTACTCCACATTTCACAAGGTGTTGTCAACCTACTTATTATGAAATAAGTTTCAAGACACGATTTGTAGTAACTAGAGCATGACTCTAAAACTTAATTTTGGAAACGAAGTATGGCTCATATCTTGATTGAACCATTTCAATAATACCCAATTCCTCTTCTTAGGCATATAACTGTACTAAGATGTTATTTGAGGATCAATTGTGATATAGTTCCATAATCATTAAGATGATCATAAAACATGATGCTAAAGTATTTCTCCTTTCCTTTCAGAATGGAGAAACTTTTATCTTTCTGCCTAATCGATTCTTCTATTAGTTCTGCTACCCTTTGAATATTTTCAAAGTATTAGAAATATTCTTAATTTTATAAACACAACCATATTTACTGAAACATCAATAAATCATGAAGAATAGAATTATCGTCCTTTGTGGTGGATCTGAATAGTCCTTATCAACATGTACTAGATCCATCAATCCTTCACTTTCCTCTCATAAACATGGGATGAATGAATTAGTTATAATTTTCCAATGAACAAGATCTCATACACTATACAATGCGAATTGTACAACACCAAGTATCTATCCAGTTGGTGATGAGATTTCTTTTCACTTGGTAAATTAACACACGCGATATTATAAGAATCGAATCCACAATTAATATTACTATTATTAGAAATGTAACCAACAGTTTCATAAATTCCATTTACAAAGAAATATAAACTAAGGCAACTAAATAAACCAACATGTCACTTTTAATGAAAATAAACGAAAAATTGGAACTTGTCCTTACAAAGCATAAATGAAAAACTATGTTTCTAGACATTTCTTAAGAGTAATAGCAATCTATTAAATTATCCTAAATCCTAAGTAGTAGCTCCAAATTCTGATCATCGAACCATGTGACCGAAGTCCATCTCTCACGATCAGATTTAGCTCACCTTATTCAAGGTTCCTTTTTTCTCTTAGCTTCTTTAATACCATCAGAATGTGATCATCACATCATGTATTTAGAGTTTCTGAATAGGAACTTATAAAATAATGGAGTTAGATAATGGATGTACCTGAAGTAGAGTCATTCAAATTGACTTTAGCATCTCTGAGATCAGCTTCACAACCAATGTCCCTTCAATTGGCAATAGAAACAAATGGACTCTTTGGGGTTAACACATGGAACTATCTCCGAACTAGCTTTTCTCTTTACCATACGATCAAACTGTTTGACCTTGGCCGACCCTATTCCATTGGGAAAAGAAATATTTTCTGGACCACCATTTTCACCATTGTCAATGTCCATGGAAACCTTGGAATTATACCCAATAAAAATCTCTGCTTTAGATGTGCTTTTAAGCATTTCTGCTTCAGCAACAATCAACATTTGTGTCAGATCAATTTGGGTCATGTTGATATTCCTCATATAAAAGTTCTAAATGAACTAGTCATATGAGTTTGGAAACAAAAGGATAATCAATTCAATGACTTGTCTCCTTGGCAAAAACGACACCCATTCTATCCAACTTGTCAATGTAGAATTTCCTTTTTCATAATATGCACACATACAAAATTTCCATCTTGATGTTTAAAAGCGAATAAGGTTCGAGTAGTTTCGTATTTTTTATCTTGAGGAAAACGTGACGTTGGGAGAGTCACTAGAGGAGGAGGTGGAAGAGTTGAAGAGAGATCATATTCACTTCCATCATTTCCTAAGGAAGAGATAACAATTTCACATTGATTTGAAATTGGAAGACCATCTCTTGAAGATGAAGAAAAAACCATTTTTTTAAATTATTTTGTTTATCTTCATAAGACATCTAAAAGTGGGAATGGAGATAATTCAAGTTAGTTGATTTTAATCCTTAATTATTAACCTAAAAATTAAATTAAGGCTATGATCCATATTTTTAATTCGAACTTTGAAGAGGGGCGACGTAATTAAATTCAAATCTATTTTAGGTAGGTAAGACTTTTACCAATTCCAACCTTATGAAACTCCTAGATCTTTTGAAATTCATTGAATCTTATCAATGACATGTTTAATCTTGGATTCTGCTCTCACTTTTGTGACTGGGATGCCGAGGATCACAAACAAGATGTGAATAACCATGCAAACCCGCTTGACAACCTTGATGTCATTTACCATCTCAGATTGATGTTCCGGTTAACCACGTATGCTCCATCAACAAAGATAATTTTCAAGATGTCCATCATATCTCTTTATAGTCCTTATTAGTGTGTCGGTTAACCACACACACTCCACTAACGACATATAAAGCATGATGTGCGTGTTTCATGGATTAGCATACTTTTCACATTTTTTTCCTAAAGTAACTATGAGTGGGATTTTATAAAGAAATGTTTAGTTACTTTATATCATTATACTTATTAATGAGATTGTGTTCTATCAAATCCGTTCGGCTAACGTCCCTCCACCATACAAGAGAGTGGTGGGTAAGAATGGATACCCAATGACGGTTATTTTATAGACCGCTTCCTTAAACTCCCCTTATAGTATGACTTCGTGAATGAGGCGTACTAGCAATTTTGACTGACTTGTCTTATACATAATATATTTAAATTTTAATCATATATAGTATAAGGTGTATTTTAAAACATTTAAAAATACAAGGTTTAATCTTTTAATTATATAAGTTAAACATTTTAATTTAATTAAATTTAAACCAATTTATGGATTTACTATTTATCTTTTAATTAATCATTTAATTATATTAATAATAAGATCCATAAGGATAATATTAATTAATCTTATAATCAATAATCATCTAGTCAAAGGATATCTCTAACATTTAGGGTTTTATTTAATTATCTAATGTAAGCAAAATTTGGATTTGGTAGATATTAAAAGAGATAATTACCAAATAAATCAAATTAGGAAGAAAAATCGGAAATACAAGATCTGGAGGTTCTCACGTCGTGAGAGGCAGATGCTCACGACGTGAGAAAAAGCTTTTCACAAAAATTGATTTTGTTAAGTTCATCCTATGTACAAGTGATGTAAGACACACCAAGTCTCTGATACCACTGATAGGTTTATAGATTACAATAACTATGTGCTTGCGGAATTTCAGTTAACATTTAAGGACACATGCAACCTAAATGATCTATGTCTTCAACACTTTGAATGTAACATGCTCTAAACAACAAAATAATTTAAACCCTAATGAACACCTAGTATAATCAAATACAAGAATTAGAGTTACATACCTTTGATTTGTTGTAGTAAACAAATCAATTCAATCTCCTTTTTGAAAACCTTGGAAAGCAAGCACCAGAAATCGCGTGCCTCTAATGGCTCACACCCAAAACCCTAGAATGAAGAGGAAAGAGAGAATAGATGTATAATTTTCGTTCCTAAGCCTTATGGGAAGAGCATGAACGAAATTGAGGCCATAAGGGGTCCTATTTATAGTTTAGTTAACTTAGGGACAAAACAAGATTTGAATGATTAAATAATAGATTTAATCTCAAATCAAATCTTTTCCTTATCTTCATACAGGAAGCTTCTGGAAACCCTAAGGAGGCTCCCAGAACTGTCCACCTCTTGGATGATTCTATAATTGCTTCTTTTTTTCAACAATTGAACAATTACTATTCACCCCTTCACATTTAATTAATTCCAATTAATCCCAATTTAATTCCAGATTAATTCTGATTAATAAATAATTAGTTCTAATTGTTTTCTTATTAATTTATTAATCATATAAATTAACAAATAAATTATAACACAATTGATCTCATGTTATTTATTAATTACATAATAAATTAACATAACAATTATCTATTACCAATTAATATATTAATCATATAATATATTAACAGATTATTTATCTCACTTTTTCCTAATATCATTTCTAGCTAATTCTGGTTATGAGGGCAACCCAAAAGGAACTTTGCTAATAATTCAAGATTATAATAATTTAGTTATTGGCTTTGACACGTAATCCAACATCCACACAAGGTAAACCCTAAGTCTACCTTCTGAAAATAGAAATTTGACCAAAATTCAACCCATGCTAAAAGTCAATAGTCAAAGTCAAAGTGAAAGTCAACATCCCATAATGTCAACCAATGACCCTCATGCCGTGACCATCCCTTGGTAACGTCGTGAGAGCTCACTCAACCCAATTCCTTCCCACACATCATTCCAACTCAGCCAACTCAGACATGGATAACTCAGTGAGTTGACCTTACGTCGTGAGCATCACTCCCTCATATCGTGCCCCAAAACATTCAGTAGAAACGGGATCTATCATTCTTACGACATGATACCTTATGTCTCACTTCGTGACTACATTCTGAAGCCAACTTCCAAAGATTAAAGTCCTTAATCCATTAAGGCTTTCACTCTAACTTGTCTAGAAGCCAAAGGGGACTCCAAAGGTCCATAAAAATGTTTATTTGATGGACATGCATGCCTCATGCATTTCCTTCATCCATTCTAGGTCAAAATGAAGAGATTAAACCCAAAATCTTCATGCATGGGACTAATAATTAACCAACTTCTAGATTTGAACATAATCATACTCCAAGGACCATTAGAATGCATAAAGTTGCCAACTTTATGTATTCCTTCCATTCAAACTTGCTTAAACATGAAAGAAATTAGACAACGCCTTAGATCTAACCACTTTAAGTAATAAAGTTTGAGTCATTTCCATTTACAAAGGTCCAAAAACAAAATGAGATGATGATGATGATGTTTTCTTGTAAGCTCCACCAATAGAACACCTTGTTCTCATTCTTCTCTTCTTCTTCAAGCCAAGAAATGCTCCAAAAGGCCAAGAATCAACCAAGGAATTAGGGTTAGGGTTTTTCTGAGGTAAAAATGACTTAGAGGGGCTTACATACAAAGGAAACAATAAAATATCATGGGCTTGAGCTGCAGCAGTTTTCACGTCGTGAGATTGGTCCCAAAATGCTTTTCACGTATTTCACTTGTCACGTCATGACCACCCAATGGTCACGTTGTGACCGTTGATTTTCTCCAAAAATCAGGCTTTTGTCTCCTTAAAACCCTAAATCGACCCATCCCGAAAAATGGGTGTTACAACTGTAACACTAGTCAAATTAGGTCAATAGACAATCACATGTGATTATACCAATCATGTAATGTGATTTTGTTAAACTAGTAATATGATAAGAGTGAGATGTAGTTCATGATAAATTCTAATATAAATATGAACTTTCTTTATGATACAACTCAAAGTATACGTCCATACAATTCCAAAAATATAGAGAATGTCTGAATCTGACTTCGCATGAAGAAGTTATGATAAACCGAACACTATAAATCTCTATAATAAGAGGAATTTAAAAATAGACTTAGAATTAGCTATTGGAGTCTAAATGATAGTTGTAGCACTTGTAAATACCTACGCGTGCATATAAAGAACGTCAAAAACAGAGTTCGTATGTGAAAGTTACGACCTTCCGAAGATTTAGCTGTCAGAAACCCTAATCTGACTGAGTTCACGACGTGAGCACAAAACTCACGACGTGATGAGTCATTTTGCCACATCTTGGAATCTAGAAGGTGTGTGACGAGGCTGCGAGGATATAAGATCCAAACTCACGACGTGAGCAAGGATATCCCACGACGTGATGAGTCACATGGCCACCTTCCGAAGCTAGGGACGCAAATGGCAAGTCTACGGGGATAAGATCCTAAGTCACGATGTGGGCCTTATAAAACCCACGATGTGGGGGTCCAAAATCCCTACTATAAATAGCAGGTCCGACTTCAACCATTCTTACACCTAAACTTCTTTCTCCTCTCTCCTTTGCTGAGGCCATCTTGCATCCCGAGCCCCGACGACCTTGTACGCTGACCGTTTCTGCTTAGATTACATAAAATCACGCTACTAGGGTGAGTTTTACGGCCCCAATTTCTAATATTTCGGGGGAAAACGCATGCTAAATACTATATATACGTTATTATTATGTCTATATGATAGTATATAGTTATAATAATCGGGGTATAGTTGTTCTAAATGTAATATTTTGAATATATACAACTAATATCAACTTGTCAGTATGTTATTTTACTAATGTAGATCTTGAGTTATACTTAGGATTCTATATATATGTTGTGTGCGATATAGTTCCGAATTTATATTCGGAAGTTCTATATGTTAAGTTATAAAGTATGTTGCTATTATTGGTTTTATGTCAAGATAAAACTTGGTATGTTATATGTTGTTATTGTCAGTTTTATGTCAAGATAAAACTTAGTATGTTATATATTGTTATTGATAGTTTTATGTCAAGATAAAACTAGGAACGTTATATGTTGTTATTATTGGTTTTAGGTCAAGATAAAACCTGGTTTTACTTCAAGATATAGGTGTAATACTGCCTAAATGTTATGAAGTTAGGAGTAATGTTTAAAAGCATAGTCTAGTAACTTAGGGTTTTAGACATGAAAATGCTTTTGTTGTTAGAGCTATAGGAAGCCGTCGAAGTCTACACGAGTAATTGTATTCATCAACTAAGATTGGGGATCTTAGCAGAAATCCTCTGAACTGTAACCGTTAATCCCGTGTGAGCGAGGAAGTCGTGTATAATTAGTATACGGGTTGACCACCCCACTTGTGACTGTTAGCTACAGTCAACCAAAAGCGAGTGATGAGCTATCCTTTTGCTTGTTATTGTTACGGCGTCGATGAAGCGTACGGTGTTGTTCTCATGGTAAATCATGAGTGTGTTTGTTTCTCATGGTAAATCATGAGTGTATTTTATCAGAGGTATTATGTCACAGCCGCGGTTACAGGCTCATGGTAGCAAATTGTTAGAAGCATTATACTTTGTCGTATACAAGTATTAATGTTAAGTATAAGTTTCCCCCTACTTATACCTTAGGTTTAAGGAATGTTTAGGTATAACACTTAATTGATAAGTAAACTATTATACCTAATATACCTACTAAATGTTGGAGAGTCAAAATGATACTTTCAAACTATACTTTTGAACGTGGAAAAATGTATTATTTTATGGAGTCAAAACCTGTGGACTCACCAACTTTATGTTGACATATTTTAAAATGCATGTGTTTTCAGGAACTTGAAAATCAGGTATGTATTCGAACAGAAGAAGTTTTACTCTTACCTTTTTGTTCATTAAGAAGTATGCCATAGTCGGATATTATGTAATAGGTTCTAGAAAAACAGTTATGTAACTTTCAATTATCAATAAAGGTATGTATTTTCTTAGTACTGTTCAATGTATGTTATATAACTGTGATACGAAGAATGACGTTACACTACCCGGTGTTTCCGCCGATGGCTGGGGGTGTGACAGAAATTGGTATCAGAGCTATTAACTATAGTGAACTAGTACTTTCTTAGGAAATCACGACTATAGTTTAGGGCTTACTCTATTAGGTTTAGGTATATCCCTTAGCCTACAATAAAAAGTATTATTAATTATTCTACTGAAGGACTACTTACGGGAGCGGTGTCAAGGATAGACATGTCGATTTGGGTTGCTGGATTCTAGAACGGCTATATGCTAAAATGATCCTGCCCTTTCGACTGTCCTGACTGGCCGGAGCCTTATCAGATAGACCTGAAGTAACAAACAATAGTTAAAACGTGAATACAATAAATAAGAATATGGAGTCATATATAAAGACTCAGACCCGCGATGAGAATACACCTTAATACCCGGAATGTTTTTGATCTCAAGGATTTAGATCAAATATTCCAACTAAAGTTTATATGTGCGTATATCCTATCACAATTAGGTGTAGGTGTGCAACTACATTTTATTATGATCAGATCATATGAACTATTTAATTTGGGAGTAATATTTGATAGACTAAAACTCTTGGTGATCCAAAACGTATAGGAATTCGACATGGCACATTCACGAGAATGGATAATCATCGAGGATACGGATGAAGAAGAGGAAGTTTCATTCCCCATCATGGTAGGCGATCCTTACTACCCTATAAATCCAACCACCTTTCATCCAATACATTCTGACGATGGAGCACCTTTACCCTCCAACGAATGGGAAGAGAGTGAACCAATGGAAGAAAGCGAATCCATGGAGGAGACAGAGTCGGTGGCATCATCTTTACCACCACTGAACGCTCTTTACCGTAAAGTTCCAGGAGGAGTAAAAATGAAATGCACGACACAAAAATCCATACCGATATGGCAAAAGATTAAGAAGAGTCAGAAGGCGACATCTTCAGGAAGTCATAGAGTTGAAGATGAACCTGCACGGATCGCACAA
The DNA here is from genome assembly GCF_052849685.1 of Lactuca virosa. NCBI lineage: Eukaryota > Viridiplantae > Streptophyta > Magnoliopsida > Asterales > Asteraceae > Lactuca > Lactuca virosa. The sequence goes on from NC_136426.1 coordinate 77,516,171, forward strand.
ACCGTTGATAGGTGGGTGGCGGAAGAAAGAGCTGCTAAGATGTATGTGTTGGATTAATGTCTAAGTCCATAACTATAATTGGTAAGACTTGACCCGACCCGGCATCGTCCATTTGGGTTGCATGGCATCATGCATTTGGATAGACTATAATGAGTGAAATAACACTTAAGGTTGGTTAATATATTATAAGTTCTAATATATTAATAAGGTTATTTAATTAGTATTGATCAAGAATTAATTTGGAATTAATTAAGTGATCAAAAGGAGACTAATTAAATATATGGGTTGATTGTGTAAATCATTCATTCTTATATATGTGGGCTTGTGATCCAAGATTCCTTATGTTAGACTAAGTCCATGGGGTGACCCATGGATACTCCATGGAGGTTAAAATCCATGGAGCATAAGGAATGGGTAAAGTTATGAGTTACATGGTGTAACCCTAATAGCCACCATATAAAAGAATCCCATGGCTCAAGAAATCGTGCACTAATGTGTGAGTGTGAGGGATAGACGATTTCAAGGAGTGTTCAAGTTTCTCTCAAGTTATTCCAAGTGTATTTGGTGTTGTGTGAACCATTTGAGGTGTCACACTTGGGGCACTAGGCACTCAAGCTTCATGAAGACATTCTACATCAAAGAGGTATGTATTCTATCTTGTTATATTTATTATTTTGTATGCTAGATTAGGATAATACCTTGGATGTTCATAATTGTATGTATAATAGAGAAAACATAGATCCAAGGTATTCAGGGTTGCATGTACACTTAGGAGTGTTAGAATGCTCATAACCCAACAGTGGTATCAGAGCCTAGGCTTGTTTTCTGGTTATACTTGCAAAAGTAGCTGAAAAATCGAGTTGGATGCATATATTCGATTGTTTTGGCTGGAATTGGACTAGGAACATTACCTTAAGATGTTTTTGGACTTATAAACTTGTTTTTGATGTGGTAATGTTCATGCTAATCCAATTTCTAAGATAATTGTCATAATTTCAAGATTTGTATTAGTTTGTATGTTCATGCTAATTTCTTGAAGATTGATGATTTGAATTATCTTGTTCTTATGAGGTTCTTAGATTAATAGAAAAGTTGTGTGAAATAGTTGTTTTCAATCCATTTTAATCTAAGAGTTGATTCCAAAGTGTGTTTTTGTAACTTGTCCTCAAGTTATATGAAAAGTCACATTTAAGAATCATAAAACTCATAAAAGTTGGCAAAGGTTACAAAATGAAGAGTCTAGTTCTAATTAAATGGTTTTATGACTCCATAACTTGTCCTCAAGTTATGGAGGTTCAAGAGTCTCTTCATTAAATTAAAAAAAAAAGTGTAACCTTAATTAGTTCCATAAGTTACAATAAAAAAAAAGTTATTTTTTTTATTAATTAGTTTAAAGTCTTCCATAACTTGTCCTCAAGTTATGGAACTTGAAGAGTTTTTTTTTTTTTTTTTTTTTTTTTTTTTTTTTTTTAATTAAAACTACTTTAAACTCATAAGTTATGGAATTAATTAGTTTTGAATAGTTTCAAAACTTGCCCTCAAATTTTGGAATTTGAAAAGTTTTCACTTATGAATACTTTAATTCCAAGTTAGCCCTTAGAATTTTAAAAGTTAAAATTCAACCCTTATACTTTATAATATTATAAGTTAATAATATTTATATATATGTATAAGAGTAAAGTCAGTCTTACCGTTAGTAGGCCTCATTCACGAAGCCGGTCTATAAGGGGGGTATAAGGTTACTGCCTATAAAATGACAGTTTAATGGGTGTCCACTCTCACCCACCGCTTCCTTGACTGGTGGAGGGTCGTTAGCCGAACGGGTAGGACAAGGACTATAATTCTCCCTTCATTAAAAGTATTAATGATAAATACTAAGTAACTAAACACTTATAAATTCCCAATCTTAGTTACTTAGGAAAAAATATGAATAAGGTGCTAATCCATGAAATTACACTTTGCACTTTGTTTAAACCGTTAGTGGAGCGTGTGTGGTTAACCGGCACACTAACCTGGATTTAACAAAGTAGGCAAAGGGTAACTTAATATTTATCATAGTATCGGTGGAGCTCGTGTGGTTAACCGGCACATCGATTGAGGGGTAAATATTAAAGGTACCAAGTATATTTGCATGGTTACTTCACACCTTGTTTTGTGATCCTCGGCATCCCAGTCACAAAACCTGAAGGGCACACTCGAGATTGAAACATGCCATTGAAAAGTTCAATGAATCTCAAAAGATCTAGGAGTTTCAAATCCAATTAAAAACCTAATTACATTATTTCGTTTTTCATGGTGGAAATTGGTAAATCGTCACTTACCTACCTTCAAATATTTTATAGCTTGGATTACGGCATCCCTCTTCTAAGTTATAAAATAGTTTGTTGGGTCCTAGCCTTAATATTTCATATTGGGTGTCATATTAAGGACTTTAAATCAACTATCTTGAATATCTCCCAAAAAGATGTCTGGTCTAGACATTTATGATCTTCCCAAATCTCTTCAAACATGCTTTCCTAAATGAAGATGATGTCCCATGGATATCATACTTCTTTCACCTCCTCCAATTATTCTCCCTAACCCACAAGTTCCTAAAAAGTTTAAGGTCACTCAAGCCCTATTGGCAAGGCAAGGTCTAGGTGTGATCACATCTTGGAGATGTAGTCACATATTGACAAGCCGGGAGAGTTGGGTGTCAAAGTCTTGAGAAAGTTGGTGGCTCAACTACTTTCTAAGTCACATAGTGATTTCTTTTGGGAATCCTATGAAACAGACTAAGACAAGACCCTTAATGATCTTATCTATTTGCTAAGATCAACTTCCTAAAACGCTATGGACATTGACAATGATGACATTGGATATCCAGTAAAGCTCTCTCTTCCCAATGGAAAGGGATCGGCCATAGTCAACTCGGTTGACCCAATGGTAAAGAGAGAGGCGAAGTCTGAGATAGTCCCATTATCAAGGGTCCATAGGTAACTATTGCCAAAGGAAGGGGCATTGGTTACGAAGCTGCCAAATTTACCTAAGGATGTTAAAGTCAATAAGTTTGGCTCTACTTCAGGTAAAGTCCATTGTCTAACTCTATTAAGTACATGCTGATTCTGATCGCGAAGATGGATTTCAATCGCATGGTTCGGTGATCAGAATTTTGGGCTATTACTTAAGAGTTATGATATTTATATTGCTTAGGAATATATAACAACAAGGTTTTCATATGGATTGTAAGGATAAGTTTTTCCGCAAAGTTTTAAAATAAAAGAAAAAGGTTTTGATTTTATTTATTTTAAGTATCCTTACAATGGCATTTGTGAAAAGTTGTAGCTTATAAGATTCCATTGATAGCAATATTGGAAAAATGGATTTGATTCTTTCGGTTGTGGTAGTGTCTAATATTACCAAATAAGGAAAGATTCTCATCACCCCAGGTTCAATTGGACCGAAACTTGGAATCATGCAAGTTGTATAGTATGATGAATGAGAACTTTCAGCTTGGAAAATTAAGACTAATTCCTTATGTGAATAAGGAAAGGACTAAGGGATCGAGTACACATTCTTGTGCACTGGTCAAGTCCACCACAAAAGATCAAGAAGACTATTCGTCATGATTTACTTAAGTTCAGTAAATATGGTTATACTTATAAGTTTAAGTATAAGTCTGTAGCATTGGAGAAGTTTCAATGTGAAACAGAACGAGTAAGAAGAATCAAAGTATGGCAGAAAGATAAAAGTTTCTCAAATCTGAAAAGATGGGAGAGTACTTTAGTATCATGTTTATGATCATCTTAATGATTAAGATACCATATCACAATTGGTCCTCTAAAGTCATCTTAGTGCATTCTTATGACTAAGAAGAGGAGTCATGAATTGTTGAAATGGTTAAATCAAAAAGATGAGTCATACTTCGTTCGAAAACAATTCTTAGAGTCATACTCCAAGATTGTAACTTGAGTGACATATCTTAAAGAGGGTTTGTTAACACTAGTCAAATGTAAGAGTAAAAGGTTATCTACTCTTGTACATTTGAAATTGGTAAGTTGTGATGTTTTGGATAAAACAGAGACCAACTTAGGCCAATTGTGTAAAGTGTTAGTCTTGATAAAGAATCCACACTATCTCTTGAATATTTGACAAGGGAGTCTTATATGTCAAGAGGACAGTGGGAGTCTTAAAGCTCTTGAAAGTTTCAAGACTTAATCAAGAATAAAACCTAAAGTCCTTCACTAGCACACGACTTGAGGTTTATAACCTATCGTGTTGAAATTTTTGTGCCTATTCAAGTTGGCTTTGCATAGGAGTCCTGAGAGTTCTCAATTGGTTGCACAACTACTTGGAAGCAATGGCAGGCACCTGAGCTGCCAAATGGCAAGAATTTAAGATTGCACAAGTTTAATCAATATGAGTTTGCATTTGTCACTAACCTTGTCTTGTGATTATGGTTTTGACAAATTCACATGGATAAGAACACATACACTATTAAATCTAAGTGTCATAAGGTTTCTCTCCGATTCATGAAAATGATGGTGAGGAAACACTTTCACTAAGTAGATTGTAGCTAGATAGCAATTGTGATATTTGCATTCTCAAAGTCGTTAGTGGAGCGTGTGTGGTTTACCGGCACACTAACATGGACTTGTGAGAAGTGGCAAAGGTCTAAACAATTGAGACTATGATTACGGCATCCCTTTTTCATAGTTCTAAAATTGTTTAGACACACAGGTGAGCTATCTAAGAGAGGTGTATGATTTTGATAAAGTTTTATCAAAACAATCTAGTATCAGAAATCTGAACTTTGGTAAGAAAGTCAGCTGATTTCTGAGTACATGTCAAAGCTAGTGGGAGCATAAGTGTTATGCTAATAATCATCATGTTAGTGGGAGCATGATAATTATGAAAAAGGTTGCAAGTTAGCAATGTTAATTATAAAAAACAAAAGTTTCAATTCGTGAGGTTGCAGGGGTTGAAAAAGTTGTTTTGCTATAATTAAGGGAGAGGAAATTATACTTCATTTCAATTCTAAAAGCTTAGATTGAGATTTTAATCGTATTTAATCAAGGATATATATATATGAATTTCATGTTGGAATGGCTCAACATAAGGAAATTCTATATATGGGTCCATTATTTGTGTTCTAAAATTCGATTATGATTACGACATCCCTTTTCATAATCTGAATTTTGAGAACTTGGCAAATTGAAATGAAAATATTATAGCAAAAGACTGGTTTAGTCTTTATGTGAGACATCATGAATCGTGTCCCATATGCTTCAGATATAGGATCGATTACATGTGCTATATTCATCCTTTCTAAAATTTTCCAAATGCCTGGGACATTATGAAGGGAAAAGGTCTAGAATTGGATATGACTAAAATGATTAAGCAATTGTCGAGGACAATCTAAGGTTTACCAAAGATTGGTTGCTCAAGGACAGTTGGAAGTATAATGTTAATTCTGGAAGGACCATATTGACATAATCTGTAAGGAGGCAACTCTTGTTCAGAAGTGATAGTCAAAATGGAATATGGAAATGTTTCAAAGTTAGAAATTATTCAATCTGTGTAAGATTAGGAAACTTAATGAAAGAAGGATGTTTCCAAGGAGCTGATCTCCTTTGGAATGCTCTGTAATGATTGTTGTCAAGTCTTTCTGACTTCGTGCATAATCATTAAGAGGATCAATGCATATAAGTTTAGAATCTAACAGATTTCAGTAAATGGCATGAATTTGGAATTCTTGCATTTGCAGTAAGGATTTGGGACTGTGAAAAGAGGATCATTGGAGTGATGTTCAATTGATCTATTTTACAAAGTAAAGATCATAGACAAACATAGTATGCATACTTGGTGTATGGCATGACTAGTATTTAGAAAACATAGTGTACATGCTTGGAGCATGGGACAACTATTGTTTTAAATTCAAGAATAAAGTTGATAGCTGAAACAGTATACAATGAATAATGTGTAATCATATGGTGATAAATAAAAGGTGTTTTATTTATATTCATAAGTTCTGAGACCATATTGGATTCGATTATTATTGTGTTTCACTTTGCATGTTTTGACTTCCAGAATAACTAAGTCGCTCTTCCTGAATGATTAAGTTATTCAAACCATCCACAGTCGGTCATATGTTGGAAGTAGATATGAATCAAGACTGTCATGGGTTGGTTTGTAGAGGTCCAAGTTGGTGGACAAAGTGGTGCTACAACACTCATGAGTGCTCATAAGTTCTGAGTATTGGATTCAACCCGCGCTCATTTGAATCACTTCATGGATTTTATCACGAGTGATCATGAGACGATAATATCTTGTATTCTTCAAACCTAGAGATATGAGTTGTTACTATGAGTTGGTTATACATTGATTGCACGAAAACGCATTGGTAACTCGATGTTATAAAACGTGCCTTTGTGTATGATTCAACAAGTAGTAGAACAAGCCATATGAGTCGAAGTTTATCCATTCCTTTTACCTTCGGGATAAAAGCGATATCTGTGGGCCCCTCGATGATTTAAAGATGATACATGTGAGTGCTTGGCCAAGCCAGGACTGATTTGATTTGTTCAATCAGTCAGTCATCATGAATCGGAAATCGGGAAACAACAAATGGACAGAGAGAATGATTGATAATCCATGTCTCAGTCCATATGATATTTAGAATGGAGGAATATATGATCCCTTATCTAATGGACAAGTCATTGACAAAGGTCAGAGTTCATCGACAAGGTCAGAGTTCGACAGAAGCTTTTGAGAGCTACGATTGCTGATCGGTTCCTGAAGTCATACGCAATAATAGTTTTAGACTTATCCAAGTGGGAGACTATTGGATTAATGTCTAAGTCCATAACTATAATTGGTAAGACTTGACCCGACCCGGCATGGTCCATTTGGGTTGCATGGCATCATGCATTTGGATAGACTATAATGAGAGAAATAACACTTAAGGTTGGTTAATATATTATAAGTTCTAATATATTAATAAGGTTATTTAATTAGTATTGATCAAGAATTAATTTGGAATTAATTAAGTGATCAAAATGAGACTAATTAAATATATGGGTTGATTGTGTAAATCATTCATTCTTATATATGTGGGCTTGTGATCCAAGATTCCTTATGTTGGACTAAGTCCATGGGGTGACCCATGGATACTCCATGGAGGTTAAAATCCATGGAGAATAAGGAATGGGTAAAGTTATGAGTTACATGGTGTAACCCTAATAGCCACCATATAAAAGAATCCCATGGCTCAACAAATCGTGCACTAATGTGTGAGTGTGAGGGCTAGACGATTTCAAGGAGTGTTCAAGTTTCTCTCAAGTTATTCCAAGTGTATTTGGTGTTGTGTGAACCATTTGAGGTGTCACACTTGGGGCACTAGGCACTCAAGCTTCATGAAGATATTCTACATCAAAGAGGTATGTATTCTATCTTGTTATATTTATTATTTTGTATGCTAGATTAGGATAATACCTTGGATGTTCATAATTGTATGTATAATAGAGAAAACATAGATCCAAGGTATTTAGGGTTGCATGTACACTTAGGAGTGTTAGAATGCTCATAACCCAACAGTATGAGACTGGTCAATCATCTCAACCACATCTCCCACATTCTTCTGAAGACAACACTTTATCTCAATTGTTTGAGAGAAGTGTGAAAATTGAAGATAAGATGGAAATTGTAGAAGGAAGGGCTACTCATCTCTCTGGAAGAGTACGAAGGCTAGAAGGACAAAGGACACGAGATCAAGAATCGGTGATGGATGTCCATCATCGTATAAATTTCGCCTATAACGACATGATTACTCACTATGCAAGGATTGCAGAGTTAGAACTCTACAATCAAACCTCAAGAAATGAAGAACGCACGTGAAGTCTTGAGCAGAGAACTCAAGAACTTGAGGAGCAAGTGGTTAATGTCACTGACGTGCTAGGTTATCATTTAGGTTTCTGGTAGATAAGCTAAAACTAGTGGTTGTGTAAATAGAGAAATCATACTAGTTAAGGCGAAAAGAGGAAAGTTTATAGCAAGGATGTAGAAAACCTTGCAAATTTTGCAATGTTTATAGAAACTTTTCTCTTATAAACCTAAATAAACTGATGTAACCGCTGGTAATACTATGAAGCATATATTACAGTAATCATTGTGTTGTCCATTATGTTTTACACTTTGAAGAATAATTGAAGTATTTAGTACTCGTGTATTAAATAATTAACAAAACTCATAAAAATTCTTATTATTTTAGGAACTAAAACAAAATGCCTAGAAGGAGTAATCGGCTAAACCCTAACCGACCATCAGCACCACAACAACCACCAGAACCAAACCCCCTAATAGGTACAACACAACTGGAAGAAATCATAGCTCAAAGAATTTCTGCGGCTCTATCTAATGTCACAAGAGATGGAGTTAGAAATGAAGGCCATGTAGGGACCGCTAGAACGTGTACCTACAAAGATTTTATGAATTGCAGGCCAAAAAGCTTTCATGGAAATGAAGGGGTAGTTAATTTGACGAGGTGGATAAAAAAAAGAGTCCGTCTTTCAAATAAGCTTCTGTCCAGATGATTGTAAAGTACGATTTGCAACATGTACTTTCGCTGATGCAGCACTCACATGGTGGAACAACCATGTGAATACAATGGGAATTGATACTGCAAATTCCATGAAATGGGAGGAGCTAAAAATGATGCTAGTGGAAGAGTATTGTCCTAGGGAGGAGATACATAAACTGGAACAAGAATTGTGGACCCTAACCATGAAGGGTTCAGAAATAAAAGCTTATACCGCTAGATTTAATGATCTTGCAGTAATGTGTCCAACACTTGTAAACCCTGAATATAAAAAAATTGAGCGATATATCTGGGGTTTAGCATCGCAAATTAAAGGCATGGTGATCGCATCAAAGCCTACTACTTATGACAACACCAAGAGAATAGCTCATCAGCTAACCCTCATAGAGATCCAAGGAACATAAGTGGTCTCAAAGGCCGAGTCTCCCAAATCTGGGACAAACAAGTGCAAGTTTAATAGGAAGAATCCCAAACAATTATCTGAGAAAAGACAAGAAGTGGCAACCAATTATGCAGCCACGACAGCAGTACCTACGCAACCAAAATCTTCATGGTGCAATCAGTGCAACCGTCATCATCCAGGTGACTGTTTTGTCTGCACGAAGTGCAAGAAAAAGGGGCATACTGCTAGTTACTGCAAGAGCGCAACACCTGCAACAGTGAATCAGGGAACAAATACTGGAGCAGGCCATGGTGAAGGAAGAAAGTGCTATGAGTGTGGGGAGGTTGGACACATCAAGAAATAATGTCCAAAGTTAAGGAGTCAAGGAGGCATAGGACGTGGCAGGGCGTTTGTGATCGGAAGCAGAGAGGCTATCCAGGACCCTTCGGTCGTATCTGGTACGTTTCTTATAGATAATTTATATGCTACTATACTCTTCGACTCTAGAGCAGATCGAAGTTTTATAACTCCGACGTTTAGAAAATTGTTATGTCATAAGTCTAGCAGATTAAAAGAAATCTATGAAGTAGAAATCGCTAACGGTCAAACTGAGAAAACACATGAAGTCCTAGAAAACTGTCTGTTAACTCTTAATAACTACCTTTTTCACGTCAACCTCATGCCAATGTCTATCGGTAGTTTTGATGTCATAATTGGCATGGATTGGTTATCTTCACACCGCACCGAAATTCTGTCATGAGAAAGCCATACGACTACCCTTACCAAACGGCGAAGCCCTGATTATCTATGGTGATAAATCTGGGAATAACCTCAAAGTCATCTCTTGTACTAAGACCCAGAAATATCTACATAAGAAATGTAGCGCATTCTTAGCCCACATTGTAGATAGGAAGAGAAAGACAAAAGAAATCAAGAACATACCTCAAGTTGTGATTTCCCTGACGTGTTTCCTGAAGATCTACCTGGAATACCTCCCGTCCGACAAGTCGAGTTTCGAATCGACTTAATTCCAGGAGCAACGCCAATAGCGAAATCTCCTTATCGGTTGGCTCCATCTGAAATGCAAGAATTGTCTAGCCAACTACAAGAACTTCTTGACAAAGGCTTTATCCGACCAAGTTTTTCACCTTGGGGAGCACCAATCTTGTTTGTCAAGAAGAAGGACGGATCCTTTCGAATGTGTATTGATTATCGGGAGCTGAACAAGCTAACGATCAAGAATCGTTATTCGTTTCCGAGAATTGATGATCTATTTGATCAACTGCATGGATCCAACTACTACTCAAAGATAGATATCAGATCAGGATACCATCAACTCAGAGTACAAGAAGACGACATTCCAAAAACAGCATTTAGAACTCGTTATGGTCATTATGAGTTCTTAGTTATGTCTTTTGGGTTGAACAATGCCCCAGCAGTGTTTATGGATCTCATGAATCGTGTTTGCAAACCATACCTGGATAAATTCGTGATTGTATTTATCGATGATATATTGATATATTCACGAACCAAGGAAGAACATGGTCAACACCTGCAAATAATCTTGGAACTGCTAAGAAAAGAAAAGTTGTACGCTAAATACTCCAAATGTGAGTTTTGGATTAGAGAAGTACAATTTTTAGGTCATGTATTTAGCAACGAAGGAATTCATGTTGACCCATCCAAAGTTGAAGCAATCAGGAATTGGGAAGCACCAAAGACGCCAACAGAGGTGCGTCAATTCCTAGGACTTGCTGGTTATTACCGTAGATTCATAGAGAATTTCTCCAAAATAGCCAAGCCGCTTACAACACTAACCCAGAAGGATACGAAGTTCAACTGGGAAGACAAACAAGAAGCTGCTTTTCAGAAACTGAAGCAAATGTTGTGTAGTGCACCAATCCTATCCCGTCCAGATGGAACAGAAGATTTCGTTGTATACTACGACGCATCAAATCAAGGATTGGGATGTGTGTTGATGCAAAGAGGAAAAGTTATCGCCTATGCATCACGACAACTTAAGGTGCATGAGAATAATTACACTACCCATGATCTTGAATTGGGAGCTGTAATTTTGCACTAAAAATTTGGAGACATTACTTATACGGTACTAAGTGTACTATTTTTACCGACCACAAGAGTCTCCAGCACATCTTCAACCAAAAAGATCTTAATATGAGACAACGAAGATGGGTCAAATTGTTGAATGATTACGAATGTGAGATTCGTTATCATCCCGGAAAGGCAAACGTGGTAGCAGATGCCTTGAGCCGGAAAGAATATATTAAAACCCGACGGGTACGAGCATTAACTATAACTATCCATTCTAACTTTACCGCACAAATAAGAGAAGCTCAACTTGAGGCTCTAAAAGAAGAAAACATCAAGAACGAAGCTTTGCGAGGAATGGAAAAGCAACTTATACAAAGAGATGACAGAACGCGACACTTTATGAACCGAATTTGGACGCCTAAGTTCGGTGGAGTCAGGGACTTGGTCTTAGAAGAAGCCCACAAGTCCAGATATTCCGTACATCCAGGCTCTGACAAATTGTACTTAGATTTAAAGGTACATTCTTGGTGGCCAAAAATGAAGGCAGAAATAGCTACTTATGTGAGAAAATGTTTAACTTGTTCTAGAGTAAAGGCAGAACATCAAAAGCCTTCAGGTTTATTTCAACAACCGGAAATACCTGAATGGAAATGGGAGCAGATATCAATGGACTTCATCACTAAGTTACCTAAAACTCCTAGTGGGTTCGACACTATTTGGGTAATAGTCGATAGATTGACTAAGTCCGCCCATTTCTTACCAATTAAGGAGAACGGCAAGATGGAGAAGCTGACTAGAGTTTATCTTAAGGAAATTGTCAGATTGCATGGAGTTCCAAATTCTATTATTTCTGACCGAGATAGTAGATTCACTTCACGATTTTGGCAATCTCTACAAAAATCCTTAGGAACACGTCTAGATATGAGTACAACTTACCATCCACAGACTGATGGTCAGAGTGAGAGAACCATTCAGACTTTAGAAGATATGCTCCGAGCCTGTGTAATAGACTTTGGAAATGCGTGGGATACTCATTTACTGTTAATTTAGTTTTCCTACAACAATAGTCATCACACCAGCATCAAGGCTGCACCGTTTGAGGTTCTTTATGGACGAAAATGTCGTTCCCCAGTATGTTGGGCAGAAGTTGGAGATACGCAGATGGCCAGAGAACGTACAGGCGACACCTTATGTACTGGACCAAAAATAATCCACGAGACAACTGAAAAGATCGTGCAAATTAAGGATCGATTAAAGGCTGCGCGTGATCGTCAAAAGAGCTATGCTGACGTAAGACGTAAGCCTTTAGAATTCCAAGTTGGAGATAAAGTAATGTTGAAGGTATCTCCTTGGAAAAGCGTAATTCGATTCGTAAAACGAGGCAAACTAAACCCACGGTATATAGGACCTTTTGAAATTCTAGCAAGAATTGGTTTTGTCGCATACCAACTTCAGTTGCCTCAAGAGCTAAGTAATGTGCACGATGTTTTTCACGTATAAAATCTCAAAAGATGTCTTTTCGATGACACTCTTGTTGTACCTCTCGAAGAGATACAAGTCAATACGAAACTCAACTTTGTAGAAGAACCTGTTGAGATCATGGATCGAGAAGTCAAACGATTAAAGCAAAGTCGTATTCCCATAGTGAAAGTTCGATGGAACTCTTTACGAGGACCTGAATTTACTTGGGAACGTGAAGATCAGATGAAATAAAAATACCCCCAACTGTTTGACGAAACCCCATCCATAAGATAAATTTCAGGACGAAATTATTCTAACGGGGGGTGAATGTAACACTAGTCAAATTAGGTCAATAGACAATCACATGTGATTATACCAATCATGTAATGTGATTTTGTTAAACTAGTAATATGATAAGAGTGAGATGTAGTTCATGATAAATTCTAATATAAATATGAACTTTCTTTATGATACAACTCAAAGTATACGTCCATACGATTCCGAAAATATAGAGAATGTCTGAATCTGACTTCGCATTAAGAAGTTATGATAAACCGAACACTATAAATCTCTATAATAAGAGGAATTTAAAATAGAATTAGAATTAGCTATTGGAGTCTAAAAGAGAGTTGTATCACTTGTAAATACCTACGCGTGCATATAAATAACGTCAAAAACGGAGTTCGTATGTGAAAGTTATGACCTTCCGAAGATTCAGCTGTTAGAAACTCTAATCTGACTGAGTTCACGACGTGAGCACAGAACTCACGACGTGATGAGTCATTTTGCCACATCTCGGAATCTAGAAGGTGTGTGACGAGGTTGCGGGGGGATAAGATCCAAACTCACGACCTGAGCATGCATATCCCACGACGTGATGAGTCACATGGCCACCTTCCGAAGCTAAGGACGCAAATGGCAAGTCTACGGGGATAAGATCCTAAGTCACGACGTGGGCCTTATAAAACCTACGAAGTGGGGGTCTAAAATCCCTACTGTAAATAGCAGGTCCGACTTCAGCCATTCTTACACCTAAACTTCTTTCTCCTCTCTCCTTTGCTGAGGCCATCTTGCATCCCGAGCCCCGACGACCTTGTACGCTGACCGTTTCTGCTTAGATTACATAAAATCACGCTACTAGGGTGAGTTTTACGGCCCCAATTTCTAATATTTCGGGGGAAAACGCATGCTAAATACTATATATACGTTATTATTATGTCTATATGATAGTATATAGTTATAATAATCGGGGTATAGTTGTTCTAAATGTAATATTTTGAATATATACAACTAATATCAACTTGTCAGTATGTTATTTTACTAATGTAGATCTTGAGTTATACTTAGGATTCTATATATATGTTGTGTGCGATATAGTTCCGAATTTATATTCGGAAGTTCTATATGTTAAGTTATAAAGTATGTTGCTATTATTGGTTTTATGTCAAGATAAAACTTGGTATGTTATATGTTGTTATTGTCAGTTTTATGTCAAGATAAAACTTAGTATGTTATATATTGTTATTGATAGTTTTATGTCAAGATAAAACTAGGAACGTTATATGTTGTTATTATTGGTTTTAGGTCAAGATAAAACCTGGTTTTACTTCAAGATATAGGTGTTATACTGCCTAAATGTTATGAAGTTAGGAGTAATGTTTAAAAGCATAGTCTAGTAACTTAGGGTTTTAGACATGAAAATGCTTTTGTTGTTAGAGCTATAGGAAGCCGTCGAAGTCTACACGAGTAATTGTATTCATCAACTAAGATTGGGGATCTTAGCAGAAATCCTCTGAACTGTAACCGTTAATCCCGTGTGAGCGAGGAAGTCGTGTATAATTAGTATACGGGTTGACCACCCCACTTGTGACTGTTAGCTACAGTCAACCAAAAGCGAGTGATGAGCTATCCTTTTGCTTGTTATTGTTACGGCGTCGATGAAGCGTACGGTGTTGTTCTCATGGTAAATCATGAGTGTGTTTGTTTCTCATGGTAAATCATGAGTGTATTTTATCAGAGGTATTATGTCACAGCCGCGGTTACAGGCTCATGGTAGCAAATTGTTAGAAGCATTATACTTTGTCGTATACAAGTATTAATGTTAAGTATAAGTTTCCCCCTACTTATACCTTAGGTTTAAGGAATGTTTAGGTATAACACTTAATTGATAAGTAAACTATTATACCTAATATACCTACTAAATGTTGGAGAGTCAAAATGATACTTTCAAACTATACTTTTGAACGTGGAAAAATGTATTATTTTATGGAGTCAAAACCTGTGGACTCACCAACTTTATGTTGACGTATTTTAAAATGCATGTGTTTTCAGGAACTTGAAAAGCAGGTATGTATTCGAACAGAAGAAGTTTTACTATTACCTTTCTGTTCATTAAGAAGTATGCCATAGTCGGATATTATGTAATAGGTTCTATAAAAACAGTTATGTAACTTTCAATTATCAATAAAGGTATGTATTTTATTAGTACTGTTCAATGTATGTTATATAAATGTGATACGAAGAATGACGTTACACTACCCGGTGTTTCTGCCGATGGCTGGGGGTGTGACAACAACTCTCCCCCACTTATGTAACGACCCAAATTTCCAAATAAAATTTTCATTTTTAAATAATCAAAACATTCCCATAAAATATGAAATCTCAATGACAATTGTTTTCAAAATCCATAACTGTAACACCCTCGAAAATCATGCCAATTTAAAACTTTTTAAAACATTTAAAACCAATAATTATTACAATTTTGTTTTCAAAATAGTTTAAACATCAGAGTATCCTAAGAATCAAATCATAAAAATATAAGGAGGTGCATGATCAGGCCTTCGCCTTCCCGCGACCATCAGAAGTACCTGAAACATAGTCAACAACTGTAAGCCCGAAGCTTAGTGAGTTCCCCCAAAATACCAATGCTATACAAATATAACCATATCATGTAAGCAACATGCATAATGAGCCATCAGCTTGACTGGACCGCCTCAGAGGCCATCAGTCTATCTAGACCGCTCTCCGAGCCATCGACACGTTTGGACCGCCTCTCAGGGCCTTCAGCCTATCCGTACTGTTCGATGGGCCTTCGGCCTGACTAGTACACCCTAACCGGGTATGCAGTCTATTCGGTCCGCCCTGGGTATGTTGGCACAAGCGCAAAGCATGACCGCCTCAACCCAACCCCCAATCAAAGAATCATGTGCACATAAATATCATACGTTAGCTAACATGTACAAATAGTCATATAGATCTAACAGATCACTAACATAGCTACCAGCCTATAACCAGGATACCGATCTAACAAATTTCTAACATAGCAACCATCCTATAACCAGGATACCGATCTAACAGATCACTAACATAGAAAACATTCTATAACTAAGATACAATCATAAAGGGCCGACCTTGGTGCCTTAGACCCTGTTGATATAGTGAGAAGAACTCACCTCACGATGTTGAACTGTAGTGATAAGATCAAACTCCCGAATCACAACCACGAACTCAACCACCTATAACCACCATAGGACCAAGTCCATCAAAACAGCAAATTACCAAAATACCCTCCGAAGTCCAACTGGTCAACCCTTGGTCAAAGTCAGAGTCAACGGTCAAGGTCAACAGTCCATGTTGACCCAAATCGTCGAGTGTAGCTTACTGACTCGTCGAGTTCTTCCAGAACTCGAGAAATTGTGAAACCCTATTTGAATCGCCGAGTTTCCAGACAACTCGTTGAGTCCATGCGGTGTCCAAAGTCGGGAAAACCCTAACTAACTCGTCGAGTCATCTCACTGACTCGCCGAGTTCATGCAGAAACCAAAATGTCCAATCTTCATCTGACTCGTCGAGTTGACCATGCAACTCGTCGAGTCCCTTCAATCCATTTCTTATTTAGACGTTTTTAAGCTACCCCAAAGCTCTAAATTGTAGATCTAGCCTCCTAGGGCATAGTTACCACGTAAAGTTGCAAACTTTACGTGCATGCAAGGTCTTAAAGGCCAAAACCAATCTAAGGAAGAGGTTTTAGGTAAAAAGGAAGGCCATAACTTGTTAAAGACTAGAACTTTATGACTATAAGGGGCTAGAGGAGTCAAGATCTGAAGTTACAACTTCAGACCACACCCAAAACTAGAAATAACTTCTCAACAACTAGAAATAGCCCTAAACCTTTGCATGAAGAGATCTAGCTAGAGAGAAGTCATGGTAACGACTTGTTACCTTCAAGATGATGCTAAGATGAAGTAGAAATCAGATCCACAAGCTTCTCCTTGCTCCAAGCTCCTTAGACTTCAAGATCTCTTCACAAAATCCACCTTCCAAGCTTCTTAACACACACAAATGGAGAGTAGGCGCGATTGGGGTTTTCTAAGATCAAGGGGGACGGTAAGGGAGGCAGAGGGAGGCTAATGATCCTTTAAATAGGGTGTAAAACCGTGGAAATTAGAGTTTCATTTTCCAGCTCCTACTCGTCGAGTTGGCGTCCTCCAACTCGTCGAGTAGACCTCATAAATCACCCGGCCTGATCCGCTTCTACACGACGAGTTGGGGCGTCTAACTCATCGAGTAGGTCCAAGAATGAGAATATAAGCTGTAAAATTTATACCTGGGAGTCGGGGTGTTACAATTCTCCCCCGCTTGAACTAGACTTCATCCTCGAAGTCTATTGTGGTGAACAACTCCGGATAATGCTCCCGCATCTCTGCCTCCGGCTCCTAAGTCCACTTGGATCCCCTCCGATGCTCCCATTGTACCTTTACCAAAGGTACTTCCTTGTTCCATAGAATATTCACTTTCCTCTCCAGAATAGCCACCGGTCTCTCCACGTAATTCAGACGCTCATCGACTTGAATATCATCTAACGACACTACTGTCTCCTCATCCAATATGCACTTTCGCAGTTGCCAGACATGGAAAGTGCTGTGAATCTGACTGAACATCACGGTCTGAAATGATAGAGACCGGAACCCCATGGCGAGCGACAATCTCGCGTATATACACATCGACCAGCTTCTCGGCCGATGAGCTCTCCCGAATGGGCAGAAAATGGGCACTCTTGGTCAATCGATCCACGATGACCCATATAGCGTTGACACCCTTTGCCGTTCTTGGAAATTTTGTGATGAAGTCCATCACGATCTGCTCCCTTTTCCATATGGGAATCTCTAGAGGATGCAGCTTGCCATGCGGTATATGGTGCTCGGCCTTGACCATCCTACATGTCAAGCACCTCTCAACGTACCAGGCGATCTCTCGCTTCATGAACGACCACCAGTAACTCAGACTCAGATCCCGATACATCTTGGTGGCCCCCAGGTGAATAGAGAAACGAGACTTGTGAGCCTCCTCCAGTACAATTTGTCTGACCCCACCAGACATCGGAACCCAGACCCGACCGCAACGGGTCAATAACCCCTGACTGTCCTGCACAAATCGGGTGATCTCGCCTCTAATCCGCTCAAGCTTCCAGTTCTCCTGTCGTATACCCTCAGCTTGAGCTTCCCTAATCAGGCTCATAAGTGGAGAATCCACAGATATCCTCATACATGTCGTTGGAGTAGAAGATTCAACCGACTTGCGGCTCAGGGGGTCCGCCACAACGTTCGCTTTACCTGGATGGTAAAGGATCTCGCAGTCATAATTCTTGACCATGTCCAGCTACCTGTGCTGCCTCATGTTCAGGTTTGGCTAATCGATGATGTATCTCAGACTCTTGTTGTCTGTGTAAATGGTACAGCGGACCACGTACAGATAATATCTCCAAATCTTGAGAGCAAACACCACCGCTCCCAACTCTAAATCATGCATGGGGTATCTCGTCTCATGCGGCTTCAACTGCCACGACACGTAGGCTATCACTCATCCTCTATGCATGAGGACCGCTCCCAGTCCCGTGATGGATGCATCACAGAACACCATGAAATCCTCAACTCCCTCCGGGATAGTCAAGACTGGAGCCTCACAAAGTCGTTCTCTGAGGGTTTCAAATGCCCTCTGCTGCTCAGGGCCCCACCGGAAATTCACCCACTTCCTCGTCAGACGAGTGAGGGGTACTTCAATCTTTGAGAAATATTGTATGAATCTCTGGTAGTACCCAACCAATCCCAAGAAGCTCCTAGTATCCGAGGGAGACTTCGGAACCTCCCACTGCATAACCGCCTCGATTTTGGCCGGATCAACCAAAATCCCCTCTTGGTTAACGAGATGTCCAAGGAAATGAACCTCTCATAACCAAAACTCGCACTTCGAGAACTTGGCATAAAGCTGTTCTCATCTCAAAAATCCCAATAGCTCCCGAAGATGCTCCTCCTGCTGCTCTCTGGTCTTGGAATACACCAAGATGTCATCTATAAACATAATGACTGAACGGTTGAGCATCGGTCTACATAACCGATTCATCAGGTCCATAAATATAGCTGGCGCATTGGTGAGTCCAAACGGCATCACCACGAACTCGTAATGTCCATAACGAGTCCGGAACGCAGTCTTCTCCACATCCTCCTCCCGTACCCTGACCTGATGGTACCCGGACCTCAAATCTATCTTAGAGAACCAAGATGCTCCCTGTAACTGATCGAATAGATCTTCGATCCTCGGGAGTGGATAACGGTTCTTCACCGTCAACTTGTTTAACTCCCAGTAGTCAATGCACATCGGGTGTGAACCATCCTTCTTCTTAACGAAGAGGATCATCGCTCCCCATAGAGAACTGCTCGGACGAATGAACTACTTGCCCAACAGTTCCTGCAGCTGTGATGATAGCTCCTGCATCTCTGGTGGTGCTAATCGGTACGATGACTTGGCGATAGGGGCCACAACTGGTACAAGGTTAATCCTGAACTCGACCTGAATATCCGGAGGCACTCCGGGTAACTCCTCCGGGAACACATCAGCAAACTCCCTGACTACTGGAACCTTTGAAACCGAGGTCTGATCCCTGACACCCGTATCCACCACATATGCTAAATAACCCGCATACCCGTGCTGAAAGTACTGTCGTGCCCTGGTAGCTGAGTAAAACCCTGATCCTAATCTGGTGCCCTCGCCGTAGATAATCAGTTCTCCCCCACTTGGGGTTCGAACTACCATACCCTGACCCTCGCAGTCGATCATGGCACCGAAGCGACTAAGCCAGTCCATACCAACAATCAAAGATACATCCCCCAGGGGAATCAGGATCAGGTCTATCGTGAAAGATACCCTAAAGATCTCCAATACACAACCCTAATAGACCGAAGAAGCGAAAATCCCGTGTTCATTGGTGATAGAGACTCGCAACGGACACTCTAGCTCTCCTACTAGCAAACCGAACTCCCTACTAAATGACTGAGAGACAAATGACCGACTCGCACCCGAGTCACATAATACCAAAGCAGGTAAGGAGTTCACTAAGAACATACCTAATCATAGGTACAAACACATAAGTATAACACATATATAATCAGTAAGATAAAGGGTAGAAATATACCAGCAACCACATCCGATGCTGTCCTGGCCTCCTCGGCTGTAAGCTGGAAGGCGCTGTTGGGTTATGAGCATTCTAACACTCCTAAGTGTACATGCAACCCTAAATACCTTGGATCTATGTTTTCTCTATTATACATACAATTATGAACATCCAAGGTATTATCCTAATCTAGCATACAAAATAATAAATATAACAAGATAGAATACATACCTCTTTGATGTAGAATGTCTTCATGAAGCTTGAGTGCCTAGTGCCCCAAGTGTGACACCTCAAATGATTCACACAACACCAAATACACTTGGAATAACTTGAGAGAAACTTGAACACTCCTTGAAATCGTCTAGCCCTCACACTCACACATAGTGCACGATTTCTTGAGCCATG
The DNA here is from genome assembly GCF_052849685.1 of Lactuca virosa. Lineage (NCBI taxonomy): Eukaryota > Viridiplantae > Streptophyta > Magnoliopsida > Asterales > Asteraceae > Lactuca > Lactuca virosa. The sequence goes on from NC_136426.1 coordinate 77,536,493, forward strand.
GGATTCTTTTATATGGTGGCTATTAGGGTTACTCCATGTAACTCATAACTTTACCTATTCCTTAAGCTCCATGGATTTTAACCTCCATGGAGTATCCATGGGTCACCCTATGGACTTAGTCCAACATAAGGAATCTTGGATCACAAGCCCACATATATAAGAATGAATGATTTACACAATCAACCCATATATTTAATTAGTCTCATTTTGATCACTTAATTAATTCCAAATTAATTCTTGATCAATACTAATTAAATAACCTTATTAATATATTAGAAGTTATAATATATTAATAAACCTTAAGTGTTATTTCTCTCATTTTAGTCTATCCAAATGCATGATGCCATGCAACCCAAATGGACCATGCCGGGTCGGGTCAAGTCTTACCAATTATAGTTATGGACTTAGACATTAATCCAACAGTCTCCCACTTGGATAAGTCTAAAACTATTATTGCGTATGACTTCAAGAACCAACTAGCAATCGTAGCTCTCAAAAGCTTCTGTCGAACTCTGACCTTGTCGATGAACTCTGACCTTTGTCAATGACTTGTCCATTAAATAAGGGATCATATATTCCTCCATTCTAGATATCATATGGACTGAGACATGGATTATAATCATTCTCTCTGTCCATTTGTTGTTTCCCGATTTCCGATTTATGACGACTGACTAATTGAACAAATCAAATCAGTCCTGGCCCGGCCGAGCACTTACATTTGTCATCACCAAATCATCGAGGGGCCCACAGATATCGCTTTTATCCCGAAGGTAAAAGGAATGGATAAACTTCGACTCATATGGCTTGTTCTACTACTTGTTGAATCATACACAAAAGCACGTTTTATAACATCGAGTTACCAATGCGTTTTCACGCAATCAATGTACAACCAACTTGTAGTAACAACTCATATCTATAGGTTTGAAGAATATAAGATATTATCGTCTCATGATCACTCGTGATAAAATCCATGAAGTGATTCCAATGAGCGCGGGTTGAATCCAATACTCAGAACTTATGAGCACTCATGAGTGTTGTAGCCCTTTGTCCAACATCTTAGACCTCTACAAGCCAACCCATGACAGTCTTGATTCATATCTACTTCCAACATATGACCGACTGTGGATGATTTGAATAACTTAGTCCATCAGAACAATGACCTAGTTATTCTGGAAGTCAAAACATGCAAAGTGAAACACAATAATAATCGAATCCAATATGGTCTCAGAACTTATGAATATAAATAAAACACCTTTTATTTATCACCATATGATTACACATTATTCATTGTATACTGTTTCAGCTATCAACTTTATTCTTGAATTTAAAACAATAGTTGTCCCATGCTCTAAGCATGTACACTATGTTTTCTAAACACCAGTCATGCCATACACCAAGTATGCATACTATGTTTGTCTATGATCTTTACTTTGTGAAATAGATCAATTGAACATAACTCCAACGATTCTCATTTCATATTCCCAATTCCTTACTGCAAATGCAAGAATTCCAAATTCATGCCATTTACTAAAATCTGTTAGATTCTAAACTTATATGCATTGATCCTCTTGTAATGATTATGCACAAAGTCAGAAAGATTTGACAACAAACATTACAGAGCATTCCAAAGGAGATCAACTCCTTGGAAACATCCTTCTTGCATTATGTTTCCTAATCTTACACAAATTTATTGAACAATTTCTAACTTTGAAACATTTCCATATTCCATTTTGACTATCACTTCTGAACAAGAGTTGCCTCCTTACAGATTATGTCAATATGGTCCTTCCAGAATTAACATTATACTTCCAACTGTCCTTGAGCAACCAATCTTTGGTAAACCTTAGATTGTCCTCGACAATTGCTTAATCATTTTAGTCATATCCAATTCTAGACCTTTTCCCTTCATAATGCCCTAGGCATTTGGAAAATTTTAGAAAGGATGAATATAGCACATGTAATCGATCCTATATCCGAAGCATATGGGACATGATTCATGATGTCTCACATAAAGACTAAACCAGTCTTTTGCTATAATATTTTCCATTTCAATTTGCCAAGTTCTCAAAATTCAGATTATGAAAAAGGGATGCCGTAATCATAATCGAATTTTAGAACGCAAATAATAGACCCATATATAGAATTTCCTTATGTTGAGCCATTCCAACATGAAATTCATATATATATCCTTGATTAAATACGATTAAAATCTCAATCTAAGCTTTTAGAATTGAAATGAAGTATAATTTCCTCTCCCTTAATTATAGCAAAACAACTTTTCCAACCCCTGCAACCTCACGAATTGAAACTTTCGTTTTCTATAATTAACATTGCTAACTTGCAACCTTTGTCATAATTATCATGCTCCCACTAACATGATGATTATTAGCATAACACTTATGCTCCCACTAGCTTTGACATGTACTCAGAAATCAGCTGACTTTCTTACCAAAGTTCAGATTTCTGATACTAGATTGTTTTGATAAAACTTTATCAAAATCATACACCTCTCTTAGATAGCTCACATGTGTGTCTAAACAATTTTAAAACTATGAAAAGGGATGCCGTAATCATAGTCTCAATTGTTTAGACTTTTGCCACTTCTCACAAGTCCATGTTAGTGTGCCGGTAAACCACACACGCTCCACTAACGACTTTGAGAATGCAAATATCACAATTGCCATCTAGCTAAAATCTACTTAGTGAAAGTGTTTCCTCACCATCATTTTCATGAATCGGAGAGAAACCTTATGACACTTAGATTTAATAGTGTATGTGTTCTTATCCATGTGAATTTGTCAAAACCATAATCACAAGACAAGGTTAGTGACAAATCCAAACTCATATTGATTAAACTTGTGCAATCTTAAATTCTTGCCATTTGGCAGCTCAGGTGCCTGCCATTGCTTCCAAGTAGTTGTGCAACCAATTGAGAACTCTCAGAACTCCTATGCAAAGCCAACTTGAATAGGCACAAAAATTTCAACACGATAGGTTATAAACCTCAAGTCGTGTGCTAGTAAAGGACTTTAGGTTTTATTCTTGATTAAGTCTTGAAACTTTCAAGAGCTTTAAGACTCCCACTGTACTCTTGACATATAAGACTCCCTTGTCAAATATTCAAGAGATAGTGTGGATTCTTTATCAAGACTAACACTTTACACAATTGGCCTAAGTTGGTCTCTGTTTTATCCAAAACATCACAACTTACTAATTTCAAATGTACAAGAGTAGATAACCTTTTACTCTTACATTTGACTAGTGTTAACAAACCCTCTTTAAGATATGTCACTCAAGTTACAATCTTGGAGTATGACTCTAAGAATTGTTTTGGAACGAAGTATGACTCATCTTTTTGATTTAACTATTTCAACAATTCATGACTCCTCTTCTTAGTCATAAGAATGCACTAAGTGACTTTAGAGGACCAATTGTGATATGGTATCTTAATCATTAAGATGATCATAAACATGACACTAAAGTACTCTCCCATTTTTTCAGATTTGAGAAACTTTTATCTTTCTGCCATACTTTGATTCTTCTTATTCGTTCTGTCTCACATTGAAACTTCTCCAATGCTACAGACTTATACTTAAACTTATAAGTATAACCATATTTACTGAACTTAAGTAAATCATGACGAATAGTCTTCTTGATCTTTTGTGGTGGACTTGACCAGTGTACAAGAATGTGTACTCGATCCCTTAGTCCTTTCCTTATTCACATAAGGAATTAGTCTTAATTTTCCAAGCTGAAAGTTCTCATTCATCATACTATACAACTTGTATGATTCCAAGTTTCGGTCCAATTGAACATTGGGTGATGAGAATCTTTCCTTATTTGGTAATATTAGACACTACCACAACCGAAAGAATCAAATCCATTTTTCCAATATTGCTATCAATGGAATCTTATAAGCAACAACTTTTCACAAATGCCAATGTAAGGATACTTAAAATAAATAAAATCAAAACCTTTTTCTTTTATTTTAAAACTTTGCGGAAAAACTTATCCTTACAATCCATATGAGAACCTTGTTGTTATCTATTCCTAAGCAATATAAATATCATAACTCTTAAGTAATAGCCCAAAATTCTGATCACCGAACCATGCGATTGAAATCCATCTTCGCGATCAGAATCAGCATGTACTTAATAGAGTTAGACAATGGACTTTACCTGAAGTAGAGCCAAACTTATTGACTTTAACATCCTTAGGTAAATTTGGCAGCTTCGCAACCAATGCCCCTTCCTTTGGCAATAGTTACCTATGGACCCTTGATAATGGGACTATCTCAGACTTCGCCTCTCTCTTTACCATTGGGTCAACCGAGTTGACTATGGCCAATCCCTTTCCATTGGGAAGAGAGAGCTTTACTAGATATCCAATGTCATCATTGTCAATGTTCATAGCGTTTTTAGGAAGTTGATCTTAGCAAATAGATAAGATCATTAAGGGTCTTGTCTTAGTCTGTTTCATAGGATTCCCAAAAGAACTCACTATGTGACTTAGAAAGTAGTTGAGCCACCAACTTTCTCAAGACTATGTGACTTAGAAAGTAGTTGAGCCACCAACTTTCACCAATTTCCACCATGAAAAACGAAATAATTTATTAGGTTTTAATTGGATTTGAAAGTCCTAGATCTTTGAGATTCATTGAACTGTTCAAAGGCATGTTTCAATCTCGAGTGTGCCCTTCATGTTTTGTGACTGGGATGCCGAGGATCACAAAACAAGGTGTGAATAACCATGCAAATATACTTGGTACCCTTAATATTTACCCCTTAATCTGTGTGCCGGTTAACCACACACGCTCCACCGATACTATGATAAATATTAAGTTACCCTTTGCCTACCTTGTTAAGTCCAGGTTAGTGTGCCGGTTAACCACACACGCTCCACTAACGACTTAAGCAAAGTGCAAAGTGTAATTTCATGGGTTAGCACCAAATTCACATTTTCCTAAGTAACTAAGATTAGGTATTAATAAGAGTTTAGTTACTTAGTATTTCTCATTAATACTCTTAGTGAATGGAGAATTATAGTCCTTGTCCTACCCGTTCGGCTAACGACCCTCCACCAGTCAAGGAAGCGGTGGGTGAGAGTGGACACCCATTAAACTGCCATTTTATAGGCAGTAACCTTATACCCCCTTATAGACCGGCTTCGTGAATGAGGCCTACTAACGGTAAGACTGACTTTACTCTTATACATATATATAAATATTATTAACTTATAATATTATAAAGTATAAGGGTTGAATTTTAACTTTTAAAATTCTAAGGGCTAACTTGGAATTAAAGTATTCATAAGTGAAAACTTTTCAAATTCCAAAACTTGAGGGCAAGTTTTGAAACTATTCAAAACTAATTAATTCCATAACTTATGAATTTAAAGTAGTTTTAATTTAAAAAAAAAACTCTTCAAGTTCCATAACTTGAGGACAAGTTATGGAAGACTTTAAACTAATTAATAAAAAAAATAACTTTTTTTTATTGTAACTTATGGAACTAGTTAAGGTTACACCATTTTTTTTAATTTAATGAAGAGACTCTTGAACCTCCATAAATTGAGGACAAGTTATGGAGTCATAAAACCATTTAATTAGAACTAGACTCTTCATTTTGTAACCTTTGCCAACTTTTATGAGTTTTATGATTCTTAAATGTGACTTTTCATATAACTTGAGGACAAGTTACAAAAACACACTTTGGAATCAACTCTTAGATTAAAATGGATTGAAAACAACTATCTCATAATTTTTCCTATTAATCTAAACAAACTCATAAACATGAACATTCATAATCAACATTTTTCAAGCATCATATAAACATGTATAAAACTTGAAACTTTGATTATTATCCTTTATTTGGATGAGAATAACCATTACCATAGTATCAAAAAACAATTTTTATGAACAAAAACACTTTGCGGTAATGATTCTAATCCAAAACAGGCCAAAAAAAACTCGAAGATAAGCTGTCAGGGGGTCCAACTCATCGAGTGCATGAACCAACTCGACGAGTTGGATGAATTTGTTCATGGACATGTCAAGTCCATCACTGGACTCGTCGAGTTTGCTATCCCGACAGCAAAAAAAAAAATTCGATTTTTTTTCAGTTTTTTCCAGCAACTTGCATCAAGTATAATTGAAAAATAACCAGGCTCTGATACCACTGTTGGGTTATGAGCATTCTAACACTCCTAAGTGTACATGCAACCCTAAATACCTTGGATCTATGTTTTCTCTATTATACATACAATTATGAACATCCAAGGTATTATCCTAATCTAGCATACAAAATAATAAATATAACAAGATAGAATACATACCTCTTTGATGTAGAATGTCTTCATGAAGCTTGAGTGCCTAGTGCCCCAAGTGTGACACCTCAAATGGTTCACACAACACCAAATACACTTGGAATAACTTGAGAGAAACTTGAACACTCCTTGAAATCGTGTAGCCCTCACACTCACACATAGTGCATGATTTCTTGAGCCATGGGATTCTTTTATATGGTGGATATTAGGGTTACTCCATGTAACTCATAACTTTACCTATTCCTTAAGCTCCATGGATTTTAACCTCCATGGAGTATCCATGGGTCACCCCATGGACTTAGTCCAACATAAGGAATCTTGGATCACAAGCCCACATATATAAGAATGAATGATTTACACAATCAACCCATATATTTAATTAGTCTCATTTTGATCACTTAATTAATTCCAAATTAATTCTTGATCAATACTAATTAAATAAACTTATTAATATATTAGAACTTATAATATATTAATAAACCTTAAGTGTTATTTCTCTCATTTTAGTCTATCCAAATGCATGATGCCATGCAACCTAAATGGACCATGCCGGGTCGGGTCAAGTCTTACCAATTATAGTTATGGACTTAGACATTAATCCAACAGGCGCATCCCCGAGCCTTCGGAGGCTCTGCTCTAGCCTGACCCCTGTCAGTAATTCTCAGTGTAGCCAGCGATGGAGCCTACGCCGGCCTGGCAGCGAGATGTGGAAAGTTGTTCTTCACGTGACCAACCTGATGGTAGTGGTAGCATATCCTCATATCCTGAACCAGGGCTGGCTGGCGGCAATCCCGTCTAAAGTGCCCCTCCTTTCCGCATTTGCGGCACACACTACCCGATCTATAAACCCCTGAGTGACCCTTCCCGCACTTGCCACAAGTGCGGCCATGTTGGCCTCCTGACCTAGAATCAGCGGTCTTAGACTGCTTTGGCGCCGGTCGTAACTGTGCCGGGGCCTGCCGCTGCTCCCTCAACTGCAGCTCAATCTCTAGCTCACGCCGCCTAGCGGCCTCCTATAGATCCAAAAGTGTATCCCAACGCTGGGTGGCAACAAACTGATGGATGTCAGTCTTGAGCATGCTCAGATAACGTGTCATCTGAGACTGCTCGGAAGCAAACTATGGGCAAAACATCGCCCTCTCAGTGAACATACGGGTGATCTCCGTCACCGTCTCTGCATCCTGTCTCAACTCCAAGAACTCCTGAGCTAACCGTTACCGCTTGGCCCGTGGAATGTAGCGAGCGCGGAACATATCCCTGGACTGCTCCCAAGTGACCACAACTCTCTGCTCATCAGTGTACGACCCTGTCATCAGCCTACACCAGTCCTTTTCCCCGGACCTCAGCAGGTTCAGGGCACATCTGACCTTCTAGCCAGTAGGACATGAACATGTGAAGAAACATCCCTCCAAATCTGACAGCCACCTCATGACTACATTCGGGTCCTGATTCCCATCAAAAGTCGGGGGCTTCGTGTTATCGAAGTCTCGGTACTGAAAAGCCCAACTGGCTCCTCCCCCTGCCGCTGTTACAGTTGCTGCGGCAGCCGTCACAGTGAGGGCTTTATAGCGCTGATCGAAGTACTCCACCATGGCGGTCAATCGGGCAACTGGGCCCGAAACATCACAACAACCTCATCATGCAAGATCTCTCGAATCCTGGAATCCATCTCGTCTGGCCCCATATGGCTGATAGTCTCGGGCACTGCTGGTGCCTCCTATCCGCCATATCCTGATCCTGATCCGAATCCAGTCACAAATCGTCTAGTAACCACCATGCTGAAAATATACCAGGAAGATATCTGATATTCAATATAATAATCCAGGAACCAACTCCCAACGAAACCTTAAGGGTTGTGTCACACCTCCAAACCAGAACAGCGGAAACGTGTGGGGGCGGATGGAGTGACTTCATGTGTAGTATCATAACAATTGAATATAAATGAATCATAGCATCACAAACATTCATACATTGAGAATACAAGTTTACATTGTTTACAAAATTTGTTTGCTCAAAAGTTAAGTACAAATAATTGAAAAGTGGAAATCATGATGTAGTGACGCCTGTCCTCAAAATGTTTTTGTAGTACCTGTTCACTGGGTTCCTGAGAATACAAGCAGTTTTGAAAAGCGTCAACATTAAAGTTGGTGAGTTCATAAGCGTTTTTGTATGAATAAAATATGTAATGTTTCCTTGTAATTGATAGCGTAAAGTTTTCCAGAAAATCCAATATTTTCTTAAATGTAAAATGTAGTCTTAAAACCCTAAGCCCAAAAATGTAAGTAGCGCTGTTTTGTAAGGTAGTATCATATAGCTTTATATATTTTATAAAACCGAATGAAGATGCATTAGCCCCATAAACCAAATAATTGTTAATACTCTATTTGATTTATTATAACCATACTTAATACGACTAGTGGCATGTACGACGTTCTTTAGGCGTCGGAGCTGGTATACATTTGTCACCCTAGACTTCCGGTCTAACTGTAGCGAACAACTTAAGTGCGGGGTTGTCAATTGCATCTAGATCTATACACACCCGTCTCGCTCTCCCTCTAGGAGACTCTGGTTATAATGCAGGACTTAAGGTGTACTTTATGTAAAGTACGTGAAGAGAGTGTGTCTCACAAACTATACCAACGGTTTACGTGTAATGTAATGAAAATCCTTTTTGTATGTAGAAGCATTTCCCTTCCGTAGTAGTTTTATAAAGTGACAAAATTATAGTTTGAAATAATTATCTGTGATTGACCCGAAAACTGATAGCTAGTTTAAACATACCGCAAACTATACCCATTATAGTTTAGCTGAAAAAGTTATGGAGTTAGTGATGTGTAAACCCATTTATACATTTTGTTATACAAAATACTAGGTTTAGAATATTCATAATTTGGTTAAAACCTAAGAGGATATTGCCTTAGAATAGTTATAAAAACTCATTCTTGATAGAAAATTTCCTTTTATCATAAAGTCATAATTTTCCCATTTGTTCATGTAATATATTTAAACTTGTTTTTGTATACTTATATACCATAACTAACCCATATTGTTCATGAAAGTTTGAAATAAGTAGTAAAATCACATAGCATGCACATAGAACCTTATATACAACATATAGATGAACACATACAACAAAATTTTGTTATAATATAGTTTTTCTTGTATTCCCCCCAAAAAACATGAAAAATCTCGAAAAAGGTGGGGTATGAACTCACCTTGAGTGGTTTTGATGGGTTGATTTGAAGAGATATTGAAAAGTTTCCAAGTCTAAATACTTGAATGGAGTTGATGAACTTCGTTGAGAATAATGTTATCCTAAGGGTTTTAACACATTTAATGTGTGTAAATGGAATGAACTAAACATAAGAATGTAAAGGATGCTAAGAAGTGTCGAATTTACTTACCAAAACTTAGGAAAATACTTGGAGAAATAAGCCCCTTTTAAAGCTTGGAACTTAACCTCTTGAGAGCAAATGGAGTTTTACAGTAAGTGAAATGGGATTTGTGGTATGTGAGGGATTGGTTTCATCCTTAATAAAAGAAAGGAGATGATAAGATGTTTGCTTGGTTAACTGGAGGTCAAAGCATGGATATTTGGTGGGTAATACTTGGGATACTGCTATTTTATTGGGAATGGGTGAGAAATCAAATCCTAAAGTCATCTTTCCTTGTCTTATCCTTATCCTTGACCGCAAACCCTTAAAACACCCTAGTATGACCGAAATCACATCACATGTGATTTCGGTCCTAGGCTTGTCTTTTCTTATTGATTTCGGTCCTACGCCTTTCCAATGGTGTTTTCGACATAGCGGATACTTAGGGTGTGTTTTCGGCCCTAGTGGGATTGCATGGAGTTGATTTTGGTCTTAGTATTTTCTAGACATGGTGTTTTCGGTTTTGTGTAATAGAATTTACAAAGGTCGTGGCCTTAAAATTCGAGGATTGAAGGTCATGGCATAAATAAATGTTGTTATGTTAAAACCATTTGATTATTTTTTGACTTGCATTGGCTTTTCAAGTTTTATTTCAACATGAATTTCCAAGTGTATAGTATCCTTAATCATACAAATGGTGCCCTCTTGGCTTTTAAATAACATTATTGCATCAAAGTTACATAGATATACATTATGGATCCACTTATATGTTGGATTAGTGTCTAAGTCCATAACTATTTTGGTATGTACTTGACCCGATTATGAGCATGGTCCTTTTGGGTTGCTTTCACCATAGCAATATATAGGATGAATTAAGGATAGAAAGGTTTAATTATGATTTATTAATATATTATGAGAATAATATATTAAAAGAGAAATCATATAGTTTAATTAATATTAGTCAAGAATTAATTAAGAATTAATTTTGTGGCTAAAAGAGATTAATTAAATTAAGGGGACTGATATTGTAATTATAAGATAGTTACAAAGTTGGGCTTTGGATTCATTAGATGGCAATGGACGAATTCTATATGGAGGTCCATAAAGAAATCGTCTAAGGGCTTTCTGGAATGGTCCATTGGATTGCTTAAGGCCTAAGCAGTAAGATTAGGGTTTCCTAGTTGTAAACCCTAATAGCCTACATGTATATAAAGGACCCTTAAGCCCCAAAAACGTGGTGAACTATTCCTTTAGGGTTTCCAGCCGTTTTTGGTGCCTCCTCTCTCCTCTCTCTTCATCCAAGTTGCTTAGTGGTGTTTGTGACTCCATTAGAGGTGCAACACTTGAGGCACTAAGCTTTCTGAAGCCAAGGATTGATTGTTATTGCTATATAACAATCAAAGGTAAGATCTAAACCCTAATTTCAGTTATAGTTTATTAGATCTAGGGTTTATGGCTTTGGATTATCAATTGCATGTTCATTAGACAAACTAGATCCAAAGCTATTAGGGTTTGCATGTACACCATAGGACTGATGTATTGCTCGAAACCCATCAGTGTTATCAGAGCCTAGGGCTGTTTGTTAGTGAATTTGATGCTTGTTTGATCGATTTTTGCATGAAAAACAAAGTTTTTTTGCCTTCTGAATCTCCGACTCGGCGAGTCAGGCCGACTCGGCGAGTCCAGTCCCTGACTCGGCGAGTCCATGGATCTGGCAGCATTTTTTTGGCGATTTTGTTGCTGTTTTGGCTTGGGATACTTACCATAAACGTTTTTAATTCATAAAATCCGATTTTTATTGATATTGGGCGATTATCCTTACCAAAATAGAAGATAATTGTCAAAATTTAGATAATCTTTTGTTTTATTAGATAAAGATTGATTATTTGTAATTTAGATTTGAATTATCTTGTGAAAAAGTTTCAATTTTCCCCTCTAGGTTTTATAGTTTAAATTTGAACTTAAAAGTTTTGTTTTTGAAATTTGAATAGTTAAACCCTAATGTTTTGAAAAGTTTCAAAACTTGCCCTCAAGTTTTGGAATTAAAAATTTTGATTAAAAGTTTAATTTTGAAATATTTAAATTCTAAACTCTAATGTTTTGAAATGTTTCAAAACTTGCCCTCAAGTTTTGGAATTTAAAAGTTAATTAAAAGTTTAATTTTGAAATGTTAAATTCTAAAACCCTCGTATTTTTTGAAAAAGTTCAAATTACACCCTTATGGTTTTATTAATTAATTAAAGTGTATAATTAAAAGAGATTTAATAATTCCATAAAGTTTTGGTTTACATTTGATTAAATTGAAAGTATAATTTATTAAATTGAACCACCTAGTATTTTAAAAGTGTAAAATACACCCTATACTATATATATAAAATTAAAAGTCTAATATTATATATGTATGAGTAAACAGTCAGTCTTACCGTTAGTAGGCCTCATTCACGAAGCTGGTCTATAAGGGGTGTTTAAGGAAATTGCCTATAAAATAGCGATTGAATGGGTATCCACTCTTACCCACCGCACTCTTGACTAGTGGAGGGTCGTTAGCCGAACGGGTAGGATAGGACGAACCCTTCCATTAAAAGTATAATGAAGTACAAAGTAACTACATACAAATTCCCAAATTCTAGTTACTTTAGGCAAAATGTGAAATTATATGCTAATCCATGGAATTACACTTCGTACCCTTGTCAAACGTTAGTGGAGCGTGTGTGGTTAACCGGCACACTAATTTGGGATTGACATTGGTGGCGAAGGGTGGCTCGATATTTATCATAGATCAATGGAGCGTGTGTGGCTAACCGGCACATTGATTAGGTGATAGTAGCAATTGGGTGCACCACGTGATTCGTATGGTTATTCACACCTTATTTGTGATCCTCGGCATCCCAGTCACAAATAGAAAGGCATAATCGAGATTAAACATGCCATTGAAAAGTTCATTGAGTCTCAAAAGATCTAGGAGTTTCAATTCATTTAAAACTTAAACTTCATTTTTGTTTTTCATGGTGGAAATTGGTAAATCATCATTTACCTACCTTCAAATATTCTGCAACTAGATTACGGCATCCCTCTTCTAAGTTTTAGAGTATTGTGTTGGATCCTAGCCTTGATGTTTCATTTGGGTGTTACATCAAGGATTCTTATCAACTAACTTGAATTTTCTCCCATTTTGTAGATGTCTAAATCTTACAATGGTCTTCCCAAGTCACTTGGAACAAGCTTTCCAAATGAAGATGACGTTCCACGATACGATCAAGGAAATGAGATTCATGCTTCACTTCCTCCACCTCCTCCAATTAATCTCCCTAACCCACAAGTTCAAAGGCTTGAAAAGTTCAAGCTCACTCAAGCCCTTTTGGCAAGTAAACACGAAGATGGGAAACCTGTGTGTGCACACATCTTAGAGATGAAGTCACACATTGATAGGTTAAGGATGATGGGTGTCGATATCTCAGAAATGTTGGCTATTGACTGGGTTCTTCAGTCACTTCCTGAATCATATAGTGAGTTCGTTAGAGAGTACTATATGATGGACCATGACGTGACCTTCATTGATTTGACCTATTTGCTTGTACCTGCTGAATCAGAAATGATTTGGCGTGCTGATTGAGCAAATTTGTCTGGCAAATCAAACTCCCAAACTTCAATGGACATTGAAAATGGTGACATTGGAAATCCAGAAAAGGTAAATTCTAAGATAGTTCCTTGTGCCATTCCAAAAGAGTCCATCTGCTTCTATTGCCAAGAGAAGGGGCATTGGAGACGAAGCTGCCCTGTTTACCTGAGAGATCTAAGAGATGGGAGAGTCAAGACGTATGGCTCTACTTCAGGTAAAATCCATTAACTAACTCTATGAGTTCCTATTTTTGGTTCTTAATACATGATGTGATAAGATTACATTTTGATGTTTTGCAGGATCGAAGAAATGAAAGGAAACTTAAGGAAGAAGCGTGTTGAATCTGATCACGAAGAGATGGATTTCGATTGCAAGGATCCAAAGATCGGATTTTTGATCTGCTACTTTAGAGTTAGGGTAGATTTCTAAGAAATATGTAATAACATAGTTTTTTAGTTGAATTGCATTGTAAGGACAAAGTTTTTCCGCAATAAAATAAAATTTGTTTTTGTCTTATTTATTTATCCTTGCAATGGCATGTATGAAAAATTGATGTTTTGAATGTTTCTTCTATTAGCAATAATGGATTTGATTCTTAATTGTGTTATTTGTGGAAATATCGAGAATTTACCAAATAGGGAGAGTTTCTCATCACCCAAGTTTCAATTGGACAGAAACTTGGAATCATGCAACCTGCATTGTGTGATGAATGAGAAACTTCATATTTGAAAATTAGACTAATTCCTTGACAAAGTGTCAAGTGAAGGACTAAGAGATCGAGTACACTAGGTAGTGCGTCGATCAAATCCACCACAAGAGTAATAAAGATATTCGTCATTATTTACTAAAGTTTAGTAAATATGGTTATACTTATAAGATTGAGTATAATTTTGAGTTGATTGAAAGAGTTTCAATCAATATCAGAACGAATAAGAAGAATCTAGTAGGCAGAAAGATAAAAGTTTCTCTATTCTAAGAAGAAGGGAGAGTAACTTTTATTGTGTTTTATGACAGGTCTTAATGATTAAGAGCCATGTCTCAATTGATCCTCTAAGTGAGTCTTAGTGCCATTGCATGTCTAAGAAGAGGAATCAAGAATAGTAGAAATGGTTAAATCAAGAAGTTAATCATACTTCGTTCCAAAATCAAGTCTTACAAGTCTTAAGTAGGTTTATAACACTCGACAAATGTGGAATTTGGAAAAGTTTTCTTATTCTTGCACATTTGAAATTGGTAAGTTGTGATGTCTTGGATAAGACAAAGACCAACCAGGACCAATTGTGTGAAGTGTTAAACTTGACAAAAGGCTACACTAACTCTTGAATATTTGTGTGTTAAGAAATGTTTCTTCACAAGAGAACCTTGTATGTCAAGGAGTCAGTGGGAGTCTTAATGATCTTGAAAAGTTTCAAGAACAAATCAAGAGTAAACCTAGTTAATTATCACTAGCGCACGAATTGAGGCTTATAACCTATCGTGTTGACATTATTTTGTTTCTGTGCCATTCCAATTAAGCTAAATATGTATGTGAGTTCTATGAGTTCTCATTTGAATGCATAAAGACAAATCACCTTGATCAATGGAAAGTACATTGATATGTAAGGGTGAGTTGCTGAACCACTTGGAAGACATGGTGGGCACTCGTGTTACCATGAGGCAAGAAATCAAGATTGAACGAGTTCAGTCCATATGGTTTTGGATTTGTCGCAAACTTTCGTTTTTGACAAATTCACATGGATAGGAACACATACATCATAAAATCTAAGTGTCTCCTTCATGAAAATGATTGTGAGGAAATGCTTTCACTAAGAGAGATTTTAAGAAGATAGCAATTGTGAAAATTGTATTCTCAAATTCGATTATGATTACGACATCCCTTTTCATAGTTCGAATTGTGAGATTTGGCAATTGGTCTGAACATTTGGGACTTAGTAACATAAATTCTGAATTGTTTAGACACACATGTGAGCTATCTAAGGCAAAGGTGTATGAGCTTAAAAAGCTTAGATAAAGGCTTATCAAAGCATTAGGTATTAGAAATATGAACTTAAGGAATTCAATAAGCATTGTTTTCTGGAAGTTCAATTGTTTTCTGAATACATGTCAAAGCTAGTGGGAGCATAAGTGTTATGCTGGTAAGAAAATAATCATCATGTTAGTGGGAGCATGATTATTATGGTAAGTATTGCAAGTTAGCAATATTAATTATTGAAAACAAAGATTCACTTTGCAAAGTTGCAAGGGTTGAAAAGTTGTTTTGCTATAATTAAGGGAGAGAATATTATACTTCGTGTCAAAATTCTAAAGCTTAGATCGAGAAACGTTAATAATTTTAGTCAAGGATAAATAGTGCATTCTCAAAATTCGATTATGATTACGGCATCCCTCTTCATAGTTCGAATTGTGGGAACAGGGCACATAAAATATTATGGCAGAAGGCTGATAAAGTATCACGTCTTTATGTGAGACATTATGCATCGTGTCCAATACGCTTCGGGTATAGGATCGATTGCATATGCTATAATATTTGATCATTCTAAAATTTTCCAAATGCCTAGGGCATTAAGAAGGAAAAAGGACTAGAATCGGTTTTGACTAAAATAATTAAACAACTATCAAAGGACGATCTGAGGTTCACTGAGGATTTGTCGCTTGTGAGTAGTTGGTAGTACTGGATGGACTATATTGACATTATTATGAGTAGATAAGATTCTATTAAGGATGAGTTGTCATATGGCAAATATGGAAATGTTTCCATTAATGGGAGTTGGATATTAAGAAATATGTCTAGATTAGAAACTTTTATGCGAGAAGGATGTTCAAAGGAATGTACTTTGAATGTGAGAATTCATGTCTATGGAATTGTCTTGTAACAATTTCCGATAGAATACCTTGTAATTTCATTAGCCAGGTCTTGGTGACTTTTGTGCTATGACATTACGAAAGAATCATTGCATAAAATGTTAGAATCTGACATATTCTAAAAGTGGCAAGAATTTGGTATTCTTATACTAATAAAGATTAGGGGATTGTGAAATAAGTTTCATTGGAAAAGTTTTTCAATTGATCTATTTCACAAAGTATGGACCATAGGAAACCAAAGTGTGCATGATTGGAGCATGGGACAATTGTGGTTATAATTCGAGTAATAAGGTGATTTTTTGAAACAGTAAGCAATGAATAATGAGTAATCAATATGGTGTTTAAATAAAAGTGTTTTATTTACGCTCAAAAGTTTTGGGGCCATATAAGATTAATATTATTATTGCTTTTCACTTTGCATGTTTTGACTTCCAGAATAACTGGGTTATTCGAACCTCCACAGTCGGTCATACGTTGGAAGTAGGTATGAAGGAAGACTGTCATGAATTTGTCTGTAGATTGTCTAAAGTGTTTAGACATAGCACAAGTTTGCTGTAGAGTTCATGAGTGCTTTGATAAGATTAAAGTATTAGATTAAACCCACGCTCACTTGAATCACTTCATGGGTTATCACGGGTGATTAGTGAGACGATAACATAGTATATTCTTGAAACCGAGACGTGTGAGTTGTTATTTGCTGGTCGGTTGCACATTGATGATAAGTAAACGCATCAGTAACTTGGTGTTATAAAACTTATTATTGTGTGTGATTCGATCAGTAGGTGCAAGCAAGCATTTGAGTCAAAGTTTATCCATTCCTTTTACCCAAAGTGGGATAAAAGCGATATCTGTGGCCCCTCGATGATTTAGTGTTGACACCCTAAGCGCTTGGCCAAGCCGGGACTAAGTTGATGTGTTCAATTGTAGTCTGTTGTCACTCGTCATAAATCAGATGTCGGGAAACAATACATAGACAGAGAGAATGATTTAAATCCATGTCTCGCGTCTATACGATATCTTGAGAATGGAGGAATATATGATCCGTTATCTAAAGGACACGCATATCTGATAAGATCAGAGTTGACAACGGCTTTTGAAAGCTATGATTGCTGATCAGGTTCTGAAGTTATGCAGAATAGTTATTGGACTTATCCAAGTGGGAGACTGTTGGATTAGTGTCTAAGTCCATAACTATTTTGGTATGTACTTGACCCGATTATGAGCATGGTCCTTTTGGGTTGCTTTCACCATAGCAATATGTAGGATGAATTAAGGATAGAAAGGTTTAATTATGATTTATTAATATATTATGAGAATAATATATTAAAGGAGAAATCATATAGTTTAATTAATATTAGTCAAGAATTAATTTTGTGGCTAAAAGAGATTAATTAAATTAAGGGGACTGATATTGTAATTATAAGATAGTTACAAAGTTGGGCTTTGGATTCATTAGATGGCAATGGACGAATTCTATATGGAGGTCCATAAAGAAATCGTCCAAGGGCTTTCTGGAATGGTCCATTGGATTGCTTAAGGCCTAAGCAGTCAGATTAGGGTTTCCTAGTTGTAAACCCTAATAGCCTACATGTATATAAAGGACCCTTAAGCCCCAAAAACGTGGTGAACTATTCCTTTAGGGTTTCCAGCCGTTTTTGGTGCCTCCTCTCTCCTCCCTCTTCATCCAAGTTGCTTAGTGGTGTTTGTGACTCCATTAGAGGTGCAACACTTGAGGCACTAAGCTTTCTGAAGCCAAGGATTGATTGTTATTGCTATATAACAATCAAAGGTAAGATCTAAACCCTAATTTCAGTTATAGTTTATTAGATCTAGGGTTTATGGCTTTGGATTATCAATTGCATGTTCATTAGACAAACTAGATCCAAAGCTATTAGGGTTTGCATGTACACCATAGGACTGATGTATTGCTCGAAACCCATCATTATACACAAGACCCCTTAGACTTGGTTTGACCCAAAATTTTCTGGTTGTCACATCATCCCTCAGTTAGAGGGAATTTTGTCCCGAAATTAGTTTAGAGTAGGCATTCATGAACTGGGGAAGAGATGTGGGTACTTTTGTTTCATTTAATCTTCGCGTTCCCAGGTGAACTCGGGCCCTCGTTTGGCGTTCCCTTGGACCTTTACAATGGGGATGCGACTTTGTTTCGTCCGTTTCACCTCCCTGTCCATTATTTCAAAGGGTTCCTTGACAAAATGGAGATTTTCATTTACTTCAATCTCTTCCAGAGGGATGACAAGAGTTTCGTCAGACAGGCATTTCTTCAAATTGGACACGTGGAAAGTAGGATGTATATTGTTGAGTTCTTGTGGAAACCGAAGTCTATATGCCACTGGACCGATCCTGGCGAGGATCTTGAATGGTCCAATGTACCTCAGATTCAGTTTTCCATGCTTCCCAAAGCGTATCATCCCTTTCCAGGGTGAGACCTTTAACATCACACGGTCGCCGACTTGGAATTCCAAGGGTTCTGTCGTTTATCCGTGTAGCTCTTTTGTCGGTCCCTGGATGCCTTTAGTCATTCCCGAATTTGAACGATCTTCTCGATGGTCTCTCTGATGATCTCCGGGCCGGTGAGGGTGCTGTCGGACACTTGTCTTTTTGCCAGTTGCATGTCTCCAACCTCGACCCAACACAGAGGGAATCTGCACTTGCGTCCGTAGAGGGCTTCAAATGGTGCAACTTTGATGCTAGTATGATAGTTGTTATATTAGGAGAACTCGACGAGTGGCAAGTGGGTATCCTATGCCTTGCCAAAGTCTATCACACAAGCTCTTAGCATGTCTTATATTGTCTGAATGGTCCTCTCACTCTACCCATCAGTTTGATGATGGTAAGCCGTACTCATATCGAGGTTGGTTCCCAGGGACTTTTGCAGCGACTGCCAAAACCGCGAGGTAAATCTACTATCTCTGTCGGAGATAATAGATATTGGCACACCATGTAATCATACGATTTCCTTTATGTACGTCCTGGTTAGCTTCTCCATCTTGTCGGTGTCTTTTATTGGCAGGAAGTGGGCGGATTTGGTTAACCTGTCAACGATCACCAAAATGGTGTCAATTCCACCCGCTGTCTTGGGCAAGTTGGTTATGAAGTCCATGGTTATCCGTTCCCACTTCTACTCAGGTATGTCTGGTTGTTGTGGTAGACCCGAGGGCTTCTGGTATTCTACCTTGACTTTGGCGCAAGTCAGGAACTTGCCCATGTAGGTAGCGATTTCGGCTTTCATGTTCGGCCACCAATAAAGTTTCTTGAGGTCTAGGTACATTTTGTCCCAACCTGGATGGACGGAGTATCTTGTCTTGTGGGCTTCATTCATGACAACGTCTCTGTAACCACCAAACTTCGGTGTCCAGATTCGATCCATGAGGTAGTAGGCTCCGTCGTCTTTGACTGTAAGGTTCTTATCCATCCCTCGCAAGGCTTCGTTTATGACGTTATCGGGTTTCAAGGCTTCCAGCTGAGCCTCTCTGATCTGCAAAGACAGGTGAGAACGGACAGTCATGGTTAGTGTCTTTACTCGGTGACATGAGTATTCTTTCCGGCTCAGGGCATCTGCCACCACGTTGGCCTTGGCTGGATGATATCGGATCTCCCACTCGTAGTCGTTTAGTAGCTCTACCCATCGCCGCTGCCTCATGTTGAGCTCCTTTTGGTTTAGAATGTGCTGGAGGCTCTTGTGATCCGTGAAAATGGTGCACTTTGTACCGTAAAGGTAGTGCCTCCAGATCTTTAGAGCGAACACTACTGCTCCCATCTCGAGGTCATCTGTGGTTTAGTTCACCTCATTGGTTTTTAGTTGTCTTGACGCGTAGGCTATGACCTTTCCTCGATGCATGAGTATGCAACCTAATACTTGATTGGATGCGTCACAATAGACCATAAAGTCTTCCGTTCCCTATGGGAGAGACAGGAATGGGGCTCTGCATAAAGCTTGTTTCAAGGTTTGGAAAATAGCCTCTTGTTTCTGTTGGGTTTTAAGCACTATAACACTCCTATGGTGCACATGCAACCCTAAATGCTTTGGATCTATGTTTTTTCTAATTATACATGCATTTTCAATTTTCCAAAGCATTCTCCCTAGCTAGGATACAATTGAATCTATACAATATAAACTTAGTTTAGATGCTTACCTCTTGAGTAGGGTAGAGTTCTTGACCTTTGAAAGCTTGAGCACCTCAAGTGTGATGCCTCTATTGGTTCAAAAATACCAAAATGAAAGAGGAGGCTTTAACTGATTTTGGCTTATGGGGTCACTATTTATAATGTGGCAAATACTAGGGTTACACTTTGTAAACCCTAATGCTCCATGACTTTTCACATTCTTATTGTCCATGGGTTAACCCCCATGGACTATCCATGGATTATCTTATTGGTTTAGCCCAACCATATAGTCATGGATCATTAGTCCACATTTCAAGAATGATTGATTTACATAATCAATCCCCATATATTTAATTAGTCTCTTTTGATCACAAAATTAATTCTTGATCAATACTAATTAAATAATATTAATATATTATACATGTAATATATTAATAAATCATAAATAACCTTATTCTCTAAAATCCTTCTTATTAAATTGCACTGGTGAAGGCAACCCAAAAAGGGACCATGCTACAATCGGGTCAAGTACATACCAGTTATAGTTATGGGCTTAGACACCAAATCCAACAGTTTCCTCTCCGAGATGAAGGTTACACCTTTCTGAGTTAGAACGGTGAGCGGCTTAGCGATCTTGGAGAAATTTTGTATGAACCTCCTATAGTAACCACTAACCAGCAAGGCCTAAGAATTGTCTGATCTCCTTCGGGGTTCTTGGCGTTGCGCAGCCTTCGATTTCCTTGATTTTGGAGGGGTCCACATGTATCCCTTCCATGCTGACAACGTGACCTACAAATTCCACCTTTTGGATCCAGAATTCGCATTTGGAGAACTTTGCATACAACTTCTCCGCCCTTAATGTCTCTAGGACCTACTGTAGGTGTCGAATGTGTTCTTCCTTACTCTGTGAATAGACGAGTATGTCATCGATGAATACAATCACGAACTTGTCTAAGTAAGGTCGACACACACGGTTCATTAGGTCCATGAATGCTGCAGGAGCATTTGTTAGACCGAAGGGCATTACTACGAATTCGTAGTGACCGTAGCAAGTTCGGAAGGCGGTATTGGGGACATCTTCCTCCCGAACCCGGAGCTGGTGGTACCCGAATCTTTGATCTATCTTCGAGAAGTAACTCGATCCCTGTAGTTGGTCGAATAGATCATCGATTCGGGGAAGAGGGTATCGGTTTTTGACGATGAGTTTGTTTAGCTCTCGGTAATCGATGCACATGCGAAACGATGTGTCCTTCTTCTTTACAAATAAGACCGGAGCTCCCCAGGGTGAGAAGCTCGGCCTTATGAACCCCTTGTCCAGTAATTCGCTCAGTTGACTGGAAAGTTCTTGCAACTCTGCAGGAGTTAGTCTGTATGGCGACTTGGAGATTGGTGTGGCTCCAGGTATCAAGTTCATTCTGAATTCGACTTGTCGTTCAGGGGGTACTCCCGTGAGGTCTTCGGGAAATACATCGGGGAAGTTGCAGATTTTTGGGATGTCGTTGATGTTCTTTTCTTCCTTCTTCTTATCGACAATGTGAGCTAAGAAGGCGTGGTTCTTCTTGTGTAGACACTTCTGGGCCTTGATACACGAGATGATGCGAAGGTTTGTGCTCGGTTTGTCACCGTAGATGACCAAGGTTTCGTTACTTGGTAGATGAAGGCAAACGACCTTCTCGTAACACATAATATCAGCACGGTGAGGACTTAGCCAGTCCATGCCGATGATAAAATCAAAACTCCTTATGGTAACCGGCATCAAGTCGATTTGGAAGGAGTGGTTGTTCAAGGTTAGTGTGCATCCTATGTATACATCATTTGTTTTTTTTTTCAGTTTTTCCGTTGGCCATTTCCACGGTGAAGGTTTCGATTAGTGTTTGAGGGTTTTGTTTCAGGAGATGTTTAAACTTATGACTCACAAAGATTCTCTCCGCACCACTATCAAATAGTATGGATGCATAAATGTTATTGAGGAGGAACGTACCGGTGACCGCTGCAGGGTCTTTCATCGCATCCTCGTGTCCTATTGCTAGGACTTTTCCCGTTCCCCCAGTATTTTGGTTGTTGGCCTTTGGGAAGTTCCTCTTGTAGTGGCCCGTTTCCCCACAACCATAGCACGCTTGGCTCATCCCAGTATTGGTGGGTTAGGTGGCCTGTTGTGCCGATGCTTTACAGTATCGGGTAGTGCACCCATTCTTGTTGCATGTTGTGAAGTGTAACTCTCGGCAGGTTCTGTGGTGGTGAAAGGGGCACTTGTCGCACTTTGGAAGATTATTGACATATTGCTTGGTGGGTGCTGGTGCGGACGGGGCGGTAGCGGAATGAACCACCACGATCTGTTGCTTCTTGGAGGGTTCATGAGTTGGTTGGACCTTCTTATTGCTCCCAAACTTCCTCTTGTTACCACCTTCTTTCGCCTGCTCAGGAATGGGAGTTATTATGCCTTGTCGTACTCCATGATCGATGAGTTTTTGAGCGTGGCGCTTGGCGCTGTTGAAAGTTGTTGGGTTGGCAGAAATTACATTCCCCTGAATTTGGTGAGATAGCCCCCAGATGAAACGTTCTAATTTCTTGCTCTCCGAAGTGATCATTCTAGGGCATAGGATTGCCAGATCGCTGAATCTGGCGGTGTAGGATTCGATGTCAGAGCCGTTCATTTTGAGTTCCCAAATCTCCTATTCTAGTTTTTGTACCTCGCCCTTGAGTAGTACTCTTCGAGCATCATGATTTTGAGACCATCCCGGATCATCGATTTCGCCACCCGGAGTGTTAGGGCTTTGATATGGCCATTCCACCATGAAAGGGCCCTATCAGAAAGAGTGCAGGCTGCAAATTTGACTTTGCTCTCTTCTGTGCAGGCACAGATTTCAAATACAAATTCTATCTTCCCAAACCACCGCGTCAGAGCAATGACGCCACTGCTTCCGTTGAAGGTCTTAGGCTTGCAGTTTGCAAAGTCTTTATAAGTGCATTCCTTTGGGTGCCCTTGGTTTTCACTTTGATTGGAACTGTTTGTTCACATTCCACCTCTGTTGTTGCTACTACTTATTTGGGACAGGACAGCGGCTACAGCAGCGGTCACTGCAGCTTGGAACACTGTAGTGTCCATTTGTGGGGGAAGTGGCGATGGTGGTGCTGTTGATGTGTTGTTCTTGCGCTTGTTATATCTTCGGGGTGGCATTTTTCTGCCATAAGGTGGAATGACGATAAGTTTTTGATATGAGTTATGGTTCGGACACTACTGTAATGGAACACCTTGTTTGTATCGAATCTAGTTGTTATTGAGAGTTGCTTGTGCTTTACAATTGGAATTTTAACTTGTAACGCCCCGACTCTCAGGTATTAGTTTTACAGCTTTATTTTTCATATTGAAAGGTCTACTCGACGAGTTGGATGCCTTGACTCGTCGAGTAGGAACGTTTTGGCCACATGTTTAAGTGACCAACTCTATGAGTCGGAGGACACGACTCGACGAGTTGGAGCTGAAGGATGAAACTCTAATTTTCGGGGTCCTGCACCCTATTTAAAGGATCCTTTGCTCCCTTAGCCTCCCCTTACAACCCCTTGTGAGTCCAGAAAACCTAATTCGTGTGTGCACTCCATTCTTGGGTGATTTTCAAGCTTGGAAGGTGATTTGCAAGAAGAAGACTTGAAGTATAACAGGAGTGGTGCAAGAGGAGCTAGTGGATCTGACCCTTCTGCTTATTGGCGTCAGTTTGAAGGTAACAAGTCATTACCTTGACCTTCCCTCTTTCTAGATCTCTTTATTTTTAAGATTAGGGCTTTCCTAGCATGTATATTAGCCATTTTTGAGTATGGGCTAGGGTCTAAAGTTGCAACTTCAGATCTGAGCTTATCTTGGTCTCTATAGCTATAAAGACTCCAGCTTTAGCAAATATGAACCTCCCCTTTTGAGTTAAACCCCATTATAAGCTTGGATTTGATATTCTAAGCCTTTAGAGCCTTGAAAGCATGTAAAGTTTGCAACTTTACGTGATAAACATGCCTTGGGGAGCTTGATCTGCAATATGGAGCTTTGGGGGTGGCTTAAAAGCATCTGAATGAAGAAAGGACCGAAAGGACACAACAAGTTGAAGGGCCAACTCGGCGAGTCCGATGAAGATTGCCGTGTAAGGATTTCTGCATGGACTCGGTGAGTCAGTAGGCTGACTCGGCGAGTCAACTTGGGTTTTCCCGACATTTGGACATGCATGAAATCGGCGAGTTGCAGAAAAACTCGATGAGTCAACTGGGGATTTCACGACTTCTCGAGTTCTGGAAGGACTCAACAAGCCAGTGAACTGCACTCGAAAAGTATAAATGTACTTATCCTAAAATACTCCTATAGTATCTTAATTGTTTATGTTTGATTCTATAGCTTCTTGGTGTGTGTGTGTGTGTGTGTGTATATATATATATATATATATATATATATATATATATATATATATATATATATAGGGTTGGTAAGTTTTAGATTTGTTGTCAACCACGACCACGACCACTCCTAGACACATGTTGGTCATATATCGAATAAATATAGTTGATCAGACAATATTTACTCTAGATAATTGTTAATACCTTATGTGAGTTATTATAGCCATACTTAATACGACTAGTGGCATGTACGACGTTCTTTAGGCGTCGGAGCTGGTAGACATTTGTCACCCTAGACTTCCAGTCTAACTGTAGCGAACAACTTAGGTGCGGGGTTGTCAATCGCGTATAGATCTATACACAACGGTCTCGCTCTCCCTCCAGGAGACTCTGGTTAAAATGCAGGACTTAAGGTGTACTTTATGTAAAGTACGTGAAGAGAGTGTGTCTCACAAACTGTACCAACGGTTTACGTGCAATGTAGTTTTATAAAGTGACAATATTATAGTTTGAAATAATTATCTGTGATTGACCTGAAAACTGATAGCTAGTTTAAACGTACCACAAACTATACCCATTATAGTCTATCTGAAAAAATTATGGAGTTAGTGATGTGTAAACCCATTTATACATTTCGTTATACAAAATACTAGGTTTAGAATATTCATAATTTGGTTAAAACCCAAGAGGATATTTCCTTACAATAGTTATGAAAACTCATTCTAGATAGAAAATTTCCTTTTATCATAAAAGTCACAACTTTCCCATTTGTTCATGTAATATATTTAAACTTGTTTTTGTATACTTATATACCATAACTAACCCATATTGTGCATGAAAGTTTGAAATAACTAGTAAAATCACATAGCATGCACATAGAACCTTATATACAACATATAGATGAACACATACAACAAAATTTTGTTATAATATAATTTTTCTTGTATTCCCCCCAAAAAACATGAAAAATCTCGAAAAAGGTGGGGTATGAACTCACCTTGAGTGGTTTTATTGGGTTGATTTGAAGAGATGTTGAAAAGTTTCCAAGTCTAAATACTTGAATGGAGTTGATGAAATTCCTTGAGAATAATGTTATCGTAAGGGTTTTAACACATTTAAAGTGTCTAAATGGAATGAACTAAACATAAGAATGTAAAGGATGTTAAGAAGTGTCGAATTTACTTACCAAAACTTAGGAAAATACTTGGAGAAATAAGCCCCTTTTAAAGCTTGGAACTTAACCTCTTGAGAGCAAATGGAGTTTTACAATAAGTGAAATGGGATTTGTGGTATGTGAGGGATTGGTTTCGTCCTTAATAAAAGAAAGGAGATGATAAGATGTTTGCTTGGTTAACTGGAGGTCAAAGCATGGATATTTGGTGGGTAATACGTGGGATACTGCTATTTTATTGAAAATGGGTGAGAAATCAAATCCTAAAGTTAACTTTCCTTGTCTTATCCTTATCCTTGACCGCAAACCCTTTAAAACACCCTAGTATGACCGAAATCACATCACATGTGATTTCGGTCCTAGGCTTGTCTTTACTTATTGATTTCGGTCCTAAGCCTTTCCCATGGTGTTTTCGACATAACGGATCCTTAGGTGTGTTTTTGGCCCTAATGGGGTTGCATGGAGTTGATTTTGGTCTTAGTGTTTTCTAGACATGGTGTTTTCGGATTTGTGTAATAGAATTTACAAAGGTGGTGGCCTTAAAATTCGAGGATTCAAGGTCATGGCATAAATACATGTTGTTATGTTAAAACCATTTGATTCTTGTTTGACTTGCATTGGCTTTTCAAGTTTTATTTCAACATGAATTTCCAAGTGTATAGTATCCTTAATCATACAAATGGTGCCCTCTTGGCTTTCAATTAACATTATTGCATCAAAGTTACATAGATATACATTGTGGATCCACTTATACACAAGACCCCTTAGACTTGGTCTGACCCAAAATTTTGTAGGTGTCACAGGTTGTGACTTCTTTGCTACGCGTATGGGTCCTATGCTTTCAGTAGTACGGGCCCATACTACCTTCAACACATACCCATATTTGTATTAAGTATCATCACAATGACTTAGAAATATACGTAAATAGGGCATGCGCTCAATCCTCACTCCTAGAAGAAGGCTAAATTTCTCATAACTGGTGGACTAATCCCACACAACTCATCCATGAAACTTCCCCCAACCCTGAAGTACTAGTATATGCTAACCATACATAATGCTGGACCCTATAGAGTTTCGAATACCTGATCCCACCCTAAGCCCTTCATCAAACAAGAACAGGAAGTAAGGCCAAACCAAACATTCTCAGGCTATAAGATCTTAATTATGTACAGTCGTGATGCATACACTAAGCAACTACAGTAATGATGTCAATTTCATATAAGGAAAAACCCTAGGCTATCAGGCATCATATAATCAAGCAATTCTATCATGCAATTCCTGAAGATCCCTAGCCTAGTACTAGCATGCTGTTCTAACATATCACAAAATCAAATAATCCGTAAGGTATTTTGGGGTCTACTTACTGGCTTCGGCTGATCGTACACTTGCATCCTCCTTTAGTATTTTGAAAACCAATTTTACCATTTCCTTAGTTTGACTCCTGGCACATCCGAGAGTGTATCCGAATCCCTCAAACCAAGGCTCTGATACCAACTTGTAATGACCCAAATTTCCAAATAAAATTTTCATTTTTAAATAATCAAAACATTCCCATAAAATATGAAATCTCAATGACAATTGTTTTCAAAATCCATAACATCAACATTTTATTTCAAATATCAGAGTGTCCCCATATAAAATGCCGGAGAGTGCATGCCGCGCCATCAAACCTTGCCCTAGCCCTTAGGCTCTGAAGTACCTGAAACAATCAACAAACTATAAATGCTTAGTGAGTTCCCCAGAGCATACCCCACACAATCCACATAATCACATAATCCATATTAGCCATATAAGCTACATAAACCACATAAGCCATGCATGCAAACATATAAGGATGTCGTCGGTTCCCCCTAGGGTCTTATACCTACATGCAATGGGCTCTCCCCATGGTCTTTACCTAGGATGCCATGGGCTCCCCCACATGGTCTGATATCCGACTGCCCCGGGCTCCCCCGGGGTCTTCCATGCAAATAATACAAAGTCAACTAGCATACCATATATCACAGAAATAACTATCATACTACATAACACATATATAAACATATAGGGATGTCGTGGACTCCCTCCAGGGTCTTACTCCAGGAGGACGTGGGCTTCCCCAGGGTCTTATATCTATGTGCCATTGGCTCCCCCACATGGTCTTAACTACTTGCCATGGCCTCCCCCATGGTCTTTACCTGGAATGCCATGGGCTCCCCCATATGGTCTTGTATCCAACTGCCACAGGCTCCCCCCGAGGTTTTCATATATCTATTCAATAATTACTAGCACATTCTCATATACATGCATACCAGACATATAAGTAGTGAATCCACAATAAACACTGCAACTAACTGAATGGGCTGGCCTTGGTGGCTTAGACCCATTGGTATGGTGAGGAGACTCACCTCTGTCTGCTGAACCTGAAAGCTGCTCTCCTAACAGTCCGAAACCACCCGTGCTGAACAACAATACCATTAACCCAAAATTAGGGTTGAATATAATATAATTAAAGAACCCAAGTACCCAAGCCCAAGTCCTTTCATAATGGCCCAAAATTCTTCCATTTCTAGTGGGCCCAAAGTCCATGTCCAAAATTATTAATGGGTCTCATGGCCTAATAAGGCCCAACCATAGCAACGATGGCCCAAAACAGATAAATTAGCCCAAGACCTCAAAACATGACCATGCCCAATAACTGATTAAGGCCCAAAGGGCTTACAATCCCAAAACAAGCCAAACACATATGAGTGCGTACGCCTTGCGTGCCACTCTTGTACGCTCAACATACAGTGTCCCTGAGCTGTACGCGTTGTGTACGCTATATTACGCCCAACGTACAAGAAAGTTATGCACCTACTTCCATTAAGTGCTTAATACTTGATGTTCTAACGTCCAATATCATATCTGAGTTCATTAAGACGTCCTAAGGAATAAAGTTTGCAACTTTATGCCCTTGCATGCTATATGGGACTTCAAAACTTCATTCTTCACATTAGGACTTCATATAAAGCTTCAAACTCAAGCATGGAGTCTAGATAACCTTAAATATAGCACCTTTATGCATCTAACATGCTCACAAAGCTCAAATCTAACCATTTCAGCCTCTCAAGTTTCTCAACTCTCAAGAGGAGGTCCAAGAACCAACAAAAGGGACAATATGGAAAACCCTAACTAGATCTAATGAATAGGATGGGAAGATCAAGACTTTATACCTCCAAAAGATCTTCAAGGTGAACTAGATGCAGATTCTTGAAGCACAATGCCACTCCAAGCTTGCTCACTAACTTCTTCTTAAATGAGCTCCAAAGTGGCCACCAACACACTTCTAAGCTCCAAAATCACACTCTCAAAGGAAAACTGAGGTAAAGGGATGAAATGAGGCTCTAGAGGCGGATTAGGGTTTAGTCCCAATGACTTAAGGATGCTTAAATAGGTGTCAAGTCCGAAAATTAGGGTTTGGTCCTCTGTCGCGTACTCCACGTGTACCTATATGTTCGCCCCACATACACAATACTCCTTCGCAATCCTTCATCCATAGTACGCTAAGCGTACCCTTAGGTACGGCGAACGTACAAAAAGGGACCATTTTTGCTAACTAAATCATTTAAAAAGTTTAGAATGGTTTACCTGATTTGGAGTGTTACAAATCTCCCCCACTTGAACTAGACTTCGTCCTCGAAGTCCGTAGACGCAAACAGATCCGGGTAATGCTCCCGCATCTCATCCTCCGGCTCCCGTGTCCATTCAGAGCCTTTCCGGTGCTGCCATTGCACCTTCACTAGCTTCACCACCTTGTTACGAAGAACCTTAGTCTTCCTATCCAGAACCGCGACGGGTTTCTCAATGTAGTTCAGGCTCTCATTAACCTGAATGTCGTCCAACGAGATAACTGCGGCCTCGTCAGTGACACACTTCCGAAGCTGAGACACATGGAAGGTGTTATGAATCTGGCTAAGCTCGTCCGACAGACCCAAATGGTAAGCCACCTTGCCAACCCGGGCAAAACCCCTGAACGGACCAATATATCGGGGCCCTAACTTACCCCTCTTCCGAAACCTGATGACTCCCTTCCATGGCGACACTTTCAGCAAAACAAAGTCCCCCACCTGAAACTCGAGATCCGATCGGTGCCGGTCAGTATAGATTTTCTGATGGCTCTGCGCGACTCGCAGCCTATCGCGCACCTTCTAAATCAACTCGGTAGTCTTGAGCACCACCTCGGTGCTCCCCGTGATTCGATGCCCTACTTCACCCCAGCAAACTGGAGTCCTGCACCTCCGACCATACAACATCTCAAACGGTGGTCGGTCGATACTAGCTTGATAACTATTGTTATATGAAAACTCTGCTACTGGGAGGTATGTATCCCAACTCCCTCTGAAGTCCAATACGCATGCCCGAAGCATCTCCTCAAGTGTCTAGATCGTCCTCTCACTCTGGCCATCTGTCTGGGGGTGGTAAGCAGTGCTAAAATGTAACTGAGTGTCCAACTCTTCATGGAACTGATGGGTTTTGAGCATTCTAACACTCCTAAGTGTACATGCAACCCTAGAAAACCTTGGATCTATGTTTGTCTAAAATACATGCAAAATATGATTTCCAAGGTTCATAATCCTATCTAGCATACATGGGGAACTTTTAAAATAAAAGATGGCTAGAATTACATACCTTGTAGTAGATTTGATTCCTTGAAAACCTTGAGAGCCTAGCACCCCAAGTGTGGTGCCTCAAATGCTTCACACAACACCAAATGCTTTGGAATAACTTTAGAGAATGTATAACACTTGTAAAAACCGGCTTGCCCTATCTTGTTCTTAGTGTAGCAGATTTTGGTGAGTATCATGTTCCTTATATAGTGTGTCACATCTAGGGTTACATCATGTAAACCCTAATGTGACATGACTCTTCAATTCCATGACCCATGGGTTTGTAACTCCCATGGAGCCTCCATGGAGCATCCTATGGGTTTAACCCAACTTGATAATCCATGGAGCCTTTTAGCCCACTATACAAGTTATGGATGATTTACATAATCAACCCATATCTTTAATTAGTCATCTTTTGATCACTTAATTAATTCCAAATTAATTCTTGATCAATACTAATTAAATAATACTATTAATATATTAGAACTTATAATATATTAATAAACCACAAGTGTTATTTCTCTCATTTAGTCTATCTAAATGCATGATGCCATGCAACCCAAATGGACCATGCCGGGTCGGGTCAAGTACATACCAGAAATAGTTATGGACTTAAACACCTTATCCAACAGTCTCCTACTTGGATAAGTCTAATAACTATAACTGCAAGTATGACTTCAAGAACCGATCAACAATCGTAGCTCTTTTCAAGGTCTCTCGGAACTGAGAAGATGATGGTACGCCATTTAAGATAAGTGATCATATAATCATCTGTTCTAGATATCAGTCGAACAAATACATGGAACAATGTCTTACTTTTGTCCAACAGTTTGTTTCCCGATTTCCGATTTGTTTGACATAGAACTTAACTGAACACATCAACTTAGTTCTGACCGGGCCCGGTATATAGGTCAAAACAAAATCATCGAGGGGCCCAGATATCGCTTCTAATCCAAGAAGGAACAGATAACCTTCGACTCATATGCTTGTTCTACTACTTGTTGAATCACACACAACAATATGTTTTATAACATCGAGTTACCAATGTGTTTTCATACGGTCAATGCATAACCAACTCATAGGCAACAAGACATATCTCTAGGTTTGAAGACTTATATGATATTACTGTCTTGCGATCACTCGAGATAAATTCCATGAAGTGATACCAGCGAGCGTGGGTTGAATCCAATACTCAGAACTTATGAGCACTCATGAGTGTTGAGGCCATTTCCAACATCTTAGACCTCTACAACCAACTCATGACAGTCTTAATTCATATCTACCTCCAACATATGACCGACTGTGGATAATTTGAATAATATGTAAAACACAACATAAATATTCTGGAAGTCAAAACATGCAAAAGAAATAATAGTAAACGATTGACAAAAGATAGCAACACTTTACTCATAAATAAACACAACTTTTATTCATCATCAAATGTCAATTACACTTTACAAATTTCAAAGTTATCTAACTACTAAAACTAACATCATGCTTCAGCCCTATGCTCCTTGCGTGCTGGAGATGCTTTACCCTACCCAGTCCCTTCGTGAGGGGATCTGTCGGGTTCTCATCCGATGATACCCTCTTTGCCACGAGGAGTCCTTCTTCTATACGATGTCTGATGAAATGATATTTTCTATCAATGTGTCTGGATCTCCCGTGATCCCTTGGTTCCTTTGCTAAGGCAACTGCGCTTTCACTATCACAGAAAATCTCTATAGGCTCCTTTATAGCTGGTACAACTCCAATGTCTCCAATGAAGTTCTTTAGCCATATAGCCTCCTTTGCTGCCTCGCTTGCCGCTATATACTCTGATTCACAAGTTGAATCAGCCACTGTCTCCTGCTTGGAACTTTTCCAAGTAATCGCTCCTCCGTTTAAGGTAAAGACCCAGCCCGACTGGGAGCGGAAATTATCCCTATCAGTCTGGAAGCTAGCATCACTATACCCTACAACTCTCAAGTCATCACTCCTACCGAGGGTAAGGACCCAGTCCTTAGTCCTCCGCATGTACTTGAGGATATTCTTTACCGCAGTCCAGTGAGCCTTACCAGGGTTCCCCTGATACCTGCTAACCATGATCAAAGCAAAGTCTACATCAAGACGAGTGCATGTCATAGCATACATGATCGAGCCTACTGCAAAAGCATAAGGTACTCGACTCATTTCTGTTATTCTCGTGTATTTAATCACATGCGATTATATGCATATAATCACATATGGTTAATATGGATAAAGAAAAACTATTGAATCAAGAACCCGAAATTAATCATGTGCACATAAATCATATGTGATTAAATACACATGAACAACTATTGAATGTAGAACGCGAAAATGAATTGTGTCCATATATATCATATGTGATTAGATACATGTAATCACATATGATTATATGTATTTAATCACATATGATTTATGTGGAAAAGATGTGTTTTCACGTTCTTGATTGAATAATTTTTAATATGTATTTAATCAAATCTGATTATTTATATTTAATCACATATGATTTATATGGACAAGATTCATTTTTGTCCATATAATTCATATGTGATTAGATACATATAATCACATATGACTTAATACACGAGAACAACTATTGAATTGAGAAGGCCAAAATGAATATTGTCTACATAAATCATACACGAGAACAATTATTGAATGTACAACCATTTTAAATAAATCAACACATTCAACAACACAAAGGTCCATGGCTAGTTTATGCACATCATACACATTTATATACTCAAAATTATATAAAACAACTCTTTGTTTTTCTAGGAAAACTTTTATGACTAAAAAGATACATGTAAACTTTTAGTAAAAAATAACAATTATAAACATTTCAAAGTTGTCATAGAAAATATATAGAAATTTTTCTTGCAAAGAGAAAACCATCATGTTTCCAAAAACAAAGATTTCATCAAATTAACAAAAAATCTAAATAATATTGCAAAAATGGCTCTGATACCAATTGTTTGGTTTTTATTAAAAAATTGTTTCAAAAACATAAACAATGCAATGGAAGACTTACGATTTGAACAAAAATAAAACTAGTTTTATTCCCACCAAGGATCATTTTGCAAGAGTTAGAAAAATTAAAACAAACATAGAGGAGAAAGCATGACAACCTTTTAATACTTTGATCCTCATGGGAGGTTGGAAGTTAATGAAGATGTCATGAAACTCTAAAACAAGAGCTCTCTAAAAGTATCCACCAAGCAAGAGTAGAACTATCAAAACATGCTAGTATACATATTAGTTGTTCATAAGCCTTAGAATATATACAAAATATATGTTATAAGGTGAAGAAACTAAGGGACTTTGTCTAACATCAAAATGCAAGAGAATGGAGGAGAAGGGAGGGGATTTACATCAAAATTTGGCAGCCCTATAGAGAGCAAAGTGCTCTCGGTTTTGAGCTCCAAAAATGACCAAAAAGATAATTGCAAGAAGTCTCTTTCATGTCTTAATACCTTAGCCTTTCCTTAAGACAAAATCTAGTAAAGGACCGTACATAAAGCAAGTCAAAGCATAGGTTATGAGGACAGACATGCATGTAGAATAAATTGATCAGAAGGTCATCCATGACGACAAATTCGTCAATCACAGATGCCAAAGAAATATATTTGACGACAAATTCGTCAACTTAAAATACCATTTTCACTATAACTAAACATTTTGGACAATTTACTTTTAATAATAATACAAAATAAAGAAATATATTTGACGACAAATTCGTCAATCACAGATGCCAAAGCCACGACAAAACGGTACTACGATGATAACAAGAAAACTAAAAAAGCAAGAAGTTTCTTCACGAACTAAATCCAAAATAAGCATCGTAGTGAAGGGACTGTAATTTACTTTTAAAATTAAAATATTCTGAAAGGAGTGAAAACTGACGTATTTCAACTTCCAAGGCATTCTAACACACCATTTTGGTTTATCATCAGTGCATGTTTGCAACTTAAGAAGACCATCTACAAGTGTGTCTGTAAGTTTAAAGTTCAGTTTTCTGTAATTTCTTGATTGGGAATTTCTCCAAAACACGGGTATGTTTAAAAAAACAAGCAGTTGATATATTTACAAATCACAGTATGTGTTTTTGTGTGTGAAAACGGATAAGTAATGTGAGTTTTTTCATTGCAAGTCAATGTTTGACTCTTCTATCAATTTTATTGATTTGGGTTTGCCGAAAAGGGTTGAAGAACAATCAATTCACTGATTTACAAATCAGTGTGTTGTGTGTGTGTGAAAGTTGATATATAATGTGTGTTTTTGTATAATATCTTTTTGCGAGTATCTTCAAGTTAAACTCTGACGTTTCTGTTGCTTTAATTTCTTGATTTGTGTTTCTTGAAAAGCAAGGAAGGGATTGAATAGCATTTAGTCGACTGATCTGTACTATAGATCAAAGTATGTGTTTTTGTGTGAGGCAATGGATAGGTGATGAGAGTTTCTGCATATTTCTTGTGTGTGTGTCTGCAAGTCAATTAGTCAAACCTTGACTTTCGTGTTAGTTTCTTCAATTGGGTCACTGTCCAGAAAGGGAAGAAAAGGCTTGAAAACCAATCAATTGATTGATCTACAAATAGCCGTATGAATTCTTTTTGTGTGAAATTGGTTTTACTAGTGTGTGATTTATGGTGTTGTGTTTCCTGTTTCTATTTTATGTAATGAAGACTTCCTGACACGAGATGATGATCTGTATCTTTCAGTGAGAAATCTTGGGTTTTTGTTAGTTTATTGATTTGGGTTTCCTCCAAAATTGTAAATTGAGGGTTAAAGTACCATTTTCTTGATCCACAAATCACAGTGAGTGTTATTGTGCGGAAGTGTGAAAATGGAGGAAAACACAAAAGCACCATCAGCTGAGGAGCTATTAAGAAAGATCCAGGAACTCGAAACACTCGAATCTCACCTCAAACAAAAAATATCAAAACTCATGCTCTCTGGTAACCAGAAAAAACCTGAGCACCAATGGTCTAATTCAGCATATGGTGGACCAGATGGTGCACACAAGCTTCGAGTCATGGAGCCTTTAGCAAGGAAGCTAACAGAAACTCAGTTTTTAAATATAATCCAGTCAATGGGTCTGGCTGTACATATATATGGTCTTGACCTTCGAATAATCTTCTGGTTAGCTCACCATTGCAAATTCATTAGTTATTATTCTTGTTCATTATGTCTATTGTATTAATTAATATGAATTTGAAGATAGTTTTTTTTAACATATTTGGTGAATGGGAATTGTGTAGGAACCGAGCTGCAGAAAAGCTTTACGGATATACATCGGCTGAAGCTTATGGGAAAACTCCCACAGAGCTTTTAGTCGACCCTAAAGATGGTTCATTATCTGATTATCTCCTTGAACGAACGATAAATGGAGAGAGTTGGTCTGGGGAGTTTCCTATAAGGAATAAGAAAGGAGAAAGATTTGTAGTTATGGGTTCGAATTCACCATTTCGGAATGAAATCGGAGGATTAGTTGGGGCTATGTGTGTTTCGAGTGCTTCAAGTCCATATCATGTAAGGAAGCATGCTAGACTTGGCTTTGATTCACAACAACCTCTACAGACATCAATTTCCTCGAAGATATCGAATTTGGTCAGTATTTCCTATTATTAATTAGCTTATGTTAACACAAGTTTAATAAAGAATTAGTACAATTAACACATGTAGGAGTATAGATCACTTTATTTCCAAATGGGTTCAAGAATCAACAAAAGTTATGCATAGATTTATCACATGAAATTCCACAAAGATATCAAATTTGGTTGGCATTAATAAATTTAGCCTTCCTTATACGAGTAAGATAGAAATCTAAGACAACCCATGCAAGAATTTGGTCATTTAATGTACAATTAATGGAAAAACTGCAATAATCAACACAGATAACTGAACGATTCAATTCATAATTGTATTCATCATGATCTCAATACTTATACATCAAGAGTTCTTATCAGTCAGATAAGGCTTAAATTTAAAATACATTTGAATACAATGAGATATGGATAACATGTATCCGATATACTTCAACATCCCCCCTCAAGTTGGAGCATGGAGCATGGGGATCAAAAATGCCTAACTTGTCCACTAGTTTGTTGAAATCAGTTTGCCCAATGATCAGTAGAAGAGCCTGCATAAATTGTGATAATATGTGCACCGAGTAGCCAACATTAGGGCGAGTGACTGCAAGATAGATAAGACGTCCCACCAAACACTGCTTCTGGATCATCTAATAACTCATCATGTGCGAGACCAAGTTTGTGATTTTGTTCAATTGGAAAACCTGCGGGCTTAGCACCTAAAAGACCCGCCTCCTTGATATCAAGGGTATATTTGCGCTGACATAAAAACAACCCTTTTGAGCTACGAGCGACTTCAATACCCAAAAAATATTTTAAAGACCTTTGATTCTTCATTTTGAAACAACTACTGAGATACCTTTGAATGTATTATTAGCAGTGGAGTTGTTTCCTGAAATAATTAGATCATCTACATAAACAAGAACATTAATTTGAGTTGTGCCTCGAGTATATGTAAATAAAGAATAGTCAGAGTAGGATTGTCTAAAACCATAGCTTTTAAGAGCTTTAACAAGCTTTTTGTGACATCCCCAAATTTCACGGCCATTTTAGAACTTTTTATTTATGCTTATTTAAAACAGAGTTTATTTATAAATGCGTTATTTGTTCCATAAAAGTATTTTCATAGAAATGTTTTTTTTATTGATTTATAAAAAACTTGGGGTGTCATAACTAATACAAAACATAAACATAAACAAGCCTTACAGTGTCTTAGACTAACTTAATTAAACTTAAATATCTTAAGGATATGCTACCCATTTTCCAACTTAATTGAACTTAAGTCTCTTTTACAAGTCTTATATTATCTCTTGGTAAGACTACAACATTCAACTCCTAATACCGACTTTGTTTAAACAACATTATCCTACTTCGGTGTGTACAAATTATTTATGTATTAATAAACCTCTATCCTTCTCTCTAATGATACTTTTATTATTGTTATCATGAAATGATAACTTAACTCATATAGAACCATACTTGGTTCGTATATCATATATTATCGGATATGTTCTTAACACGTATTCTAGGCAATAGCAAATATCAAGGTTCTAAAAAGCTCGCCATGGCGTGCCATGGCTAAAAGGCGTGTACCTGCCGCCAAGCTTTACCAAAACGCCGCCTTAACTCATATATGTGTAAAAAATGAATAATAGTTGAAAATACATATAAAAATATTAATTATATACAAAATTGTCGGCTTATGTCACGCCTTACAAACGACGTGGCTCACCAAGGCTCAAAAAAGCTTGAGGCTTGACATTGCCGCCAAGTCATGCCTTTCGTTATTTAGAACTTTGGAAAATATCTAACACATAAACTCTTTAACATATATTTAATACTTTAATTAATATTTGTATTAAAATCATGTTTATGAAAGGGCTATGCACTGACTTGATAAAAATGGGTGACTGATGATTTCGGCAGCGCTTCGCTTTGTACTTTGAAAAGACCTAAACGCATAAAACACTAAGCCTTAGTCTAGTTTCATAATCCTGGTGACTATAATAATTATAGTCTAGATTGCTCACTAATCCAACTGTCTACATCAAGATCTATCAAGTAAGGATCAACTAAGCAGGACAGTTGGGAGGCAAGATCATTTCGGCATAATAGCTTTTTTGAAATCCAACAACCATGACTATTCTAGAAACCTCTCCCGTAAGTAGATCAATCAGTATAATGACTTGGAATTACTGATAAATCTTATTTATAGGGTCATAATAACGACTTATGACTATAAATAGAAGTTACACTGAAAGCAAAAAAATGTACCTTAACTTACAGAGTTTAACGAAAATCGGGAAATTGCACTAGCAATACTCCGGCCTGATAGTTACTAGATGTCGGGCTCCAAGGGACTTCTGAGCTAGCCAAAATACCTTAACTACTAAGAGAAATTCGAGTACGAATAGAGGTTCGAGAGAGAAGATGTGGGGAATGAATGAACTCCTGGAAGCTATTTATAGGGCTGAAAATCACCATGCGCGCCGCGCAAGGTATGTTGCATGTTGTGCACTTCAGCCTTATTGGCTCCTCTCTTCTTTTGACACGGGTCGCGACCGGAGTTGTCCACCTCATCTAGAAACCTCACCTCTTCTAGAAGGCTGCCACGTGTCGCATTTTTGTGGTGCCACATGTCCAAAAGTCAAACTCGTCAAAAAGTTAATTGTCCAGCGCTACGCTCATCGTAGCACATACCTAAGCTCGACGTAGCACATTGCTCTACACTCGGCGTAGAGCTTGAGATGAAAAAAAAGAGAATTCCATGCTACGCTAAGCATAGAGAAAGGTACGCTCAACGTTGTTTCACTAATGTCCAAACATTATATTAAGCTCTTAATACCGAAGGCCAACCATGTAAACTCTCAGATCTGAATATAATGGATGTCTTAATGGATAAACTCTCCAACTTTATCCATTTGCATGGGAAAAAAGAGCACAAAGCTAAACCCTAAGTCCATATTATCACCTTTTGCTCAAGAACTCATGCATGGGTAGATAAGAGTGACCAAACTCTCATTTTTATGACTCAACAATCCCAAAGATATCTGGAAATATCACTCAAATGGTATAGAGTAGCTCATATTGACAAAGACCAAGGTTATGGGGACAAAAGCATAAAAACTCATGACCAAACTAGATCTAATATGAATAAACACCAAGATAGAAACTTTATACCTTCTAGGAGTTGTTGATGGAATGAAAAATCCAAATCTACAAAGCTTGGAGCTCCTAAGTGGTTCGTCAATGCAATTCTTCTATCAAAATCCACATAAAAACACTCAAAGAGCTTATAACTCACACAAGGTGCCTAGGTTTCGAAGTGGCTGTTTAGGAGGGTGGAGGCTGAGCATGGGGAGGATCCCAAGGAGTTATAGCCTTTAAATAGGGCTCACAACCCCAAGGATTAGGTTTTTGGTGCAACGCACCTACGCTCGGCGTAGCTTAACGTACGCTCATCATAAGTCATTAATCCCCCACATAAGATCTCCCTCCTACACATAGCGTAGGGTACTATCCCACATTCAATGTAGGACATCAACATGCAAAAAATTAATAATTTAATATTTAAAGAATTATACATGAAAATACAGGTGTTAGATCTAGACACAAAAAAATGTTTTTGTATCTAAATCATAAAGTTTCCATCATTTATTACCTAACGGGTAACCCACAAACAAGCACTTTCTACTATGACTAGAAAATTTATCTCCTTTGGCTTTTTGATTGTGAGCAAAACATAGACACCCAAATGTCTTGATTGTAGTATAAGATGGTAAACTGCCAAATAGTATTTCAAAAGGAGTTTTATTGTTTAACAGAGGAAAAGGTGTTCTATTAATCAAATGAGAGGCAGTTAGAACACATTCCCTTAAAAAACTCACAAGTGAATTAGCTTGAAACATTAGAGCTCGCCCTATATTGAGAAGATGTTTATGTTTTCTTTCCACTCGTCCATTTTGTTGAGGAGTACCCACATAAGAAGTTTGAAAAACGATACTTTTGTAGAAAAATAGTCTAACAAGCAATTAAATTTTGTC
The DNA here is from genome assembly GCF_052849685.1 of Lactuca virosa. Lineage (NCBI taxonomy): Eukaryota > Viridiplantae > Streptophyta > Magnoliopsida > Asterales > Asteraceae > Lactuca > Lactuca virosa. The sequence goes on from NC_136426.1 coordinate 77,576,610, forward strand.
CTGTTATCATCTAAACAATTTTTATCTTTCGAGAAAATTTCCTATCAATCATAGCAACGAAAAACATGAACATTTCAGTTTTGTCAACCATAAGATATATCCACACATCACGAGAGTAATCATCAAATAAAGTTAAAAAATATCGTGCACCACAACTGGAAGGGTATTTGTAAGGTCCCTATATATCACAATGTATTTTTTTCAAAAACTCTACCACTCAAAGGAAATTTGTACCTAGATTGTTTAGCCCGAAAACACACTTCACAGGCTTTATTCAAACTACCCCTAATATTGCTAGTGGGAAGGAGGGATTTCACCATTTTTTTAAAGGATGATCCTTTCTTTTATTTACAAATCCAGCATTGATGATACTCCATTGACCAAAACATGAATAATAGAGTTGCCTTTTCCAAAGTAGTACAGTCCGTCCCGTCTAACGCTTGATCCAATCAGCTTCCTCGATCGGTCTTGTATAGCACATATATAAGAATCAAATTGTGCAATGCATTGCACGTCATCATTTAATTGAGAAACCTAGATCAGATTACAATTCAGTTTGGGAACTAGAAGTACACGTTTGAGTGTAATTTTGTCACATAATTTGACTCTACCCTCATGAGTGGCAATTACCTTTTTGCCATTAGGCAAACCTACCAGTGAGCTTGGTACTTTTCGAATGTTATTTAGCCAGGAAGCATCGCATGTAACATGATGGGTTGCCCCTGAATCAATTATCCACAACCGTTTTTAAAATTTACCATTTAATCGCTTTTCAGGAATTTTTGAAGTGCTTATCGGACCTATGAGTGCTTTCCATTGCTCGATAGTGAACAACATGCAAGGGAGAGTTATTATTATCTCCAGGTTTATAACTATGATTTGTAGTCATCGAATTTGCACACACCACTCCTCTTTCACATCCACATGATTTGCCGCCTCTGCCTCCTCCATTTGATTTGCTTCGGTCCTCCCACCACTCCAGATAGCCAACCAACTCAAAACAATTAGCAGCCACGTGTCCGGTTTTCTTGCAGTGAGAGCACATCAAAGAAGATTAATCTGTTCGTTCTCCTCGACCTCTACCTTTGTTTGTGTTGGATCGAACAGAAAATCCTACAACTTTAGCGTGTTTATCTTCTAAGATCACTTTGGCAGTCCTTACACGTTCCTCTTGTACTACCAACTGAAACGCTTTATCAAGAGACGACAATGGATCTTGTGATAGGATACTTGTGCGAAGAATGGAGAAGTGATCGGAGCACAATCCCATTTGGAATTTGTGAAGCATTTCGGTGTCTCTTCTTGCCTCGTTTCTGGTTTCAGCAATGCAAATCGCACAACATGTGCAAGTGATGGTTGGCTAATGTTTGTGAAGCTCCGCCCACAAAGCCATGAGTTTCCCAAAGTATTCAGTCACCGCCATGTTCTTTTTCTGCTCACACTTAACAATCAAGGATTTTATCTGCTGAATTTTTGGTCCATTGACCACAACATATCGTGACTTGAGGGTATCCCATAACTTTTTCACATCTCGATGCTTTGAAAAGTAACATTTAATTTTTGGATCAATTGTGTTCATGATCCATGATACTAACATAACAATGACTGTATTCCAATCAAATTCAGTGACAGGAGGAACTCTTTCACTAATCGTCCCATCAAGAAACCCAAATTTTCTACATGCTTCTAAGGCCATCTGGATATCACCAGCCCAGTCATCGTAGTTGTCTCCACGAACTCTGGTTGGTGTAATTTAATCTCGAGGGCGGTCTTGTGCAGCAAGATAAAACAAAGAGTTGGATTCGATCTTAGGAATTGTGTTTCCGCCTCCTCTTGTGCCTTAGTGTCTCCTCCATGCCTCTAGTGTCTCCTCCAGGCATGGTGGTGTTAGGTTTGTTTCAAACCTCTAATACTATGAAATAATCAAGGGAAAATGACATAAATGCCCTACAAACTTTTTAGGGTTTCTTCATTTAGTCCCTAAACTATTTTCGTGGTTTTATGAGGGCATAAACTCGTTTTTATCGCGTCTATTAGGTCCTCTTGGGAGAATTGAAGGGGTAAACCGGTTACCCCTTGCCACATAAGCAATAAATCATCCTCCCTTGACCCATGTATGCAATAAATCATCATCCTTGGATCTTACACAAAGCCACAACATTTTCTGCGTTCTTTCCTCCCTCCCATTCCTCATCCTTCACAAACTACTACAAATAACACAAAACTTACTTACAATTGCAAGAAAAATCTTCAAAAAAGATTAGGATCTTTAAAAAAATCGTCAGAAAAAATGCAAACCTAAATAACTGGTTTGGGTTAAAATAAAGATCGACGAACTTGAAATTGAAAACCTAAATCAGTGGTCGATGGAGAGACTATCAGTGGTGGCAGACCCAATTCGTTATCGAAAGCTTCTAGTAGATACCCAAAATCCGGCTGATCGACGGGCTCCGACAGATTGAAAATTTCATTCTCAAAGCTCCTAATCACATAATCAAGATCTGTAATGTTCACACCACCCTATGTTGTCCTGTTCTGTTCGGTAAAGATCTCCTTGAGTTTTGTCTTTTGAGGAGCAATCTCGCTATTGATTCTATCTAATTTTTGCAATATATCGTTTCTGATGCTATGCAAGATAGTGTACAACTCTTCAAATTGACTAATTCTTCAGGATCCTTGCTTAGATTATCGCTTGTCAGTATATCAATCAACGTCGATAACTCGAGGGTAAACTCATGAAATTTGTTCGCGACTGATTGTTGCTCAATCAAAATCCATATTTTACTTCCGCTGCATCAATCTTCAATCTGTTAGAAATCAAATAAGCAATAAATCATCCTCCCTTGCCACATAAGCAATAAATCATCCTCCCTTGACCCATGTATGCAATAAATCATCATCCCTGGATCTTACACAAAGCCACAACATTTTCTGCGTTCTTTCATCCCTCCCATTCCTCATCCTTCACAAACTACTACAAATAACACAAAACTTACTTACAATTGCAAGAAAAATCTTCAAAAAAGATTAGGATCTTTAAAAAAATCGTCAGAAAAAATGCAAACCTAAATAACTGGTTTGGGTTAAAATAAAGATCGACGAACTTGAAATTGAAAACCTAAATCAGTGGTCGATGGAGAGACTATCAGTGGTGGCAGACCCAATTCGTCATCGAAAGCTTCTAGTAGATACCCCAAATCCGGCTGATCGACGGGCTCCGACAAATTGAAAATTTCATTCTCAAAGCTCCTAATCACATAATCAAGATCTGTAATGTTCACACCACCCTATGTTGTCCTGTTCTGTTCGGTGAAGATCTCCTTGAGTTTTGTCTTTTGAGGAGCAATCTCGCTATTGATTCTATCTAATTTTTGCAATATATCGTTTCTGATGCTATGCAAGATAGTGTACAACTCTTCAAATTGACTAATTCTTCAGCATCCTTGCTTAGATTATCGCTTGTCAGTATATCAATCAACGTCGATAACTCGAGGGTAAACTCATGAAATTTGTTCGCGACTGATTGTTGCTCAATCAAAATCCATATTTTACTTCCGCTGCATCAATCTTCAATCTGTTAGAAATCAAATAAGCAATAAATCATCCTCCCTTGCCACATAAGCAATAAATCATCCTCCCTTGACCCATGTATGCAATAAATCATCATCCCTGGATCTTACACAAAGCCACAACATTTTCTGCGTTCTTTCATCCCTCCCATTCCTCATCCTTCACAAACTACTACAAATAACACAAAACTTACTTACAATTGCAAGAAAAATCTTCAAAAAAGATTAGGATCTTTAAAAAAATCGTCAGAAAAAATGCAAACCTAAATAACTGGTTTGGGTTAAAATAAAGATCGACGAACTTGAAATTGAAAACCTAAATCAGTGGTCGATGGAGAGACTATCAGTGGTGGCAGACCCAATTCGTCATCGAAAGCTTCTAGTAGATACCCCAAATCCGACTGATCGACGGGCTCCGACAAATTGAAAATTTCATTCTCAAAGCTCCTAATCACATAATCAAGATATGTAATGTTCACACCACCCTATGTTGTCCTGTTCTGTTCGGTGAAGATCTCCTTGAGTTTTGTCTTTTGAGGAGCAATCTCGCTATTGATTCTATCTAATTTTTGCAATATATCGTTTCTGATGCTATGCAAGATAGTGTACAACTCTTCAAATTGACTAATTCTTCAGCATCCTTGCTTAGATTATCGCTTGTCAGTATATCAATCAACGTCGATAACTCGAGGGTAAACTCATGAAATTTGTTCGCGACTGATTGTTGCTCAATCAAAATCCATATTTTACTTCCGCTGCATCAATCTTCAATCTGTTAGAAATCAAATAAGCAATAAATCATCCTCCCTTGCCACATAAGCAATAAATCATCCTCCCTTGACCCATGTATGCAATAAATCATCATCCCTGGATCTTACACAAAGCCACAACATTTTCTGCGTTCTTTCCTCCCTCCCATTCCTCATCCTTCACAAACTACTACAAATAACACAAAACTTACTTACAATTGCAAGAAAAATCTTCAAAAAAGATTAGGATCTTTAAAAAAATCGTCAGAAAAAATGCAAACCTAAATAACTGGTTTGGGTTAAAATAAAGATCGACGAACTTGAAATTGAAAACCTAAATCAGTGGTCGATGGAGAGACTATCAGTGGTGGCAGACCCAATTCGTCATCGAAAGCTTCTAGTAGATACCCCAAATCCGACTGATCGACGGGCTCCGACAAATTGAAAATTTCATTCTCAAAGCTCCTAATCACATAATCAAGATATGTAATGTTCACACCACCCTATGTTGTCCTGTTCTGTTCGGTGAAGATCTCCTTGAGTTTTGTCTTTTGAGGAGCAATCTCGCTATTGATTCTATCTAATTTTTGCAATATATCGTTTCTGATGCTATGCAAGATAGTGTACAACTCTTCAAATTGACTAATTCTTCAGCATCCTTGCTTAGATTATCGCTTGTCAGTATATCAATCAACGTCGATAACTCGAGGGTAAACTCATGAAATTTGTTCGCGACTGATTGTTGCTCAATCAAAATCCATATTTTACTTCCGCTGCATCAATCTTCAATCTGTTAGAAATCAAATACGTATGGCTCAAAATACACCCAGATAGAAAAGGAAGAATGAAGATATACACACTTAGTTTTGGGGACTTTTTCTCTCTGTTGTATTCCAAACAAACGAAAAGTACAATCTATAAATATGAAAGCTTCAAAATAAATAGAATAAAACAAAACTAACTTTCTAAACTAACGGATAGACTTCCCAGTAAAAGCTAACCCACGTTTACCTAATTATATGACACCAAGTCACACTTTATTATCCACTAAAACCTAGTCAACATAAACAAATCAAAACTACCGTTAACCATGCAAACTCATTACTCCTTAATCGACCCGTAACCCATGAACCCATGAACGAAACCCGATTAACCCAACAATCACCCCTTTAATCGGTTTCGTCATACCACTTGTTCACAGCAGTCATTAATCACCAATTCACCATCTTTTCAACTTCATTCTCGACCTTTCCCGGACACCCGACCACCACCTCAGTCATGTCCAAAGTCTTCACCCAATCCTGACTTTTCCCGGACACCCGATCTTCACCTCGGTCACGTCCAAAGTCCTCCATACCCGGCTGTTGTTTGTCACCACACAAAATCCGTTTTCACCTGACACTTCTGTGAAACGAGAGCCTTCTTCCACCGATCAAGAAAACAAAGCCATCTGCTTTTCCCGTCTTCTTTCACCTGCAAAACGAAACAAACCCAAAGCCACCTGCTTTGACGGATCTTTTCTTTTCGTTTTCTCACGCATCTCCAATAACTCTCTCCATTTTCCGGTAACATACCCACAACTTACCGCCGGAATTGCCTTTGAATATCATACTTCTCTTTGATCACAACTAACAGCTACAGACTGTCTGTCTTTAGTCACCCCCGTCGTCTCGAACGGTGTTCCCCGTCTCCTCACAACAATTGTCCACCCGGAAAAAACTTTTCCTTCTCCGTCTTTTGCTGTTAACGAGTCCCAAAATAGCCTCTGTTGTCTTGAACCTTCTTGTGTAATTAGACCTTCATTTTTTTCTGCAATAAAGATCACTGCCAAACACTCCGCTTCCGCTGCAATGGCAGCCCCACACCCGAAGGCTCCTCCCCTTCGAAAGTCGACTCTCAAACCAGCCCTCTTCGACCTTAGGCTCTGATACCAAATGTTAGAAATCAAATACGTATGGCTCAAAATACACCCAGATAGAAAAGGAAGAATAAAGATATACACACTTAGTTTTGGGGACTTTTTCTCTCTGTTGTATTCCAAACAAACGAAAAGTACAATCTATAAATATGAAAGCTTCAAAATAAATAGAATAAAACAAAACTAACTTTCTAAACTAACGGATAGACTTCCCAGTAAAAGCTAACCCACGTTTACCTAATTATATGACACCAAGTCACACTTTATTATCCACTAAAACCTAGTCAACATAAACAAATCAAAACTACCGTTAACCATGCAAACTCATTACTCCTTAATCGACCCGTAACCCATGAACCCATGAACGAAACCCGATTAACCCAACACAATCAACTCTTTCTCTACAAGATAATGTACAACTCTTCAAATCACAACACCACCGGCGTTGATTCTTGTGGGGTAGCTGGAGAGGCGAGAAGAGGTAGATATAAAGACAAAGATCTAGGTTGTAAGTCCAGGACCATATACATGCTTCAAGCTTAATCCATGAGACGGTGACAGGTGTGGTAGTTAATGAGGTGGAGCTGGGTTGCACCATTAGTGGCGGTGAAGAAGATGACTGCATCGATTTTTGAATGAGTTTGATTAAACTTTTAACAAGTAATTATTTCATAAAAGTTAACTGGTACACCTAGGTAGCCATATATCGCCACATCAATGCTGATTCGGTGCCACATGTGCTTCAACTGTATTAATGACATACTATACCGGTTGTTCTAGGTGAAGGTGACTAAAAAACCAGGTCAGCAGCTACTTTATTCCCTCATAAGCCATAAAAAAATTTTAGTAACTAAAAGGGTAAACCTTAAAAAGTTTGTAGGCTATATGTGTCATTTTCCCAATAATCAACACAGATAACTGAATGATTCAATTCATCATTGTATTCATCATGATCTCAATACTTATACATTAAGAGTTCTTATCAAGAAATAAACTAACAATCAGATAAGGCTTAAACTTAAAATACATTTGAATACAATGAGATATGGATAAGATGTATCAGATATACTTCAACAAAAACCAACAAAAAGTGTGCAGGTTTACTTGATTAATTCTTGTTACTTCGAAAACATTTGAGCAGGCTTCAAAGGTGAAGATGAAAATGAAGACGGGAGACAACTACACGGATCATGAAGATGGGATTGATGTCGCGTATGATCATAGTGAAGCAAGCACCCCGAGGGGACATATTTCGTCTCCATTTGGAGATTTTTTTCCCTCCAAGAGCGCAGAAGAGCATTTTACCAGAAAACTCACGATAGATTCTGGATACAAGAGTGAAAACAAACCAGGGATCCACAAGATTTTTTCTTCAAAAGCAGATGCATGGATGGGTAAAAAAACAAGTGCATGGTCACATAAAGGAAACGTAAGAGTAGAGTCTTTTGATACTATTTTTGGTCGGTTTGGTTGGCAACGGTTGGATATCAACCAGGAACACGAGCCTTGTCCACAAATGAGTTCTTATGCTTCCTCAAAACTAGACCTTCAACTATTGGAAAATACCAACAAGAGTAATAACAAAATTGAGGCTTCAGTGTTGTTGTTTTCTTCATTACATGTTAGTAGAAGTACTACAAGTAACTCAAGTAGCTCCAGCAACATTACGAGCATCAAAAGCAATGCCATCATCAAAGTGGAGAGGGAAACTGATAGCTTGGATTGCGAAATCTTGTGGGAGGATTTGATAACAAGAGAACAGATTGGACAAGGTAATAGAAGGGTATTGTAGTCATTTGGAAAACTATCAAACTATACAAGTAATATTATGGAAATCTTGTGGGAGGATTTGATAACGGGAGACCTTTCTTATGGATTCCCACCTCCTTACCCCTATCCCACTTATGCGGGGATAGAATTATACATGTAGTCTTTTATTATTTATGAAATCTTTTGACATTTTATGTTTCACATATATTTTGGCAGGTTCATGTGGGACTGTATATCGTGCATTGTGGTATGGATCAGTATGTTCTCCATCTCTCACTTGATTATATCTCTTGTGGAGATCTCGGTGATTTTGTTTTTCTTTTAGTTGATGCACTACTGAAACTTTGGTGTACAGGTTCATGGTCTGCTGGGTATGCACGTGCATATCCTTTAAAAGGAAAGTCTAGTGTAAGAAAAGTAAAAAAAAAACAATTATTCTACCCCTTGTATAGACAATAGACTAATCTGCCACTACGGGTTTTGTCCTCTTGTGGGATTGAGATTTTAGTATGCTTAAAAGAGTTTTTTTTTTTTTTTTTTTTTTTTTTTTCTTCGAAAGAGAGTATGCTTAAAAGAGTTACACAGATGCTTTTATATTATTTAAGAAAAGGATGGAAAATGAATGTAAAATGTCAATTTATGTATACAGGATGTTGCGATCAAGTTATTTGAATATCAAGAGTATCCAGATGATTTGATGGTATCATTTAAGCAGGAGGTAACTATTTTCATTAATGCATATAACTTTTCAGCCGTGTGAGTGTTTAAGTTGCATCAAACTATTATGTTTCTTTTTTCAAGATATCTATCATGAAAAAGCTTCGACATCCAAATATTTTGCTCTTCATGGGTTCGGTGACATCAACTCCACATCTATGCATTGTCACAGAGTTCCTTCCCCGGTTGGTTCTTTAATCCAATAAAATTTGCAATGTATCTTTTTTATGAAAACGTATGACAATATGCATAAATAATCTCAGTTGACTATTTGATTAATGTGCATGTATACAGTACTCTTTTTATAAATTGACTTATGTTGCGTAGTGGAAGTCTGTTTCGGATACTTCAGCGAAATACAACCCGATTAGATTGGAAACGTTGTCTCCATATGGCCATGGATATTGTAAGTAGCATGCTAATTATCATCTTTTCCATCTTTCTTTTGAGTTGTTTGTCTTATTTGTGATTCTCTCAAGGCACGAGGCATGAATTATCTTCATCATTGCAACCCACCCATTGTTCACCGTGATTTGAAGTCTTCAAATCTTCTTGTGGATAAGAATTGGACAGTGAAGGTATGCTTTGACTACCCTTTATTGTTGTGTGGCATTTTTCTTTGTTTTTATTGCTAATAATATGATCTTTTAGGTTGGTGACTTTGGTCTCTCTCGTGTCAAGCATCACACGTACCTCAAAACAAAGTCGGGGAGAGGAACGGTATTTCAATATTCTTTCTGGATTTAGGTTCCCCTAATTTGTTCCAAAAATAACAATGAAGAAGCCTTTTGTTGGTTTCATCTTTTTTTTCTTGAACCAAGAAAATGGGACTCACAAAATGAAATTTTATCAACGGCATAGAGTTTTGTTTATATTAGTACATGAAGAGCACAATTAACACAAAATACAATTCAAATTTGAGGTTAAAGGGGCTATATTTGACTTCAGAAAACAAGATGTTGGCTTGACTGATTTCTTGTTCCTTTTTGTAGCCTCAATGGATGGCTCCGGAGATCCTACGTAACGAGGACGCAGATGAAAAGTAAGTCTGTGTATGAGGAAAAAGAATTTTTTTTCATGAATTTTGGAATCCAATATTTGGTTTGTTTGTTGGCAATCTTTAGGTCTGATGTATACAGCTATGGTGTGGTATTGTGGGAAATTACCACCGGGAAGATCCCTTGGAATGATCTTAATCCGATGCAGGTATGCTATTCTCAAGTATGAAATTCATTATTTTTTGCTTCAACTTTCAAGACCAAACACAACATATTCTAAAAGCACAAAATATACATAAATGGTATAAATTTGATATTCAATATTTTTTGCTTCAACTTTCAAGGCCAAACACTATATTTTGCCTTAAGAAAGAGTAAAGTTTCAAATCAAGCTTGATGTTTAAGGTTGTTTCGCTGGCTTCATCAAAGTCAATGTCCATCTCTTTGCTTCTTGAGGTCCCAAAAGGGAGAAATGCAAACTACAGTTTTACGTATGATACTTGTAGGTTATTGGAGCCGTAGGGTTCATGAATCGACGACTGGAGATTCCAAAAGATGTTGATCCACTGTGGGCTTTTCTAATCGAAAGTTGTTGGTGCAGGTTGGTCTCTTTCTGATGAAAATGTTAGAATAATATTGACATGTTTAAAATATCTTTTACAATTGATGGGGGATCGATTTTCTTTTCTATGGTCAGTGAACCACAATCCCGGCCAACATTCCAAGAAATACTAAATAAGCTTAAAGATTTGCAAAAGAAGTATGTGGTTGAACGCAGGAGAAAGGAACCGTAAAACATTCCAAGAAATACTAAATAAACTTAAAGATTCCACATGTGCTATAGACGAAAGAGCTTCGCAATGGAGGATAAAGTCATACCTGGGGTGGACAAAAAGAAACAACTCACAGAAGAGTAGGGGCTTGTCCTTGAAAGAAGGACAAAGAAGCATCGAAATAAAGTAATCAAGTTGGTATTAGTGAAGTGGAAGCAAAATTATTTTGGGGTGAGTCTTACGTAGGAGACGGATAACGAATTAATGTTAGAGAAATTCCCCCATTCGTTTTTGCACAAAGAGATTTCACAACAAAATCCTCCTAAAGGGAGGAAGAGTGTATACCAACGAATTTCCATAGTTATGAGTGTATAATAACTTAGGGGTTTTTAGGTTTGTTTGAGTTTACGTATCCAAAATATCCGAAACCGAAAAAATAAACCTAAAAACCGAAAAATCGTAATGATTTTCAGGTTAACCAAACCGCTAAAATATTCGGTTTTTCCGTTCGGTTACGGTTCATATATATATATATATATATATATATATATATATATATATATATATATATATATATATATATATATATATTGTCATGGATTGTTAAGAAAAAACCTCGAATTTTTATCCTTTTAATTTATAATACAATGTTTAGTTTTGATTTATTGTTATATGTTGTAGAAATTACTAGCTATTACTCCTGTAAGGAAACTGCAACTGTAATTGCTAAATTTGCTATTAAATTTTAACATCTTCATAAATTCAAAAAGGTTATAATGAACTTACAATGTGTGCTCCTTATTTCGGAAGGGCGAGTGACCTTTTGTAAAGGACATCTCCGCATAATTTCCATTTTAATCTTTATACATCTACAGTAAGACATAATTTTAATCTTTATACATCTACAGGAAGACATAAGTATATTATGTATGGGAGATAATTTCCCATTACCCTATTAGGATATATAATTTTAGGTTTATAAGTTTATTATATAACTAGGATTTTACCTGCCGCAGCAGTCATAGACTTAAGAAAAGAAACACTTCAGTAGCAAAATAAAACTTAAGGACTTAAGTTACCAAAACACAAAAGTTAGGGACCAAATCCATGTTTAGAAACTTAAAAGAACTTAAGTTGCCAAAGCATAAAAGTCAGGTCCAAAGTCATGTCAAGCAAAATGCTTAAAAATAAGCACGAAAACGTAAAAAATATTTACGTTGAAACCGAGATAAACTCGAAGCACGAAAACGTAAAAATAAAATTAAAAGTCGACGGGTTCAAAGTGACATTTTACAAAGTCGAGGGGTGGTAACTGGGGGTGAAACACGAAAGTTTACATAACAGAGTGGGTTAAAGTGACATTTTAGAAAATTCAAAGTTTAAGGAATAAAAACAACATATTAAAAGTAGATGGTGGAAATACAAAGGGTGAAGATGACAAATTTTAAAAAGTACAAAGTTATCAGGAGTAGAAGCATCTTTTTAAAAAGTATAGGTGTAAAAGCATCATTTTCCAAAATAAGGGGTGGAGTATGTAGATGGATACAAAGGGATGTAATATGAAGATGGATACAAAGTATAAGGGTGAACCAAAGTCGGTGCATAACTCCACTCACTTTGGTATTTAGAATTACATCGACTTTGAATAAACGAAAGATTACTGAGAATCTAATGTAGGAGCAACAATCAATCTAAAAGATTATTTTTATTTTGGGTAAATTACACCAATCGTCTCTCGTGCATCAGGTGTCAAAATGCACGTTTATTTCTTATTTTCAAAAATTAACCCAGACAGTCTCTCGTTTGTTTAAAACTTTGGCGCTTCATGCATGATAATCACTTTTGTTGCAATTTTAGTCTGCGTCATATCTAAAATGACCATAATGCCCTTTATGTATTTTTTTTCCAATTAATTTTTTGTTAATATTATTAACAATTAAAAAGAAAAAAAAAAGAGATATTCTTTACTGTTCCTCTTCTCTAAACTCTTCAAAAACCCTAAAATCACTCCTCCTTAAGCCACCATCGATGGATACTCTCTCCAACAAACCCTCTCTCCAGCCTACAGCCGATATCAGATCTCCTTCGTCTTTCTGAGTCTGGAAACGACGCCGAAAATGAAGGTAGGTTTTGTTGGAGGAAACTAGGGTTTTGACGTCATCAGATTTGATAATTCGTTTTTAATTTAGAGATCTCAGAATTTTAACATTACATTCTCACCTCAAACGAAAGGATTCTGATTGTTTCTGGCGTTTTGTTGCTGATTTCTTTCTTGTTATTAGCTGATGGTTTCGAAGATGATTCCAAGAGGAGAGTGTGCTTGAGATTCAAAATCATTTGATTCCCCTATCCTCAATAACCAAGGTGTCACACCCCCGGACCAGACGGCGGAAACGTCCGGAGGCGGGTGACTTCATTGTGCAGTATCATAACAATTGAATATAAATGAAACAGAGCAATCCAAACATCATACATTGAGATAACAAACTTATATTGTTTACATATTGTATTTGTCATTCGAATTACAAAAGAGACATAAGCAGAAAATCCAAACTACAGCTAGATAGTCTTGCATCCGCGTCCCTTGTTACCTGCTTACTAGATCCCTGAGAATACAAGTCATTTTGAAAACCGTCAACTAAACAGTTGGTGAGTTCATAAGCATTTTTGTATAAAATCGTTTACACTTGTTTAGAATCGTTCTCATTGTACTTTCGGAAAATCCGATATTTTCTATGAAATCGTTTGAAGCCTTGCTTTGAAAATCATGGATATATGTGTGCATGTCATTACTTTTGTTCATCCTTATAAGGAATGATTTTGAAAAGTAGTGAAATTTATAAAGCGAGTTGTATCCGAGAATAGTTCTTTAGTGTAACATCCGGGAAATTGGGTATATCTATTTAACCCTTCCTTCTTTCTAAGTTGTCTTGTTTAGCCCTTAAAAGTAGATTGTGGCAAATGAGTACGCTGGGCGTACTGAAGAGTACGCTGCGCGTACTCATGGGCGTGTTCTGGACGCGGACTCCACCCCGTACGTTGGGCGTACCTTAGGCTACGCTGGGCGTAGCGGGTCCATACTCAAAACCCTAAATGAGACTTGAGCCCTATATAAAGAAAGCTATGGCCTTATCCTCAGCCACCATTTGAGAGAGTGAAACCCTAAGAGAGAGCCAACCTTCGTTCTAAGCTTGTGTGTGAGTGTTCTTGAGCAAAAAGTGCATTTGTGTGTTAGTGAAGAAGAAGAGGAGGTTCTTGTGAAGGCTAGAAGTTGGAGTGCAAGCTTGGATCTGAGTTCTACAGAGGGAGGAGCTTCACTTGGAGGTAAAAATCTCTGAGCTTTCCTTGTTATTGTTGATTTGTGCTTCATGGACCAATTTTTAGGGTTTTTGGTCCCAAGGTGGAGACTTTATGAGCAAAAGGTCTCCATAAGCTTAGATCTTCTATATTTCAGAGTATTGTGAGTTGAGGGTTCATAAAAATCCAATCTTGGACGTGAATATTAAGCCATGCATGAGATCTAGGCCTTATGAGGGAAGATGAAAGGTGTTAGAGTGATTAAGTGACCTTTACAGCCATGCAAAGGCTTAAAGGTTTCAACTTTATGGATTAAGTGGCCTTAGAGAAGCCAGATCTGAAGTTTGAGTATATGTCTTAACCATTTAAGACCCAAAATCAAAAGGAGTATGAAACTGGGAGTTACGCGGGGCGTAATCCCAGTACGCGCAGCGTAGGGGGTCGCGTTCCCCGATTCTGTGAAGTCGCCGGGTACGCCCAACGTACAGATTTGGTACGCGCAGCGTAACCCGGAGGGTTGACTTTTGTTGACTTTTAGGGTTTAGTCAATGATTGGATCTTTGAGCCATAAGAGGGGTAAAATGGTCTTTTACCCTTCAGAGAGAACTTAGAGTGGGATTAGTCTAGCCTTTGAGAGTTGTATTGATTAGAGTAATTGTTCCATGTGATTAGGCGGAGGCTAGACCAGTATTACCGAGTTCGAGATTTACTGAGTTACCCGAGGTGAGTATTCTCACTATACTTTACCTAGAGTGGTAATTAGAGTTATATGACAGAGTATCTTGTATGCTATTTATGTGATTGTGATGCACTGCATTATTTCTATGTGATTTATGCTGTGTATGTTCCAGAGTTTACAGAGTTGGAACCGGAAGGTTCACAGAGTTAGGACCAGAGGGTCCACAGAGTTAGGACTAGAGGGTCCACAGAGTTAGGACCAGAGGGTCCACAGAGTTATAGCCTCGAGTGGCTAATATGTGTTATATGTGGTATTTTGGGGAACTCACTAAGCTTCGTGCTTACCGTGTTATGTGTTTTGTGTTTCAGGTTTCTTCAGAATCGCGGAACGACATTGGCATGATTGTACACAACAGAGAGAGAATTATGTTTCGAAGATTGATTAATAAGTAACTAACGAGGGATTGTGTTTTGTAAAATAAATAAACGAGTTTTATGAAATGTGATGTGAAGGTTATATGATTTAAAAATCAAAAATTTGTTTTGAAATTTACGCTGTTACAAGTTGGTATCAGAGCCTTGGTTTGAGGGATTCAGATGCACCTTCGGGTAAATCTGGACTCAAACTGAGGATTTGAGAGAGAATTTTCAAAAGAAATGATTTTTCTAAAAACGAGCAAGAGTTTCTAAGAGAAAACGAGAAAGAGAAAGTGTGTACAATCAGCCAGAGCCCGAACGGTGATTTCCCAAAATACCTTTACTTTTGTGTTATGAGATATTTTATGAGATATTATGCATGCTAGAGATAGGCTAGGTAATTCATAATTTAGGACTAGAGTGGCCTGATTTGTGATGCCTTAGCCTAGGAAATTGATGTTATCTGTGATGCACCTTCGAGTATGTGCTGAGTAGGAGTATCCAGCGGGAATCCTTGTAGAGAAGGATTTGAGTAGAGGAGTAATCTAGGAGAGATGCCTAGATGAGCATTGTGGAGCCTAATCGAGAGAGTAGCTAGATACCCTCGAGGGGTAGAGTTACAGAGTTTGGTGATATCTTTGAGTATGAGCAGAGCAAGTGGAGTTATCACCTAGAGTAAGTTCTACGTATTTATTTGATGCCCGAATGCTGCTTGCTTTGTGCTTTGTGGAACTCTCGATGATGGGAGTCAGCTACTAAGTGAATATGACGATATTCAGGAGGTAGATGGCTGGCATCATTAGGAATTCTTCAGCAGCTGATGGTGGAGAAGTGTGAGGACGTAGGGAGAACCTAGGGGTGATCATGGTCAGATGAGTGCACTGACAGAGTAGAGCATTTCGCTGGGGAGCGAGCACGCGTAATAAGATTGACGACTGAGAAAGTTGAACAACTACTTAGGGAATCTGGGATGGTCCGTGTAGAGAGTTTGGGTAGATGTGGCAGGTAGTATGGGCCCGTACTACTAAAAGTAGAGGACTCATACTCGATGCAGGGAGTATTCCGGAGGATTCTAAGTAGCAGATTGAGAGGTGATGTCATGGTTCGAGTACCATGATTTTCATCAGATCGAGAGGTGATATCATGGTTCATGTACCATGATTTGTAGCAGATCGAGAGGTGATTCCATGGTTCGAGTACCATGACTTGCAGCAGATCGAGAGGTGATATCATGGTTCATGTACCATGATTTGTAGCAGATCGAGAGGTGATTCCATGGTTCGAGTACCATGATTTGTAGCAGATCGAGAGGTGATGTCATGGTTCGAGTACCATGATTTGTAGCAGATTGAGAAGAGATAACATGGTTCGGGTACCATGATTCCTAGCAGATCGAGAGGTGGCCACATGGTTCGAGTACCATGACCCGTGGCAGTTGGTGTTATTGGTTCTACCAGTTATTCTGTGGTGATTGGTTAGATCGAGATCAGAGGTGAAAGAGTATGGGGCCAGAGGGCCATGGTGAACGAGTTTTAGTGAAGCATCCCTTAAAAGGGAAATCGAGTTAACTCCAAGGGATTGTTGGTGAGATGCCAATTTGAGTCGCAAGACTCAAGATTGAGTAGGGATGGCGGTTATGGAGGGTTACGACATGAGCTGAGCAATCAGCCGATGGTGGAGATGTCATTTTCTGTGACCTGAGCGGTGCTATTTCTGTTCCTGTGGGAAATTGGAGAGGTATTGAGATTTTCGGTTTCTAAGGTTAGGGGTGAGCCCTGTGGGGTAGCTTCGGTTACGATCTTTCACCAGAGTGTTTGGGCAGTATGTCTGCCGAGAGGTAATGTTAGAGCATGAGCAGGTTGTCAGCGGGGATTGAGATGGTTAAGGACAAGGATACACTCCATTTAAGCATAGTAGGGCATATATTAGCTGCAGCGGCAGACGATCAAGAAGAGGATATTGGGGCGGTGGCTCTTATTGTCTATGATGAGCATCAAGTGTGGTAATGAGGATTCCATTCTTATTGCAACCCACGTGTTGGAACGTTGGTTGAAGAGTCGAGGATGAGGAATATGATAGTTCGTTATTTTCAGACTGAGAGTCAGGGCTACGACTGGACAGTTGAGATGTCCGGTAGTGGGATGGTAGGAGATTTTGAAGGACTAGAGGTAGTCATGATGAGAAGTTTCTGAGGATTTCATCGGAAATTCGGGGTATTTAGAATTGCTTGACCTCCATCGGGGAGATCATCGAGCATTGTGTATCACCTTCCAAGAGTAGGTGCGATGTTATTGGTAAAAACAGCATGTGGGTTAGATTGTTGGCAAACCAATTGGTGATGGTTCGAACCCTGAGTGGAGGAGAACCGGGTACTTTTTGAGGAGATAAGAGATTTGTTCAAGAGCGGTTAGAGAACTGGATAAAGAGGCCTGCGGTGCGGATTCCTGAGACCAAGGTCATTGGTGGTCAATGAGAGGTGCAGAGTGAGATAGTGCATGTGGTACGTGTTTGAGAAAGGATGAGTGTCTCCACGGCAAGTGGCCGTTGGTCGGAGACCTTATGATGGTTAGGAATTCTTCAAGGTTAAAATGGTGAATTCGAGGTGGTTGGCTTGTGAGGTTAGTTCGGCGGTTGAGAATTTCTGGTTCAGAGTATGGGCTATTATATGCAGTATGGAAGGGAAGAAGTTGATTGGGCAACCAACTTCAGGGTCGTTATGAGTATTCTTGCATGAGTTTTGAGCAATAGAGGAGGAAGTTTCGGATTGTCATCTTCGTGTTCTGAGTCGTTGGCAATTTCTCCGTGTTTTAAAATGGGAGATGAAGTATTCCGGGGTTACAAGTGGCACGAGAGAAAGACCGGTTGCGAGGTTCCGAGGAAGCAATGTGGTATCTGAGTATGATGCCATGAGTATGAGATCAGTGGTAGAGTCAAGACACTGCGAGGTGTTGTGATGGTATTTCGGGGTATCCGAGTTTAATGTCCTAAAATCTCGGATTATTTTGAGTTTGAGTTTGAGATGACGAGTGGTGTATCAAGTGTCTATGGTTCCGATGGGGGCCCTTCAGCTAATTGTCATCAAATGGATTTATTTGAGAATGAGAATTGCAGCGAGAAAAAGAGGTTTTGTCACGACGGTGGTCGTCCGAAGTAGTGATGCTTAGCCCGGATGGGTGTGTGTGCACCTATATATATTAGTCCGCGGAGCATGGGTTAGTGAACGCAGTGTGGTGTTAACGTGAGAATGAGATGGTGGGCATATAGCAGAGGGTGTTGTGATGCTACGGGGAGCCGTAGTACTCACTAGTCAGAGGGTGTTGTGATGCTACGGGGAGCCGTAGTACTCATTAGTCAGAGGGTGTTGTGATGCTACGGGGAGCCGTAGTACTCACTAGTCAGAGGGTGTTGTGATACTACGAAGAGCCGTAGTACTCACTAGTCAGAGGGTGTTGTGATGCTACGGGGAGCCGTAGTACTCACTAGTCAGGGGGTGTTGTGATACTACGAAGAGCCATAGTACTCACTAGTCAGAGGGTGTTGTGATGCTACGGGGAGCCGTAGTACTCACTAGTTAGAGGGTGTTGTGATGCTACGAAGAGCCGTAGTACTCACTAGTCAAAGGGTGTTGTGATGCTACGGGGAGCCGTAGTACTCACTAGTCAGGGGGTGTTGTGATACTACGAAGAGCCGTAGTACTCACTAGTCAGAGGGTGTTGTGATGCTACGGGGAGCCGTAGTACTCACTAGTCAGAGGGTGCTGTGATGCTACGGGGAGCCGTAGTACTCACTAGTCAGAGGGTGCTGTGATGCTACGGGGAGCCGTAGTACTCACTAGTCTGTGAGAGGTTGTGGTGATGCCGCAGGAAGCCGTAGTAGTCACCAGTCAGTGAGAAGTTGATGTGATGCTACGAGAAAATGTAGTTCACATTAGTCAGCGAGAAGTTGTCATGATAAAGTACTATTGATCAGGGCATGGCGCAGAAGAGTTTTAGGCATGGGGTGGCCCTAATTTATGAGTTTTTGGGAACCTGGTGGTTGGACCAGGGGCGAGACCGGGGTGTCCTCAATGATAGGGAGTCATTATGGTCTGAGTAAAGTGTGGTCATCGCAATCCAAAAGAATGGGATAAGTGAGGTATACATGGGTTGCGGGAAATGAGTTCTGAGTTGAGTGCTTCGTTGGGACGAGTGGTTCCAACTCTTGGTCAGACCAAACTCTCGAGTCTGATTTTGGCTCTAGTGGTGCGTAGGGTAGGCGGAATGAGATTCTGGATTCTGAGGTGGGTTCCATGATGGGGGAAATTGTTTATCATCTAATGTCTTCGACCCATGTGGGTCAGTACTTGGGTACGGGAGGTACCGCGAGATGCATGGAACTATGAGCAGTAGACGACAGAGGTCGGGGTTGAGTTGATAATCAGTTGGGATTGTAGTATTCATTGGGGGGTAACCTTTGGAGGTCCAACTGTGGGGTCGAGAGTAGACCAGGCGCTAAATGTTAAAAAGAGATGTCTGGAAGAAAAGTGTAGGATTGTGATTCTTTTGGATGTTGGAGGACTTCTGAGTGACCATGATTTTGTTTCTTGTGATTGAGAGTAGAGTGTCGAAAGGTTATTGTCGGATGGGTTCTGATAGTGGCTCAGTGGATAAGCCCGGGTGGAATGTGAATCCTTTTGTTCCTTGGGTCATGTTTCAGATTGTTGTTACATTGGTATGAGTGATCGGTGGCCGATTGTTGGATTTTGTCTTGGGAAAATCAGAGGAGCAGTGAGTTATCAGGGTTTGATATTCGAGGGGTGAATAGCATGGTGATAGCATGGGTGGGCGGTCTGGCGGCGGGCCAGGCCACTAGAGTTTCCGATTTTGGGAAGGTCAGAAAGGGATATCTCAGCGACTGAGGGGTCGGCTTTGGTTCCAGGATTGGGAGTTCCTGTTTGAATCCAGGCATCTGTGGAAAAAGATATCGGTGGATTATGAGGTCCTTGCAGTGGTGTTTCTCGAATTATAGGTTCGAGCTATGTGTGGTTAAGGAGCGATTTCGAGGGCGAAATCTAATTCAAGGGGGGAGAATTGTAACATCCGGGAAATTGGGTATATCTATTTAACCCTTCCTTCTTTCTAAGTTGTCTTGTTTAGCCCTTAAAAGTAGATTGTGGCAAATGAGTACGCTAGGCGTACTGAAGAGTACGCTGCGCGTACTCATGGGCGTGTTCTGGACGCGGACTCCACCCGGTACGCTGGGCGTACCTTAGGCTACGCTGGGCGTAGCGGGTCCAGACTCAAAACCCTAAAGGAGACTTGAGCCCTATATAAAGAAAGCTATGGCCTTATCCTCAGCCACCATTTAAGAGAGTGAAACCCTAAGAGAGAGCCAACCTTCATTCTAAGCTTGTGTGTGTGTGTTCTTGAGCAAAAAGTGCCTTTGTGTGTTAGTGAAGAAGAAGAGGAGGTTCTTGTGAAGGCTAGAAGTTGGAGTGCAAGCTTGGATCTGAGTTCTACAGAGGGAGGAGCTTCACTTGGAGGTAAAAAGCTCTGAGCTTTCCTTGTTATTGTTGATTTGTGCTTCATGGACCAATTTTTAGGGTTTTTGGTCCCAAGGTGGAGACTTTATGAGCAAAAGGTATCCATAAGCTGAGATCTTCTATATTTCAGAGTATTGTGAGTTGAGGGTTCATAAAAATCCAATCTTGGACGTGAATATTAAGCCATGCATGAGATCTAGGACTTATGAGGGAAGAGGAAAGGTGTTAGAGTGATTAAGTGACCTTTACAGCCATGCAAAGGCTTAAAGGTTTCAACTTTATGGATTAAGTGGCTTTAGAGAAGCCAGATATGAAGTTTGAGTATATGTCTTAACCATTTAAGACCCAAAATCAAAAGGAGTATGAAACTGGAAGTTACGCGGGGCGTAATCCCAGTACGCGCAACATAGGGGGTCGCGTTCCCCGAGTCTGTGAAGTCGCCGGGTACGCCCAGCGTACAGATTTGGTACGCGCAGCGTAACCCGGAGGGTTGACTTTTTTTGATTTTTAGGGTTTAGTCAATGATTGGATCTTTGAGCCATAAGAGGGGTAAAATTGTCTTTTACCCTTCAGAGAGAACTTAGAGTGGGATTAGTCTAGCCTTTGAGAGTTGTATTGATTAGAGTAATTGTTCCATGTAATTAGGCGGAGGCTAGACCAGTATTACCGAGTTCGAGATTTACCGAGTTACCCGAGGTGAGTCTTCTCACTATACTTTACCTAGAGTGGTAATTAGAGTTATATGACAGAGTATCTTGTATGTTATTTATGTGATTGTGATGCACTGCATTATTTCTATGTGATTTATGTTGTGTATGTTCCAGAGTTTACAGAGTTGGAACCGGAAGGTTCACAGAGTTAGGACCAGAGGGTCCACAGAGTTATGACCAGAGGGTCCACAGAGTTATAGCATCGAGTAGCTAATATGTGTTATATGTGGTATTTTGGGGAACTCACTAAGCTTCGTGCTTACCGTGTTATGTGTTTTGTGTTTCAGGTTTCCTCAGAATCGCGGAACGGCATTGGCATGATTGTACACAACAGAGAAAGAATTATGTTTCGAAGATCCTGGATTAATAAGTAACTAACGAGGGATTGTATTTTGTAAAATAAATAAACAAGTTTTATGAAATGTGATGTGAAGGTTATATGATTTAAAAATATCGTCTCGTTCCATATCGTTGAATATAAATATCGTCTCGTTCCATATCGTTGATTGTGCTCGTTAACTGGGTGATCGTGTTCATTCTTTTTCGTTTATTGAAAAATAAGCCTTTTAGTCAAGAGAAAAAGTGTCAAGTTATAATTTATGTAAATTTATAACTGCAGGTTATGACACGCATTTTCTGTTCTATGACATATAGAACATTACTTATGTTCTTGGAGGTTTTACGACAGCAGTTTATGACATGCACATATTTTTATCATGAAAACTCTGTTTTCGTATGTTTTCCTTGATAAAATTATTTATATTAAATATTTATAAATAATCACAAATAGTTTGTTAATCTGGTAAAAAGTCATGAGTATGACATAATATTCTAAGATAACCCTTGTATTTATGTTTGGTTAAAAATGATCCAAAATATTATTATGTCCATACTTTAGTCATTTTCAAAGTATTTTGCCCAACAACTTGTTTAAGCAAATATTAAAATAAATCATTATAGTTGTTGATATAAAAATTTCGTGGTTTATACTTGGTAACATACTAGTTCTTGATTCCAAACTTGATTTGTGAGATATAATCCAAACTCTTGAGACTTAACCAAAATCTCGAGTTTTTGGACTATTTACAAGAGTTTTCATACTTAAACACATGTAAGATGACATGCATACACAATAAGCAATTAAATCATGATTTACACAAGACTTTGACTTGTATTCTCCCCCAAAAACAATAAAACTTAGAAAAAGGTGGGGTATGAAGCTCACCTTGAGCTGGTTGAGGAGTTGTTTGGAGTTATGGAGTGAAGATCTCAAGCTTAAACTTTTGGCTGAGATGAGGAACTCCTATGGGAAGAATGTTGTCCTAAGGTTGATTATCACATATTATTATGAATAAAATAATATGGATTCATCTTGAAAATTATATAAAATCTTAGATGAGTGGAGAACTTACTTTAGAAAAACTCCAGGGACAAGTTGAGAAATTTTGCTTCCAACAAGATCCTTACTTTGCTCTTGGGAGGAGTATTTGAGAGAAAATGAGAGAGATAAAAGTGGGGAAATCTAAAACTCCTCCTCATACGTTGTATTAAGAGGATAAGAGAAAAGGGGGGAAAACTTAGGTGCATGGATATCTGGTGGTCCAAGCATTGATATTTGGTGGGTAAAGCATTGAATACAGTGATTTGCATGGGAAATGGAAAGTTTCATCAAATCACAAGGTCAAACCTTTTTGTCCTTATCTTGATTTTAGGATAGGATCTTTATAAATCCTAAATTTTATTTTATGTAAATATGATTTAAATAATCAAATTTGGCATAAAATGGAGGTTTTAGGGGTCTAAGTTACGAAAAATACGAGTTTGGTGGGATTCCCGACCTCAAAATACCCCATAATGGAGAAAAGGTCCGAAATAGTCCAAAATCCGGAGTCAAAAGGTAAATTCCGGAGCCACATAACAATTTCCGAAGCTCCTCTTAGAATTCCGGAGTGTAGGGTTAGGTATGTGAGGGTCCGAAGTTAGGCTCACATTTTCGGAGTGCTCTTCTCGGATCCGGAGTCAGGTGCGAGATCCGAAGTTGCAAGCGAAGTCCGGAGGTCCGGACCGAAGAGGCGAAGGCGGCTCACCAATTCCGAAGCGTGCGAGGTGAGGCGATGTCTTCCATAGCAAGGCTTATTCCGGAGTCACTCTTCCGGACTTGTGAGATTGTCTGAAGCAAGAGGAGTTCCAAAGTGACTAGGGTTCCGGACCAAGAGGGTCCTTTTGGGTTTTCTCCTTCGATTTTGGGCTGTTTTCGATTGAGGAAGGTACATAGAGAGATTTGAGAGAGATTTCACATACTTGGAGAGATTTGGGAGAGATTTCACATACTTGGAGAGATTTGGGAGAAATTTCATATTCTTGGAGAGATTTGGGAGAGATTTCATATTCTTGGAGAGAATTTCACATACTTGGAGAGATTTGGGAGATAATTTATATTCTTGGAGAGATTTGGGAGAGATTTGAGGTACATGGAGAGATTTGCATTCTATATTTCCATGGTCCATTAGGAACCATAAAGTATACTTCTAATGTGTTAGCACGAGTCTCACCATAGTTATTGCTTACATGAGGACATAATTTCCTAGCCAAAATGCTAGTTGTGACGTCATCCCCCCGTTAGAGGGAATTTCGTCCCGAAATTCTTTTGATGGATAGGGTCCTGAATATGGGAATAGGTGAAGGTACTTTTGATTTACCTGGTCTTCGCGTTCCCAAGTGAATTCCGGGTCACGTCTAGCATTCTCTCGAATATTCACAATCGGGATGCGGCTTTGTTTTGTGTACTTAGCCTTTCCGTTCATCGACTTGATAGGCTGATCAATGATTAGTAGGTTCTAGTTCACTTTAATTTTGTCTAGTGGAAATGGGAGGGTTTTGTCCGATAGACACTTTCTAGGTTCGATACATGGAATACAGGGTGTACGTCACTAACTCGGAGGGTAGTTGGAGTTTGTAGGCTACCAGACCGATCCGTGCGAGGGTCTCGAAGGGTCTGGTGCATCGGGAATTTAGTTTACTTTTCCTTTCGACTCGAGCCACTCTTCCCCGAGGGGAGTTCTTAAATAATACCCCGATTCCCTACTTGAGATTTCAAGGTTTTAAGATATTATCTGCATAGCTCTTTTGTCGGTGTTAAGATGTTTGGAGTCGTGTTTGGGTTTGGACTATCCTTTCTGTGGTTTCTTGAATAATCTCGGGTCTAGTGAGTGTGCTATTGTGCGTTTGTCATCTTGTCGGCTGGGTATCTCTCATCTCAGCCTAACAGAGGATGATCTGCACCTCTGGCCACACAGGGCCTTGAGGGGTGCAACTCCTATGCTCGAGTGGTAGTTGTTGTTATATGAGTACTCGATTAGAGGCGGGTGGGTATCCCTAGATTTTTCAATTTCCATTACACAAGCTTCTCGTTGGGACGTGGGTTCTTGTTTACCTTGACCCTGACAGGTGGAATTTCTCGAGTTTCGGTGATCTGACACTTGTGAGTGCTGAACACATTGAAATGTCTGAAACTGGGTCCCTTGGTTTATCGGAGACTATGAGTTATCGGACCTATCTTGGCGAGGACTTTTGAATTTGTCTCCTAGGAATCGGGGTCCTGGTGTCCTAGAAATAGGGTTTTCTGCACCCTAAGAGTTGGTACGATGGTCACCAAGGTTGAGTTTGTGTGATGTAGTTGACCTTATGAGTCTTAGATTATCTTGGGAGTTTTCTTCCTATAGTTTTTCCGAGCTAATGGTAGTCCGGCCTCTGCCAGTCCTTATTATTGGTTGAACATGTCTCCGATTCGGGGGTAGGGAGTATCGATCCTTGAGGATGGGTTTGTTTGGCTTATCCGTAGTCGGGGGTGCCTAGGGTAGTTTCGTCTTTCTTCCTTATGAGTTAGATAGGTGCTTCCTGCGGTTAGGGACTGGGTCTGATGTTTCCTTTATCTATTATGCCGATCTCGTGATCAGACACTATATGTTCTTGTGACCGTGTTAAGTGGTATCGGATGTTTGGTTGTCGGGGTGTTTCCAGGAGTCGAGGTGATTCTATCTCTGTTTACCACTTGGTTGAGGTTTCCAAGGGAATCCTTGGGAATCTATGGAGAAAGGTCGGATGCCTTTCAGATTCCCTTGATGCTTTTTTCTTCTTGGTTTTCCCTATTTATTGAGGATAGGGAAAGGTGCGGTATTTCTTACACCATGACTTAGGTGTCTGGTTGCTAGGGATTTGTCGTTATCGGCTGAAAGAGTTTCGTTACCTGGTGGAGTAGGACGAAAGTCTATTTGTAGTGCTCGAGGTTTGTAAGGTGAGGATCAATCTTGTCCGTGCCAATTGATTGCATTGGACTTCTTGTTGTTACGTCGATTTGAGGATTATTGGTTTCCAGGAACGACAGGGTGTTCTATGTTCATGTTCTTATTGTTGCTAGTTTTTTTTTCGTTATTACCATTGGGTCTATCTTGTTTCTGCTTGTTAGGTGTTCTAATGTCCGTGTTCTTATCGTTGCTATTTTCGTTTTTGTTGTTTCCATTGGGTCTATCTTGTTTCTGCTTGTTAGGTGTTCTAGTGTTCGCGTTCTCATCGTTGCTAGTTTTGTTTTCGTTGTTACCATTGGGTCTATTTTGTTTCTGCTTGTTAGTTGTTTCCAATGTTCGTGTTCTTATCGTTGCTAGTTTCGTTTTCATTGTTACCATTGGATCTATCTCGTTTCTGCTTGTTAGGTGTTCTGGCAACACGAGGGTGCTGTTATAAGGTAAGGGAATCCGTAATCTGAATTTTTCCAGGTCCTTCCACTATAGATGGATGTAATCTAACCGTACATACTTAGGATTTTTAGAGATGGTTGAATGCGGGGTTCTGTCCTAATCGCTATTCAACCTAGGAACAGAAAATAAGGCGGAATCGCTCACTCTTAGTTTGCGGAATCCTAACTATATATGATACTAACGTTCATATGGGACCATCATGGTCCATTCGTAAGGATCCCTGACTTCCGTGATTTACAGGATTTTCTGTAACGAAAAAATAGTTTTTGGATTATGCTTTTAATTGACAAAAACTTTTTGTGATAATTCGATGCTTAAGTTTATCGTGGAACGTACCAAAAGCTGCGGTAGGGTTCCTTGTCGTCTCCTCCTGTCTAGTCGTCGACTCCTTCGTTAGCCATATCTGTTGGACAATCTCTCTTGAGATGTCCTGTTTCACCGCACTTGTGGCAAACTGGACTTACTTCTGGGTTGCGGGTTGGAGTGACGCATGGGGTCGGGGTCCTACAGTAGCGGGAGGTGTGCCCCATCTTGTTGCACCTTTTGCAACAAAATGTCTGGCAGGCTCCCTAATGATGGTATTTGCACTTGTTGCAGGGTGGATTGTTCCCAAGGTATGATTGTCTCGATGGGGAAGAAGTAGGGTTAATAGGGGTAGGGACTGATCCCGCTTGTTGTCTTTTCGTAAGCCTCTGAGTCGAAATAGCCTCCTTTTTCATTTCCAAACTTTCGTACCTTGAGATTAAGTTTAGGCTTTAGGGTGCATTGGCAAGTTGTCCTTCGTTGGTTTTCCTGGTTATTGTTAGGATTGAATTTACCGGTACAGTTTCTATTTTTGTTCGTGCTGTTGGCACTGAAGTATGCCATGACAGCTGCCACGGCAGCTGTTACAGTGGCTTGGAATGTAGCGGAGTCTATTCGTAGGACCGGTGCATCGTCGGGGTACTGGTTATCTTCATGGGAAGACATGACCCTGTTACACACGAAAAGTGAGCTCGTAAGTACTTGTAGCTAGTTTCAAGTGAGTTTACTCGTATAATCTTAACGTACTGGTGCTAATTGTGTCAACCTACATTCCCATGATGCAGTTATGGTATAGAGTGGAAACATATATTGCATGACGTTAGGCTCGTCAGAATAGCACATAGTTAGTAATATAGTTGGTGGATTTGGTTGTATGGATTCTTGGAGGGTGTACTCCGCGTGGTTTACTACTACTGGTTGCGATTAAAGGCATTATGAACCTAAGGCGAGTGGCACGGTGATTCTCTTTTATCGACATGGCGCACAAGGTGCTTGGTCTTTTTGCTCCTATCCTGAGTGCTCTTTTTGTGTTCTTTACACTGCTAAGGCTACCCTAGCCTTGATTACAATGAGTTGTGGTCTCTAAATGACCACCTCCTCTTTCAAGGAGTGTAGATGGTCTGCATAGTTTTCTGGCTCTACTTGTGGGTTTCACAAGGCATTTGGAATGGTGTTCTTGTTACTTGTGGAGGATCGGATTTACATTGTTGCGTACTGGGCTTTGCTTACGGCCTCCATTACTCCATGACAGAGAGTTGGAAACCGAGAGTCAATTCGGGTTACTCGTGGCCCATACGGAGGTGATGCTTGATTCGCGAGGGTGTGGGCTATCGGAGTTCGGTGCACGTCGATTGTGGATCGTGGTGTCCTTTATGAAGGTGTGCCCTAAATTGGATAGGAGCCAATTTCTTAACTTGCTTTTGTGTGGGTATCGTTTGGTTTCTAGGTATGTCTATTCTAGGAGTACCTATATGGGATGTGTGTGTATCTGGGAAGAGAAAGGTGAAAGGGTCTTCTGCCAATAGGAATAATCTTGCTATGAGTTCCCTTGGCGCTTTCATCCTTGTTTGGCTCTTAGTCGAAATCCTCCCTTTCACAATTCATCTCTTGATATTCCTTAGGATCCACTCCTGGGTTTTTCCTCATGGACTTCCTCTGGTCTCTCCTTGCCCCGTCCGTAATTTACCGTGACAGGGTAGTAGAAGTCTTGGCGAGGAATTTCAACTACGTTGTTTGTGCGAGAATTGAGGTACGAGATATACAGGGAAAGTTTAGATGTGGGAGGGGTTTATAGTATCCTAAATACTCCTATAGTATTTTAAACTTGATGTTCGATCCTAGTATTCTCTTGTACTCATAGTTGGTAGGTTTTAGGTTTGTTGCAACACCACCATCACTCCTAAGCACATGTTGGTCATATCTCAAATAAATATAGTTGATCAGGCTATATTTATCCCAGATATGATTACATACTACCTAGGTTTGACTGTAGCGTTCAACCTTTAGTTACTTTTGTTTTCTTCTCGTTATGATACTGTGTTAGTAGATATGTATATTTTTATAGAATACTTATCCTTTTAAAGTATACTTTCAGGCAGTGTGTGTTTTACTCCCATTGTATTTATAGTTGTATATCTTGTATGGCTAGATATACCAGTTCACTATAAACAATGCTCTGATACCAATCTGTCACACCCCCGGACCAGACGGCGGAAACGTCCGGAGGCGGGTGACTTCATTGTGCAGTATCATAACAATTGAATATAAATGAAGCAGAGCAATCCAAACATCATACATTGAGATAACAAACTTACATTGTTTACATATTGTATTTGTCCTTCGAATTACAAAAGAGACATAAGCAGAAAATCCAAGCTACAACTAGATAGTCTTGCATCCGCGTCCCTTGTTACCTGCTTACTAGATCCCTGAGAATACAAGTCATTTTGAAAAGCGTCAACTAAAAAGTTGATGAGTTCATAAGCATTTTTGTATAAAATCGTTTACACTTGTTTAGAATCGTTCACATTGTACTTTCAGAAAATCCGATATTTTCTATGAAATCGTTTGAAGCCTTGCTTTGAAAATCATGGATATGTGTGTGCATGTCATTACTTTTGTTCATCCTTATAAGGAATGATTTTGAAAAGTAGTGAAATTTATAAAGCGAGCTGTGTTCGAGAATAGTTATTTTGAATAGTAATAGTCAACCGTTTCTAGAAAATCTCTTATTTTCAAAAAGAGAATATGGTTGAAAATCTTGTTCCTCTTATCGAGTAAAATTGAGTGAGCGTTCTAGTTTATCGTTATCGAAATTGTAAAAAATCGTTTTCTCCAGAAAATCCTATATTTTCTGCTATAAAATATTCGTAAGTTCTATTTCCAACTGTGTGTATGTGTGGGTTAATTTATCGTTTTCAAAATCGTTTACAAACGTTTTCCATAGAGTCCTACGCTTTTTAATTTGTAAATAGCAGTATTACGACTCTATACTTGTTAGGAGAAAGAATCAACATGGCAATTGTGGACTTTCTACGCGATGAAAAAGGACAGTCAATGTAACAAATGCGGACCATCACTTATCATGTATAGGACAATCAACACAACGTGCCAAAATTTATTTATGAGGTTTTTCCATGCATAAATTTCTAGATAACATAACATATTCTAGTGAGTCGTTATAACCATACTAATCTGACGGAGTGCCTGTTTGGCGTTTCTCAGGCGCCCTCGGTTTGGAAAAGACATTTATCACCCTAGACTGGCATGTCTAGCTGTAGCGAACAGCGAAGGTGCGGGGTGTCAACCCCGTATAGATCTATACACTAATTCCCGCTCTTCCTCCAGGAGACTCTGGCTATAACTCCTTACAGGACTTTAGACGTACACTAATATTTTTATATTTAGGTACTTTTGAGATTTGTCTGACTAGAATATTAACAACCTTTTGAGTAATCGTTAGAGATCCATTATTTGTTAGATCCATTATCGTCTCGTTCCATATCGTTGATTGTGCTCGTTAACTAGGTGCTCCTGTTCGTTCCTTTTCGTTTATTGAAAACTAAGCCATTTTAGTCAAGAGAAAAAGTGTCAAGTTATAATTTGTGTAAATTTATAACTGCAGGTTATGACACGCATTTTCTGTTATATGACATATAGAACATTACTTATGTTCTTGGAGGTTTTACGACATCAGTTTATGACATGCAAATATTTTTGTCATGAAAACTCTGTTTTCGTATGTTTTCCTTGATAAAATTATTTATATTATATATTTATAAATAATCACAAATAGTTTGTTAATCTGGTAAAAAGTCATGAGTATGACATAATATTCTAAGATAACCCTTGTATTTATGTTTGGTAAAAAATGATCCAAAATATTATTATGTCCATACTTTAGTCATTTTCAAAGTATTTTGCCCAACAACTTGTTTAAGCAAATATTAAAATAAATCCTTATAGTTGTTGATATAAAAATTCCGTGGTTTATACTTGGTAACATACTAGTTCTTGATTCCAAACTTGATTTGTGAGATATAATCCAAACTCTTGAGACTTAACCAAAATCTCGAGTTTTTGGACTATTTACAAGAGTTTTCATACTTAAACACATGTAAGATGGCATGCATACATAATAAGCAATTAAATCATGATTTACACAAGACTTTGACTTGTATTCTCCCCCCAAAACAATAAAACTTAGAAAAAGGTGGGGTATGAAGCTCACCTTGAGTTAGTTGAGGAGTTGTTTGGAGTTATGGAGTGAAGATCTCAAGCTTAAACTTTTGGCTGAGATGAGGAACTCCTCTGGGAAGAATGTTGTCCTAAGGTTGATTATCACATATTATTATGAATAAAATAATATGGATTCATCTTGACAATTATATAAAATCTTAGATGAGTGGAGAACTTACTTTAGAAAAACTCCAGGGACAAGTTGAGAAATTTTGCTTCCAGAAAGATCCTTACTTTGCTCTTGGGAGGAGTATTTGAGAGAAAATGAGAGAGATAAAAGTGGGGAAATCTAAAACTCCTCCTCATACGTTGCATTAAGAGGATAAGAGAAAAGGGGGGAAAAACTTAGATGCATGGATATCTGGTGGTCCAAGCATTGATATTTGGTGGGTAAAGCATTGAATATCGTGATTTGCATGGGAAATGGAAGGTTTCATCAAATCACAATGTCAAACCTTTTTGTCGTTATCTTGATTTTAGGATAGGATCTTTATAAATCCTAAATTTTATTTTATGTAAATATGATTTAAATAATCATATTTGGCATAAAATGGAGGTTTTAGGGGTCTAAGTTATGAAAAATACGAGTTTGGTGGGATTCCCGACGTCAAAATACCCCATAATGGAGAAAAGGTCCGAAATAGTCCAAAATCCGGAGTCAAAAGGTAAATTCCGGAGCCACATAACAATTTCCGAAGCTCCTCTTAGAATTCCGGAGTGGAGGGTTAGGTATGCGAGGGTCCGAAGTTAGGCTCACATTTCCGGAGTGCTCTTCTCGGATCCGGAGTCAGGTGCGAGATCCGAAGCTGCAAGCGAAGTCTGGAGGTCCAGACCGGAGATGCGAAGGCGGCTCACCAATTCCGAAGCGTGCGAGGTGAGGCGATGTCTTCCGGAGCGAGGCTTATTCCGGAGTCACTCTTCCGGACTTGCGAGATTGTCCGAAGCAAGAAGAGTTCCGGAGTGACTAGGGTATTCCGGCCAAGAGTGTTCCGGACCAAGAGGGTTCCGGCTAAGAGGTTCAGGACCAAGAGGGTTCCGGACCAAGAGGGTTCTGGACCAAGAGGGTCCTTTTGGGTTTTCTCCTTCGATTTTGGGCTGTTTTTGATTGAGGAATGTACATAGAGAGATTTCACATACTTGGAGAGATTTGGGAGAGATTTCACATACTTGGAGAGATTTGGGAGAGATTTCATATTCTTGGAGAGATTTGGGAGAGATTCCATATTCTTGGAGATAATTTCACATACTTGGAGAGGTTTGGGAGAGAATTCATATTCTTGGAGAGATTTGGGAGAGATTTGAGATACATGGAGAGATTTGCATTCTATCTTTTCATGGTCCATTAGGAACCATAAAGTATACTTCTAATGTGTTAGCACGAGTCTCACCATAGTTATTGCTTACATGAGGACAAAATTTCCTAGCCAAAATGCTATTTGTGACACAAGGTTTAGCCATAATTGTTGACGTCCCTAAGTTTCAAGTAGCTGGAAATGGTGACATGTGGTTTCTCGATATTCTTCTTCGGTGACATGTGATTTCTATGTCCCATTCTCTCTTACCCTCACTCATATATCTTATATGCTACATTTATACATCACTGATGCTTGATTTCTACAAGTGGGTTTTCAGATTTCAGGTTTGGATTTTCTTATTTGATGTGGTTTGATTTAAGGTTTGGTGTTTTAGATTTGGGTTTGATTTTGAGGTTTCTGTAAGATAGTGTGAGAGATGGCATTATATAAGGGATGACTAGAGGTGACTGGTGGTCGGAGGTAGTCGGTGGCGGTAGGTGGCCGGTAGTGACTGGTGGTTAAAGGTGGTTGACGGACGTAGGTGGTGGGAACAATTTAAGGGGAAATTTCATTTCCTAAAAATTTATAATTAACAAACAATAATAGATAAATTATAAACAATTGAAAATTAAATGAAAAAGAAAATGAAAAGGGAAAGATAGTCATTTTATATCTGCGGGGGACATAATGTCCACCTTTTAATAATATAAGTGACGATCCGAGTTAATTTTTTAAAATAGGGACTAAAGGTGCCTTTTGGCACCTGCATCAGTGACGATTGCATCAGTGACGATTGGTGTAATTTACCCTTTTTACTTTGAAATTAGTTATAGATTTAGTTACTTTGAAAAAATATTTATCAATTAGTAGATGGATTTTGCTTAACCATATAACCAAATCGGAAAAACCGGTTAACCGACTTTTTTTTTATTTAGGTTTAGGTCCAAGATATTAGTAAAACGATTGTTTCGATTAACCTTCAAAAATGAGATTTCAGTTCAATTAACCATCCATGAACACCTGTAGCTAATAATAATTTTTGAGTGTTTTGGGGGAATTAAAATGAAAATTGTTTGTTGACTTAAATAAACAGTTTTTGATAAGTTGTTTCTTTCATATTTATTTAAAAGTGTTTGAAGTGTAACCAAATTTATCATTTTATCATTGTTTTTAACACTAAAAACTATATGGATCGTAGCCTTGTTTTTTTCCACGATTATTTACTTACGTACTAATTTACCATTTACCTTTGTCTTTTTGCTCACTTTACATATATAAGCTGAGTCTATTAAATATTATGTAATGTCCCGATTTCAAACCAATT
Source organism: Lactuca virosa (assembly GCF_052849685.1). Lineage (NCBI taxonomy): Eukaryota > Viridiplantae > Streptophyta > Magnoliopsida > Asterales > Asteraceae > Lactuca > Lactuca virosa. Next base: position 77,609,642 of record NC_136426.1, read on the forward strand.
TGTTTTCCAAATATATCATAGTATAATTACATTATGCGGAAACATGTTGAGAATGTGTGTATGTACACAGTTGGACCTTGCCCTTCTCATGAATTGTAACATACACGTTCAGTTACCGTGTTATGTAATTTTAAAAGTGAAAAATATAATGAAATATTATATGAATTTGAGCGTTCAGTTCTAACGGATAATATTTACTAGAAATTAAGTAAAACTATGTTTAGAATCATTCAGAATGTTTTGGAAGTCTTATGAGATTCCGAACAAAAGGCAAATATTGAAATTTAACGAAAATATAAAATTTGAAATAAGTAAAATTTTATTATTGAAAGTTGTAAAGAATATCGTTAGAAACATTTAGGCGAAAACCTCATCGAAATCCGAGTTATAACGAAGAAGTTATGACCAATCGAAGATCCGCGACAAAACGAGCACGCGCCGAATGACGTAAAAAGTGAGTTTTTGATAAATTACTTTTTAGCCTTGAAGATCTAAATGAAAGTTGTAGTATTTGTTAAACCGAGAATTTTCATAAAAAGAACGTCCAAATCTGACTTCGTATGAGGAAGTTATGATTTTTCTAAATTTCGGAATAGCAGTAGACAGCTAAAAACTTGAAATAAAGATCGAGTGATTTTTGGCCGACACAACCCAAACGTGAATTGAAGGTCTCGTTAATACTAGTACAACGGTAAAAAGATAGACGAAAACGGACGTCAGATGAATAAGTTATGAAATTTTAACGGACTGTTCCTTTCTCGGCCCGTTAAAAATATAATATTAATATAATATTAAAAATAAAGTCAAAATTAGCCAACGGAGTCTAAATAAAAGATGTAGAGCATAATCTCACCTACGCGTGGATATAAATAACGTCAAAAACGGAGTTCGTATGCAAAACATATGAATTTTTGAAGTTTGGAGCACAAACTTCGAGAATTTGGCTGCATTCACGACGTGAACTCAGTGAACGACACGTTTCGAGCCTAGAAGACACACGGCAAGCCTAAGGTATGACCAGGATCAAAGTCATGACGTGAACATACATGCTTCACGATGTGAGAGTCGATTTTTCAGCCTATAAATAGAAATCGAGCCCTCCAGTTTTAGGTTACAATTTCTCACTCTCTCTCACATTTTACTCTCTTCCAAGCTACTTTTAACCCCCCCTAAAGTCCCGATATCATCCCTAAAACCCGAAGCAAGTCCCGACACCCCGAAGTTCCCGAAAAAATCATCTTTCCAGTCGAAACTCTACCCGCATAAAGTCCAAATTTTAACTAAAATCCCCGGTTTCATCACAGAAAGTCATGTTTAGAGTCGAAGTACTGCCCAAATTATCATTTATTCCTTCGGTTATTTCACGGTGAGTTCAATATATAGGAACAATTGTATGTTATGTGTTATATGTGCAATGTGCTTTTCCGTGTTATCATCTCGTGTTATTATTTCCGCTATTTTGATAGCAAAGCTGTACCTTTGGCCATGTGATCAGTGAAAGGACTTAGATTCACAGTGGTATTGGTATGTAGCCTCTGGCCATGTAGAACATGTATCGTAAGAGAATGACTTCTATTCTATGGCATTGGCAGAAGGTTAGACAGAGCTGAAAGCCTGAAATCTACCAAAATGTTTAATCAGAAAGTGTATGTCTTCTGTGCCATTTGGGCCGAAGTGTTATTGATGTATATCAAGTATTGAAATTGTTATGTCTTATTGATTGATATGGAAATCTTGTCACATGATTCACATATGCCTTTTTTGTTCCTTGTTCCCTTTGCTTCTGCCATATTGAAGTATATATATGGCATAACGTCATATTGTATCTATTATTGAACTCACTAAGCGTCACCGCTTACCCCTCTCAATGTTTAACAAATTGCAGGAGATAAGTAACTAGTATAGTCGTATACTGTTTGAAGGTTTAGAATAGTTATAATATTACTTTTGTATTTAGGGATCATGTATGTATAAAAGTATAGTATCCTGGGTAGTTGTGTAATATATAACACTTTGTAATAATCGGTTTGTATCCAGTCGTTTGTAATCACTTTATCAATGTAAAATATTGTTTTTATGAATATGCATGTAGCATGTTTTGGAGTAACAAATTTCTAGTATGAAAGTTTGGGTCTTTCAAAAATACGAAAGTTAGGGTCTTTCATGAATCAATGAAGAACCTGAAAAACAATTATAATCAATTGGCTAAGCATGAAGCTTAGTGAGTTCCCCAAAATACCATATACCACAATACATATACATGCATACAAACAATGGCTTACGATCTGCCAATAATATGTGTAATTTAGACTTACGGCCCAACCATTTCGTATTCAACAGGGGTCTATGGATACTTACGACCTACATGTCATTTCGTCAACATGGGTTTATGTGTACTTACGGCCTACGTGTCATTTCCTCAACACGAGTCTATGTGTACTTACAGTTACATGCCATTTCGTCAACACGCGGGCCTATAGGCTCCCGACCTCTTTTTCGTTCCGCCATCATCTCCTAACTAAATCTAATATCACAAAAATTATGCACATAGAGACTGCATTGTAGACTCTACTAGTACAGACACATTTATACTTTCTACTCTACTTAAGCACATAGAGATTATACTATCATCTCTACCCTACTAGCTCTATATCCTAACACACATGGACATATATTGTAATACATTGTATAGTGAGATAACTCACTTGGACAATTTCTCAAACGATTGACAGCTATTTAGGTCATCCTATTGGTGATCCAATAAGTGGGTAACACGCCTAACAAATATTAACCTATAATACTATAACTTATTAATCTTTATGAAAATTTGGTAATGACAGCTAAATCTTTTACTAATCCCAATGAATAATGAGAGTTCTATCAAATAAGAATCAACCAGGAAGGACAGTTGGGAGGCAGGATCATTTTGACATATAGTTTTTCTGAAATCCAACAACCAAGCCAAAGTGACCGTTATAGATACCTCTTCCATAAGTAGATCAATCAGTATTATGACTGGAATTAATGATAAATCTTATTTACATCAAATAAGGATCAAGCGGGCAAGACGTAGATAGCCTTTTACGCGTTGCGTAGAGGGTGAAACTTGGAGATGGTGCTTTAATGATCTACGCATGGCGTAGATCTTAGTACGCAGGGTGTACTTGGCTAGAGCTTAAACCCTAATTTCGGGGTTTTGAGCCCTATTTAAGGACTTAAACTTTCATGAAGCCCTTCCATTCTTAGCCTCCATTCCCCCAAACGTCTCCCTTGAAACCCTAACTCCATTTTGGAGCATTGTGAGCTTAAAGAGTGTTTTTGAGTACTTTTGAAGAATGAAGAAGGTGGTGGAATTTCTTGGGAACTTGAATTAGCGTTGGATCTGGAAGTCATTTCCCCTCATTCATCTCCAGAAGGTATAAATTTTGTTCCTTTATGCTTCCATTGTTAGATCTAGCTTAGATGTTAAAGTTATGTCCTTTTTGTCCCATAAATTGGTCTATTTGATTATGAGCTGTTCTAGATCTTGTAAAGTGCATTTACATATGTATTTGAGGGTATTAAGTCATAAAAATGGGATCTTGGTGATTTCTAACCATCCATGCATGAGTTTTTGACCTATAGAAGTTGTCATGAGATTAGGGTTTGTTCTTGAGCCTTGATAAGCCATGCAAGTGCATAAAGTTTGGAACTTTATCACTTAGGACATTTATTTAGACCAAATCAGATAGTTGGACGTGGTGTCTTTCTATGTTAAGCACTACTTGAGAAAAGTTTTTATCAATGTAAGTATGCAGGGCATAATTATAGCATTGTTTTGTCCCTTAAAAGCCAGTTGATGTTGTACATAGGGCGTAGAGATGTTACGCATCGCATAACCTGGCTGATGTTGACCTTTGACTTTTGACCGTTAACTGTTGACTTAGACTTAGTTTGAATTTACGTCAAATGGGGGTAATTTGAGTACTAGATTGAGGCTTGACCCATGATTGATGTTTACGTGACATGTAGAGACAGTATTTGGAGCAATGATCAGTTCAACTATTTTCTAGACTTTGAGATGAGTGTTCCTTACTGTACTCATGGGTCGAAGGCACCAATGCCGGTCCACTAGGTTGTGTCATGTACCCTGGAATATAGGTTGTTTCTATGTTGTAGTGAATTGTTAGTGGTAAATCTGTATGATTTCATGTACTTGATGGTTATATGTTTATGTTTATCTGTTGCAAATGTCGACATAGGGCGGGTGGGTTGAGGGGAAATCCAGTCGGTAGACTGTGGGCCAAAGGCAATCCAGTCAGGAGACTATGGGCCAGGGGCAATCCAGTCGGGAGACTATGGGCTAGGGGTAATCCAGTCAGGAGATAGTAGACCCAACATGCATGTTTGTATGTATTGTATGTCTATTGTGGTGTGTGATATTTGGGGTGGGGAGAATCACTAAGCTTTGGCTTAAAATTGATTTCATGGTTTGAGGTACATCAGACGATGGAGCAACCCGAAGGCGTGATTATGCACATCATCCTTGGATATTTTGTTGATTGATGATTTTGGGATACTCTGATTTTGATTATGTTCTTGAAAACAATGTTTTTGTAAGGTTTATGGATTATTAAGTGATTTTAAAAATGGAAATTTTTTACTATGATTTTTGGTGTGTTACACAAGCTTTCTGAAGTCGCGGGGCCTCGCTAAAGTACCCGAAAAAACAAGGAGAAATTAGGCTCATGGATGAGAGAGATTTGAGAGAAAGAAATTGATAAATGTGTGAGAATAAAGGAACCCCCTCCCCATTTTATACTAAGCATGCGTGCCACACTTTTATACTGGCATGCCGCGCCCTGCGTGCTTACCATTGGTTGGAGCCACATTTCAATTTCCTGTTGGTCCACATGGCCACCTTTTAGAAGCACTTGCACGCCGCGCCTGACGTGCACGCCCCCGAATTTCCATATTTTTTAAAAATTGTATCTTGCTCATACGAGCTTCGTTTTCAACGTTCTTTATATCCACATGTAGCTATCAAAAAGTACTGCAAATTTCATTTCGACTCCGTCGGCTAATTCTCACTTTATTTTTAAAGCTATATTTTTAACAAGCTTAGACTGTTAAAGTCTGTATAAAAATCATAACTTGTCCATACAAATTTTGTTCTCGGCTGTCTTTATATCAACAGAATGGTATCTATGAGATCTTCAACTCTCATTTATATTGTTTAGGCTAACAATCGACTAATTTCCATTTCAATTTCAGTGTCGCGTTGCTGTATCAAAACTTCGAAAAATCATAACTTCCTTATACGAAGTCAGATTTGGACGTTTTCTATATGCACGCTCTCGCTTTTACGATTAGTATGGCTTTTTAGAGCACTAAGGCTACTAAGCACCCTATCTATAATTCATATTTTACGACACACTTTTCCGTATAGAACTTAACGCAAGACTTCGAACAATCATAACTTCTCCATATAAAATCGGATTTAAGCGTTCTATATGTCTACAGAAATCATATTGACGTTTCCTACATGCTTATGATGACTAATTTGAATAAAATTTAATATGTTTCTACTTTGAATTTTATAAACACCGGTTATATTAAATTCTATTGAATGGTGAAAACGAGGTGTTACATATTAAAAACAACTTATTGATTTATTGTATTTAAATATTGCATAAATAATCTAAACAAATTTTTCTATACATTGTTTTGGTACCATATAAGTTAATACATAAAGTTGTTCAAATAAGTAACTCAAACACCCACTATATATGTTGCATATAACTTTTCTAAAATTTAGACATTTTGAGTAAATGTTATCTAAAATATTGACATCATTATCTCTTCAAAAATTTCATCTTGAAAAAAAGGAGATAAGTGATTCCTTTTTCTCCATCGATCAAACATCATAAAGTAGTAATAGATGAATCAAGAAATTATTGGAATAATTATTGGTAATAATACAAAAAAGGCATTGAAAATTTCATCAATTCATCAACAATTATTACATTTCGTCTCCGATTCCAATTAACTACTTAGTGTTTGTTTAGTATCACGTAATCACCTAAGGAATGAAGAGAAACCAACAAGAAATGAAAAACATGGTGTGTAATGCAACTATTTACTATTCGTCATGTTCTTTAACCAAATATTGTTGTATGTCCATCTTTTAATTTGTAGTATTCTTCATTGTCGAATATTTTCCACCATTAACAATTACATATACAGTGCTTCAGTATACACTAAAATAATTTCTTTAAACCATGAATGTAACACCCAGTTTCCAGGTGCATTTCTTAATATTTAAATTTTATTTATTTTGTAAATGTTGACTCTACACAGGGCGTAGTTAGCCGAGCTACGTAGGGTGTAAATCATTAATTTGGACGTCAGGACTTAATGAAATACGCAGGGCATAACCACACAGGGTGCAAACCCTAATTTTTAGGTCATTGGCCCTATTTAAGGACCTTAATCTCATTGAGGCCCTTCTTACTGAATGTCCCAAACCCTTTGTAGATTCGAAGATCAAATATAAACAAGAAAGAACAATAAAGAACAATGAAGAACAGAAGTATCGCCAAATTGTTTCTTTCACCAAGAAAGAGTTTGTTTTCACTAAGAAAACAGGTTGTCACAAAGACGTAAATGACACCAAACCATTCAAAAGACGTACTCCCCAACATTAGGGTTTCACCCTAATGTTGATTATATACTAATCTATTCTAGAGAATCCCTCTGATCAAGGGATTGTATCTAATCTTCATATAAACAAATCCGGTATAAAAGGAATGTATCAAATCAGATCTTCTCCAGATTTGGATATCAGCACCAACACATCAGAACTTGATCATAGCATCAGCTTCAGCGTCATGGAGATCAACTTCAGCTTCAGCTTCAGTCATTAGCGTCAAGTTCAAGCTGATCACATTCAGCTTTAGCATATAGTGAATGACAATCAGTGAGTATCATCATCGTATCATCTTATTAGTGTGTCATCAGCGTAGAACCATCAGCGTCTGGATACACTGATCAGTCTTCAGTAGATGGTGTCTTCATGCCTTTGGTGCTGATAGAGTCTTCAGGGTCTTCCAGTCATCAGGGGATGTTCTTCAATCTTCGACATATCAACTTCCATCAGCATATCTTCATATTAACTAACTAAGCTAGCTCTGACATATCAGCTTGTCTAAGTTATACTATTTACACTTACTTAGACAAAACTGATTGTCTATAATGAGCATATAAACTATAACTATGAAGTATATATTTTTCATCATCAAATATATACAAATGAGTGACCCGATAATCTCCCCCTATTTGATGATGTCAAAACTAAACTAATAAAGAATGAACTAATAGATAAATACAACTGAAGTAATATGTTGATTTCTGCTCCCCCTCAGATTTATAACCTTCTTCTTTCAATAGTGTCTGCTATTCAAGGAATGATTAAGTAACAATGTAGCAGAACTAGACATTTCTCCCCCTTTTTGACATCATTAATAGGTACCGCCACTTTTTTTAAGGAGACAACAAGTAACCTGATATAAAAGGAAAACATCAAACAAAATTAGAGGATAAGATAGGTGTATCACACTATTGTGTCATTGCAATAGTAGATCATTTACATATAATTGCGAAGTCTCATCAGCGTATGGTTTTAAACATTGAATAATTAACTTCTTATATTAGAAGAAAAGGGGCGAGAGTGGATAGGTGTGTGTAATATATCATGGTACATGATATACCCATCGACACAGATTTTTTAAGTTATCATCAGTGTCTGGTATTTGACATTGAATTATAAAACTTTTAAGAAGAATGATAAGGGCAATAATGGGTTGGTGTGTATGATAGCCTACGATACATAGACTAACCATCAACATAGGCTTTCGAACTTTTATCAGTGTGTGGTATTGCATAGTAAATCATCAAGTTCAATAAAGAAGACTTGTGGAGAGAAGTAGTTAAAATCTTGGAGTATATCCACCGTCAATTCATAATGGTACCATATCATACCTCAGTCTTGGAGGTCAATGACATGAATAACCCTTTGCTATTTAATGACCAGACAATGATATCTTACGATGATCACTATGTAATCAAGGTAAGCCACTAGGTTATGCTCGATGTTTCAGCAGAACATGAGACTTGATGCAAACGACAAGCATGCTTCCAGGGAAGGATTCAAGTAAAAGATGATTAATCAAGAGAAATAAACACCCAAGCCTTGAAATAATTTTCTGATGTGGACCAGGCAATCTCACTTTGAAAGTTTAGACAATGCTAGACAATCAGGGTGAGTGGGTGACTCAATGTCATCTCAACAGATGGTCTCGCTGATGAGATACTTAGAGTGATTTAGGCACATACATCAACATGCTTCTAAGGACACTATCTAGTCATAAGTTACATACTTGGCATAAGACATGCCACCGTTAAATCATGAGAGGTACAATGATTTTATCACAAGAGACCAAACCAGATGAAGCATAGATCTCAACTTCAAAAACCATTTCTACACGCTTGTTAATTTCAGCTCATTTTCCTTTGTCAACCTTGATTGCTCCTCTAAGCTTGTGGTTCATCAACAACTCCAGTTTCGGCTCAAAAAGCATGACATCTTATAACACATAAATCTCTGTCAAAAAGTTCTAAAATGGTGTAATGAGATTGTAAATCTTGAACCAGACGTGTGTTGACATATTAGGAAGATTGGCACCAAGACCCACTAGAACTTGTCAGTTCTTAGCAAAAAGAGCCATTATGTGATCTAACATCCATGCCATCACTTGTTCAACTGCAAATCAGTTCTTGAAACCAAGGAACTTTGAACATACAATAAATATGACGGTTAGACACATTAGGGGGTAAATAAGTGATGGGTTTTGAGCATTCTAACACTCCTATGGTGTACATGCAACCCTAGAAACCTTGGATCTATGTTTGGCATGGCATGGGGAACTTGAATCAAATAAAGCTAGTAGAATTACTTACGTTGTAGTTGTAGTTGATTGCTTGGAGTTTTAGAGCCTAGCACCAATAATGTGGATGCCTCAAATGGAAGTCACAAATCACCACAAACTTGGAAACTTGACAGAATAGTCACAAACTTCTTGAAATCGTCCCTCTTAGTTTACACACATCAACTAGTGCCATTTCAAGAACCAAAGCCTCCTTTATATAGTGTGGTGGATTAGGGTTACATCCATGTAAACCCTAATACCCATGTCTTTTCATTTCCATGAGATCCATGGGTTAAAGCTCCATGGAGTATCCATGGACTTTCCATGCAAGCCTAGCCCATTCCAAATAAGCATTAGCCCACACTATATAAATACAAGAGCCCATATTTAATTAGTCATACTTTTGATCTCTAAATTAATTCTAGATTAATTATAGATCAATACTAATTAAATAATATGATTTTATATTAATATATTAGGACTTATAATATATTAATAAATCATAACTTATACTATTCTCAAACGATTATCCATAAATTGTTCGGGTGAAGTGCAACCCAAATGGACCATGCCGGGTCGGGTCAAGTACATACCAAATATAGTTATGGACTTAGACACTATATCCAATAGTCTCCCACTTGGATAAGTCTAATAACTATAGTTGCAAGTATGACTTCAGGAACCGATCAGCAATCGTAGCTCTTTAAACTCTGTTGAACTATGAAGCACCATTTTGGATAAGTGATCATATAATCCTCTGTTCTAGATATCAGCCGGACAAATACATGGAACATGGTCTTGCTTATTGTCCAACATTTGTTTCCCGATTTCCGATTTGTTTGACATAGAACTTAACTGAACACATCAATTTAGTTCTGACCGGGCCTGGTATATAGGTCAAAACAAAATCATCGAGGGGCCAGATATCGCTTCTAATCCTAGAAGGAACAGATAAACTTCGACTCATAGGTTTGCTCTACTACTTGTTGAATTACACACAAAAGCACGGTTTATAACATCGAGTTACCAATGCGTTTTCATGCAATCAATGCATAACCAACTCATAGGCAACAAATCATATCTCTAGGTTTGAAGACTTATATGATATTACCGTCTCACGATCACTCGAGATAAATTCCATGAAGTGATACAAGTGAGCGTGGGTTGAATCCAATACTCAGAACTTATGAGCACTCATGAGTGTTGTAGCCCCGCTTTGTCTAACATCTTAGACCTCTACAAGCCAACCCATGACAGTCTTGATTCATATCTACTTCCAACATATGACCGACTGTGGAGAGTTTGAATAATATGATATAAACCATAACATAATTATTCTGGAAGTCAAAACATGCAAAAAGAAATAATAGTAAACGATTGACAAGAGATAGCAACACTTTACTCATTAATAACAGCTTTTATTTATCATCAAATGTCAATTACATTTTACAAATTTCAAGATTATCTAACTACTAAAACTAATATCATCCTTCAGCCCTATGCTCCGAGCATGCTGGAGATGCTTAGCCCGAGTCAGTCCCTTCGTGAGGGGATCTGCTGGGTTCTCATCCGATGATACCCTCTTTGCCACGAGGATTCCTTCTTCTATTCGATGTCTGAAGAAGTGATATTTCCTGTCAATGTGTCTGGATCTCCCATGATCTCTTGGTTCCTTGGATAAGGCAACCGCACTATTGCTGTCACAGAAAATTTCCATTGGCTCCTTTATAGCTGGTACAACTCCAAGGTCTCCGATGAAGTTCTTTAGCCATATAGCCTCCTTTGCTGCCTCGCTTGCTGCTATATACTCTGATTCACAAGTGGAATCAGCCACTGTCTCCTACTTGGAACTTTTCCAAGTAATTTCCCCTCCGTTTAGAGTAAAGACCCAGCCCGACTGAGAGCGGAAATTATCCCTGTCAGTCTGAAAGCTAGCATCACTGTACCCTACAACTCTCAAGTCCTCACTACCACCGAGGGTAAGGACCCAATCCTTAGTCCTCCGTAGGTACTTGAGGATATTCTTTACCGCAGTCCAGTGTGCCTTGCCAGGGTTCCCCTGATACCTGCTAACCATGCTCAAAGCAAAGGCTACATCAGGTCGAGTACACGTCATAGCATACATGATCGATCCTACAGCTGAAGCCTAAGGTATTCGACTCATTTCTGCTATCTCAGCCTCTGTACCAGGGATTTGTGTCTTACTCAATCTGGTGTTACTCTGGATGGGTAACTCTCCTTTCTTTGAGTTATGCATGTTGAACCTTTTCAACACTTTGTCCACATAGGTGCTTTGACTAAGTCCAATTAGTCTTTTACTCCTGTTTCTCAAAATCCTTATCCCTAGGATATAGGCAGCTTCTCCAAGGTCCTTCATAGCGAAACACTTTCCAAGCCAGGACTTTACTTCCTGGAGGGTTGGGATGTCATTTCCTATGAGTAGTATGTCATCCACATACAGTACCAAAAAGCTGACTATACTCCCACTAGCCTTGATATATACACAAGATTCATCTTCACTCCTTGAAAAGCCAAATTCTTTGACTTTCTCCTCAAAGCAAAGATTCCATCTGCGAGGTGCCTGATTTAATCCATAAATGGATTTCTCGAGCTTACACACTCTACTGGGGTACTCTGTACTGACAAAACCCTCTGGCTGAACCATGTAAACATCTTCAGCCAACTTTCCATTAAGGAAAGCGGTTTTGACATCCATTTGCCATATTTCATAATCATGAAATGCAGCAATGGCTAACAGAACCCTAATAGACTTAATCTTGGCCACTGGTGAAAAGGTCTCATCATAATCAACTCCCGGAGTTTGAGAATAACCCTTTGCAACCAGTCGTGCCTTATAAGTGTGTACATTACCATCCATGTCGGTATTCTTCTTGAAGATCCATTTGCACCCAACTATCTTACGATCAGGTACATTGTCAACCAAGTTCCAAACTTGATTGTCATACATGGACTGTATCTCGCTATCCATAGCCTCTTTCCATTTAGCAGCCTCAGGGCCTGCCATGGATTCCGTGTAGCTGTTAGGCTCATCCAGATTTACCAGTGTGTTATCATTGATAAGTGTCTCACCTTCTGCAATAATATGAAAACCATAATAATGCTTAGGTGCATTCCTAACTCTGGTGGAACGCCTCAGAGGTATAGATTCTTCAGTCGGCTCAACATGAGTTTCCTCCTCAGGTTGAGGGCTAGGGTTTGAGGTTACTTCACCACTTGAATCTTGAATTTCCTCAAGGTCAATTTGCCTCCCACTGTCTCCTTGGCTCATGAATTCTCTCTCTCTCGAAAGAATCCTATTCTTGCTACAAAGACCACATTATCACTGGGTCTGTAGAAGATGTAACCAAAGGATTTCTGTGGGTAGCCGATGAAAATACACCTTTCGCTTCGGGGTTCTAGCTTATCGTGAGTCTCGCGTCTCACGAAAGCCTCGCAAACCCAAATCTTGATGTGGTCTAGATTGGGAACTTTTCCAGTCCACACCTCGTGAGGTGTTTTGGCAACCTTCTTTGTAGGGACTAGATTAAGGATATGGGCGGCAGTCTCTAAGGCATACCCCAAAAATGAGATTGGTAGCGAAGCTCGACTCATCATGGAACGAACCATGTCCAACAAGGTCCGATTGCGCCTCTCAGCTACACCATTCAACTGTGGTGTCCTAGGAGGTGTCAATTGTGAGACAATCCCACATTCCTTAAGATAGTCAAGGAACTCAGTACTAAGATACTCACCACCACGATCGGATCGAAGCATCTTAATGTTCCTGCCCAACTGATTCTCCACTTCTTGCTTAAACTCTTTGAATTTCTCAAAGGTTTCTGACTTATGCTTGATTAGGTAGACATATCCATATCTACTAAAATCATCAGTAAAAGTCACATAGAACCGATTAGCATCTCTTGTGGCGGTTCTGAAAGGTCCACACACATCCGTGTGTATGAGGTCCAACAAACCTTCACCCCTAGCACAAGTGCCAGTAAAAGGTGACATTGTCATTTTACCAAGCAAACAAGATTCACAACTATCATCTGACTTTAGGTCAAATGACTCCAAGACTCTATCCTTTTGGAGTTGGCCTATGCGTTTCTTGCTTACATGTCCAAGACGACAATGCCATAAGGATGCTTTATCTAAGCTAGTGGAAGAGTTAATACACAATACATTATTTTCTAGATTATCTACAACAGATACAGTTTCATACACGCCATCACAAGGTAATGCTTTAAAATAAAGAACATTATTAAAGAAAGCATCAATACTACCATTATTATTATCAAAATAAAAGGTAAAACCTTGTTTATACAATGCATGAAAGGAAATAACATTTCTTGCCATTTCTGGTGAATAATAACATTTATTCAAATCTAATGTAAACCCACTATTTAGCACTAAGGAATAAACTCCTATCTTGGTGACTGGTTAAGCTTTCCTGTTTCCCATGATCAAGTTTATCTTTCCCTGCTCCACATTCTCACTTCTTTTTGGTCCCTGCAAATCACAACATATGTGAATACCACAACCTGTATCAAGGACCCAAGACTTAGAATGAGGTGAGTTATTAGACAATATAGTGTATATACCTGCATGGTTGGGTTTTACTTTCCCATCCTTCAAATCTTGCTGGTACTTTGGGCAGTTTCGCTTCCAGTGCGACTTTTCATGGAAATAGAAGCATTCAGCCTCATTAGGGTTAGCAGAAGGAGTGACAAAACCTTTCTTAGTTTTGATTGAAGAGGAGCCTTCAAGGGTCTTACCCTTGGTACCCTTAGAAGGGTTCTTTCTCTTCTTCCCTTTGCCATGCCCGATTGCCAAGACATTGGCCGCAGTTGGAGTAGGAGTAGGAGTAGTAACAACTGACTTACCCTTTAGACCACTTTCGGCGGTCTTCAAGTGTCCTTGAAGTTTGCTGAGGGTGACTTCTTCCTTGTTCATGTGATATGTCATGCGGAATTGATCATAACACGATGGCAAGGAGTGCAAAATGATGTCTATTGCTATCTCCTCAGGGAAGTTCACATTCAGCTTCAGTAAACGGTCCACATACCTTTGTATTTTCTGCGTGTGGTCCGTGATGGGTTCACCATCCTTCATTCGGGTTGTTATTGATGAGTTTTGAGCATTCTAACACTTCCTAAGTGTACATGCAACCCTAATAACCTTGGATCTATGTTTGTCTAATTATCATGCAAAGTTGAATTCCAAGGTTATATTCCTATCTAGCATACATGGGGAACATTTTTAACTTGAATGAAAGATAGAATAACTTACCTTGTTGTTGATTATGATCCTTGAAACCTTGTGAGCCTAGCACTCTTGTTTCTTATGTGTAGCCTATTTTGGTGGAGAATGGGTTTCTTATATAGTGTTGACACATGTAGGGTTACACCATGTAAACCCTAATGTGTCATGACTCTTCATTTCCATGACCCATGGGTTTGTAACTCCCATGGAGCATCCTATGGGTGGAACCCAACTTGATAATCCATGGAGCCTCTTAGCCCACTATATAAGATATGGAAGATTTACATAATCTACCCATATATTTAATTAGTTATCTTTTGATCACTTAATTAATTCTTGATCAAACTAATTAAATAATATTATTAATATATTAGAACTTATAATATATTAATAAACCATAAGTGTTATTTCTCTCATTTTAGTTTATCCAATTGCATGGTGCCATGCAACCCAAATGGACCATGCCGGGTCGGGTCAAGTACATACCAGAAATAGTTATGGACTTAGACACCTTATCCAGCAGTCTCCCACTTGGATAAGTCTAATAACTATAACTACAATACTTCAGGAACCGATCGGCAATCGTAGCTCTTTCAAGGTCTCTCGGAAATGAGAAGATAATGATACGCCATTTAAGATAAGTGATCATATAATCCTCTGTTCTAGATATCAGCCGGACAAATACATGGAACAATGTCTTACTTATTGTCCAGCAGTTTGTTTCCCGATTTCCGATTTGTTTGACAAAGAACTTAATTGAACACATCAACTTAGTTCTGACCGGGCCCGGTACATAGGTCAAAACAAAATCATCGAGGGGCCCAGATATCAGCTTCTAATCCAAGAAGGAACAGATAAACTTCGACTCATATGTTTGTTCTACCACTCATTGAATTATACATAAGAGCACGTTTTATAACATCGAGTTACCAATGCGTTTTCGTACAATCAATGCATAACCAACTCATAAGTAACAAATCATATCTCTAGGTTTGAAGACTTATATGATATTACCGTCTCACGATCACTCGAGATAAATTCCATGAAGTGATTCCAGTGAGCGTGGGTTGAGTCCAATGCTCAAAACTTATGAGCACTCATGAGTGTTGTAGCGATGTCCAACAACTTAGACCTCTGCAACCAATCATGACAGTCTTGATTCATACCTACTTCCAACATATGACCGACTGTGGAGGTTCGAATAATATGATATACCAAACATAATTATTCTGGAAGTCAAAACATGCAAAAGAAATATAGTAAACGATCGACAAGAGATAGCAACACTTTACTCATAAATAAAACACCTTTTATTCATCATCTAATGCCAATTACACTTTACAAATTTCAAGGTTATCTAACTACTAAATCTAATATCATCCTTCAGCCCTATGCTCCGAGCATGCTGGAGATGCTTAACCTGAGTCAGTCCCTTCGTGAGGGGATCTGCTGGATTCTCATCCGATGATACCCTCTTTGCCACGAGGAGTCCTTCTTCTATTCGATGTCTGATGAAATGGTATTTTCTGTCGATGTGTCTGGATCTCCCGTGATCCCTTGGTTCCTTGGCTAAGGCAACTGCACTTTCACTATCAAAGAAAATTTCCATTGGCTCTTTAATAGCTGGTACAACTCCAAGGTCTCCAATGAAGTTCTTCAGCCATATCGCCTCCTTTGCTGCCTCGCTAGCTGCTATATACTCTGATTCGCAAGTTGAATCAGCCACTGTCTCTTGCTTGGAACTCTTCCAAGAAATTACTCCTCCGTTTAAGGTAAAGACCCAGCCTGACTGAGAGCGGAAATTATCCCTATCAGTCTGAAAGCTAGCATCATTATACCCTACAACTCTCAAGTCTTCACTCCCACCGAGGGTAAGGACCCAGTCCTTAGTCCTCCGTAGGTACTTGAGGATATTCTTTACCGCAGTCCAGTGTGCCTTGCCAGGGTTCCCCTGATACCTGCTAACCATGCTCAAAGCAAAGGCTACATCAGGTCGAGTACACGTCATAGCATACATGATCGATCCTACAGCCGAAGCATAAGGTATTCGACTCATTTCTGCTATCTCAGCCTCAGTACTAGGGCTTTGTGTCTTACTCAATATGGCGTTACTCTGGATGGGTAACTCTCCTTTCTTGGAGTCCTGCATGCCGAATCTCTTCAGCACCTTATCCAAGTAGGTACTCTGACTAAGTCCAATTAGTCTTTTACTCCGGTCTCTCAAGATCCTTATCCCTAGAATATAGGCAGCTTCTCCTAGGTCCTTCATAGAGAAACACTTCCCAAGCCAGGACTTAACTTCCTGTAGAGTTGGGATGTCATTTCCTATGAGGAGTATGTCATCCACATACAATACCAAAAAGCTAACTATACTCCCACTAGCCTTGACATATACACAAGATTCATCTTCACTCCTAGAAAAGCCAAATTCTTTGACTTTCTCATCAAAGCAAAGATTCCATCTGCGAGGTGCTTGCTTTAACCCATAAATGGATTTCTCAAGCTTACACACTTTATTAGGGTACTCTGTATTGACAAAACCCTCTGGCTGACTCATGTAAACATCCTCAGCCAACTTTCCATTAAGGAAAGCGGTTTTGACATCCATTTGCCATATTTCATAGTCATGAAATGCAGCTATGTCTAACAGAACCCTAATAGACTTAATCTTGGCCACTGGAGAAAAGGTCTCATCATAATCAACTCCTGGAGTTTGTGAGAAACCCTTTGCAACCAGTCGTGCCTTATAAGTGTGTACATTACCATCCATGTCGGTCTTCTTCTTGAAGATCCATTTGCACCCTACAGTCTTACGACCTGGTACATTCTTAACCAAGTTCCAAACTTGATTGTCATACATGGACTGTATCTCGCTGTCCATTGCCTCTTTCTACTTGGCTGACTCAGGGCCTGCCATGGCTTCCGCATAACTGTTAGGTTCATCCAGACTTATCAGTGTCTCATCACTGATAAGTGTATCACCTTCCGCAGTAATATGGAATCCATAGTAATGCTCAGGTGTATTCCTAACCCTTGTGGAACGCCTTAGAGGTACAGACTTGTCAATTGGCTCAACAGGAGTTTCCTCCTCAAGTTGAGTGTTAGGGTTTGAAGTTCCTTCACCACTTGACTCTTGAATTTCTTCAAGGTCAACTTGCCTCCCACTGTCTCCTTGGCTTATGAACTCTCTCTCTCGAAAGAGAGCCCTCCTAGCTACAAAGACCACATATTCACTAGGTCTGTAGAAGAGGTAACCAAAGGATTGTTGTGGGTAGCCGATGAAAATACACCTCTCGCTTTGAGGTTCGAGCTTATCATGAGTCTCGCGTCTCACGAAAGCCTCGCAACCCCAAATCTTGATGTGGTCTAGTTTGGGTACTTTACCAGTCCACATCTCATGAGGAGTTTTGGCAACTTTCTTTGTAGGGACTAGATTAAGGATATGGGCGGAAGTCTCTAAGACATACCCCCAAAATGAGATTGGTAGCAAAGCTCGACTCATCATGGAACGAACCATATCCAACAAGGTTCGATTACGCCTCTCAGCTACACCGTTCAACTGCGGTGTCCTGGGAGGTCTCAATTGTGAGACAATCCCACATTCCCTAAGATAGTCGAGGAACTCTGAACTAAGATACTCACCACCTCGATCGGATCGAAGCATCTTAATGTTCCTGCCCAATTGATTCTCGACTTCCTGTTTAAATTCTTTAAACCTTTCAAAAGTCTCTGACTTATGCTTGATTAAGTAGACATATCCATATCTACTGTAATCATCAGTATAAGTCAAATAATAACGATTAGCATCCCTTGAGGCATGTTTGAAGGGTCCACACACATCCGTGTGTATAAGATCCAACAAACCTTCACCCCTCTCACAAGAACCTGTGAAGGGTGACTTTGTCATTTTTCCAAGTAAGCATGATTCGCAACTATCATCTGACTTTAGGTCAAATGACTCCAAGACTCCATCCTTTTGGAGTTGGCCTATGCGTTTCTTGCTTATATGTCCAAGACGACAATGCCATAATGATGCTTTATCCAAGTTATTATCATTAACAGAATCAATACACAATACTTTATTTCCTAAGTTATCAACCACATATACAGTTTCATACATGCCATCACAAGGAAATACTTTAAAATAAAGAACATTATTAAAGAAAGCATTAATCGAACCAACTTCATTATCAAATGAAAAGGTGAAACCTTGTTTATACAATGCATGAAAGGAAATAATATTTCTTGCCATTTCTGGCGAATAACAAAATTTATTCAAATCTAAACTAAACCCACTACTTAGCGATAAAGTATAAACTCCAATCTTGGTGACAGGTAAAGCTTTCCTATTCCCCATGATTAAGTTTATTCTTCCATGCTCCACATTCTCACTTCTTCTTAGTCCCTGCAAATCAGAACAGATATGAATACCACAACCGGTATCAAGGACCCAAGAGTTAGAATGGGGTGAGTTATTAGATAAGATAGTGTAAATACCTGCATGGTTGGGTTTAACTTTCCCATCCTTCACATCTTGCTGGTACTTTGGGCAGTTCCGCTTCCAATGTGATTTTTCATGGCAATAGAAGCATTCAGCCTCTTTTGGGTCAGAAGAAGGAGTGACGAAACCTTTCTTGGTTCCACTTGAAGAAGAGCCATCAAGGGTCCTAGCCTTGGTACCCTTCGAAGAGCCCTTCCTCTTCTTCCCTCGACTTTTCCCGATTGCCAAAACCAGGGCGGAGTTTGGAGTAGGAGTGTTAACAACTGACTTACCCTTAAGACCTGTTTCTGCGGTCTTGAGGAGTCCCTGAAGTTTGCTGAGTGTGACCTCTTCCTTATTCATGTGATATGTCATGTGGAATTGATCGTAGCACGATGGTAAGGAGTGCAAAATGATATCTATTGCAAGCTCCTCAGGGAAGTTCACATTAAGCTTCAACAACCGATCCACATACCTTTGCATTTTCTGCATGTGGCTCGTGACGGATTCCCCATCCTTCATCAAGGTTGTTATGATAGAGCATATGATTTCATACCTCTCTTGTCGTGCACTTTGATGTATCTTTCCATCAGATCTTGGTGCATTTCAAAAGGGTAGAAGTCCTCATAGGACTTTTGGAGTTCCGCTGTCATGGTGGCCAACATGATGCATGCCACTTTTGTAGCATCCCTTTCATGTGCCCGGAAGTCAGCGATCTCCTGGGGAGTTGCAGTGGTCTCATCAATCTCCTTAAGCTCCTTGTCAAGGACATATTCTTTGTCCTCGTAGCGGGTAACCATCCTGATGTTTCTGATCCATTCATTGAAGTTGGATCCATCAAAAATGACTTTCCCACACAAGTTCATAAGGGTAAAGGAGCCATTAGGATTAGAGCCAGAAGCAGCATTGTTTGAAGACATCTAAAAGAAGATAACAAGATGAGTTTAGATATTAAGAGAGTCCTTAATAAAACACCCAAATGTAATATTAAGGCTAGGATCCAATCACAATATATTATAACTTAGAAGAGGTATGCCGTAATCCAAGCTATAACATATTTGAAAGGTAGGTGAATGACGATTCACCAATTTCCACCATGAAAAAAGAAATATAGATATTAGGTTTTTAATTGGTTCTTAGAAATTCCTAGATTCTTTTGAGATTCAATGAATTTTTTTTTTCAAAGGCATGTTTCAATCTCGAGTGTGCCCTCCAAGTTTTGTGACTGGGATACCGAGGATCACAAAACGAGGTGAGAAGTAACCATGCAAATCACTTGGTACCCTTAAAGTTTATCACTCAATCGATGTGCTGGTAAACCACACACGCTCCACCGATACTATGATAAACCTTAAGTTACCCTTTACCTACCTTGTTAAGTCCAAGTTAGTGTGCCGGTTAACCACACACGCTCCACCAACGACTTAAACAAAGTGTAAAGTGTAATTTCATGGATTAGCACCTTATTCACAATTTCTTAAAGTAACTAAGATTGGGAATTTAATAAAAGCATTTAGTTACTTTATAATATTCATCATACTTTTAATGAGAATTTATAAGTCCTTGTCTTACCCGTTCGGCTAACGACCCTCCACCGATCAAGGAAGCGGTGGGTGAGAGTGGACACCCATTAAGTTGCCATTTTATAGGCAACAACCTTATACCCCCCCTTATAGACCGGCTTCGTGAATGAGGCGTACTAGCGGTAAGACGACTTGATCTTATACATATATATATATATATATATATATATATATATATATATATATTAGTAACTTATAATATTATAAAGTATAAGGGTTGAATTTTAACTTTTAAAATTCTAAGGGTTGGAACTAAAGTTTTAATCAAGACTTTACTTGTTCCAAAACTTGAGGGCAAGTTTTGTAAACTTCAAAAACTTTTCATTTCTTATAACTTATGAATTAATTGAGTAATAAAAATGAAGACTCTTCATTTTTATAACTCTTGTGTTCTTTTAATGGCTTTAATAAAAGTGAGACTTTTGGTTTTCCATAACTTGAGAACAAGTTATGGACTCCATTAAAACACATTATGATCATGAATTAAACTACCATGAAGGTTACAAACAATTCCTATGATCATCTAATCTTCATAAGTTCAAGAACATGAATATGAACACTTTCAAGAATCAAAAATTACACTTAAAAAAAAACTTGTAATGATAATTGCCATTGTAAATGGATTAGCATAAACATTACACCATCTAAACCAAGTTTTAAAACATCAAAACAGTTTAGGGTAATGTTTCTAGTCCATTTCTAGCAACAAATGTGCAAACTTTCATACGAGCAGAAAACAGAAAAACGATTTTTTTCAAGCAGTTTGCACAAAAAAAAAACAACAAACAAACCTAGGCTCTGATACCACTGATGGGTTTTGAGCATTCTAACACTTCCTAAGTGTACATGCAACCCTAATAACCTTGGATCTATGTTTGTCTAATTATCATGCAAAGTTGAATTCCAAGGTTATATTCCTATCTAGCATACATGGGGAACATTTTTAACTTGAATGAAAGATAGAATAACTTACCTTGTTGTTGATTATGATCCTTGAAACCTTGTGAGCCTAGCACTCTTGTTTCTTATGTGTAGCCTATTTTGGTGGAGAATGAGTTTCTTATATAGTGTTGATACATCTAGGGTTACACCATGTAAACCCTAATGTGTCATGACTCTTCATTTCCATGACCCATGGGTTTGTAACTCCCATGGAGCATCCATGGAGCATCCTATGGGTGGAACCCAACTTGATAATCCATGGAGCCTCTTAGCCCACTATATAAGATATGGAAGATTTACATAATCTACCCATATATTTAATTAGTTATCTTTTGATCACTTAATTAATTCTAAATTAATTCTTGATCAAACTAATTAAATAATATTATTAATATATTAGAACTTATAATATATTAATAAACCATAAGTGTTATTTCTCTCATTTTAGTTTATCCAATTGCATGGTGCCATGCAACCCAAATGGACCATGCCGGGTCGGGTCAAGTACATACCAGAAATAGTTATGGACTTAGACACCTTATCCAACAGTTATCATGGAGGAGATTATTTCATATCGCTCTTGACGAGCACTTTGATGGTAGCGGTCCATCAAGTCCTGGTGCATCTTAAAAGGATAATAATCCTCATAGGACTTTTGGAGCTCGGCTCTCATGATGGCCATCATGATGCATGCCACTTTTGTAGCATCTCTTTCATGTACCTCATATTCAGCAAGCTCTTCAGGAGTAGCAGTTGGCTCGGGTACCTTCAGCTCCTTGTTGAGAACATATTCTTTGTTCTCATACCGAGTGACCATCCTGATGTTTCTGATCCAATCTGTGAAGTTGGACCCATCAAGGATGACTCTCCCACAAAGATTCATGAGAGAGAAGGAGCTAGTAGGGTTTGAGCCAGAGGCATTGTTAGTGGAAGACATCTGAAAAGAAGAGGGAATAGATTAGATTAGATATAGAGATAGTCCTTAACAAAACACCCAAATGTAATATTAAGGCTATGACCCAACACAATATTTTATACTTAGAAGAGGGATGCCGTAATCTAAGCTATAAGATATTTGAAGGTAGGTGAATGACGATTCACCAATTTCCACCATGAAAAACGAAATATTTAATTAGGTTTTAATTGGTTTAGAAACTCCTAGATTCTTTGAGATTCATTGAACTTTCTTCAATGGCATGTTTCAATCTCGAGTGTGCCCTTCAAGTTTTGTGACTAGGATGCCGAGGATCACAAAACAAGCTGTGAAGTAACCACGCAAATTACTTGGTACCCTTAATGTATTACCCCTCAATCGATGTGCCGGTTAACCACACACGCTCCATCGATACTATGATAAACATTAAGTCACCCTTTACCTACCTTGTTAAGTTCAAGTTAGTGTGTCGGTTAACCACACACGCTCCACTAACGACTTAAACAAAGTGTAAAGTGTAATTTCATGGATTAGCACCTTATTCACATTTTCCTAAAATAACTAAGATTGGGAATTCAATAAAGTTTAGTTACTTTAGTATTATCATTATACTTTTAATGAGAATTTATAAGTCCTTGTCCTACCTGTTCGGCTAACGACCCTCCACCGATCAAGGAAGCGGTGGGTGAGAGTGGACACCCATTAAGTTGCCATTTTATAGGCAACAACCTTATACCCCCCCCCCCCCTTATAGATCGGCTTCGTGAATGAGGCGTACTAGCGGTAAGACGACTTGATCTTATACATATATAAATATTATTAAACTTATAATATTATAAAGTATAAGGGTTGAATTTTAACTTTTAAAATTCTAGGGGTTGGAACTAAAGTTTTTAATATGACTTTACATGTTCCAAAACTTGAGGGCAAGTTTTGTAAACTTTCAAAACTTTTCATTTCTCATAACTTATGAGTTAATGGTTATTAAAAACATTGAAAAACGATTTTTTTTTTGGATTTGACAATCAACAGCAGCAAAGACTTGCAATAACTAGGGATGTCAACGGGGGCAAACGGGGCGGGGAGTTCATCTCCAGCCCCACCCCCGAAATTTCCTCGTTTCCCCGTCCCCGCCTCCTCCCCCGAAATGTTTTTCTTTCCTACCCCCGCCCCCGCCCCCGAATCCCCTTTATTACCCCCGCCCCTGCCCCCATTCCCCCACCCCTGATTGATTTTGGGTTGCCTGTTTTTGGGCTAAAAGA
Organism: Lactuca virosa; assembly: GCF_052849685.1. NCBI lineage: Eukaryota > Viridiplantae > Streptophyta > Magnoliopsida > Asterales > Asteraceae > Lactuca > Lactuca virosa. The sequence goes on from NC_136426.1 coordinate 77,633,071, forward strand.
AGTTATTGTTTAGGCTAAAAGACGCTATTTTTTAGGTAACAAATAATTATTTATAGTAGAATTTTACATGTGAAAAATAAAAAAGTTATGACATCTTAAAAACATTATACTAACAACTTAAAACATGTTTTTTGATGAATTTTGGAAGCTCAAAATCATGTTATTTTTTATGATATTTTTATAAATAATATATGTAAATATATGTGTAATTTATTAACGGGGTCCCCATGGGGGTTTCGGGACGGGATTTCCCACCCCCGCCCCGGCCCCCAAAATTAAAACGGGGGTTAACCTTTCCCCCGCCCCCGTCTCCGCCCCCGATTTTTTTAAAATATTTCCCCCAAACAGGACGGGGCCCCCACGGGAACGGGGTCCCACATGACTTTTTGACATCCCTAGCAATAACCCGATTTGCTTTTTTGCACCGGTTCACATTGTATGCAAATTCTGTACAAACGCACATGACTTTCTTTGAAAAATGCCCTTTCAAGCATTGTACCATCGATATGTCTTACTTTGGTTCTGGAAATTTGCAAAAAGTGAGGAACACCCGTGGAAAGGGAAAAATGGCATTTCCTTCTTGCAAATTTGTACAATACCAGACAAACCCAAGTGGCAACTTTCAGACCTGCTGCAACATTTTCTTTCCTTATTTCCATTTCTTTGCTTCTCTTGTCAGTAGCTCCTTATTTCCAAACCCATATCCATAGTACAACATGGAATTTCAACATTACAAGCAAAGCACCATTCCTGTTCCTGAGAGACTCATATCTTCTGCTCAAAAATCTTTTCCACGCAACAACAATACATACATGACAACTACAAGACCATACCTAGTTGTTATCTTCTTTCAACGACACTAAAAAACCCATGTTTTGTCTTTATCTGAACACAGCAACCTATGTTTTTTCTTTTCTTTTGTTGAGATTGTCTCCAAGGAACTAACATGAAGAGATATTATCATTCGCAATGTTGGTATTTTCACCAACCTACAATTCTATAAAAACAATGTAACAGTGGAGAATAAAAGGAAGAAAGTAACACATGAGGTTGAAAGTTTCAAGCTTTATTCAATTGAAAATAACATAGGAAGTAGTAGTTCAACATACTTCAAAACAAACTATTTAAACACAAAAAAACTATGCGACAAACTAGCAACTAACTCCAATTAACCTAAGACTCGGACTTTCTAAACCCACATGGTTTCATTTATTCTAATCTAAAATAAACGTACATTAATCAAATAAACTTCAAAATTATTTCATCATTTTCCCCCTTAATTCAGAAGTCCAAACCTTAATTCCAAGGAGAAATCGCATCTCCTCAAACTTTAGTCTTCATAGTGGCTTCGTGAGTATATCTGCCTTTTGCTCTTTGCTCCATACATGTGTTACAGTGATTTCCCCATTTTCCACACATTCACGAATAAAGTGAAAATGTATATCTATGTGCTTACTTCTGCCATGGAAGACTAGGTTTTTCATAAGATCAAGAGATGATCTGTTATCAACCAAGATTGCTACAGGTGGTACCTTTTGCCATGTTATTTCACTAATAAGTCTCCTTCGCCATATTCCGTGGCAGGCTGCCTTGGTGGCTGCCATAAACTCTGCTTCACAAGAAGAGAGTGCCACACACCTCTGTTTTTGTGATGTCCATGTAATTAGATTATCATTGTATTAGAACGTCATACCCCTTGTACTTCTTCTATCATTTACATCATTCCCCATATCGCTATCAGTGTATCCGGTGAGGGTGATGTCTTTCTTCCCTTTTTAATACTTCAAGCCAAAATCAAGGGTACCTTTTACATACCTGAGTATACGTTTCACGGCTTGAAGGTGTTTCACAGTTGGTTTCTCCATGAACTGACTACTACTCCAACTGCGAAGGAAATGTTTGGACGATTATGGGTCAAATACCTTAACTCTCCAACTATACTTCGATACTGTGTGGGATTTACCATTTCACCTTCTTCATTTTTACGAAGTTGGAGCTTGTGTTCCATTGGACTCTTTGTGGGATTGCAGTCGTGCATACGAGTTTTAGTGAGAAGGGTCTTGGCATAAGCTTCTCGCTTCAGAGTGACCCCATTTGCTTGTTGGTTCACTTTAATATTCAAATAGTAAGTCAAGGGACCAAGATCATTCATCTCGAACTTGGTGTTCATATCTTCCCTGAATGTCTAAACACTTTCAGAGCAACTTCCTGTCACCAGAAGATCATCTACATACACTGTCATACCCCCAAACCAGAACGGCGGAAACATTCGGGGCGGAGGACGTCATGTACAATATCATAACAATTGAATAGTAAAGAAAGTACACACCACCATAATATAAATATATTTGAAAAGTTTACATGATTGTATGTGTTACATGTTTAAATATCAAATACAATATGGTGATCCAAAATATGTTACTAACGCCAGCGCGTTAGTCCTCAAAAGTGGTTGCTACCTGATTTAGCGTTTTCCTGAGAATACAAGTTATTTCAAAGAAAAAGTGTCAACAATAAAGTTGCTGAGTTCATAAGTAGTGTTTTGATAAAATGTATGTCATTCGAAAGTTCGTGTATGTTTCCCAGAAAATCCGATATTTTCTAACAAATGTATGAAATGAGTATGAAAGATCGTTGTATAAACTGTATGTATTTGAACCAGGAAAATCCTATATTTTCCTAAATGAGATGCAGTCTTAAATGTCCAAGACCGTAACATGTAAGCAAATATGACATGCTCAAAAGATGATGTATAGTCTTATTATAAAACAAAACTATAAGAAGATTTGTATTTGAATGTGAAAAGAACTATATCTGTTACTTTTCCCATTAAAACGTAATACTATAATAATTGTCTATCCAGTGAGTTTTCATAACCGTACTATCATAATTTGCCTGTAGCGACGTTCTTCAGGCGTCGAAATGAGATGACACTTGTCACCCCGGGGACTGTAGCTAGCAGTCATGGTGCGGGATCATTAGTCCCGTATAGATCTATACACACTTGTCACGTTCTCCGGAAGGGAGATTCTGGTTATAAACAGGACTTCTAGTGGTACCTTAAAAGGTATATTGAAGATGAATGCCTCACGAATTCTCAATTAAGTCCCGTATCAAAATGTATATGTTTGTTTCTGTAACGATTATCCTTTTTCATAATGGTAATAAAGGCATAAAATGATTTGTATGTTCTTGTATGTATAAAGATGTCATAACGAAAGTGGTTACCCTAAATATGATGTAAACGTATAAATAGAGCTTATGATATTTATACTCATGTTTCATTCCGTGAGGGTAAAGTAAAGTACGATGTTTTGTATGTTAGACATGATCCATATGATAGTTATTAGAAAACAATTTGAAATGTATAACGAAAGATAGATGTTTTCACACAGGATTAACCGTGTGTTTACTTGTATTCCCCCCGTAAAGTGTTCAAAAGCATTTAAAATCAGTTAAAAGCGTAGAAATGGGGGTATGAACTCACCTGGTAGTTTGAAGAAAGTGAGACAAAAGTCGAGCAGAACTTCGACGGGAGAAAGCTGAATTCTCGGGATCCTCGGGAATTACGGGAACGTAAAACATCCTTCAGGACTTTGAATATGATAACCGGGGCTTCGGGATGGCTTCGAGGGGTTAAACGCATAATCCGTTAAAAATCCATAATTTCTAATATTACATTTTTAATTGACTTTATTTTTAATATTACATTTTTAACAGGCCGGGACAGAAAAAGTCCGTTAAAAATCCATAATTTCTTCATTCGATGTCCGTTTTCGTCAGACTTTTTACCGTGGCAATACCATTGATGAGATCTTCGATTCTCGTTTAGGTCATGTTGGCAAAAAGTCGCTCGATCTCTAATTCGAGTTTTTAGCTGTCTACTGTTATGTCCGAAACTTCGAAAAATCATAACTTCCTCATACGAAGTCAGATTTGGGCGTTCTTTTTATGTATGTTTACGGTTTAATGATATCTACGACTTTCATTTAGATACCTAAGGCTAAAAAGTATTTTATCGGAATGTCGTATTTTACGCTTAACTGTGTTTTGTCGGTTTTGTTGCGGATCTTCGATTGGTCATAACTCCTTCGTTATAACTCGGATTTTAATGTTCTTTATGTTTTTGGAAACCTTGTTACGATATCTACCACTTAGTACACTCAAAATGAGACTTTCGAACATTTCATTTTTGATGTTATTTCAATTAATTCAAAAAGGGATTACCACATTTGACTTTTAGTCAATACATTGACCTGAAATATTGGGTTGTTACATCATCTCCCCGTTAGAGGGAATTTCGTCCCGAAATTGATTACAAAGCAAAAGTTTATGAACTAGGGAAAAGATGCGGGTACTTTTGTTGCATCTGATCTTCTCGCTCCCAAGTGAATTCGGGTCCCCGCTTAGCATTCCAGTGAACCTTCACTATTGGTATGCGAATCTGCTTAGTTCGTTTGATTTCCCTATTCATGATTTCGACGGGTTCTTCCACAAAGTTAAGATTTTCATTCAGCTCGATTTCCTCGAGTGGAATTACAAGAATTTCGTCGGATAGACACCTCTTCAAGTTAGACACGTGAAACACCGGATGTACTTTGTTAAGTTCGATTGGAAGTTGAAGTCTATAAGCTACTGGACCAATCCTTGCAGTAATTTTGAAGGGTCCAATATACCTTGAGTTTAGCTTTCCACATTTCCCGAAGCGTATCATGCCCTTCCAGGGTGAGACCTTCAGTAGAACGCGGTCACCAACCTGAAATTCCAAGGGTTTTAGCCTTTTGTCGACATAGCTCTTTTGTCTATCTCGTGAGGCTTTCAGTCGCTCTTGAATTTGAACGATCTTTTCAGTCGTTTCCCTTATGATTTCCGGACCAGTGAGAGTACTATCAGGGACTAGACCTTTCGCCAACTGCGTGTCGCCCACCTCCGCCCAGCACAGAGGTGATCTACACTTGCGACCGTAAAGGGCTTCGAATGGAGCAGTCTTGATGCTAGTGTGATAACTGTTGTTATAAGAGAACTCCACCAATGGCAAGTGGACGTCCCATGCTTTACCGAAGTCGATTACACATGCTCGCAACATGTCTTCTAGGGTTTGGATCGTTCTCTCACTCTGCCCGTCAGTTTGTGGGTGATAGGTTGTACTCATGTCGAGCCTAGTTCCCAAAGCTTTTTGCAGTGTCTGCCAGAACCTTGAAGTGAATCTACTGTCTCGGTCCGAGATGATAGATATTGGTACTCCATGAAGTCTTACGATCTCTCGGACGTAGGTTCTTGTTAGTTTCAACATCTTATCGGTCTCCTTGATAGGCAAGAAGTGGGCAGATTTGGTTAACCTGTCGACGATCACCCAAATGGTATCGTGACCACCCTGCGTCTTGGGCAGTTTGGTTATGAAGTCCATGGAAATCTGCTCCCACTTCCACTCAGGTATATCGGGCTGATGGAGTAGACCTGAGGGCTTCTGATGTTCTACTTTGATCTTGGCGCAAGTTAAGCACTTGCCCACACAGGTAGCAATTTCTGCTTTCATGTTTGGCCACCAGTAGAGTTGCTTGAGATCTAGGTACATCTTATCTGAACCTGGGTGCACGGAGTATGGGGTCTTGTGTGCTTCGTCCATAACCATTTCTCTGAACCCACCGAACTTTGGTGTCCAGATTCGGTTCATGAGGTAACGAACTCCGTCACTCTTGACCTCAAATTTTTTGTCCATCCCTCTAAGTGCTTCACCTGTCAGGTTTTCGGGTTTCAAGGCTTCCAATTGAGCTTCCTTGATTTGTGTTGACAGGTGTGAATGGATCGTCATGGTTAATGACTTCACTTTTCGACCAGAGTACTCCTTACGACTAAGGGCATCTGCCACCACATTGGCTTTTCGCGGATGATAACAAATTTCGCATTCGTAGTCGTTAAGTAGCTCAATCCAACGTCTTTGCCTCATGTTAAGTTCCTTCTGATCGAATATGTGTTGAAGGCTTTTGTGGTCTGTGAAGATGGTGCACTTCGTACCGTGTAGGTAGTGCCTCCAAATCTTCAGAGCAAACACCACTGCTCCAAGTTCTAAGTCGTGAGTGGTGTAGTTGACCTCATGTGTTTTCAGTTGTCGTGAGGCATACAGAATAACCTTTCCTCGCTGCATTAGCACACAACCCAGCCCTTGATTGGAAGCATCGCAATATACTATGAAGTCTTTTGTCCCCTCTGGAAGGGACAAGATGGGTGCACTGCACAGGGCTTGCTTCAAGGTTTGGAATGCAGTATCTTGCTTTTCCTCAGGAAAGACATCAGGAAAGTCACAGACGTCAGGCACGCCCTTGAAGTCTTCTATTCCTCGATTCACATCCACAACATGTGCCAAGAACGCGTGACACTCCTTGCGTAGATACTTTTGAGCCTTGATGCAAGAGATGATACGAAGAGGGGTGCTAGGTTTGTCGCCATAAATAACGAGGGCTTCGCCATTTGGCAGATTAAGGCGAACGGCCTTATCGAAACATAAAATGTCTGCACGATGAGAACTTAGCCAATCCATGCTTATGATGACGTCGAAACTTTTTATTGAGACTGACATGAGGTTGATTGGAAATGAATTATTGTTTAATGAGAGGGTACAGTTTAAGTATATTTCCTTAGCGCTTTCTGTTTTCCCGTTAGCCATTTCTAGTATAAAAGTTTCACTTAATAATTGAGGGATTTGTTTGAGTAGGTTTTTAAAACTATGACTCACAAAACTCCTCTCCGCTCCACTATCAAATAACATATATGCATATGAGTTATTGAGGAGAAACGTACCCGTAACAACAGTGGGGTCTGCAACGGCTTCCTCCTGGCCCATTGTGAATACTCGGCCACTTCCCCCAGTATTCCCATTGTTTGCTTTCGGGCAGTCCCTTCGAAAGTGTCCCGTTGCTCCACACTCGTAACAAGTACGACCTACTCCCACATTTGCGGTTGGTTGGGTTGGTTCCTTGCAGAAGCGGACAGTGTGTCCCTTCCGGTTGCACTTGGTGCAATGCATCTCACGGCAGGGTCCGTGTTAATGAAAGTTGCACCTATTGCACTTCGGCAGATTGCCGATGTACGACTTTGTTGGTACGGTGGTGGTAGGGACAGTAACAGCGTGAGCTGTCACTAACTGTTGCCTCTTGGGGTTCTCTTGCGGGGCTTGCCCCTTTCTCTTGTTCCAGGGTTTCCTTCGGTCCTCTACCTCCTTCGGAGGGTCAGCATTAACTGTGATAGTACCCTGTTTAACCCCGTGATCGATTAGTCGTTGAGCCAGGCGCTTTGCGCTGTTGAATGTGACTGGGTTGGAAGCCAAAACATGCCCTTGAATCTGGGGTGACAACCCCCAGATGTATCTTTCCACTTTCTTCGGCTCCGGGTTGACCACTCCCGGGCATAGGGCTGACAAATCACTAAACCTGGCCGTATAGGCGGCTAGGTCAGAACCAACCATTTTCAATTTCCATAATTCCTGTTCCAGTTTTTGAATTTCGCCCCTCGGGCAGTATTCTTCTAACAGTAGGACCTTCAAGTCCTCCCAGTTCATGGCGTTGGCGACTGGAAGAGATACGGATTTCACATGGCCCTTCCACCATGTGAGGGCTCAGTCCGTGAAGGTACAAGCAGCAAACTTATCCTTGCTTATTTCTTGGCATGAACAGATTTCAAAGTCTGTCTCGGTCTTTTCAAACCATTGCATAAGTGCAATGACTCCTCCAGTGTCGTTGAACATTTTTGGTTTGGCGTTCGGGAATTCTTTGTAGGTGCATTCCCTAACATGACCATGACCAGTGCCATGGTTCTGATGATTGGTATTACTCCCGCTCCCTCCGGCTCCATTAGAGTTTATTTGGTATAGCGCATCTGCTACTGCTGCGGTGATGGCAGCCTGTACCATAGCGGGATCGTAGGTTGGAGGTGGTGGTGGCGGTGTTGGTGTCGTATTTCGGCGTGCTGACCTACGAGGAGGCATCGTGCTGAAACAAAGTTAATGGAAGACAATAAGTCTCACATGTTTGAAAGTCGTGTGTTAATGAGTTAACCATTTTCAACATTTCATGAATTGGGTTCAACATAAACAAGGTTCTCGATTTTGATTCATAATTAGAGTTTATAGATAAACTTATGAATTCGAGTGGTAGGCAAAGAATTAACACACAAAAAGAGTACTTCCTTATATATTAAACATATATTGGGTTACATTTTGGAGTCAGGAAAATTTTTGACCTTTCTAAAGGTCTCCGATTGCAAAAGTTAGAGAAAAGTAAGACTTTTAGTTGAGATCCTATTCTATAACAAAATTTTGGGAGTCGGGCATGTACTACTTGCGATGTGGTTTGCGCTTGGAGCTTGACTCCGTGTCTGATTGCTTGGCCCGCATGAGACGCCTGTCAAAGGTAGCTTGCTGCTCCCTCATTTCTATTATCTCAGAGAGGGCTGTGTTTAGTTGGTCTTGGAGTGTGTCGGTGTGGAGTTGGGCATCCTCCTGCACCCTGTCTAGGGGACGGATATCGGCTGCGTTACCTTGTACCTCTACGTCGGTTTCGCGAATCCGGTTCGCTTGAACTCCTGATTGGTAGGACTGGTTGGCTATTTTGCCCACCATGACTGGGAGAGCCCGGTCAGCTGAACTTCCACCACTGACGTCGTAGAAGTCCCAACACATGCCGTAGGGAGGGCGCAATCCTTGATGTTGACTCCAATGGTGAATGTGACTTCCCCAGACGGGAGTTGGTCCCTGAAAACCTCTTCGAACCGCAGGAGGTTGGACGGCTGGTGGATTGATTATTTCTGGTTCTGAGTCTGTCCCATCAGATCCTTCCTCTTCCTCCTCCTCCATGGGTTCCTCATCCTCTTCTGGGTCGTCTTCCTCCCATCCCCCGTTGCCTTGATTGGGGTAGTAGGGGTCTCCTGGTAGGTCGAATCCAGCCATAGTGTCTATACGAGAATAGGGTTAAGAATTTACTATAAACTAAAGCACATACTGAAGTATCAAAGTTTAAGCTTATTGCATTTACCAAATACTCCTATAGTATTCTAAATGTTATGTTTGATTCAAAAAGATTATGTTTTTGGTAAGTTTTTTTTTTGACTTGTTGTCCACTGCAGCTACTCCCTGACATACGTTAGTCGGCTCTCGGACAAATATAGTTGATCAGGCTATATTCATCCCAGTTCCGATTACATGTTCCAAGGCATACCTGCACTGCACAACTCATCTGTAATACTTATGTATTGTTTTCAATATGATACTGGCCCTATTATGCAATGTATGCATGTATACTTTATAAAACTTTCATTTTAAAAGTATAACTCTCAGTCAGAGTGTTTTTGCCCAGTTGTGTTTATAGTTTTATATAAAAAATAAATGGTTTTGATATACTTAGTTCGCTATAAACAACGCTCTGATACCAATTTGTCACACCCCCAAACCAGAACGGCGGAAACGTTCGGGGGCGGAGGACGTCATGTACAGTATCATAACAATTGAATAGTAAAGAAAGTACACACCACCATAATATAAATATATTTGAAAAGTTTACATGATTGTATGTGTTACATGTTTAAATATCAAATACAATATGGTGATCCAAAATATGTTACTAACGCCAGCGCGTTAGTCCTCAAAAGTAGTTGCTACCTGATTTAGCGTTTTCCTAAGAATACAAGTTATTTCAAAGAAAAAGTGTCAACAATAAAGTTGGTGAGTTCATAAGTAGTGTTTTGATAAAATGTATGCCATTCGAAAGTTCGTGTATGTTTCCCAGAAAATCCGATATTTTCTAACAAATGTATGAAATGAGTATGAAAGATCGTTGTATAAACTGTATGTATTTGAACCAGGAAAATCCTATATTTTCCTAAATGAGATGCAGTCTTAAATGTCCAAGACCGTAACCTGTAAGCAAATATGACATGCTCAAAAGATGATGTATAGTCTTATTATAAAACAAAACTATAAGAAGATTTGTATTTGAATGTGAAAAGAACTGTATCTGTTACTTTTCCCATTAAAACGTAATACCATAATAATTGTCTATCCAGTGAGTTTTCATAACCGTACTATCATAATTTGCCTGTAGCGACGTTCTTCAGGCGTCGAAATGAGATGACACTTGTCACCCCGGGGACTGTAGCTAGCAGTCAGGGCGCGGGATCATTAGTCCCGTATAGATCTATACACACTTGTCACGTTCTCCGGACGGGAGATTCTGGTTATAAATAGGACTTCTAGTGGTACCTTAAATGGTATATTGAAGATGAATGCCTCACGAATTCTCAATTAAGTCCCGTATCAAAATGTATATGTTTGTTTCTGTAACGATTATCCTTTTTCATAATGGTAATAAAGGCATAAAATGATTTGTATGTTCTTGTATGTATAAATATGTCATAACGAAAGTGGTTACCCTAAATATGATGTAAACGTATAAATAGAGCTTATGATATTTATACTCATGTTTCATTCCGTGAGGGTAAAGTAAAGTAAGATGTTTTGTATGTTAGACATGATCCATATGATAGTTATTAAAAACAATCTGAAATGTATAACGAAAGATAGATGTTTTCACACAGGATTAACCGTGTGTTTACTTGTATTCCCCCCGTAAAGTGTTCAAAAGCATTAAAAATCAGTTAAAAGCGTAGAAATGGGGGTATGAACTCACCTGGTAGTTTGAAGAAAGTGAGACAAAAGTCGAGCAGAACTTCGACTGGAGAAAGCTGAATTCTCGGGATCCTCGGGAATCTCGGGAACGTAAAACGTCCTTCAGGACTTTGAATATGATAACCGGGGCTTCGGGATGGCTTCGAGGGGTTAAACGCAGAGCATAAGCACGACAAAGGGAAGAAGTGAGCAACTAAACTCGGAAAACCCTTGAGATCTATTTATAGGCTAACTTTTGGGGTCTCACGTCGTGAGAAATAGGTTGCTCACGTCGTGAGGTCGACCCTTATCCTCTTCCACTGACGATACGCCTGCTGACAGCTCTGGAACCCATCAATCACAGACTCACGTCGTGAATCTTCTGGCTCACGTCGTGAGCTGTCTGACAGCTTCGATTTTCGTGTCTCGAACTTCATAAATTCATATCTCTCGCATACGAGCTCCGATTTTGACGTTCTTTATATACACACGTAGGCGAGATTATGCTCTACAACTCTCGTTTAGACTTTGTTGGCTAATTTTGAATTTATTTTTAATATTACATTTTTAACAGGCCGGGACAGGAAAAGTCCGTTAAAAATCCATAACTTCTTCATTCGATGTCCGTTTTCGTCAGACTTTTTACCGTGGCAATACCATTGATGAGATCTTCGATTCTCGTTCAGGTCATGTTGGCAAAAAGTCGCTCGATCTCTAATTCGAGTTTTTAGCTGTCTACTGCTATGTCCGAAACTTCGAAAAATCATAACTTCCTCATACGAAGTCAGATTTGGGCGTTCTTTTTATGTATGATTACGGTTTAATGATATCTATGAGTTTCATTTAGATACCTAAGGCTAAAAAGTATTTTATCGGAATTTCGTATTTTACGCTTAACAGTGTTTTGTCGGTTTTGTTGCGGATCTTCGATTGGTCATAACTCCTTTGTTATAACTCGGATTTTAATGTTCTTTATGTTTTTCGAAACCTTGTTACGATATCTACCACTTAGTACACTCAAAGTGAGACTTTCGAACATTTCATTTTTGATGTTATTTCAATTAATTCAAAAAGGGATTACCACATTTGACTTTTAGTCAATACATTAACCTGAAATATCGGGTTGTTACATACACTCCTACGATCAGAGTGTTCCTATCATTCTTATTCATGTAGACTGAGTCCTCGTGAGCACATATCTTGAAACCTAGGCTTCTCAAGTGTTTATCTAAGCAAGCGTTCCAAGCTCTGCGTGGTTGTTTCAGGCCGTATAGGGCTTTTGACAGCTTGTAAACCTTGTGTGCCTCACCTTTCTTCTTGTAACTTTCTGGATGGGAAACATAGACTTCTTCCTCTAAGTCGCCATTTAGAAACGCTAATTTCACATCCAGATGATGCACTTTCCACCCGTTTGAACCTGATAAGGCCAGGATAAGTCGGATTGTTTCAGTTCTGTCCACCGGTGCGAAGACTTCGTCGTAGTCAATTTCGTGCTTCTGAACATACCCCTTTGCCACAATCCTAGATTTATGTTTCACGATTTTCCCATTTAGGTCTCGCTTTAGCTTGTATATCCATTTTAATCCAATGGCCTTTTGATTCTTTGGAAGATCGACTAACTTCCATGTGTTGTTCTTCTCAATTGAGGTCAATTCTACGTCCATCACTTCTAGCCACTCCCTTTTCTTACTTGATTCACTGTACGATGTTGGTTCGTCATTGTTGTGTATCATCATGAGATCTTCTGGGGTAGATGAATTTCCTCTGTGTTCTCGTACAGGTTTGTGAGTATTCTGTAGCGTTTTGGGGCACCACCACCTATGGAGCTGGAGGTAATGCTCGGAGTCGTAGGCGGATTTGAGGGATTTGGGATAATGGGAGGGTTGGGTGTCCCCGGTGTGTTTATTGGTCTACCGGGTGGGCTGGCTTGTAGGTGACCCGAATAAGTGGGCTGCTTATTGTCGGCTCAATCACTATTATGATGTGGTGACCCATTTTCCTGATCTGATGTGTCCGGCACCCACTCACCTTCATCGTCATATATCTCATCGTCAAAATCGAAACCTTCAACAATGAAGCTCATGCCCGACATTGCTTTAGTCTTCCCACTCTTCTCCCACATCCAAGTTCTTTATTCTTTGAATACTACATCACGGCTTACATACAATTTCCCAGTATCTGGGTCCAACAATCTATAAGCTTTTGACCCTTTTTCGATTCCCAGATGAACCAGACGAATGCTCTTGTCTTCTAATTTCTTCAGGTGACCCTTTGCAATCTTCATGTGTGCGACACATCCAAATACTCTGAGATGTTCAATATGTTGCTTTCTCCCAGTCCACATCTCGTATGGAGTTGCATTCTTTAAAGCTTTAGTGTGTGCTCTGTTCAGGACATAAACAGAGTGATTCACTACTTCACCCCACAATACGTCTGGCATTTCCATAGTCTTCAAATTACACATCATCATCTCCAAAACAGTTCGATTTTGCCTCTCTACAACCCCATTTTGCTTTGGGGAGTACGGAGATGTATAGTGTCTTTACAACCCGGTTTTGTTACAGTACATGGTAAACTCATTTGAAAAGAACTATCCTCCACGATCTGTTCTGAAAACCTTCGCTTTCTCCTTTGTTTCAGTCTCTACCTTCTCCCTAAAGTTCTTAAAGACTTGTAAAGCCTCATCCTTTGATTTCATCAAGTAAACCCACATTATCCTACCATAATCATCAAATATTAGCATGAAATACCTATTCCCTGAGGGTATAGGAGGTGTGACTGGCCCACATAAGTCACCATGAATAAGTTCAAGCTTCTTCTTTGCTCTGTAATTCGTGTGTGAAGGAAACGGGTTTCTAGTCATCTTTCCAACCAAAAATCCTTCACAGGGTTGTGAAGGGATCTTTATCTCTGGAATCCCTTCGATCAGTTTCTTATCCACCATGTGTTTTATTGAATTGAAATTGATATGATCCAATCTCTTGTGCCACAGCCACGTTGGGCCATCAACTTGAGTGGTCAAACACATTGCACCAATTTCTTCTAGCTCTATCTTGTAGAGACGATTTGCTAATCTCCGAACCTTCATTAATAACTTTCCAACAGGATCATGAACCCATAAAAATTGATCCTTGATTCTGATTTTATCTTCGCCTTCTGCTAATTGACCCAAGCTAATTATATTACTACATAAATCAGGAATGTAGTATACCTCATTCAACTTTCGTTGCCCACCATCTTTGCACTGAAACACAATTGAGCCTTTTTCCTTCAATTCTAACTCTTGCTTCATTGCCAAACTTCACATATCCTTGGATTGTTTTGTTTAGAGTTCTAAACTTATGTTTATCTCTAATCATGTGATTACTAGCTCCTGTATCTAGGTACCACATACTTGACCTCCTCACCTCATCTTCTTGTGTTCTTAGTTGTGGAGTTATTTTTTCTTCATTTAATAACACTTCACCAACCTCTCGATCCTTATCAAACGATGATAACATGAGTGTTGGCTCACTATCATTGCGTTCTTAGATCAAGTTGTTTTCATGGCTTCTCTCACGCCTTGGATTTGGGCACTCTGTTGCATAGTGACCATACTCCTCGCAGTTGTAACATTGAATCTTGATCTAATCCTGATTATTTGACGTGCAACGACCTCCATCTTTCTGGTAGTGTGATCCTCCTCTTCCATAAGTGCCACGACCACTAGTACTTCTATCTCTTCCTATGCCTCGTGCTCGTGAGCCTCCAAACCCCCTCGATTTGATTTAGATTTGGAGTCTCCCTCTATCTTCTTCTTGTTTCTCTCTGACCATTCTTGATGAGTCAAGAGAAGTTTTCTTTCTTCATTTTCACCATGCCCCTTCATTTTTTCTTCATGAGCCTTTAACCTTCCGATTACTTGCTCAGTTGTTATTGTTTCTAAGTCTCCAAATTGCTCAAGTGTTGAAGCAATCTGAAGAAACTTTGTTGGTACTGCCCTAAGCAATTTCTTCACCACGTAGGACTCATTCACTGTGTCCCCAATGTACACAAGGTACTCACGATGTTGATTACTTTCGTAGCAAATTCATAAACTCCTTCTGTTTCCTTCATGTTTAAGGATTCAAGCTCAACCTTCAATGTTTGAATCGGTCTGCTCCTACAAACATCGTTGTCAAGGCATCCCATGCTTCTTTGGTTGTCTTCTTTTCGGATAGTGATAACAACAAGTCTTCAGGTATCCCTTGATAGATAGCAGCCAATTCCATCTTATCCTTCTTCACCTCCACAACGGTGTTTGATGTTCTGGTTCCACTGCATCCCAGACTCCTAGGGCTTGCATGAAGACTTTCATTTTGATGGCCCATGCAGAATAATTACTTCTCGACAGCATCGCGTAATGAAAGGTGATCAGACCTTCCTTCTCCCCATTTCCATTTCTTCTCCCCATTTCCATTTCTTCCTGACATCTCTTCACGAGATTGATATTTTGACATGCAACAACCAGGCTTCGCTCTGATACCAAATGTTGGTATTTTCACCAACCTACAGTTCTATAAAAACAATGTAACAGTGGATAATGAAAGGAAGAAAGTAACACACGAGGTTGAAAGCTTTAAGCTTTATTCAATTGAAAATAATAGAGGAAGTAGTAGTTCAACATAATTCAAAACAAACTATTTAAACACAAAAAACTATGCGACAAACTAGCAACTAAATCCACTTAACCTAAGACTCGGACTTTCTAAACCCACATGGTTTGATTTATTCTAATCTAAAATAAACGTGCATTAATCAAATAAACTTCAGAATTATTTCATCACGCAACAGCTTTTGTTTAGACAGGTTGCAACATTGTTTTTGATTAACACATACTTGACTATAATACCCTTAATCTCCTTTTCCTTTTGGCAATTTTGAGTTGGACACAACTACCCTTAATTCCCTTTTGTTTGTCTTTTTTTTAATTGAATATGACTAGGATTACCCTTAGGTTAAAAAACGATATAAAAAACGCCCCACAAGTTATGTGCATCTCTCTTGCAAATTTTGTGTAAAAACCCAATGAGTTACGATGTAAACTGGTCATTTTAATCTCTTGACTGTATTGCCTTCATGATATCCATGACGTCATCAGTAAGTACAATGTTTCCATGCAGGACTATTTCTTCTTTCACTTGACTGCTAACCAACACATTTCTTGATATTGTTCTATGCAGCGTGAAACACCTATTTGAGTGCATTCTTGAGAAAAGATACACAGAGAGATGACATCTCCTTGTATTACATGTCATACACCATTGTACACAGTCAACCCATCACATATCAAAAAGAAAGGTTGATAGCAACAAACTCTATCTTTATTGAGATCAGAGTGAGACCCACTTAAATTCCAGGGATGATAAGTTGACACTGAAGCTGAAAAGAGAGCATTTGAGGAAACTAACTTATGAAGTCAACATGAATAAATGCTAGGTCAGCCACATGGGCACTATATCATGAATAAATGACCATTCATGCATTCTTTACTTTTTGTCAGACCAGGGCAACTTAATATCTGAGAATGAGACCAAGGCAATTGGAAGGTCCCATAAGAGTAAGTTACCGTACACACTTGTATATATTATATCTTTGCACACGCTGTACACAAACAACTTTTCTTCACAATTCGTTTGTTTGTTTCTTTTATTTAACCAAAAACAAAATTAATTAAAAGCATTGAAAAGCAATTTGTTTTATTTTTATTATTTTTATAACTAGAAAAATAAAATAAACATAAAAGACAAAATAAATTTAACAACTATAAATGAAAATACACAAAAGAAAATTGAGAAGAAAATTGATTAACATCACACCCTTTTCAAAAATTTCTTCGGTGGGAGAGATAACCAATATAGATTATTATTTTTTTTATTAAAAAAAATTAGACTCTCTCACATCTTCAGAAATTAATAAACAACCTTAGGAATCCATTTGAGATTGGGTTTGTGAACATGCCTCACATCTAAATAAATTGAACACTTTTGCTCTTTCCAGAAGACCTCTGATTGTAGTGCTTCTTTCTAACTTTATTTGTTGGCTTTGTTCCAGGTTGTGAAGATGTTTTCTTGGGAACCCAAACTTGCTTCATCTTTGTGGGTTCAGAAAATGACTTCTTTGGAACTCACACCTTCTTTGGCTTTGTTTGACTCAACATCCTTTTCTTTGTGAATGATGCCCTGTAAGAAAAGTTATTGAACCAAGAACATAATTTAGAAAACTTACCAGCTCGAGCTCTTTTGATATTTGGAGATGGAACTTGAGTCTTGACGGGGTGAGATGAAGTCTTCACATCTTGAGATGTCTTGACAGTGCCAAACTTCTTGGTAGTGTGAACTTTCTCAGCTTGAAGTTTGTCAGCGTGAACTGAAGTCGTCCTAGTGTGAGATGAAGCTGAGGGAGTATGATCAGCTAGTGATTTCTCAGCATGAGGCTTATTTGCGGGAGACTTGTCAGTGCAAGAGCTACCCTAATTTTCATTAGGGTGAAAGCAAGGGTTTCTTGATGATGAACTCTCTTCAGGTGCATCTTCTGTTTGAACACTAACAGATGAAAAGTTATTCTTCTTCACGTCTTTTTCTTTTAACTTCTCTTTCAGATCTGATATCTCTTTCTCCTTTTCAACCAGCTTCTTGTTTAACACGTCTATATCATCTTGGTTCTGATTGATGATTTTGTCTTTCAGATCCAATTCAGCCATGAAGAAAACAGATAAGGGATCCTTTGGATCAAACATTAGTTCATGAAAACAAGATAAATGAATCACATCGACTGCGCATTTATTTATTTTACTTTTATTCTTTTCCACTTCATTAAAAACATTTGTATCTTTGTTTATCCTCCCATTTAAAAATAGTTCTCTCATCTGAGCGACATTATAAGGACCAAACATACCTGATACAGTTAGATAATATCAAAGATAAGAAAACGTACAATACTCTCTCGTCTCTGATTCTGAAATAATCTTCATATTTGGATGACTTCTTCTTCTTCTCCTTATGATTTTCGAGTTTATGAATAGTGAATGAACTTCTGAATCTTCAACAGATCCTAGCACGAATGTTCTAGCCTGTTTTAATACCAATTGAATGTCCCGAACCCTTTGTAGATTCGAAGATCGAATATAAACAAGAAATAACGATAAAGAACAATGAAGAACACAAAAGTATCACCAAATTGTTTCTTTCACCAAGAAAGAGTTTGTTTTCACGAAGAAAACAGGTTGTCACAACGACGTAAACGACACCAAGCTGTTCAAAATACGCACTCCCCAACATTAGGGTTTCACCCTAATGTTGATTATATACTAATCTATTCTAGAGAATCCCTTCAATCAAGGGATTGTATCTAATCTACATTTAAACAAATCTAGTATAAAGGGAATGTGTCAAATCAGTTCTTCTCCAGATTTGGATATCGGCACCAGCACATCAGAAGCTAATCAGAGCATCAGCTTCAGCGTCAGGGAGATCAACTTCAGCTTCAGCTTTAGTTATCAGCGTCAATAGATAGTGAATAACCATCAGTGAGTATCATCATCGTATCATCTGATCAGTGTGTCATCAGTGTATAACCATTAGTATCTGGACACACTGATCAGTCTTCGGTAGATGGTGTATTCATGCCTTTGGTGCTGATAGAGTCTTCAAGGTCTTCCAGTCAGTAGGGGATGTTCTTTAGTCTTCGACATATGAAATTCCATCAACATATCTTCGGATTAACTAACTAAGCTAGCTCTGACAGACCAGCTTGTCTAAGTTATACCATTTACACTTACTTTAACAAAACTAACTGTCTACAATGAGCATATAAACTATAACTATGAAGTATATATTTTGCATCATCAAATCTAAACAAATGAGTGACCCAACACTTACCACCAGCCTCAACCCTCTTCATCAGTCCTCTCAAAATCCCAACCCCATTTATGAGAGTTTAAGGCCTTAGTGTGATTTTTGTGTGTTTTGTGAAGAGGTGAGTTCTTTGGAGAAGCATTGGAAGGCATCAAGCTTGAAGATCCAGACTTTGTATTTCACCATTCACCTCCAGAAGGTATAAAGCTTGAACCTTTATGTTTTATTTTCTTAGATCTTGATTTGGTTCATGGTTTGTTATGCTTTTGGTCCCAAGACTTTGGTTTTATGGAGTATGAGCTACTCCATACCTTTGAGCACCATATTTTGTTGTATTTGAGTTTGGGGAGTCATAAAAATAGGAACCTGGGCATTCCCATCCATTCATGAAAGACATCTTAAGCTTTTGAGTGGTCTTTGGACTTAGGGTTAGGTTTTATAATCTTTTGAACCATGGAAAGGCATAAAGTTTGTGACTTTATCAGTTAAGACATCTATTAGGTCCAAATTTGAGAATTGGATGTCTGGTCTTAAGGTATTAAGACCTTAAAGTGGAAGTCGGAAAACACCATGGTTACTTAGGGCGTAATCTGGGTTACATAGTGCGTAGCCTGATTTCCACCCATTTTCTGGAGTAAGACTCTATGCCCAACTTAGAGCTTGAGTACACATCGCATAGGTCAACAAGGTAGACCGTTGGCTTTTTGACCATTTTAACTTTTGGTAAACTATGAGGGTTTAGGACTTGGAAGGGCAAAATGATCTTTTGCCCAAATAAGGATTTTGTCATGGTATTCCGGACTTGATAAGTTGGTATAATTGCCTTAATAGCTAATTAGGGTTTGTTTTTGGTTATGTTAGTGGGTGATACTTCAGCACCAACAACTTGTGTGTAACATCTATTCGTTGATTGATTGAAGTGAGTCTCTTCAATATACTTGGGGGTCAAAGGCACCAATGTCGTCCCATTGGATTATGTTTGTAAGATGCTAGTTGTCTTTGTTACTCTTTCATGTGTTTGTATATATGTCGGTCAGGGACCGCTATATATGTTGGGCGGGGCCCACGATATGTTGCGGGCGAGCCTGTTAACCGAGCGGGGCCCGATGAGTGCCAGGCGACGCCCGATGAATGTCGAGCAAGGCCCGATGTATGTATGGTGTGTGGTATTTTGGGGAACTCACTAAGCATTGTGCTTATGGTTTATGTTTATGTTTCCGGTACTTCCAGTTCCAAAGGGAAGAGCTCGACGTGATTGCATCGCATCCACCCGTGTTCTGCATTTTATGACTTGTTTTGTACTCTGAAAACTGTTTGATATATCTTTATACTTTGATAGGCTTTCGAGTGTGTCTGAACTCAAACTAAGGAAATGATAAATTTTCAAAAGGGGTTTTTTTATAAAGAAAAGGGGGTGTGATGCATGCAATCTACCGAGATCAAGTAAGTATTTCCCAAAATACCCATGCATGTTTATGTGTTTTAGTATGTGTATATGTGTATAGCATGCTAGATTAGGGTTAAGGATCTGCTCAGAGTTGCATGATATAATGTTAGGAGAGATGCCTTTGTATGCCTGTTGGATGAGCCTTTAGAATTTCATGCTAGTATGGGTTGTAGGGTTGGAAGGGTAGGATTTCCAGTTAGGGCGATGTATTAGTTTAGATAAATCAACGCTCGAATGGTGCTTTCTTTTTTCTTTTAGAGACCCCCCATTAATATTAGTTAACTATTAAGAGAATATGTTAGGTTACATGTTACATGGATAGATAGTTTTAGAAGGTTATGTTTAACTCTATTCCGCAACTCTTGTTTGATTCCAACCGTTGTAGTGTGAGACCTTGCAGTCAAAGAATTATCTAGTATCTGTTGCATGTAATTATATTCATAAGATAGTTAGCGAGTGTTAGTGGGAGTTTATTTTGCAGCTGATGGCAGAGAGGGGAATGAAGGGAATCCTAGGAGAAACTAGGAAATATGTTAGCATGCCAGGATGTGTTTTTTAGCAAGATTGGTGAATGTTTGGTAGCAATAGATTCACTTAGGAGAATCAGGGTGACCCTTGATGAAAGTACGGATAGGTATGGAAGGTAGTATTGGGCATGTACTAGTGAAAGAACATGATATGTACTCGAGTCAAGGGAACTTACGAGGATACTAAGGAACTTGCAGGGTGTGGGACTATTCGAGTGTTTTCTGATGATTTGTATTGTTTATTTTTTAGTATGGTGGTTACTTGAGGAGGTTCTGGTTCTGGTGATGGATTGGGTCCAGGCTCTGGGGCCGATCCAAATGATGAGCGAGTGCAAGATATCATCTCCTCTGAGATTACCCGCAGTATTCTAGAGCAGACTCCTGTAATCTTTGGTACGATCAAGGAAGGAATTATCGTGATTTTGGATGAGCATCTGGGCGCATTTCGTACAGAGATGGTGGCTTTGGTGGGAGCATGCACTCTTACTTTTTGAGAGTTCCATGTATGTGGGGCTCCTAAGTTCTTCAGGAAAAACCCCATTGTTAGCAGGCGATGGTTGGAGGGCATCATGAATGCTTTCTGGACTAGCTTCTACCTCGATGGGTCGAAGGTCAGATTTGCATCCTGTCTTTTGAAAGACAAAGCTCGTGATTGGTGGGAGGAGGTAGACCATACCTTGTGAGGCGAGTCTGTTGAGACGATGACATAGGATGATTTTGTGACGAGATTCAGGGCTGAGTTTCCACCGGTGATCGAGGTTCAGCAGTTGACGAGGGAGTTTTAGGACCTTCGCCAAACCACTGAGACTATGGCGGGGATCACCGTCATGTTCCGTAAGAAGGCTTTACTTGTTCCGCAGTATTTAGCGGACGAGGAGATAAAGAAGGTGAAATATCATGATATGCTGAAGGATGAGATACACGAATTTGTGAGCATGTCCAGCTACAGGACCTTGGAGGATAGGATAGCGAGGGCACGGGAATGGGAGATTGATTTAGAGATTATGAGGAAGAGGGAGTCGGTTCAGGCTCAGTTATCATAGGGATCGGCGAAGAAGCCTAATGTTTTTGATTCTCGATTGAGGGGCTAGTAGGGTCAGATCCGCTACGGAAAGCATGTCAAGATGCATGAAGGGGTTTGCAGGGAGGGTGGTTCTGGCTGCTTGAAGTGTGGCAAGACTGGTCACTACAACAGGGATTGCACTGCCACAACCACCACTAAGGGATCGAGTCTGATTTGCTTCCATTGCCATCAAAGGGGCCACAAGAAGGCCGATTACCCGAGTTTGACAGTAGGAGCGGTGTTAGCACCCGTTCCAACGACATTGAGGATCGCTGACGGCCGTTAGGGCAAGGCGGAGGTGCCAGTTGTGAGGATTCGAGCGTTCCAGCTGATAGCCGAGGAGGCTCATGTAGCACCTGATGTGGTTACGAGTATGTATCTTATCTCTATCTTATTCATTGTTTTATTCTTTATGCTTATTGTATGTGGTATTATAGGGACATTCCTAGTGAACGATGTTCCGGCCTTGGTCCTTTTTTATTCGGGTGCCACCCGATAATTTGTATCTATTGCTCTCAACAAGTGATTTGATGATGCTCCGGGAGAGCTTGATTATCCACTAGAGGTTGAGATTATCGATGATCGTCAAGTGAGAGTGTCGAGAGTTCATTGGGGTTGTACTCTAGAGTTATTTCAAGAGAGCTATCTGATTGACTTAGTTCATATTCCATTGCACGAGAGCAAGGTTATCGTATGGATTGATTGGTTGAGCCCTAATGGGGAAATGATTGACTGCAAGCACCAGTTTGTTCGAGTTCAAACGCCAAGTGGGGGAGAACTAGTTATTCAAGGTGATGGTGGTTAGATCAGACCCGCTCTTTGTTCAGCTGCGAGAGCAGGAGGTATCTTCACTAAGGTTATTCTGGTCTTGTGGCTTATGTGTTGGATACTCGAGAGGAAGGAAAGAAGATGGTTGATAATGTGCTAGTTGTCCTGGAGTATCCCGATGTATTCCTTGAGGAATTGCCTGGATTGTCTCCAGTGAGGCAAGTCGAGTTTCGGATTGATTTGGTACCAGGAGCGGCTCCGATAGCCAAGGCGCCCTATCGGTTAGCACCACCTGAGATGCAGGAGTTATCTACACAGTTGCATGAGCTGTTAAACAAGGGCTTTATCATGCCGAGTAGTTCACCCTGGGGAGCATCGATTTTTTTTTTTGTGAAAAAGAATTATGGTTCTCACAGGATGTGTATTAACTACCGTGAGCTGAACAAGTTAATAGTGAAGAATTATTTGTTGGATAAGGTGTCTAAGTCCATAACTTTATTTGGTATATACTTGACCCGACCCAGCATGGTCCATTTGGGTTGCACTTCACCTGAACTATTTGTATGGTTAAACCTTTGAGAATTGTATGTTTATGATTTGTTAATATATTATAGGTTATAATATATTAATATGAAATCATATTATTTAATTAGTATTGATCATAAATTAATTTAGATATAATTTGGTGATAAAAAAGGTGACTAATTAAATATAGGCTCTTGTATTTATATAAGTGTGGGCTAATACTCATTTGGAATGGGCTTGGCATGCATGGGAGTCCATGGATAGTCCATGGAGCTTTTAACCCATGGATCCTTGGAAAGGAAGAGTCATGGGTATTAGGGTTTACATGGATGTAACGCTAATCCTCCACGCTATATAAAGGAGCTTATGATGCTTGAAATGGTGCTAGTGGTGTGTGAAAGAAAGGTGGCCGATTTCTACAAGAAAACATACACTCTCATAGTTTTTCCAATTTTGTGGTGATTTGTGATTTCCATTTGAGGCATCCACATTATTGGTGCTTGGATCTCAAACTCCAAGGAATCAACTCACTATTGAAAAGGTATGCAATTATTCTAGCTTTTTATGTTTAAAGTACCCCATGCCATGCTAGATAGGTTATGAACCTTGGAAAAACAAATTTGCATGTATTCATAGTAAAACATAGATCCAAGGTTTCTAGGGTTGCATGTACACCATAGGAGTGTTAGGATGCTGAAACCCCATCAGTGGTATCAGAGCTTAGGATTGTTTTCTTGAATAGTTGATGCAAATTGTGAAAAAAATTGAAAAATTAAACTGTCTGGACAGTGGACTCGTCGAGTCCATGTGGGGGACTCGACGAGTCCAAGCACAAATTCATCCTACTCGTCGAGTAGGTTACTGCACTCGACGAGTAGGAGGCTCTGCCTACAATTTTTCGACTTTTGCTGCTGGAAATGGACTAGAAACATTACCTTAAACTGTTTTGATGTTTTAAAACCTGTTTTAGATGGTGTAATGGCTGTGCTAATCCATTTACAATGGATTATATCAAAATTCCATGTTTATATGTGTTCATATGATTCTTGAAGTTTTGATATGATATTCATGTTCTTATGAGTTATTGTTAGATCATAGGAATTACTTGCTAAATTGTTTAATGATTAATTCTTGATCAATTATGTGTTTTAATGGAATCCATAATTTGTCCTCAAGTTATGGATTTCCAAAGGTCACTTTCTTTAATGTATATTTAAAACACATAAGTTACATAAAAATGAAGAGTCTTCACTTTTATGAACCATTAACTCATAAGTTATGAAATGAAAAGTTTTGAATAGTTTCAAAACTTGCCCTCAAGTTTTGGAATTTGTAAAGTCACACACACTTTAATTCCAACCCTTAGGTTTTTAAAAGTTATAATCCAACCCTTATACTATTATAAGATTAATGGTTAATATTTATATATATGTATAAGATCAAGTCGTTTTACCGTTAGTAGGCCTCATTCACGAAGCCGGTCTATAAGGGGGTATAAGGTTGTTGCCTATAAAATGGCATCTTAATGGGTGTCCATTCTTACCCACCGCTTCCTTGATCAGTGGAGGGTCGTTAGCCGAACGGGTAGGACAATGACTTTAAATTCTCACTAAAAGTATAATGATTATTATAAAGTAACTAAATGTTTTTATAAATTCCCAATCTTAGTTACTTTAGGAAAATGTGAAAATGGTGCTAACCCATGAAATTCACACTTTGTACCTTACCAAGTCGTTGGTGGAGCGTGTGTGGTTAACCGGCACACTAACTTGGACTAGTAAGGATAAAAAAGGGTGACTTAATGTTTATCACAGATCGGTGGAGCGCGTATGGTTAACCGGCACATTGATTAGGTGATAATATTAAGGGTACCAAGTAAATTTGCATGGTTATTCAAACCTTGTTTTGTGATCCTCGGCATCCCAGTCACAAAACCTGAAGGGCACAACCGAGATTGAAACATGCCATTGAAAAGTTCAATGAATCTCAAAAGAATCTAGGAACCTTTGTGGGAGAGTCATCTTCGATGGTTCCAACTTTATGGATTGGATCCGGAACATCAGGATGGTCACTCGTTACGAGGACAAGGAATATGTCCTCGATAAGGAGCTTAAGGAACTCGATGATACTAGTGTTACTCCTGAGGAGATCGCTGAATACAGGACACATGAGAGAGATGCCACCAAAGTGGCATGCATCATGATGGCCACAATGACAGCCGAGCTCCAAAAGTCCTATGAGGACTATTACCCTTTTGAGATGCACCAGGACTTAATGGAAAGGTACCATCAGAGTGCTCGTCAAGAGTGGTATGAAATAATCTCCTCCATGATAACAACCTGTATGAAGGATGGTGAACCCACCATGGGCCACATGTAGAAAATGCAAAGGTATGTGGACCGTTTGCTGAAACTGAATGTGAACTTCCTAGAGGAGTTGGCAATTGATATCATTTTGCACTCCTTACCCTCGTGTTATGATCAATTCCGCATCACATACCACATGAACAAGGAGGAAGTCACACTCATCAAGCTTCAAGGACTTCTGAAGACCGCCGAAAGTGGTCTTAAAGGTAAGTCGGTTGTTACTCCTACTCCTACAACAACCCCTGTTTTGGCTATCGGGCACGGCAAAGGGAAGAAGAGGAAGCACCCTTCGAACGGTACCAAGGGAAAATATCTTGATGGCTCATCATCAAGTGGAACCAAAGGTGGTTCTGCTACTCCTTCTGCCATCCCTAAGGATGCTGATTGCTTCTATTGCCAGAATAAGGGGCACTGGAAGCGAAACTGCCCAAAGTACTTGCAGGATGTCAAGGATGGGAAAGTGAAACCATCCCATGCAGGTATTTACACTATATTGTCTAATAACTCACCATATTCTAACTCTTGGGTCCTTGATACATGTTTTGGTATTCACATATGTTCTGATGTGCAGGGCCTAAGAAGAAGTGAGGATGTGGAGCACGGGAAGATAAACTTAATCATGGGGAATAGGAAGGTTTCACCTGTTACCAAGATTGGAGTTTATACTTTGTTGCTAGATAGTAGGTTAAAGTTAGATTTGAATAAATATGTTTACTCGTCTGAAATGGCGAGGAATGTTATTTCTTTTCATGGTTTCTACAAACAAGGTTTTACCTTTTCTTTTGATAATGAAGTTGGTAGTATTAATGCTTTCTTTAATAATGTTCTTTATTTTAAAGCATCACCTTGTGATGGTGTGTATGAAACTGTGTCGGTTGTATATAACCTAGGAAATAATGTGTTGTGTATTGATTCTTCTGCTAGCTTGGATAAAACATCATTGTGGCATTGTCGTCTTGGACATGTAAGCAAGAAACACATAGGCCAACTCCAAAAGGATGGAGTTTTGGAATCATTTGACCTAAAATCAGATGATACTTGTGAATCTTGTTTGCTTGGGAAAATGACAAAATCACCCTTCACTGGTACTTGTGAAAGGGGTGAGGGTTTATTGGACCTTATACATACTGATGTATGTGGACCCTTCAAAACCGCCGCAAGGGATGCTAATCGCTATTATCTGACTTTTACTGATGATTATAGTTGATATGGTTATGTATACTTAATCAAGCATAAGTCTGAGACTTTTGAAAGGTTTAAAGAGTTTAAACAGGAAGTAGAAAATCAATTGGGCAGGAACACTAAGATGCTTCGATCCGATCGAGGTGGTGAGTATCTTAGTATAGATTTCCTCGACTATCTTAAGGAGTGTGGGATTGTCTCACAATTGACACCTCCCAGGACACCACAGTTGAATGGTGTAGCTGAGAGGCGTAATCGAACTTTGTTGGACATGGTTTGCTCCATGATGAGTCGAGCTTCGCTACCAATCTCTTTTTGGGGATATGCCTTAGAGACTGCCGCCCATATCCTTAATCTAGTCCCTACAAAGAAGGTTGCCAAAACACCTCATGAGATGTGGACTGGGAAAGTTCCCAACTTGGACTACATCAAGATTTGGGGTTGCGAGGCTTTTTTGAGGCGCGAAACTCACGATAAGCTCGAACCTCGAAGTGAGAGGTGTATTTTCATCGGCTACCCACAGAGATCCTTTGGTTATCTCTTCTACAGACCTAGTGATAATGTGGTCTTTGTAGCAAGGAGATGAGTCTTTCGCGAGAGAGAGTTCATAAGCCAAGGAAACAGTGGGAGGCAAATTGATTTTGAAGAAATTCAAGAGTCAAGTGGTGAAGGAACCTCAAACCCTAGCAATCAAACTGAGGAGGAAATTCCTATTGATCCAACTGACGAGTCTGTACCTCTGAGGCGTTCCACGAGAGTTAGGAATGCACCTGAGCATTACTATGGTTTCCATATTACTGCGGAAGGTGATACACTTATCAGTGATAGTACACTGGTAAATCTGGATGAACCTAACAGCTACACGGAAGCCATGGCAGGCCCTGAGACTGCTAAATGGAAAGAGGCTATGGACAGCGAGATACAGTCCATGTATGACAATAAGGTTTGGAACTTGGTTGACAATCTACCAGGTCGTAAGACAGTCGGGTGCAAATGGATCTTCAAGAAGAAAGACCGACATGGATGGTAATGTACAAACTTATAAGGCGTGACTAGTTGCAAAGGGTTTTTCTCAAACTCCGGGAGTTGATTATGATGAGACCTTTTCACCGGTAGCAAAGATTAAATCTATTAGGGTTATGTTAGCCATTGTTGCATTTCATGACTATGAAATATGGCAAATGAATGTCAAAACCGCTTTCCTTAATGGGAAATTAGCTGAGGATGTTTATATGAGTCATCCAGAGGGTTTTCTCAGTACAGAGCACCCTAATAGAGTGTGTAAGCTTGAGAAATCCATTTATGGATTAAAACAAGCACCTCACAGATGGAATCTTTGTTTCGATGAGAAATTCAAAGAGTTTGGCTTTTCGAGAAGTGAAGATGAGTCATGTGTATATGTCAGAGCTAGTGGGAGCATAGTTAGCTTCTTGGTACTGTATGTGGATGACATACTGCTCATAGGAAACGACATCCCAACTTTTCAGGAGGTGAAGTCCTGGCTTGGGAAGTGTTTTGCTATGAAGGACCTTGGAGAGGCTGCCTATGTGACATCCCCATTTTCACGGCCAGAAAAGACCGATTTTGTTTATCTTGTTTGAAAACCAGAGTAACATTTTAAATAAAAGAGTTGACGAATTTGTTCCCAAAACAAAATTTGATAAAGATTTATCAAAGCATTTCCATAGAAATGTATTTCATTAAAAGACTTGGGATGTCATGTTCGCTACAGATCAAAAGCATAAACAGTACAACATAAGCCTTACTACATTATTTCATATTTACATGCCTATAATCCCTTATCTCTCATCCAAACATCTATGCTCATGCGCCACTACCTGTAATACAAGAAACTGAGTGGGTCGGGCTTCGGAGCCTGGTGAGCACATAGGGTTTTCAACCCACAATAAATAAGTTTATTATTTTCATCAACCAAACAAACCCGATTACCCCTTCCCGTTATCCTCACTTTACGTCCCTAAAACATCTAACACAAGGGACCTAGTCTAAGGACTTTCATCGGGGTGACAACACATGCTTCGGGGGTTCCTCAGCAATTCATGTCAAATAAGGCAACCATGTGGGGGATGGAGTACTGCTGGTGAGCACACAGTTCAAATAAACACCTACAAGTTGCGAGCCTGCTAGCGTTCCACTGGACTGTTTAGAATAGTCTGTGGTCGTCATCTATACTCCGCTAGATGACTGGATCATCAATAACATCTATAACGAGGCCTCTCAGTATTTTATTTGTCACACAACAACTATTACATCTACCCATGCTTTACCCAACGTATTTTGTAGATATAAAATATATATATACAGTTTAAATCATTTAAAACATGTATAAAATCGTTCATCCAGCATAGATAGCAAGTATACAGATAATATGCACACGTAGCACGTAATTTATCTAAAATACTTCATATCTATGTGTAAGATGAAAGTAACTATGCACTCACCTGATTAGGTTGTGACTCTGCACTTGGACAATGCTTCGTTATCTCAAAACAATTTTTCCCTTGACAAAACCTAGTATCAATACCACTAGGGTTTAGTCTAACGTTAACCGCGACTAATTAATAGTCTAGCTATTATTATTATTATATAAGCGTTAAACAACACTCTATATAACTCATAATAATAGCCCAAATAATTATTTTAAGGTCCTAATAATGTTACTATAATTAAATAAAAGCTATATTAAAATAGCGTAGGCGTAGCTCACTTACAGCGGGTTTTATAGAAAACCGGGCTTCGCTTGGAGCAGCGTTTCCGAACCGAAAGACCCTTTTTCTTGAGACTCCGGGAGCCTCGGGGCTTCCTTCGGGTGCTAGGGGGTTTACCTAGGCTTTAGGGGGGTTAGGGGGCTTAGAGAGAGAAACTAGTGAGAGAAAGAAGTGGTTTTGGAGTGAGGAAGTTGGCTGCCCTCGCACCCTATTTATAGGCGCGAGCCTTCGGAGGTACGCTGGACGTACAACACTACGCGGGGCGTAGTTCGGATAAAGGGACAGATGGCGCGGCTTCGGTGGGGCGACGTGGAGCTTCCGAGACCAACCGATTTCCGAACGCGGGGCGTACCCTCTTACGCGGCACGTATGCGAGGCGACGTGTCTCAATTCGAAGCGAAGCCTTGGGCAACAAGCAACGGCTCAGATGCGGCCACGTCATCTTATCTTGCAGATTCACATCCCGACTTCTAAAATTCATAATTTTAGCATACGAGCTCCGTTTTCGACGTTCTTTATATTCACGCGTAGGCGGGAACGTACTCTACAAATTTCGTTTAGACTTTGTCGGCAAATTTTGACTTTATTTTAAATTTATATTTTTAACAGGCCGGGACAAGATTGGTCCGTTAAAAATTCATAACTTCTTCATTCGACGTCCGTTTTTGTCTGTCTTTTTATCGCTACACTACTATTAACGAATCTTCTATTCTCGTTTAGGTTGTGTCCGCTAGAAACCGCTCGATCTAATATTCGAACTTCGGGTTGTACACTGCTAAGCCGAAACTTCGAAAAATCATAACTTCCTCATACGAAGTCAGATTTGGGCGTTCTTTTTATGGACGCTCTCGGTTTAACATTTTCTACGACTTTCGTTTAGATCGCTAAGGCTAAAAGTCGCTCTATCGTAAATTCACTATTTACGATTCCCGGTGTCGTGCCGGTTCCGTCGCGAAACTTTGACGGGTCATAACTTCTTCGTTATAACTCGGATTTCGGCGTTCTTTATATCTTCGGAATCCTTTATTCGACCACTACAACTTTATGTAGAGATGTCGGGTTTATCTCACACTTTAATTTTGACGCTTATTTTTATCCTTTATTTATTATACATTTATAAATAAATAATAAGAATATAAATTCACATAATTCACATAATACTAAAATATTTCATCTTTATTACATCAAAAAGAGTTACAATAGTTGACCTAGACTATTACATCATCTAAAATGCTTAGCCCTGAAACACGGGCGTTACTATTCTCTCCTCCTTAGGATGATTCCGTCCCGGAATCATGCATCAGCAAACAGATGTGGATAGCGACTCATCATGTCACTTTCTGTTTCCCACGTGAGATTCGGCCCATTCGAATGTTTCCAACGGACTAGCACTAAGTCGACCATCTTGCATCGTAACTTCTTAGTCTTATGGTCAACAATTGCCTCGGGCTCTTCGATTAGCCTCTTATTCTAATCCATTCTTAACTCTGAGATCGTAATTATGTCAGGAACTTCTCCCGTGAACTTCCTCAAATAACACACGTGGAAGGTGTTATGAATACCATCTAGTTCTTCGGGCAATTCGAGCTTGTAAGCTTGGTTCCCAATCTTCTGAACAACTTTAAACGGTCCAATAAACCTTGGACTCAACTTTCCTCGTTTTCTGAATCTTATAAGTCCCTTCCACAGCGATACTTTAAGCAAAACCGAATCCCCAACTTCGAAGGTAAACGATCGTCTTTTCTTGTCGGCATAGCTCTTCTGACGATCCTGAGCTGCTAACATTCTTTCCCTAATCACCTTCATCTTCTCAACAGTCTCATGGACTATCTCGGGGCCCATAAACTGCTTTTCTCCAGCCTCAAGTGTCGCACCCCCAAACCAGAATGGCATAAACGTTCGGGGGCGGAGGACTTTAGGTAAGTATCACAACACATGCAATATAGTAATCAAAGTACAAACAACCACTGCATTAATAAGTATAAGTTTTACATAAGCATTTAAACATTACATATTCAAACACTGAAGTAGGTACAGGAGAAGACAAGAGTCGCGGTACGGTACTAGGTACTCTTCTCAAAAGCTTCGGGAGTGTACCTGTCTACTGGATTCCTGAGAATACAAGTTATTTGGAAAGAGTAGATCAGCATTTAAGCTGGTGAGTTCATAAGTATTTTAGTTCTGTTAAGTATACCCTAAGTTCTTTGAATAAGTTCACTGGTTTCTCCAGGAAATCCTATATCTCCTGAGGTGATTAACTGATAACCTCAATGGTTTCCCTCTGTAATTACTTAGTTTATACTGGTTATACATACCATAATATCGAATTGACAGTCAACTGGGTGTATCTGCCCTAAGCCCACAACCAAACAAGGAACGGGAAGTAATGCGGAAGTCATACACTTTACTGTCAATCGGACATTACTTATGTATAACTATGATGTATCAACTAAGGAATTATAGAATTAACCACTAAAGGTCTTTTATGTTATACTAGTTTACCGAGATTGAGTGACTAAGTTCCATTGGATAAGTGGTTTAATCCCATAAACCGTTCTCTTTGTATTACTGTTTTGTATTTGTATTCCTTTATGAAAACTTGAAACTGAGAGTGTGCCTGGCTCCACCAGGTGTTAATGGAAACTGTATTAAACCATTGTATTTTGTATTCTATAAACTGGTACTTTGAAGGTGTACTTTCGTTTATTTGTTTATACACTAACGTATTGTTAATACCTTTTTAATGAGTAGTTTTTATTATAACCATACTATGACGGATGGCCTGAAACAAACGCTTTGTGGGCGTTTAAACTAGTGATAACAGTTGTCACTCATCAAACTGTAGCTAGCAGCCTGAGTGCGGGGTTGTCAATTCCCGATATAGATCTACACACACTTGTTTCGATCCCCGGTTGGAGATTCTGGTTATAATGTCAGGACTTTCCTATGTTGTCTAAAATGAATTAAACAACCTGAATATAGAGTCTCATAAAAAGCATATTAAACGTTCATGTATATTAGTTTTGAAAACCCAATCATTCGGAAATAATGATTGTCAGTATATTCTTGAATTAAAACTCATTCATTCTGAAATAATGATTGACAGTATATTCTTGAATCAAAACTCAATCATTCTGAAATAATGATTGACAGTATATTCTTGAATCAAAACTCTAGTTTCTTGTAAAACAGTGTATTCTTGAATACTTGAATCGTGAATTATTACCTCGTGTTTGCTAACTCTGGTACTCTGTATAGTACCATTGCTAATGCAAACCCGAAATTATGTATTATTACCTCTTGTTTGCTAACTCGGGTACTCTGTATAGTACCCTTGCTAATGCAAACCCAACATTATGTATCTTTACTTCTTTAATATGTTGTTCGTATATTAAAGGTATTATACATATCTTGGTATATTTGAATGAATTTTGGTAATTTCCTTGGAAAGTGTACAATTGTAACTCATACTTGTATCTTTAGTTTTGAATGATAAATTATACCTATTATAATTTATATGTTCTATCTGATTAGCATGGTTTCTCATGGATGAACACCTTTGCTCAGCCTGATACAAAGGTGATGATACCAAAAGGGGTAACCTTTTGTAATAATATATGTATAATATATATATAATTAAGAAGGAAACGACCTTCGGACAAATAATACAACCTTAATTCCACATCCAAACAAGGAAAAGAAAATAAGATAATTCATTAGTCCTAAGCCCTTCAAATCTTATTTATATATTTATACATATATAAACATGACTTTGGCATTTATATTTTGAAATAGTTTATAAAACATTTTTCAAAGAATTTAACATGGCTTTACGTTATTTTGGAAGTATTTGGTAATTCTTAAAAGCATACGGAAACTTTCTGTATGATTATTATCACATACAGTTATTAACACAATTTAATATTGTGTTAAACTTGTATTCCCCCCCTTAAAAAGCATATAAAACCATTTAAAAAGGTATATTATAGGGGTATGAACTCACTTTGATAAGCGGTGATTCGGGAAGCGTTTCGTTTCCCGGAAAAGAGTTTGTTTGACGAAAAACCGGCTCAAAACGGGCAGAGTTTCGACAGGAGAGATGATGAATTCTCGAGATTTCCGGGGCTCCGGGGCTTGCTTCGGGCTTTAGACGCGATACCGGGGCCTTGGGTGTTGTTTGTGAAGTTATGGAAGAGAGAGGAGTGAAAAAGGGCCAAAAATGGGGTGAAAAACCTCTTCCATCTGAGAAGGCTCGCACCCTTTATATAGGGGTGCGAGGGTTCGGCCGACGAGGACAGGTGGCGAGGCGAGGGGCGAGTCAGCAGCACACACGGCAGCTCCTGCGAAGGCGGTGCGGATCGGACCCTGTACGAGGCACGTGCTTCGGACTGCTGGCGGCTTCTAAGTGGTCAGGCTTCGGTCCAATAGGGAGAAGGCACGTGTGAAGGGGGGTGTCTCCGGGGTGTCCGATGCGAGGGTGTCTGAAGATTATTGGACCTCGGCTGCGGTCCACTCAGAAGGCTACACGTGTACTGCGGTCCAACCAGAGGAGGACACGTGGAGTCTCGCACGTGATGATGACGTGTCCGAAGCCTTGCATGCGAAATTTCCCGGTTTTCAAGATTTTCTTGATTTTCGTGCCAAAAAATTGCGAAAATCATAACTTTCGCATACGAGCTCCGTTTTTGACGTTCTTTTTATGAACGTTCTCGGTTTAACATATTCTACAACTTTCATTTAGATTGTTAAGGCTAAAAATCCTTTTATCGAAAATTCGCTTTTTACACTGAACAGTGTTTTGCTGGTTTTACCGCGGATTTTCGATTGGTCATAACTTCTTCGTTATAACTCGGATTTCAGTGTTCTTTATGTTTTTGGAAACCTTGTTACAAACTCTACCACTTGGTTCATCCCAATTATGATTATTGATCAATTTATTTTTGACCAAAATTTGACTGGTGTCACATTATCCCCCCGTTAGAGGGAATTTCGTCCCGAAATTAAGTCTAAAGTGATACTCATGGACTAGGTCTAATCTTTCCTTCCCAAGTGAATTCAGGTCCCCGGTTTGTACTCCAGTGAACCTTCATTAACGGGATAAGACTTAGCGTGGTTCTTCAGATTTCCCTATCCATGGTTTTTATTGTTTCTTCTACAGAGTGTAGACTTTTATTTAACTTGATTTCATTAAGTGAAATAACAAGTGTTTTATCGGATAGACACCTCTTTAGATTCGATATGTGAAAGATGGGATGAATGCTATTAAGTTTTTGGTGGTAGTTTTAGTTTAAAAGTACAAGACCGATTCTGGTAAGAACCTCAAATGGTCCTATGTACTTTGAGTTTTGTATTTCACACTTTCTCAAACGCATCTTGTCCTTCCTGAGTGAGACCTTCATATGACAAGGTCATCAATCCTGGAATTCCAAGGGTTTTCTTTTATCGAAGCCGTAGCTTCTCTGGTTAACTCTGGAAGCTTTATGGCATTTCCTGATTCGTATTTTGTTTTTGGTAGTTTCTCGGATAATTTCCAGATCAACGAGGGTGCTGTGTGGAAATTGGATCTATAGCTAGTTGCGTATTACCTACTTTAGTCCAGTGCAGATAGAATCTGCACTTGTGACCACAGAAGGTTTCGAATGGAGCAACTTAAATGCTAGCGTGTTAAAGGACTCGACTAATTGGTAAATGGATATCCCATTCTTTACCATAGCCGATCCCATAGAATCATGACTACTCTGGTTCCTAGAGGTTTTTGAGTGACGGCCTGAACTGGGAGATTATTCTATTATCTCAGTGGAGATAATAGATATTGGCACACCGTGCACTCACACGTTCTAGTTATCTTCTCTACTTGCCACATTTTCAGGTTTCAAGGCTTCCTATTCAGCCTCCTTACTTTATGTGGAGAGATTTGAAAGGGTTATCATAGTCCATGAGTGACACTATGACTTGGGTACTCTTTCTGACTTAGGGTGTTAGCTACTATATTGGCTTTGTCGAGATGATAACGAATTTCAAATTCGTAGTCATTTAGTAACTCAACCCACTGTCGTGGTCTCATGTTCAATTCTACCTGGTAGAATACATGATGCTGGCTTTTGCTCCGAAGTTCATGATCAAACTCATACTTGGCTCATCCATCATCACCTCGTGTATACAAGTCGTATATAATTTAGATTTCACAAAACATTCGGATGGGTTACTCTGCCCCAGGTCCACAACCAAACAAGGAACAGGAGATAGGACGGAATCACACATCCTTAATCTTGTTAAGTCTAACTTATATACCACTCTCGTGTATACACTTAGCATCGATAGATTAACTCAATGAGTTCTTAGTCTCTATTCTTGAACTTGACCTATGGTTCGATGATTTTCCTATGAGATCTATTGAGGTACTTCGGTAGTTACTGACTTCCAAGACTACTTCGGTGCTTTTCGTTTGAAGTTTCCTGTCTACTGAGTAGGCTAGAATGGCGTGGTACTCTTCGCATGGATACTTCTAAAGTTTTGAAATGTGAGACAACCTAAGGGTTTTACGTTAATGATTGGAGGAATTTCATCTTACGGCTGATTAAGGAAAAAGTTCTCTTATATAGCATAAGAATTTTCACATGGTAAGGACCAGGCCAAACCATGTCGAATGAGGATGTCAGAATTTTCTCGACGAAATAGATATTAAGTCGTTCTGGGATGAATGATTACTAGGGCGATATCCTATGTACCTAAGTTTTCTGTGCTTCTGGTTTTATTCTGTTATTATCACTACGAACCCCTTTTGATTCGAACTTGGCGGGTACTACCAATACGATGGTTCTGATAATTTGAAATTATGAACTTTCATGAAACGATCGTTACTAGGTCTCTCTATAATCGCTTGGTGTATACAAGTCATGTATAATTAAGATTGGTAAGACCTTTGACTGAGCAACCCTGCCCTAAATCCACAACCAAACAAGGAACAAGAAATGAGGCGGGATTACTCACTCTAAGTCTACAAATCTTAATTATAAATGACCCTTATGTATATACTAAATTATCATAGCTTACCTGTTAGGGTTTCAAATTTTTATATAAGTAATTATAGATAATTATCGGGGTTTGGAAGCGTACCAAAATATAGCAGGGTTCTTTGATGTTTTCCCATGTATTGGGATCAAAATCCTCCTGCTCCCCCGTCGTTCTTCTCTGTTGGACAGTCCCTCTTGTAATGTCCTATCTCACCACAAAGGTGACATATGGGAATGGTTCCAACATCGGTAGTTGAAGTGATGAACTCAACCGGAGTTCTACAGATATGGGCAGTATGCCCCTTCATGTTACATCTATTGCAATGCAGCTCTTGGCAAACTCCATGATGATGGTAGTTGCACTTGCTGCAGTGTGGGAGGTTTCCTAAGTACGGCTTAGTTGGTGCTAGAATAACAGGGCTGATGGGGGTATTGACTGCCCCAGTTCGTTGCCCTCTGTTAGGTTCTTGAGTTGAACAACTCCCTTCCTTGTTCTCGAACTTTCGTTTAAGGATATTAGGCTTAAGGTTCGTGGTGTTCTTATAAGTAGGTGCTTGTGGCTGTACTTGGCCATCACCACGATCGGGGTTACCGATAGCATTACTGCTAACATCTGCATTGTTAGCATTAAGGTGTGCCATGACAGCTGCTACAGCTGTTGTGACCGCAGCTTGAAACGTAGCCGCATCTATCTGAAGGATTGGTGTTTCGCTGGTGGGTTGGTTACTTTGGAGGCATGATTCTGTTTCATGATAAGAAAATGAGCTCTTGAGCGACTATCGTGTCTCTAGATGTATTCTAATCATTTGTATCTATGTATTAATCTTTCGTTTTGTTATACTGTTCTTAATGATTCGACCTACATCCCTATGATGCAGTCCTGGTAAGGAACATAGTTAAGTTTCTAGAATGGTTAGGAACAGAGTATTATCCAAACTAAGTTACCTTTGTTTGGTGGATATCGTTTCCCAATTTTCGAAAATATTCGAAAATAATTCATAACAGTGTCTACATAAAATAGACTTATGAATTTGAGAAGTAATCACTATCAATTAAGATTCCGTGATCTGATTTATTGTTATTAGCCGTGATAGGAAAAGAGGATAAGCTCCAAACCTAATGTGAGTAATGAAATCACTAAGTCACTAGGTTGAACGGATTTACTAGTTATTACTTAGATGAAAAGGTGTCCGAACACTTCACATGAATCATGCGTGGTTTTCCTTTGTTCTATTCTGGGTGGTAATGATTTGTTTCCTCCTAGTATCTATAGGGTGTCCTTCTCCTCTGTAGGTATATTGAATTCCCGAGCTGTCTTACTTCCGATTCTGACACTGATCCCCATTACTTCGTAATGAAGATTTTGAATCTCGAAAGTTCATGCGAATATCTCATTGGTGTCCTTAATAGGGTAAAGGCACTAAATGATTTCTACAGTTTATCTGTTTCTTTCCTTGGAATTCTCCTAATGAAATTCTGTTGGATCCTCCTTGACTCTTCTATTGATTGCTGGAGTAACTATGTTTAACTAACGGGTTTATACGAGAATGGGAATGTCTAAAGAATCTATGAGAAAATTTTTACGAAGGTGATTCTTTCTGGTCCTTCTATAATCACATGGTGTGTACCGATTATATATAATCCATATCAAATAGACCTTTGAATAAGTAATCCTACTCTAAAACCATATCCAAACAAGGAAAAGGAAGTAGAGTGAAAATCACATATTCTAAGTCTATAAGATCTCGGTTATATATGATCTTAACGTATCCACTTAGTAATTATAGACTTATCAGAAAAGATCTTTTTAACATTTCCCCAGAGGTATGTAACATACCTCCATGTTATTTTAGTTATGAGTTTGATTCTTGGACTTGTAGATTCAAGAACTTAACAGGTTTTCAGTTTTCTTGTTATAGCATCCTAAAATACTCCCATAGTAATTTAGTCTTTGGTTTTCTAGAATTCTTTTGGTGTTTAGGTAAGTTTTAGACCAGTCGCAACATTACAATCACTCCCCTAAACACATGGTGGTCATATCTTGGATGAATATAGTTGATCAGGCTATATTGATCCCAGATATGATTACATCACTGTCTAGGTTTAGCTGCAATGTCCAACATCGAAATAGTTTAGTTTTGTTCTTCTTGTGATACTCATTCTGGTATATATACTCTGCATGTACTTATACTTTTATAAAATATTGATATATTTTTAAAGTATAACCCTTGGTCAGAGTGTTTTTATCCCAATGGGTTTATAGTTGTATATCTTTTATGACTGATATATTGAGTTCACTATAAACACTGCTCTGATACCAATCTGTCGCACCCCCAAACCAGAACGGCGGAAACGTTCGGGGGCCGAGGACTTTAGGTAAGTATCACAACACATGCAATATAGTAATCAAAGTACAAACAACCACTGCATTAATAAGTATAAGTTTTACATAAGCGTTTAAACATTACATATTCAAACACTGAAGTAGGTACAGGAGAAGACAAGAGTCGCGGTACGGTACTAGGTAGTCTTCTCAAAAGCTTCGGGAGTGTACCTGTCTACTGGATTCCTGAGAATACAAGTTATTTGGAAAGAGTAGATCAGCATTTAAGCTGGTGAGTTCATAAGTATTTTAGTTCTGTTAAGTATACCCTAAGTTCTTTGAATAAGTTCACTGGTTTCTCCAGGAAATCCTATATCTCCTGAGGTGATTAACTGATAACCTCAATGGTTTCCCTCTGTAATTACTTAGTTTATACTGGTTATACATAACATAATATCGAATTGACAGTCAACTGGGTGTATCTGCCCTAAGCCCACAACCAAATAAGGAACAGGAAGTTAGGCGGAAGTCACACACTTTACTGTCAATCGGACATTACTTATGTATAACTATGATGTATCAACTAAGGAATTATAGAATTAACCACTAAAGGTCTTTTATGTTATACAAGTTTACCGAGATTGAGTGACTAAGCTCCATTGGATAAGTGGTTTAATCCCATAAACCGTTCTCTTTGTATTACTGTTTTGTATTTGTATTCCTTTATGAAAACTTGAAACTGAGAGTGTGCCTGGCTCCACCAGGTGTTAATGGAAACTGTATTAAACCATTGTATTTTGTATTCTATAAACTGGTACTTTGAAGGTGTGCTTTCGTTTATTTGTTTATACACTAACGTATTGTTAATACCTTTTTAATGAGTAGTTTTTATTATAACCATACTATGACGGATGGCCTGAAACAAACGCTTTGTGGGCGTTTAAACTGGTGATAACAATTGTCACTCATCAAACTGTAGCTAGCAGCCTGAGTGCGGGGTTGTCAATTCCCGATATAGATCTACACACACTTGTTTCGATCCCCGGCTGGAGATTCTGGTTATAATGTCAGGACTTTCCTATGTTGTCTAAAATGAATTAAACAACCTGAATATAGAGTCTCATAAAAAGCATATTAAACGTCCATGTATATTAGTTTTGAAAACCCAATCATTCGGAAATAATGATTGTCAGTATATTCTTGAATTAAAACTCAATCATTCTGAAATAATGATTGACAGTATATTCTTGGATCAAAACTCAATCATTCTGAAATAATGATTGACAGTATATTCTTGAATCAAAACTCTAGTTTTTTGTAAAACAGTGTATTCTTGTATACTTGAATCGTGAATTATTACCTCGTGTTTGCTAACTCTGGTACTTTGTATAGTACCATTGCTAATGCAAACCCGGAATTATGTATTATTACCTCGTGGTTGCTAACTCGGGTACTCTGTATAGTACCCTTGCTAATGCAAACCCGACATTATGTATCTTTACTTCTTTAATATGTTGTTCGTATATTAAAGGTATTATACATATCTTGGTATATTTGAATGAATTTTGGTAATTTCCTTGGAAAGTGTACAATTGTAACTCATACTTGTATCTTTAGTTTTGAATGATAAATTATACCTATTATAATTTATATGTTCTATCTGATTAGCATGGTTTCTCATGGATGAACACCTTTGCTCAGCCTGATACAAAGGTGATGATACCAAAAGGGGTAACCTTTTGTAATAATATATGTATAATATATATATAATTAAGAAGGAAACGACCTTCGGACAAATAATACAACCTTAATTCCACATCCAAACAAGGAAAAGAAAATAAGATAATTCATTAGTCCTAAGCCCTTCAAATCTTATTTATATATTTATACATATATAAACATGACTTTGGCATTTATATTTTGAAATAGTTTATAAAACATTTTTCAAAGAATTTAACATGGCTTTACGTTATTTTGGAAGTATTTGGTAATTCTTAAAAGCATACGGAAACTTTCTGTATGATTATTATCACATACAGTTATTAACACAATTTAATATTGTGTTAAACTTGTATTCCCCCCCTTAAAAAGCATATAAAACCATTTAAAAAGGTATATTATAGGGGTATGAACTCACTTTGATAAGCGGTGATTCGGGCAGCGTTTCGTTTCCCGGAAAAGAGTTTGTGTTGGGCATATGGTGTTGCGTCATGGGCTCGGTCCTTAGCCCAGTTTTGATTGCCGGTTTGGGCCTGTCCAACCGTGCATGTTTTCTCTAGGGTTTGTTATTTAAGCTGCATGCATGCAGTATTTGTAATTAACGCTTACATTATTATTTCTTATTTTGAGTATTGTAAACCCTAGCTCGCCTCTACAGTGGAAGTTCTTCATAGAGCTCTGCTGAGGTGTGACTACATTTGAATCATAAGCATATTGTTGATTCTGTTCTGTTTTCTTGATATCATTGTGCTTGTTCTGTTTGATCTTCTTCTTTTACCTGTGAAAGATCTAATCGATCTGAGATTTATTCTCATCAATTGGTATCAGAGTAGGAGACTGTGTAATTCATACACATCTCTTCTGTCGAAGAAGTTATTAGGGTTTTTCCGCATTGATTGATATTATTTGAGCCGTCACTCAATATTGGCGTATCTCATTAATTGTCGATCTTACTCTAACGATAAATTACAAGTCTAATCTTAAACAGGTTATCGATCAAACTTCATCACAATGTCCATGGATGATTCGCAAACTAATCCAATTAACATCTCCAACAGTATCGGATCAACGACTAGGATTCCAAACTTGTATACTCAGGATTATGAGGTTTGGACACATCACTTTGAAGATTATGTGATTGGCTCAGAAGATAATGGGTACTTGATCTGGGAAGCTATCACAGTTGGCCCGTTTGCTCATTCAAGCACCTCAAGGATTGTCAAAACTCAAAAGGAGTACAATCAGATTGTGAGTGATGTGAAAGACATCCCTCAAGACGAGAAAGATAAGTTTAAAAGTAACATCAAAGCCTTAAGAATGATTAGGTTTGCATTGCAGTCAGATACGTTTCGTTTGGTGAATTCTTGCACTACAGCTAAAGAGATATGGGACAGGTTAAAAGAATTGTATTCCACTGACGCAGATCTGGAACATTCGATACAGACTTTGCTGCTTTCTGAATTTGATGATTTCAAACAAAAGCCGGAAGAGAAACTTGTTCAGACTTTTGATCGGTTTAATCATCTTTTAAGTAAGATGATAAAGCACGGCATCGAGAGGAAGGTTATTAAACAGAAGGTTACATTCATGAACGGTCTTAGACCCGAATGGATGGCAGTTGTGTCAACAGTAAAGGCGCATGAACAGTTTAAATCGTACTCTCTGGCGAAACTGGTGGGAATTTTGAAATCCGATGAAAATGCACTGACTAAGGAAACGAATATGGTTTCTAGCTTAGGTTCGTTAGCCCTTGTTTCTAAAGGAAAAGGTTCTGTTGAAGAAGAAGAGGAATTGGATCTTGCCGACTATGATCTAATCGGTGAAGAGTATGCCCTAATGGTGTCCAATCCTAGAAAGTTCATTAAAAGAAAGTTCCCTGCTAACAAGAACCGAAAATGGTAGGGAAGTTACAGCGCCGAAAAGGTTAAGGAGGAACCGAAGATAGTGTCAAAGTCAGAAGAGTCCAAGAAAGAAGTGAAAATTGGTGGTGACTCAGGATTTGATTGCCATTACTGTGGAGGCAAGAATCACTTTGCCAAGGACTGCATGCTGAAAAAGAGGGCAGAAAAGACAGATGATGATGATGAGGAAGCGAGCCTCCTGAGACGACTGGAGGAAATCAAGAAAAGAAAGTCTGCTGCTAATAACAAAACTATGAATGCTTTGATTATACAGGATACAGGCAATAGTGACGAATTTGGTGGCGTAGAAGTATGGTCCACAGACTCAGAGGACGAGGAAGTAAGAAGAACCACTCATGGCAAGGCGATACTGGTAAAAGAAGAACACACTACTGGAAGGTGTTTCATGGTGACCGAAGGTGTATCCCAGATGAGAGGATATACAACTGATGGAGGAATAGAAGGCGAGAAGGAGCGAGAGGACATGTGTTTTGCTGCGAAACCTGTTAGTGTACAGATCAACGAATGTGATGTGTTGATCAAGAAGGTACAAGGTATTCTTGCTTCTCTAAAATTACCTGTTACTAACTATGAAAAGGAACTAAATAGCTTGAAATCTAAATTTTCTAG
Source organism: Lactuca virosa (assembly GCF_052849685.1). Lineage (NCBI taxonomy): Eukaryota > Viridiplantae > Streptophyta > Magnoliopsida > Asterales > Asteraceae > Lactuca > Lactuca virosa. Next base: position 77,675,792 of record NC_136426.1, read on the forward strand.
TATAAGTAGCAGTCTTTCCCAAACCCGTGTCACAAATTCTAACCTGACTGATGAACTTAGCAGGGTTTCGTCGAAGAGTGAGGAAAGGAGGATGTGGATTGAGCTAAAGGAGAAAGAGTTGGTTAAGTCTAAGGATGAGTCAATTTATTTGCAAAGAGACAATCTTAAACTTTTAAAACAACGAAATGTGTTTTGTCTGATTGCTAAAAGACTTTATTTTAATATCACTCAATTGCATCTCGATTGTGAAATAGGAAAGAAGATACATCGCATGATTTTGCCCTTCCTTGAGTTAAAGGAGGACGAAATCGATGCTGAAGCTTATAACTGTGAAAGCGTTGTGTCCTCTGATGAGATCTCACCTACATACAAAATCGGTCTTGACAAAATTAAGTCCAAGGACCACAAAGACATGCTCAAAAATCTGTTAGATGAGAATGATAGATTGAAGTTAAGAGCCGAAACAGTACAGAAATTTGACTCGTTGAATGCCAAACTAAGTTCAGAAAATAAAATTGATGTTGAAAATGCATCTGAACTTAATGAGGATGATGATCTGAGTGAAATCTCTGTGCAGGACGTGGTAGACTGTTCTGAGTTTGTTAAGAGCGAACCTAAAACCCACAAAAATCTGATTTCTGAAAATTCAGTTGAATTTGCTCGTCTATCCAAAGACAAGAACAAAGTCCTTAGAGAAAAAGCAGTTGTGTATCAAAAGGTACAATCCACTCCAAATCAGGTATACAAAGTTAATGGAGTAACTCAGCAACAAACAGCCGCACTGACGGCGATAGTAGCAGAAGATAATGCAGACGGATGTGATGAATACTTCTGGTCAGCGCCTATAGATAATGCTGATGAAACAGTAGGTCTGTCACAGAAGACCACATGGAGAGTGAGAGGCAGATATATACCCGAACCATTTAATGATCCTACTCGTTTTGATAAGCCGAGCACAAGTGGAACTAAAAAGTCTTCAGATGAGCAAGTGGTTATTGCAAGCGAAACCAATTCCCCTGAAGGCAATGTTAATAGTCAAAGTTCTGAGAAAAAGGCTAACATTCACAAAAACCCAAAACAGATGAGAGAAAGGAAGCATCAAAGAAACGTGAGGTACAAGAAAAACCTTACCGAAAGGAAGCAATTCTGGAGATCTCAAAATCCTAATTACGTTCGCTATGAAAAACCTTCTAAACAAAAGGAGGTAAGAAACCAAAGGGAAAGCTTCAGTTCGCAGCAAGAAAGGAACCAAAAGGAGAGTTTCGGTCCTAAGAACAACGTGAACCGAAAGGAGAATTTCGGTCCTCAGAACAACACGAACCGAAAGGAGAGTTTCGGTCCTCAGAACAACTCGAACCGAAAGGAGAGTTTCGGTCCTCAGAACAACTTGAACCGAAAGGAGAGTTTCGGTCCTAAGAACAACTTGAACCGAAAGGAGAGTTTCGGTCCTCAAAACAACATCAACAGAAAGAACGGTTTCGGTCCTCAACCTAATAGCAACCGAAAAAGAAGTTTCGGTCCTCAACTCTGCAAGATCAATCAAACGAAGAGAAGTTCCAATGTCACTTCTAAATCTAACTATTCTCATTCCAATTCTTCCACAGACTTAAAGGGGAAAGGAAAGCTCTTTCCAGAAGATGATGTCTCATATCCAACCCCTATCGAATCTAAGTCAAACAAAATTAAAGTGTTCACTATAAAAAGAAAAGATGAAACAACTTTAATTAAACATACTTATTTAGTTGATATCTCTCTTACTATTCCCTCTCTTGTAAAAAGCTCACAAGGACCCAAGAAACTTTGGGTTCCTAAATCTGCTTAATTTTTGCAGGTTTTACGTGACGAGCAGTTTGACGAAGAATGGTACATTGACAGTGGCTGCTCACGTCACATGACAGGGAGGAAGGAAGAACTGAGGGAGTTTCAGTCTCTCAAGGATGATGGTATTGTGAAGTACGGAAACAACTCGTATGGTACTATCAAAGGCTATGGAATGATTACGAATGGTGATTTCTCAATTAGAAAGGTCGCATATGTTGAGGGACTTCAACACAACCTTATCAGCGTATCACAGCTGGTCGTTGGAACTGGATTGAAGGTATCATTTGATGATGAAGGCTCAGAGATAGTCGAGAAGAAGTCAAATAACGTTCTACTGAAATCGAAGCGAAAGGGGGAAATGTACCCTTTAAACCTCAATCCGATTAGAGGAAAACCAGCCGTCTGCTTACTTACGAAAGCTCATTCAGACGAAAGCTGGTTATGGCATCGACGACTCTCTCATCTTAATTTCAAGGATATCAACAAGCTGGTTTTAGGAGATCATGTTCGAGGTCTTCCAGTTCTCAAATTCGACAAAGAACATCTATGCGCAGCCTGTGAAATGGGAAAGCATAGTAGACAAAGTCATTCTTCCATTATCAATACAAAGGTGATAGAACCATTGGAGTTATTGCACATCGATCTGTGTGGTCCCTCTTCCATTGAAAGCATTGGTGGAAACAAGTACATTCTGGTTGTCGTCGACGACTTCTCTCGCTTCACATGGGTATTCTTCTTGAAGCAAAAATCTGAGGCTACTCCAAAGCTCAAGCTCTTCATAAAACAGGTGGAAATTCAACTGAGGAAAGTTGTTCGCAACGTACGAAGTGACAACGGCTTGGAATTCAAAAACAAAGATTTCGAAGATTTTCTAGCTGAGAAGGGAGCAACTCATAATTTTTCAGCCCCATATACTCCACAACAAAATGGAATCGTCGAAAGGCGAAACCGATCTCTGTGCGAAGCAGCTCGCACTATGCTGAGCTTCGCTTCATTGCCTTTGTATTTCTGGGCTGATGCTATAGCTGCTGCTTGTTACACTCAAAATAGATCATATCTAAACAAGCGATTCTCTCACACTCCTTACGAGATCTTGAACAATCGCAAACCGAATGTAAAATTCTTCCATGTGTTCGGTTCCAGATGCTTCATCTTCAACTCTAAAGAGAATCGAAACAAGTTCGATGCTAAGGCTGATGAGTGAATTTTCTTAGGTTACTCCCTGAATTCTAAAGCATATAGAGTTCTAAACAAACGCTCTAAGAAGATTGAAGAAACATACTATGTCACTTTTGATGATAGATATGTCAAGAAGATGAAGACAACCGAAGGGGCAATCCAGGAAATCTTTCCAAAGACTGGTCAAGTAACAGCCCCTATTTCAAATCTTTTCGAGCAATATATGCTTCTGTTTGATGAGCCTGAAACGGCAATAAATTCTGAATCAACGGCGAAAGACAACAAGGTTGATTGTCTAAAGCAAATCATTAACGATGCTGCTCAAAAGATGGCTGATGATCAATCTAATGTAACCGAAAGGCCAGACGAAAGCAAATCTTCAAATGATCGTCCTTCTGTCCAGGGGGAGGGTTCGTCTCCACAACTAGATCAAGGTTCTTCATTCCAGGGGGAGAGCTCAACAACCGAAAGTCAAAATCCAACGAACAATTTTGAGCTCGAATTTGAAGTGTTGTCTCCTCTCGTCGAAGAAGATTCTAATCCTGCAGCAGAACATGCATCTTCACTCGAGGGGGAGAATGTTAACAATAACGATGAGGACAATCTGTCGGAGCCTGAGGTAGAAGTCAATGATGAACTAGATCCTTCATTTGATCCTAATTATCCTCCACTCGTCAAGTGGACCAAAGATCATCATCAGAGTCAAATTATTGGAGAATCCTCAGAAACTGTGTTAACTAGATCACATATCAAAGCGAAACAAGCTGCACTCTTTTCTCAAGTAGAGTTTTGCATGTTCAACTCTTTTGTTTCCAAAGTTGAACCAAAGACTGTTAATTCAGCACTTGATCATTCTGACTGGGTTCAGGCCATGCAAGATGAGCTGAATGAATTTGAAAGGAACAAAGTATGGCGTCTTATTCCAACTCCAAAGGATGCTTCGGTTGTCGGTCTCAAATGGGTATTCAGAAACAAGATGGATAAGGAAGGGAACGTAATTCGTAACAAAGCTCGCTTAGTGGTGAAAGGCTACTGTCAGGAAGAAGGTATTGATTATGAAGAGACCTTCGCTCCTGTTGCAAGATTAGAGTCAGTTCGTTTCTTTCTTGCCTATGCTGCACATAAAAACTTTGAAGTCTATCAAATGGACGGCAAGTGTGCCTTCCTCAACGGAGAACTTGAAGAAACCGTATATGTTGAGCAACCGCCAGGCTTCGTGAACGAGAAATATCCAGAGCATAGTTACATACTTGACAAAGCAGTTTATGGCCTAAAACAGGCTCCCAGAGCATGGTGTGAAACTCTCACTCGATTTCTAAAAATGTCTAAATTCAAACAAGGTTTGGTTGACCCAACCTTCTTTCGTAAGAGAGAAGGTAACCACCTTATGATAGTCCAAATTTACGTTGATGATATCATCTTCGGCTCCACGAATCCCAGCTTAACAGCTGAATTCAGGAAGTTGATGGAAACTAAATTTGAGATGAGCTCAATGGGTCCAATTAACTTTTTCCTTGGCTTAAACATTAGACAGGGACCCGAAGGCATTTTTATTAATCAGGAGGCATACACCAAGACACTACTTGCTAAGTTTGGTATGATGGGGGATTCCAAAGTTAAAGTTCCAATGGCTTTTGGGACAAAGCTTACTCCTTCGTTGGAGAAGCCAGCCGCTGACATGACGCTTTATCGTCAAATGATTGGGTCCCTAATGTATCTTACAGCCAGCAGACCCGACATCATGTTCTCGGTTTGTTATTGTGCCCGATTCCAAGCCAACCCACGTGAACCTCATTTACAAGCTGTGAAAAACATCTTTCGCTATCTAAAGCGAACCTCTTCTCTCGGTCTGTGGTATCCAGCCAATTCAGGCTTCTTTGTCCAAGCATTCTCAGACGCTGACTTAGGTGGCTGTGGATTAGATCGTAAAAGTACCACTGGAGGATGCCAGTTTGTTGATGGCAAATTGGTTAGCTGGCAATCAAAGAAACAAACATGTGTTTCTCTCTCAACGGCAGAAGCTGAATACATCGCTGCCGCCTCATGCACATTTCAGGTGGTATGGATCCAGGGTCAGCTTAGAGATTACGGGCTGAACATGAAGAAAATTTTGTTATATTGTGACTCTGAAAGTGCAATTAGGATTTCTCACAACCCGGTGCAACACTCAAAGACCAAACATATCGCCCTGAGGTATCACTTCATCAAAGATCACGTGGAAGATGGCAATGTCGAAATTCACTTTGTAAGGACAACTGATCAACTGGCAGATATATTCACTATGGCTCTTCCTGAAACAAGTTTCAACAAGATTTTGCAAGGCCTAGGAATGATGGAATCGGAATCAGTACCAAAATCGCCTTCGCTTCAATAAAGGTAAGAAGCGAAATAGAGTGAACCGAAATGAACCGAGCGTTCGGTCTATTTCGGGTTCGGTCTATTTTGGGTTCGGCTCGACCATGAACCGAAATGAACCGAGCGTTCGGTCTATTTTGGGTTCGGTCCATCTGCACTCGTTCGCTTCTATTTCAAATCAAGGCGTTTTGATTGTATTCTTTTGTATATTTTCTTTCAAAAATCCAAAAATATTTTATCTTTCTGTTTTTATTCTTTTCCAGAAAATTCCAAAAAATTCAAAAGTATTTTCTTTGTTTTTTTTCGTTAGTCTGGTTTGTGTGGTGTGTTCTTATTTTTATTAGGTGACAAGCGTTCCAGTACAACAGAATGTGAATCTAAGGCAAGTATATTTTATTTAAGTACGAACTAGTTAAGGGTCCCTAGAAGCATGCTGCTGCATGTTGACCAAAGCCTTTACGACTTTGAGCAGACCTTAATGATTCGATCTATCGTTTCTTCCCAATTAGGCCATTAACTGCAACTCCATCTAGATCTACCTTACTCTTTTCATATGAGTTAAGAGTTTTTCTGCTTTGTCATGTCTATCTAGCAGAAGGTACTTTCGGTTCTATAGCCACCTCCCTTACATTCTCCATCTACTTTTGGTTCACCATTGTAACCCTTGAGACTCTCGGTCCTTACCACTGAGGTTTATGGTTACACAACTTCTGTGTTAATGATCTTAGATACGTATACCACGTGCTGAGTGAAACCCAACATCCAACACCAATAATGAATTGACGGTGAATTAATTATTCAAGAACTTACTGGTTACCTAATGAAATCTCTTTTTATTTTTGCGTGGTCTTTTATGAAATTGTCTACTACCAAGGCGTTTCTTCCCAAAGAGATCCAGTTTATTTTTTTTGAGATTTCCACTTATTCATTTCAACAAGTCACTGAATAAATTCCCTACCTACTTGTTCAACAAGATCACATTGATCTCACAAGTACTTCGTTTAGTTTCGGTCTTACATCAAGTATCGAATACTTGCATCGAAGCGAAAACCACCCATTATAAGCTTTAAAATAAAAGATGCCTTTCAATACTTCTTAACAAGTATTTGATCGTTATTTAATGGGAAGCCACACAAGCACTTCCAGGTCTCTCTTGACTTTGAAGGAAGAGATTCGTGCCCAGAATCAGTTGCTTTATGTCCTTTTAAGACATCACAAATTATCCCACATTTTTTGCTTTATTTCTTTATCTTTTACACTCTATGCACGAAAATTTTTGATTTTCCAAATTCTGGTTCTATTAACGGTGATTCTATGCTCGATAAAGTTAAAAAGCGATGACGGTTCATGTGAAATATGGGGTGACGATTGGGATAAAGGTAAGGCTGACTCAGAAATTCTCCAACGGTTTTGACGATTTGAAAAAGCACTTTTTATGGAATGGCGTGTAAAAAGGAAACGTCCTTTCTCTTTCATGCGTCATCACTGCGTATGACAACTGTTCATCCTTCAAATCAGGCGCCGTTTCAAATAACTCCAAAATATCAGCCGGATTTTTTATCTCTCCTACTTGTACCTATAAAAGGATTTGGCACGCTGATCTTTACCTTTTATCGATTTCAAATCTCTCAAAGAGCAAAGGCGATTCATCTTACTGTTCATCTTCTTCTCCAAGCTTCTACAATGGCAGAATCATCGTCAGTTCAAGAAACTTCTTCACGCTCAACTCTTCTTGCTATCAAGCCTAATCAGAACCTACTGATCGATCTCTCTCCTTTTCTGTATGATACGTACATGTATCAAGTGGTGGAATGTCTGAAGTATTCCCCAATTGTCAAAGCCCTAACCCCTATCGAAGTTGTTCCGATGTCCTGTCTCTCTCAAGTCTACTCTACTACAACATATGACAAAGGAGCAGACAAAATTTTCTTCGAAATTCTCAATCAGAAGGCTTCCATCTCCAAGACTCGTTTCTGTACTCTTCTAGGGCTTGCAAATGAATAGTCCATGGTGACCCCTGATTCTATTACCACTGGCCAACTATTTTCGATGTTTTACAACATGGGTTACACTAAAATTCTAACGACAATTACCAGATTCAAAAAGTCCTGCCTTCCTCCTCAATGGAATGGCCTATTCACACTGCTCTTCAAAGGACTTTCTGAAAGGAGTCCTGGTTCTGATGGTGCGAGTAAGTTCTTCATGACTATTCTTTATGGTGTGTATCACGGTCTCAATGTCGATTTTGGAAAGGTTCTATGGCATCAACTGATTCAGAGTTTATCTTCTTCATCCCGGCACACTGAAATTTCATGTGCTCGATTTTGGTCTCTTGTTACACAGTGGGTCATGGATCGGTTTCATGTTCCGATTATGGCAGACTCCATGCTCTCTTCCATTGCCACCTTTCACACTACCAACATCATAGTCTCTCATGCCTCCAAATTCACTTTTATTGGCTCCATTCCTGAGTCAATGTATTCCTCTGTGCCTTCTACAAGCAAACTTATTCAGGATTACAAGGAGCTTCCCTCCTCTGGTCCAAGGGAACTTACTGATGAAATGGTAATGTCGATCGAAGAAGCAGACATTCCAGAAAAATGGGGCAAAAAGGCAGAAGGAAAGAAAGGGGATAAAGGGGCTCAAGTATCGAAAGTTCAAACCCCTAGGAAGCGAAAGGTGCAGAAAGCAGCAGCAGCTCAGTCTAAAGCAAAGAAAGTAAAGAAGCCTGCTCGCCGCCTTATTCTCCAATCATCGAGTGACTCTGATTCAGAGTATGTGCCTCCCACTCAACCCCCCACTCCTCCAAGCGAATCTGACGGAGACAGCTCAGAGGATGCAGGTTCGGTTCGTGGTGATACTCCACCACGATTGCCTACACCAGTTTCGGTACCTATCTCCCTCCCTCCTATTTTTCCTATAAATACATCTCAACCGTTTTCCACAATTCCCATTTCTACACCAATCTTCACTTACTCCACTACTACCACCACCACCGGAGTACGAACCAACGTATCTGATACGGGGGCTCGTTCTATGGCAACCGAAACCCCCATCATAACCGAACCTCCAATTACAACCGAAACCACTTTCACTACCGAACCACCACTCACAACCGAAACTCATTCACCAACTCAATCAGCCGAAACCAACACTGTTCTCGGGGGCGAGGATTTGGAATTCGATTCTACCTATTTCAGCCCTTACCGAGTTCAGAGCGATGACGACGATGATGCTCCGGTTACTAAGCGTCATCTAAATACTGTTACTGACAAGCTTGATCAGCTTCTTTCCTCTTCATCTTTTGGTGCCTATTCTGAAGCTGCTCTCAAAGCTTTATTCACTTCAGTTGTCAAGGACCATGACATATCCCTCAATGCTGCAGCTAAAGCTATCGACGCCTCCACCTCCCAATGCCAGAAAGCCTCCATTCCTGTTGAGGCTTCCACTAAAGAATGCAAAGACGCGACCGAAAAAGTCGAAAAACTAATTTCTGAAGCTCAATTGTTCTTAGATTCTTTGCAGGCTGCTGCTCAAAAGAACGCCAAAACGGTCAATGACTCGGTTGCAACTCTCCAGAGTTCGCTTGAAACCGAATGGGCTAATCTTGAGGGTGCTCGAAAGGCCATTGAAAGTGCCAACGCACGTCTTCATACACAGGTGGATGAGCGTCTTACTCAATTGGAAACAGAGCTTGCAGTGGAAAATCGCATCATGGATGAACTCGATAAACGAACCTCTCAGCTGAAGATGCAGAATCTCAAGCTTCGCACTGCTACAGCTGAACTTAATGATATGAAATCTGAGAGGGAGGTCATACGAAGTTCAGTTATTGACGTCATTCCATTTTGTTGCACCTTATTGAAGCCTATGATCCCATTCTCTCCATTACTATTCGTAGACACTTGGCTGAGAAACTCAGGCCAGCACTGGACATCCTAAGTCGTATCGAGGGTGTTTCGGTGACCCCTGCTCAGCCGAAACAAGGGGGAGAAGAAGGGAAAGAAAAGGAAAAGGAACAAACTAAACCTCCTCCTGAATCTAAATCTACTGCTGCACCAAAGGGTAATGAAGCTTCGGGCAGCAAAAGGGAGAAAAAGAAGAAGATAATTGGTGAAGATGACGAAAGTGATGATGATGACTTTGAAGATAGATTTCAAGCAGATCCCTCTAACATTTTTCAGAAAACGAAGACATCTGATAAAGAGCTTGAAGAAAAGCTTAGGAAGGAATCACTGGAGCTTGAAAAAGAGCTAAAGGAAAAAGAGCTCCTGGAAAAGAAGAAGTCCATTTTTCTTGAATGGACTCTTGATTCGCTCCAAAGGTGTGCTATTGATGAACCAAGCACACTTTGGCTAGAGCCTGTGATGTCTTTCGGGCTTGAAAACTCCAAGGATGCACAGTTTGACATGTCTATCATGCGAAAGGCATTCGTTTTTCACTGCTTTGACTCTACTGTGCCTATTCCCTCTCCAGACCCGAAGGTTGATAGGGATCTTTTGGAGTACTATCTGGAATATGATCAACCTCATTACCTGACATGGAGCTTACTGAAAATTACTACTGTCAAGGTGATGAAGCCTTACTCAGCAGGGAAGTTCGTTAATGTAAAATTCAAAGTGACTCGAGGCTCTGAAGGCTCGGTTCACCACTTCTCTCTTGCTGATCTACCGAACCTCAATCCCCATGATTGGATACTTCTCAACAACATCTTGATGTCAAATCCACAGGAGTATCAGCCAATCATAGACCATGTCAAGCGAACGCTTGTATGATACATTCACGAGGTAGCGAAAATGGACCAAGAGGTTGCCTCTACCATTCACAAGCGTCCAACGATCAAACCTTCTGGCAGAATGGGCGATGTAAATACTATGGTCAAGGGAAAGATCGACACACAGTCTCATACTGTGATGTTCGTCAGGGGTGAAAGGCAAAAATGTATTTTTGCTTTGTGTGATAAGCACTTATTTTCAACTGCTTGCTTGGAGCATATTTTAGAGATTATCCACAAATGCAATCACAATTCTGCAGCCGACAAGAAGCTGTTTACTGACATGCTACGATGGTACATTCAGTTTCGGCAAACACTTCTTGCAATCATCCCTCGGCTGTTCAAGGTGGTGAAGACTGCAAAGCCCACTCAAAGAAAATGATCTCTCGCCTCATTCGACGCAAAGGGGGAGATTGTTGGGCATATGGTGTTGCGTCATGGGCTCGGTCCTTAGCCCAGTTTTGATTGCCGGTTTGGGCCTGTCCAACCGTGCATGTTTTCTCTAGGGTTTGGTATTTAAGCTGCATGCATGCAGTCTTTGTAATTAACGCTTACATTATTGTTTCTTATTTTGAGTATTGTAAACCCTAGCTCGCCTCTACAGTGGAAGTTCTTCATAGAGCTCTGCTGAGGCGTGACTACATTTGAATCATAAGCATATTGTTGATTCTGTTCTGTTTTCTTGATATCATTGTGCTTGTTCTGTTTGATCTTCTTCTTTTACCTGTGAAAGATCTAATCGATCTGAGATTTATTCTCATCAGTTTGTTTGACGAAAAACCGGCTCAAAACGGGCAGAGTTTCGACAGGAGAGAGGATGAATTCTTGAGAATTCCGGGGCTCCGGGGCTTGCTTCGGGCTTTAGACGCGATACCGGGGCCTTGGGGGTTGTTTGTGAAGTTATGGAAGAGAGAGGAGTGAAAAAGGGCCAAAAATAGGGTGAAAAACCTCTTCCATCCGAGAAGGCTCGCACCCTTTATATAGGGGTGTGAGGGTTCGGCCGAGGAGGACAGGTGGCGAGGGGAGGGGCGAGTCAGCAGCACACGCGGCAGCTCCTGCGAAGGCGGTGCGGATCGGACCCGGTGCGAGGCACGTGCTTCGGACTGCTGGCGGCTTCTAAGTGGTCAGGCTTCGGTCCAATAGGGAGAAGGCACATGCGAAGGGGGGTGTCTCCGGGGTGTCCGATGCGAGGGTGTCCGAAGATTATTGGACCTCGGCTGCGGTCCACTCAGAAGGCTACACGTATACTGTGGTCCAACCAGAGGAGGACACGTGGAGTCTCGCACATGATGATAACGTGTCCGAAGCCTTGCATGCGAAATTTCCCGGTTTTCAAGATTTTCTTGATTTTCGTGCCAAAAACTTGCAAAAATCATAACTTTCGCATACGAGCTCCGTTTTTGACGTTCTTTATATGCACGCGTAGGTAAAATCATACTTTACGACTTTCATTTAGACTTCGTCGGCTGATTTTGACTTTATTTTTCATATTATTATTTTAAACAGACCGGGACGGGAATTCATTAATAATTCATAACTTCTTCATCCGACGTCCGTTTTTGTCTGTCTTTTTACCGTTGTGCTAATTTTGACGAGACCTTCGATTCTCGTTTAAGTTGCATCGGCTAAATATCGATCGATTTATATTTCGAATTTTTAGCTGTCTACTGCTAAACCGAAACTTCGAAAAATCATAACTTCCTCATACGAAGTCGGATATTTATGTTCTTTTTATGAACGTTCTCGGTTTAACATATTCTACAACTTTCATTTAGATTGTTAAGGCTAAAAATCATTTTATCGAAAATTCGCTTTTTACACTGAACAGTGTTTTGGCGGTTTTACCGCGGATTTTCGATTGGTCATAACTTCTTCGTTATAACTCAGATTTCAGTGTTCTTTATGTTTTTGGAAACCTTGTTACAAACTCTACCACTTGGTTCATCCCAATTACGATTATTGATCAATTTATTTTTGACCAAAATTTGACTGGTGTCACATCAAGCCAACAAGACGGCGTACGACACTTCTATCCGTATAAAGCTTGATAGGGTGCCATCTTGATGCTCGATTGGAAACTATTGTTGTAGGAAAACTCTACCAGAGGTAAGTATTCATCCCAGTTACCTTGGAACTCCAGGTTACATGCTCTCAACATATATTCCAGTGTTTGAATCGTTCTTTCGCTCTGACCATCAGTCTGCGGATGGTAAGTTGTACTCAATCACAACTTCGTACCCAATTCCTCTTGTAGACTTCTCCAAAACCTCGACGTGAAACGACTATCACGATCTGATACGATCGTAAGAGGAACACCGTGAAGTCTTACTATCTCCTTCACGTAAGCATTTGCGAGCTTATCCATAGACCACCTCTCGTTGGCTGCTATGAAGTGTGCACTCTTAGTGAAACGATCCACGACCACCCAAATCATGTCGTGTCCTTTCTTCGTCCTGGGCAGTTTTGTCACAAAATCCATGCTGATGTCTTCCCATTTACCCATGGGTACAGGTAAAGGTTCTAAAATCCCATACGGTTTCTGATGTTGTGCCTTAACTCTAGCACAAGTTACGCACTCGGCCATATACTTTGCAACATCGAGCTTCATCGTCGACCACCAGTAGTAGGGTTTTAGGTCCCTATACATTTTAGTGCTACCGGGATGAATCGAGTACATGGTCTTGTTAGCTTCTTCCATCAGAAGATCTCTTATTCCACCCGTCTTAGGTACCCAAATTCAATCTTGGAATACCTTCAGTCCTTGACTGTTTGTACCGAACACTAACGTTTTACCCAAACGTTCTTCCTTTCGGTCATTCTTCTCTGAAGCTTCTTCTTGATCTTTCTTGATACTCTCCACAATCGTCGAGACAACTTCTATTCTCAACGCTCTTGGCCTTTTTCTCTCAAGGTTGACTTTTCGACTGAGAGCATCAGCGACAACATTTGCTTTACCAGGGTGGTAAAGTATCTCACAGTCGTAGTCCTTGAGTAACTCCAGCCAGCGTCGTTGTCTCATGTTCAATTCTTTCTGATTAAAGAGATACTGGAGACTCTTATGATCAGTGAAAAGTTTGCACTTCGTGCCATAGAGGTAATGCCTCCATATCTTTAGAGCAAAAACTACCGCTGCCAACTCCAAATCGTGAGTGAGGTAGTTCTTTTCATGCTCCTTCAATTGTCTAGACGCGTATGCTATCACCTTTTCTCTTTGAGTCAGGACACATCCTAACTCGACTCCCGACGCATCTCTATACACGGCGAAATCTTCAACTCCATCGGGAAGAGAAAGAATCGGTGCTTCACATAGTTTCTTCTTTAGCTTCTCGAACGCTTCTTCGTGCTTCTCACTCCATGTGTATGTAGCTCCTTTATGTGTCAAAGCTGTCAATGGAGCAGCTATCGAAGAAAAGCCTTGGATAAATCTTCGGTAATATATAACTAATCCTAGAAAGCTTCGAATCTCTGTGGGACTCTTCAGACGTTCCCACTTCATCACAGCTCTGATTTTTGCTGGGTCAACCATTATTCCCTCCTGGTTAACCACATAACCCAAGAATTGGACTTCTCGGATCTAAAAATCTCACTTGGAGAACTTTGCATACAACTTCTCCTTTGTCAAGATTTCCAACACTTCTCGTAGATGCTTGCCATGCTCCTCTTGGCTTTTCGAGTAGATCAGAATTTCGTTGATGAACACTATCACGGATTTATCGAGGAATGGTTTACAAACCCTGTTCATCAAATCCATGAATACTGCTGGAGAATTGGTTAGTCCAAACAACATGACCAAGAACTCATAGTGTCCATATCTTGTTCTGAATGCAGTCTTCTCGATATCCTGATTTCTCACCTTCAGCTGATGATATCCTGACCTAAGATCGATCTTTGAGAAATAGCTCGAACCTTGCAGCTGATCGAATAGGTCATCAATCATTGGCAATGGATACTTGTTCTTCACTGTTGCCTTGTTCAGCTCTCGGTAGTCTATACACATTCTCATGCTTCCGTCTTTCTTCTTCACGAATAGCACCGGAGCTCCCCAGGGTGATGAACTAGGTCGAATGAAACTGTTGTCCAACAATTCCTGAAGTTGCGTCATAAGCTCCTTCATCTCTGTCGGTGCTAATCAGTATGGTGCTTTTGCTATTGGTGTCGTTCCTGGTAACAAGTCTATCCGAAACTCCACTTGTCTATCAGGCGGTAATCCGGGAAGATCTTCGGGAAAGACTTCCGGATAATCACACACCACTGGTATACTCTGCACCTCCTTCTTTTCCTTCTTAGCATCGATCACGAATGCCAAATATGATGTGAATCCCTTGGACAAACATTTTTTGGCTTTCATTAGGGAGATGATTCTAGAATTCACTCTACGTTTGTCCCCGTACAGCACAAATGACTCCTTTCCAGAGGGATTTACCCTTACTATCTTCTTTCGACATAGTATCTCGGCATCATTGGCGCTAAGCCAATCCATTCCCAAAACGATGTCGAAACCGTTCAACTCTATTGGTAATAGCTCTTCGTGGAATTCGTTTCCGTTTAAGCTGATGACAACGTTCTTAATACGATTACTAACAGGTACGAACTTGCCACTAGCAACTTCTACAATCAGGGCATTATCAAGTTTTTCTACAGGCAATGCTAGTTTCCCACCAAATTTATGCGATACAAAGGAGTAGTTGGCTCCATAATTAAACAGTATATTGGCAGGCAAACCATTTACAAGAAAGGTACCTGAAGCGACGTCTGCTGCCTCCTTCGCAGCCTCGAGCGTCATATGGAAGGCTCTCGCCTTCGGATTTGGTGGAATGTTGGGCCTTGCCGCCTCTTTCTTCTTCGGGCAATCCCTTGCAATGTGCCTTTCTTCACGACACTCATAGCACACCCTTTTGCCGGCGGTGCATTCGTTGGCGTAATGCCCCGTCTTCCCACACTTGTAGCAGGTCACCTCCTCGCTACATTTCCCTAAGTGCTTCTTCTTACACTTCTCGCACCATTTTGCTTCATTCCCTCCTCCTCCAGACTTCTTTGAACTGAACTTGCTCTTCTTATTGTTGGGCTTTGCAGACCCCTCGAACTTCCTCTTCTCGCCAAACTCAACCATGCCGGCAGCTCTTCCCTTAATCATATCCTCCACAGATTTGGCAGCCCAGATAGCTGCCTCCAGAGTAGGTGCCTGACGCACTGGCACCGCGTACTCCCATGGAAGTCACTTTGCGTACTTGTCGATTTTTGTCAGTTCATCTCGGAAAAGACGCAAGGCAAACTCCATCTTCTCCGTGAAGTTGTTGGTGTACTCATCAACGGACATGCTTCCTTTCTTCAGGGTTAGGAACTGGTTCTCTAGCTCGAGCAGGTTTTGGGCTGAGCAGTACTTACGTTTGAATTGCACCAAAAATTCTGCCCATGTTAGTTGCAGGGGCTCATTGGGGCTTAAAGTCTTCCCTAGGGTATTCCACCAACGCACAACGCCTCCTCGGAACTGACGCACTGAAAACGGGGTATGTAGTTTGCCTCTACAACCACACGTCATGAAAGCTAACTCCATCTACGAGATCCAATCCATGACCCCGATCAGATCTTCCTTTCCAGTGAAAGTCGATGGCATGCAAGTCAGAAAATCCTTGTACTTGCATCCATTCCTCTCGACTCCGTCATCCTGATTGTTTTGCCGAACTATTGGTGGGTTGGCTTCACCAACGGTCCCACTGTAGTTCCCCTCCTCAGACTGCCCTTCGTTCAGCTCAGACTGTTCGATTGGTATGGTAGCTTCCTCTCGATTTTGTTGGAGCAAACGTCTGGTTTCCTCCATTTGATGATCCAACATCACCTGGATCATCGCTTGCACTCCGGCCATCGTTATTGGCTCAGCAGCGGCTACCACAACCGGTATTTGCTTAATCACTGGAGGTTGGTTTCTGTTCCCATTTGCATTCCCGGCTTCACTGCGGGTTCTTGCTATTTTGATCTATACACCGAATAAGGTGAATTTAGATCTTTATTTAGGATAGTCATTTAAACCGTCCTTATCACTCCGAAACGTTTACATGTTAGTTCTAATATCGTAGTTGTACGTTTAGAATCCTAAACACATAAGGTTTCCAAATCCGGTCGGCAATAGACCATAGATCCGAACAAATAACAACATATCAGGCACAAAGCATTTAGCACATAAAAGCATTTTAGGCACAATTCCTAAAATAAGCTAGTGCTCATATCTCACAATCATCGCTTAACATTCTAAGTTTAAGTATAGAAATCCTACAAATTCCTAGTTCGCTTAAACTAATGCTCAGATACCAACTGTGACATCCCCATTTTCACGGCCAGAAAAGACCGATTTTGTTTATGCTTGTTTGAAAATCAGAGTAACATTTTAAATAAAAGAGTTGTGGAATTTGTTCCCAAAACAAAATTTGATAAAGATTTATCAAAGCATTTCCATAGAAATGTATTTCATTAAAAAACTCGGGATGTCATGTTCATTACAGATCAAAAGCATAAACAGTACAACATAAGCCTTACTACATTATTTCGTATTTACAGGCCTATAATCCCTTATCTCTCATCCAAACATCTATTCTCATGCGCCACTACCTGTAATACAAAAAATTGTGTGGGTCGGGCTTGGGAGCCTGGTGAGCACATAGGTTTTTAAACCCATAATAAATAAGTTTATTATTTTCATCAACCAAACAAACCCGATTACCCTTTCCCGTTATCCTCACTTTACGTCCCTAAAACATCTAACACAAGGGACCTAGTCTAAGGACTTTCATCGGGGTGACAACACATGCTTCGGGGGTTCCTCAGCAATTCATGTCAAATAAGGCAACCATGTGGGGGATGGAGTACTGCTGGTGAGCACACAGTTCAAATAAACACCTACAGGTTGCGAGCCTGCTAGCGTTCCACTGGACTGTCTAGAATAGTCTGTGGTCGTCATCTATATTCCGCTAGATGACTGGATCATCAATAACATCTATAACGAGGCCTCTCATTATTTTATTTGTCACACAGCAACTATTACATCTACCCATGTTTTACACAACACATTTTGTAGATGTAAAATACATATACAGTTTAAATCATTTAAAACATGTATAAAATCGTTCATCCATCATATATAGCAAGTATACAGATAATATGCACACGTAGCACGTAATTTATATAAAATACTTCATATCTATGTGTAAGATGAAAGTAACTATGCACTCACCTGATTAGGTGGTGACTCGAAACTCGGACAGCGCTTCGTTATCTCAAAACAATTTTTCCCTTGACAAAACCTAGTATCAATACCACTAGGGTTTAGTCTAACACTAACCGCGACTAATTAATAGTCTAGCTATTATTATGATTATATAATCGTTAAACGACACTCTATATAACTCATAATAATAGCCCAAATAATTATTTTAAGGTTATAATAATGTTACTATAATTAAATCAAAGCTATATTAAAATAGCGTAGGCGTAGCTCACTTACAGTGGGTTTTATAGAAAACCGAACTTCGCTTGGAGCAGCGGTTCCGAACCGAAAGACCCTTTTTCTCGGGACTCCGGGAGCCTCGGGGCTTCCTTCAGGTGCTAGGGGGTTTACCTAGGCTTTAGGGGGGGGGGGTTAGGGGGCTTAGAGATAGAAACTAGTGAGAGAAAGAAGTTGATTTGGAGTGAGGAAGTCGGGTGTCCTCGCAACCTATTTATAGGCACGAGCCTTCAGAGGTACGCTGGGCGTACAGCATTACGTGGGGCGTAGTTCGGATAAGGGGACAGATGGCGCGGCTTCGGTGGGGCGACGTGGAGCTTCCGAGACCAAGCGATTTCCGAACGCGGGGCGTACCCTCTTACGCGGCGCGTATGCGAGGCGACGTGTCTCAATCCGAAGCGAAGCCTTGGACAACAAGTAACGGCTCAGATGCGGCCACGTCATCTTATCTCGCAAATTCACATCCCGACTTCTAAAATTCATAACTTTCGCATACGAGCTCTATTTTTGACGTTCTTTATATCCACGCGTAGGCGGGAACGTACTCTACAACTTTCGTTTAGACTTCGTTGGCAAATTTTGACTTTATTTTAAATTTATATTTTTAACAGGTCGGGACATGATTGGTCTGTTAAAAATTCATAACTTCTTCATTCGACGTCCGTTTTTGTCTGTCTTTTTATGGTTAGGCTACTATTAATGAGATCTTCGATTCTCGTTTAGGTTGTGTCGGCTAGAAACCGCTCGTTCTAATATTCGAACTTCGGGCTGTACACTACTAAGCCGAAACTTCGAAAAATCATAACTTCCTCATACGAAGTCAGATTTGGGTGTTCTTTTTATGGATGCTCTCGGTTTAACGTTTTCTACGACTTTCGTTTAGATCGCTAAGGCTAAAAGTCGCTCTATCGTAAATTCATTATTTACGCTTCCCGGTGCCGTGTCGGTTCCGTCGCTAAACTTTGACGGGTCATAACTTCTTTGTTATAACTCGGATTTCAACGTTCTTTATATCTTCAGAATCCTTGTTTCGACCACTACAACTTTATGTAGAGATATCGGGTTTATCTCACACTTTAATTTTGACGCTTATTTTTATCCTTTATTTATTATACATTTATAAATAAATAATAAGCATATAAATTCACATAATTCACATAATACTCAAATATTTCATCTTTATTACATCAAAAAGAGTTACAATAGTTGACCTAGACTATTACATCATCTAAAATGCTTAGCCCTGAAACACGGGCGTTACAGCCTATATACTAGGGATAAGGATATTAAGAGACAGGAATAAAAGACTAATTGGACTTAGTCAGAGTACCTACTTGGATAAGGTGTTGAAAAGGTTCAACATGCAGAATTCCAAGAAAGGAGAATTACCGATCCAAAGCAATGCCAAATTGAGCAAGGCTCAGAGCCCGAGTATAGAGGCTGAGATAGCTGAGATGAGTCGATTATCATATGCTTCCGTTGTTGGATCGATCATGTATGCTATGACTTGTACCCGCCCTGATGTGGCCTTCGCTTTGAGCATGGTCAGCAGATATTAGGGGAACCCTGGCAAGGCTCACTGGACTGCGGTAAAGAATATTCTCAAGTACCTGCGGAGGACTAAGGATTGGATACTTACCCTTGGTGGGAGTGATGGCTTGAGAGTAGTAGGGTATAGTGATGCTAGCTTTCAGACTGATAGGGATAATTTCCGCTCTCAGTCGGACTGGGTCTTTACTCTAAATGGAGGGGCAATCAGTTGGAAGAGTTCCAAGCAGGAGACGGTAGCTGATTCAACTTGTGAGTCAGAGTACATAGCAGCGAGTGAAGCGGAAAAGGAGGCGATATGGCTGAAGAACTTCATCGGAGACCTTGGAGTTGTTCCAGCTATTAAGGAGCCTATGGAGATTTTCTGTGACAGCAATAGTGCGGTTGCCTTAGCCAAGGAACCGAGAGATCATGGCAGATCCAGACACATTGACAGAAAATATCATTTCATAAGACATAAGATAGAAGAAGGACTCGTCGTGGAAAAGAGGGTATCATCAGAAGAGAATCATGCAGATCCCCTCGCGAATGGACTGAAGAGGGTTAGGCATTTACAACATGCGAGACGCATCGAGCTGAAGGATGATATTAGTTTTACAGATTAGGTAGCTATTTCTAAAACTTGTAAAATGTAATCGACATTTGATGATGAATAAAAGGTGTGTTTATTTATAAGTAAGGTGTTACAGTCTTTTATCAATTATTTACTATTGTTTCAGCTTTGCATGTTTTGACTTCCAGAATAAGTTACTTTATTCAAACTTCCACAGTCAGTCATACGTCGGAAGTAGGTATGAATTAAGACTGTCATGAATTGGGCTTGTAGATGACTAAAGGTGTTTTGCCATAGCAATGGTTGCTACAACATTCATGAGTGCTCATAAGCTCTGAGTATTGGAATAAACCCACGCTCACTTGCATCACTTCATGGAATTTATCTCGAGTGATCGTGAGACGGTAATATCGTATAAGTCTTCAAACCTAGAGATATGAGTTGTTGCCTATGAGTTTGTTATGCATTGATTGCACGAAAACACATCAGTAACTTGATGTTATAAAATGTGCCTTTGTGTATAATTCAACAAGTAGTAGAAACGAGTATATGAATCGAAGTTTATCTGTTCCTTCTAGTCCTTGGAGGATTAAAAGCAATATTTGGGCCCCTCGATGATTTTGTTTTGACCTATGTATCGGGCCCGGTCAGAACCTAATTGTTGTGTTCAATTTAGTTCTATGTCAAAAAAATCGGAAATCGGGAAACAAACTGCTGGACAATAAGTACGACATTGTTCCATGTATTTGTCCGGCTGATATCTTGAGAACAGAGGATTATATGATCACTTATCTAAAATGGCACTTCATAGTTCAACAGATTTTTAAGAGCTACGATTGCCGGTTGGTTCCTGAAGTAATATAGGCAAATATAGTTATTAGACTTATCCAAGTGGGAGACTGTTGGATAAGGTATCTAAGTCCATAAATTTATTTGGTATATACTTGACCCGACCCGACATGGTCCATTTGGGTTGCACTTCACCCGAACAATTTGTATGGTTAAACCTTTGAGAATTGTATGTTTATGATTTGTTAATATATTATAGGTTATATTATATTAATATGAAATCATATTATTTAATTAGTATTGATCATAAATTAATTTAGAATTAATTTGGTGATAAAAAAGGTGACTAATTAAATATGGGCTCTTGTATTTATATAAGTGTGGGCTAATACTCATTTGGAATGGGCTTGGCATGCATGGGAGTCCATGGAGCTTTTAACCCATGGATCCTTGGAAAGGAAGACTCATGGGTATTAGGGTTTACATGGATGTAACCCTAATCCTCCACACTATATAAAGGAGCTTATGATGCTTGAAATGGTGCTAGTGGTGTGTGAAAGAAAGGTGGCCGATTTCTACAAGAAAACATACACTCTCATAGTTTTTCCAAGTTTGTGGTGATTTGTGATTTCCATTTGAGGCATCCACATTATTGGTGCTTGGATCTCAAACTCCAAGGAATCAACTCACTATTGAAAAGGTATGCAATTATTCTAGCTTTTTATGTTTAAAGTACCCCATGACATGCTAGATAGGTTATGAACCTTGGAAAAACAAATTTGCATGTATTAATAGTAAAACATAGATCCAAGGTTTCTAGGGTTGCATGTACACCATAGGAGTGTTAGGATGCTCAAAACCCATCACTGTTATCCCCTTCTGAGGATCAATGACTTGTTAGACCAATTATAGGGTGCATCTTGGATTTCCAATATCGATTTGCGTTCAGGCTACCATTAGATGGGGGTTCGGTATGAGGATGTTTAGAAGACAGCTTTTCGAACTCGCTATGGTGATTACAAGTTCGTAGTGATGCTTTTTGGGCTAACCAATGCATCGACAGAATTCATGGACCTCATGAACAGGGTTTATAGGTCGAAGCTAGATCGGTCGGTGATCATCTTCATTGATTATATCTTGGTCTATTCTAAGACCAAGGAGCAACATGAGGATCACCTTCGGGAGGTTTTGGAGACTTTGAGGAGGGAGATGCTTTATGTCAAATTCTCCAAATGTAAGTTCTGGTTGCACGAGATGCAGTTCTTAGGACACATCTCAATCAGAAGGGTATATTGGTCGATCCTTCCAAGAGATGGAGTGGGAGGTTCCGAGGTCTCCATTAGAGATTCATAGTTTCCTTGTCTTAGCAGGGTACTACCGGAGGTTCATTAAGAATTTCTCCAGGATCTCAGTTCTATTGACCAGGCTGACGAAGAAGTCATTTACTTTCCGTTCAGGGTCGGAGCAGTAGCAAAATTTAAGACTCTGAAGCAGAGATTGTGCAAGGTTCCGATCTTGATATTTCCCAAGGGTGTTGACGACTTCGTGGTTTATTGTGATGCTTCTATCTTGGGATTAGGTATAGTGCTTATGCAGCGGGGTCACGTGATCGTTTATGCGTCGAGGCAGCTGAATCCTCATGAGGCGAATTGTAACATCCCAAAATATAGAAGACCAAAAATTTCATTTTTAATTTAATAATTCATAAAACAGATTATTGAAAACATCATTAATTTATCTCATATCATAAAAACCCATAAATCATATGTCTCAAAACAAGTCATAATAATGTCAGAGTAATATCCCAAGAACATCATAGTGCGGAAAATAGTGGTGTGATGCGATGCTATCATGCCGCCTCCTTTACCTTCGAAGAAGATGGACCTGAAACAAAAACTGAAAACCGTAAGCACAAAGCTTAGTGAGTTCCCCCATCATACCACATACCATACAATAAACATACTGTCAGGCATATCTGGCTGCCCGACCTACCCTGCTGAGCATACCAGGGTGCTTAACCTATCCCTGTTACGCATACCGAGGTGCCCAACCTACCCCTGTCAGACATACCTGGGTGTCCGACCTACACCTGTCAGGCATATCTGGGTGCCCGACCTACCCTCTGGTTTATCTCAACCGGTTACGGGGACTATTTCACCCCCTACAACTACCATATAATAACATATCATAAACATACTGCTAGGCATACATAGATATTGTCTACCCCTTCGGTCTCTTTTAACCGGTAACCGGGGACTATTTCACCCCTACCACTACCACATAATAACATATCATAAACATACTGCTAGGCATACATGGGTATTGTCTACCCCTTCGGTCTCTTTCAACCTGTAACCGGGGACTATTTCACCCCTCCTACCACTAACACATAATATCATAGCATCCTAGCACATAAAGCATAACAAATAGTGGCATACTAGACATTTATCATAAAGACAATAATCTTAATTATAATCACCTACTGGTGGTTCGACATTGGTGCCTTAGACGCACCTCTACTGGAAGGTAACTCACCTCGATAACTGTGAATAGCTGTAAAAACTCATGCTCTGAAATCAACCCCTCTCAGTGTCCTACACATAAAATTTTCCTTTAATTAGCCTTTTCATACTCATAACCCCCTTAAGGGTTAACTTTGGTCATAGTCATAGTCAAAGTCAATATCCTGGTAAAAGTCAACATTCGGGTCAAAGTCAACATCCTGGTTGACTCAACTCGCCAAGTTGGTCCATCAACTCGTCGAGTTTCATGAATCAAGAACCCTTAATCACGATCCAACTCCTCGAGTTCTTTCACAACTCATCAAGTTCCTCCTTATCCATAGAATCAGGACTTCTTCAATCAACTCGTCGAGTCATCCTTGAACTCGTCGAGTTTTTCCCTTTATAGACTCGTGATACTTCGACCCAACTCATCGAGTTCCTCTATGGACTCGACGAGTTCTTCAGTCTGTTGAGCCATCTTAATAGATTAAGCTCTTATCCTTCAGTTCTAAGCCTCATACTTCATCCACATACTGAAAGTGTCCTTTTAAGGGTAAAGTTTCCAACTTTACCCGTTAATATCCCTACTTAATGGGTTTAGCTCAAAACCTAATTCTTTAAGCTCTAGATCTTGATCCAAAAGCCACAATACTTCAAACTAAAGCATATAAACTGAGATCTAGACTCTAGATACCATATGAACACATAAAGTCCCAAACTTTCTCTCCATGCATGGCCTTTTGGAGCTTAAAAGGCCAAAATGGCATCCTAAAGCTTGCATGGGACTCCCATGGCCATAAAGTTTGCACCTTTATGCAATGAAAGTCCTTCTAGACCACAGATCTAAAAGAGTAATCACTTGGGACATCCAAATCTCAAAAGCTAGCAATCTTGGACCAAGACATGGGGAAATCACTCCAAAACTATATCTAAACATTGAATAGACAAGATATGAGCTTTATACCTCCAATGAACCAGAAATGGAGCTCAACTTCTGGATCTACTCTTCTCCTTCACTTCCTTGTTCCTTCTTCAAGTCTCTTCTTCTTCCAAGCCTCAAGAATACACCAAAAATGGCTAAAAACTCTCAAAAACGTATTAGGGTTTCGTGGCTAGGGTTTGGGATGATGGAGGCTGTAAATGTGGCCAGCCATTGGAGGTTAAGGTGTTTAAATAGGGTGCTAAACCCTGAAATTTAGGGTTTCATTCTTGCAGCCCTACTCGTCGAGTTGATTCCCTCAACTCGTCGAGTAGACTTTAAGTTCTACGTCCAATTTTTGTTCCTACTCGACAAGTTTGGGGCCTCCAACTCGTTGAGTTCCAGTTAAAAATGAATAAATTAATTTGAAATACATACCAGGAACTGGGCGTTACAAATCTCCCTCACTTATTTTAGACTTCGTCCTCGAAGTCTCCTACGTCTGGAAATAGCTCTGGGTAGTGCTCCCTTATCTCGTCTTCCGGCTCCCAAATCCATTCTGAGCCCTTGTGGTGTTGTCTTTGCACCTTCACCAACTCAACCCTCTTGTTCCTCAGATCCTTCGTCTTCCTGTTAAGGATGGCTACCGGTCACTCGATGTAGTTCAGGCTGTCATCTACCTGAATATCCTCTAAGGACACCACTGCGGAGTTATCTACCAAGCACTTCCGCAGCTGGGATACATGAAAGATGTTGTGGATCTGACTAAGCTCGGCTGGAAGATCCAATCGATACGCAACCTTGCCCACCTGGGCTACAACCCTAAACGGTTCGATGTATCTGGGGCCCAACTTTCCCCACTTCCTGAACCGGATGACACCTTTCCAAGGTGACACCTTTAGGAGGACCATGTATCCTACCAGAAACTCCAGGTCTGATCGTCGTCTGTCGGCGTAACTCTTCTGCTGACTTTGGGCTGTCTGGAGGCTACTCCGGACCATCTGGATCCTCTCTGTTGTCTTGAGTACCACTTCGGTACTCCCCATGACCCTCTATCCAACCTCACCCCAGCATATCGGGGTTCTGCACTTCCTCCCATAAAGCATCTCGAAGGGAGGACGGTTGATGCTCACGTGCTAGCTATTATTGTAGGAAAACTATGCCAAAGGAAGGTAGGTATCCCAGCTACCACCAAAGTCTAGGACGTATGCCCGCAACATATCCTCCAAGGTCTGGATGGTCCGTTCGCTCTGACCATCCGTCTGCGGGTGAAAAGTCGTTCTAAAGTGCAGACGAGTACCCAAATCGTCATGAAATCTCTTCCAGAATCTAGAAGTGAACCGTACATCTCGGTCAGAAATCACGAAAACTGGCACTCCGTGTCGAGCTACTACCTCCCTGATGTAGATGTCGGCCAACTTCTTGGCCGAAATGCCCTCCTGGATCGGAATGAAATGGCACTCTTGGTCAACCGATCCACGATGACCCAAATCGAATCCACTCCTCATGCGGTCCTGGGAAGCTTCGTGATGAAATCCATAGTAATATCCTCCCATTTCCACACAGGGATATCCAACGGTTGTGTCTTGCAGTAAGGTCTCTGGTGCTCGGCCTTGACCTTCCTGCAGGTCAGGCACCTCTCGACGTACTAGGCTACATCCCACTTCATACAGGGCCACTAGTAATCAGGGCGAAGATCTCTATACATCTTCGTCGCCCCAGAATGGATGCAAAATCTGGACTTGCGCGCCTCCTCCATCAGGATCTGGCGCACACCGCCTGCATACGGAACCCACACTCTGCGGTGAAGTGTCAACAGCCCGCGGCTATCATAATCGAAGGAGGAAATCTGTCCCACAATATGCTCACTCTTCCGGTGTTCCTCCTTCATAGCCTCCTGTTGGGCCAACCGAATCTTCTCCAGAAGCGGAGTCACTACTGTCATCCTCAGACAGATGTCTCTAATCGTGGCTGCGAATACCATGTGGCTAATTGCATCGGCCACAACATTGTCCTTCCCCGGGTGGTAGAGGATCTCACAGTCATAGTCCTTCACCACATCTAACCACCAACGTTGCCTCATGTTCAGATTCAGCTGATCCATGAGGTACCTCAAGCTCTTGTGGTCCGTGTAAATGTTACAACGGACTCCATAGAGGTAATGTCTCCAAATCTTGAGGGTGAAAACAACCGCCCCCAACTCTAGATCGTGCGTCGGGTAGTTCGCCTCGTGAGGCTTTAGCTGTCTCGAAGCGTAGGCGATGACGTGACCCCTCTGCATCAGCACTGCGCCCAAACCCAAGATGGACGCATCACAGTATACCACAGAGTCATCAACGCCCTCTGCCAGGGCTAAGATCGGCACCTCGCACAACCTCTGCCTCAACATCTCGAACGTTGCATGCTGCTCAGGCCCCCAACAAAAAACAACCACCTTCTTCGTCAGTCGGGTCAGGGGTACAACTATCTTGGAGAAATCCTGAATGAATCTCCGAGAATAGCCTGCTAAACCGAGGAAACTCTGAATCTCAGATGGAGACTTTGGAACCTCCCATTTCATCATGGCCTCTGTGACATCCCCATTTTCACGGCCATAAAAGACCGATTTAGTTTATGCTTTATAAAAATCAGAGTATTTCTTTTGATAAAAATGTTGCGGAATTTGTTCCCAGTAAAACATGATAAGTACATTATCAAAGCATTGCTGAAGAAATGTATTTTTATTCATTTTAAAACATTGGGGTGTCATCGTCAATACAGAAACATAAGCATAAACAGAACATACATTCATTATCACTAGTGATTTATGTCTCCTTAATCTCTCAGTGTAATGTAACTTCATATCGACACCTGTGATTCAAATAAACTGAGT
The DNA here is from genome assembly GCF_052849685.1 of Lactuca virosa. Taxonomy (NCBI): domain Eukaryota; kingdom Viridiplantae; phylum Streptophyta; class Magnoliopsida; order Asterales; family Asteraceae; genus Lactuca; species Lactuca virosa. The sequence continues at coordinate 77,702,601 of NC_136426.1, forward strand.
GGGTCAGGTTGGGAAACCTGGTGAGTACATAGGGTTTTCAACCCACAATAATATAATTATTATGTTTAAACATCAAACAATCAACCTAATTACCCATCCCCGTTATCTTCTTTACTCTTAAGGATCTACCCTAAGAATCAGCTATTTCTCGTTCATTTATTCCTAAGGATCATCCTAAGGAATTTGGCACAAAGTCCATCGTTACCAAGGTTTATAGATTACAACTGGTGAACACGTAGTCCAAAACATCTGGTAAACACTTAGTTCAAAAGTAACTAGTGAACGAACTTAGTTCAAAAATAGCTAGTGAACACACTCAGTTCAAAATACCTAGTGAAAACACTTAGTTCAAAAATACCTAGTGAGCACCTAGTTCAAAAACACATACAGGTTACGAACCTGCTAGCGTTCCACTGGACTGTCTAGTATAGTCCGTGGTCATCCTCTATACTCCACTAGATGACTGGATCACTGCCAACATTGATGTCTTTCATCGTATTATCACATAACAACTATTTCATCTACCCATGTTTACCCAACACATTTTGTAGATATAAAATACATATACAGTTTAAATCATTTAAAACATGTATAAAAATCTTTCACTCAGCATAGACAACAAGTATTCAGACAATATGCACACATAGCACGTAATTTATATTAAAATACTTCATATCTATGTGTAAGATGAAAGTAACTATGCACTCACCTGATAAGGTGGTCACTCGGTACTCGGACAGCGCTTCGTTAATCTTAAAACAATTTCCCTCGGACAAAACCTAGTATCATTACCACGAGAGTTTAGTCTAACGTTAACCGCGACTAATTAATAGTCTACCTATTATTACTATTATATAAGCATTAAGAAACACTCTTATATAACTCATAATAATAGCCCAAATAATTATTTTAAGGTCCTAATAATGTTACTATATTAAAACATAAGTTATACTAAAGATAGGGTAGGCAGGCATAGCTCACTAACAGCGGGTTTTTCGCAAAACCGGGCTTCGCTGGAGCAGCGTTCTCGAGCCGAAAGGCTCTTTTCTCGGGACTCTGGGAGCCTCGAGGCTTCCTTCGGGTGCTAGGGGGTTTACCTAGACTTTAGGGGGCTTAAGGGAGGCTAGAGAGAGAAAGTAGAGAGAGAAAGTGAAGTTGGAAGGTGTGAGAAATGAGGGTGCCCCGACACCCTTTTTAAAGGCTGGAAATCACCAAAACTCATCGAGTTGGCCTCCAACTTATCGAGTTTCATGGCCAGGTGTCACCATCTGGTGGCTAGCCTTGGGGAGGAAGCAACGGCTGTGATCGCGCCACGTCACCCGATTTCGCACAACACCCTTCCGACTTATAAAAATCATAACTCTCGCATACGAGCTCAGTTTTCGACGTTCCTTTTTTTTCACGCGTAGATAAAAACAAGATCTACAACTTTCATTTAGACTCCGTTGGCTAATTATCGACCGATCTTAAATTTAACAGTAGGAGGAGATTAGATTGTTAAATGACCGCGAAAAATTCGTAACTCCTTCCTACGGACTCCGTTTTCGTCTGTCTTTTTACCATGGAGTTCCTATTAATGAGATCTTCAACTCTCATTTAGGCCGCGTAAGCCAAAAACGCTCGAACTAAAATTCGAGTTTCGGGTCGTGCACTACTAAGCCAAATCTTAGAAAATTCATAACTTCCTCATACGAAGTCAGATTTGGGCGTTCTTTTTTTGTATGTTCTCGGTTTAACGTATACTACAACTTTTGTTTATATCACTAAGGCTAAAAAGTCCTCTATCATAAATTTACTATTTAAGTCTCCCGGTGCCGTGTCGGTTTTGCCGTAAAACTTCAACGGGCCATAACTTCTTCGTTATAACTCCGATTTCGGCGTTCTTTATATCCCCGGAATCCCTGTAACATATGCTACAACTTGATTAAGATTACTCCTTTTAAATAATATTCCATCAAAAACTCATTTTTGATGCTCTTTGTCTCTAAATTGACTAGCCCGGATGTACGGGCATTACAGCCTCCACTTTGGCCGGGTCAACCAGAATAACGTTCTGGTTGACAAGGTGCCCCAGAAACTGCACCTCGCGCAACCAGAACTCGCACTTGGAGAACTTTTCATACAAGCTCTCCCTCTCAAGGTATCCAAGACCTCTCGCAAGTGCTCATCATGCTGCTCCTGCGTCTTGGAGTAAACCACGATGTCATCGATAAAGACTATCACAAACCGATCCATCATTGTTCTGTATACGCGGTTCATGAGGTCCATGAACACGACAGGAGCATTGGTGAGCCCAAAGGGCATCACCATGAACTCGTAATGACCGTAGCGAGTCCAGAAAGCAGTCTTCTGTACATCCTCGTCTCTGACTCTCATCTGATGATATCCTGAGTGCAAATCGATCTTGGAAAACCAATATTCCCCTTGTAGCTGATCAAAGAGGTCGTCAATCCTTTGGAGTGTGTAACGGTTCTTCACCGTTACCTTGTTCAGCTCCTGGTAGTCTATACACATCCGATGCGACCCGTCCTTCTTCTTTACAAACAGGAATACCAAGACCTTGAACTATGTGGAGAGACGAATGGCGATTCTTGACAAGAATACCAAGACCTTGCACAACAAGGTAGTGGAGCTGGTAAAGGTGAAATGGCAACATCGAAAGGGTTCTGAGTGGACATGAGAACCCGATGACTAGATGAGAGAGCATTACCCCGAGTTATTTACAACAACACACTTTGAGGACAAAGTCTGATTCAAGTGGGGGAGAATTGTAACACCCGGTTTCCAGGTGCATTCTTTATATTTAAAGTTTATTTATTTTGTAAACATTGGCTCTACGCGGGGCATAGTTAGCCGAGTTACATAGGGCCTAACTCATTAACTTGGACGTGGGGACTTAATGTAGTAAGCAGGGTGTACCCAAGTTATGCATGGTGTAACCATGCAGGGTGCAAACCCTAATTTTGGGGTCTTAGAACCTATTTAAGGACATTAATCTCATTGAGTCCCTTCTTACCACCAACCTCCACCCCCTCCATCAGTCATATCGAAACCCTAGCCCCATTTATGAGAGTTTAAGGCCTTAGTGTGATTTTTGTGTGTTTTGTGAAGAATGGAGTTCTTTGGAGAAGTATTGGAAGTCCTCAGGCTTGAATATCCCGACTTTGTGCTTCATCATTCACCTCCAGGAGGTATAAATATTTAACCTTTATATTTCATTTTGTTAGATATTGAGTTGGTTCATGGTTTTCTATGCATTTGGTCCTAAGACTTTGGTTTTATGGAGTATGAGCTACTCCATACCTTGTGAGCACCATATTATGTTGTATTTAAGTTTGGGGGTCATAAAAATGGGAACTTGGGCATTCGCATCCATTCATGCTAGACATCTTAAGCTTTTGAGTGGTCTTTGGACTTAGGTTTAGGTTGTATAACCTCTTGAGCCATACAAAGGCATAAATTTTGTAACTTTATCAACTAAGACGTCTATTAGGTCTAGATATGAGAATTGGACGTCTGGTCTTAAGCTATTAAGACCTTAAAGTGGAAGTTGGCAAACAGCATGGTTACGCATGGCGTAATTTGGGTTACGCAGTGCGTAGCCTATTTTCCACTCGTTTTCTACAATAAGACTCTAAAAGCAACGTAGAGCTTAAGTGTGCAATACGTAGGTCAACAAGGTTGACCGTTGACTTTTTGACCAATTTGACTTTTGGTCAACTGTGAGGGTTTAGGACTTGGAAGGGCAAAATGGTCTTTTCCCAAATAAGGATTTGTCATGGTATTCCGGACTTGCTAAGTTGGTATAATTACCTTAATAGCTAATTAGGGTTTGGTTTTGGTTATGTTTAGTGGAAGAGACTTCAGCACCAGCAGCTCGTGTGTGAGATATATTCGTTGATTGATTGATGTGGTTCTTTTCACTATACTTGGGGGTCGAAGGCACCAATGTCGACCCATTAGATTATGTTTGTAGGATGATAGTTGGCTTTGAGACTCTTACATATGTTTGTATGTATGTCGATCAGGGCCCACTGTATATTGCGGATGGGCCTGTTAACTGGGTGGGGCTCGATGAATTTTGGGAGAGGCCCGATGTATGTATGGTGTGTGGTATTTTGGGTAACTCACTAAGATTTGTGTTTATGGTTTTTTTTATGTTTCCGGTAGTTCTGGTTCCAAAAGGAAGAGCTCGACGTGATTGCATCGCATCCACTGATGTTCTGCATTTTATGACTTGTTTTGTACTATGATAACTATTCATATATCTTTATACTTTGATGGGCTTTTGGAATGAAAAATTGTTATTTTGGTTGACTTAGAAATAAATTTTACTTAGTATTTTGGGACGTTACAATGCATAAATCTAAATATAACAATTCTCATGTATTATGATTTAGATTGAATATATGCTAAAAAAAACAAAGAAAACTTACATCAAAATCCATTTTGAATTCTTTTTCTAAACCTTAGAAACCTAATCTACATCCATGAATATTTGTAAATCTTATAAAAGAGACTATCCAAATCAATGTGATTCAAGATATGTCATACCCTTTCATCATATTCATTTGAAACCAACATAACTCTTCACTTTCACCTAATTAATAACAATCACTCAAGAGTTTTCTAACTAACGATAATTAATGATACTAATAACACCAGTGACCTAATATATAGAGGGTTAGGATAAAATGTGAATCATAAGTATTGTGTGAATGTATGACCAAGTGTAATTAGTTTAAAAGAATCAAAGGTTGTGATCTTAAGGTACATGGTATTAACATGTGATAATAGTTACTATATAATTACACTGAATTAATTGTAAGGGTAAATTAATCAAATTGGTTAACAATAATATATGGAAAGGAAGGATATTAAATGATGCAATTTAAATTTGATTTAAAAAATAAAATTATATATTTTACATTTTAATTTAATTTTAGTATTCTTTATATATATTATTACTAAGATCTAGAGTTTTTTTTAAAAGTTGATTATTATTAATGCATTCTTTAAGAATATAGTATAATAGGTTCTGCATATTGGGTATTACTTAATTTTTGAATGTTTTTTTTATAATACGAGAATATGGTCTAATCTATTCCTGACCAATATGCAATATTAATGGTTAAGAAGCATTTTTTTTAATTAAAGTTTTGTTACATACCATGAGAATGGTTAAGAATAATTTATTTTAGTTAAAACTTCATGTTTTATGATGAAAATAGTTAATATTGACATTCTTAGGAATCAAAATTCATTTTCTAAGAATTATAGTTAATTCTTTAAGAATGTACTGCATTAAGATATGCATTACAAGTTGATAAATGACATTCTTAAAGAATAAGATATAAGACATGTTCCAAATGCATAACTTATAAATGACATTCCAAAAATAAAAAACATTTTGTAAGAATAATACATAAAAAATAACAAGAAAAAATTACAAATACACAAAACATTCTTGATTTGCAGCACCATTCGAAAATTAGTTTCTTCTGCATTTCATTCTTTTGTATTATATTCTTCAAGAATCAGTATTAGTTTCTGAATATCTTTGTTGAACTCTTATATATACAATCATATTCTCTAAGAATGAGATAACAATTACCCACATATGAGAAAAAAAAATCCATGAATCAATAATTATTTTAAACAACATTCCTAAATTCTTATAAACAACTAAAATTCTTGAGAAAGACAATCCTAAATTCTTTAAGGGTATTTTGAAAATATAAAGCTTTGATTTTTTTCTTATATATATATATATATATATATATATATATATATATATATATATATATATATATATATATATATATATATTCACTTTTTAAAACTTTTTGCTTTTAGTTTTTATGAATGATTTTTTAACTTTTTTAAAACTTTTAACCTATTAATTTTGGAACATCTAAACAAATTAAATGGATCCTAATGTAACTGTCCAGTTAATTCATCCAAAAACAATTCTTAGTTTCTCCTATTTAGTTTTCACCGAGTTACAATCCGTGGAAACCACATGTGAGAAAGAAAAACACTATTGGATTTTTCAAATCGTAATGACTAATCAATGATTTGTATAAAAAAAATTAATTTACAAAGATAGAAGTTTTGTTTATAAAATTATACTTTCAGATTTGATAACTGTCTTAATAACACATTTGGCCAAAAATAACATATGTAGTCTACTGCCATTACATAAGTAATTTTCCAGATCAATGTTTCTCAGTAACATAATTGGAACCCTAACTTTAAGAAGTAACTTATGATTTGGCAAACCTGACACTTTAAGACCATTTAAAACATCATGTCATCAATAACATTGTGTTTTCTCATTAAAAAAGTTAAACACACAAAATATCAATGTACTTTTCTTTTATACTGTCGATCATCAAAAAGATTAAAATGCAAGAAATTTATTATGGGGTTAATAAATTCTAAAATAGAGAATGACTAAGTATAAAAAGATAAAAACTATGACAACTTGAAGTATCAAAAGAATAAAGAAAAACATTAAAAAAATCCTATTATAATAAAAGAATAAGTTTATTCTCTTTTTGTCATGTGTCACTCTATTAGACCACCTAATTAATGTCATGTCATTTATCAACATATTGATTCTCCATTTAAAATTTAAAAATTTTCCACTCTAATTAAATTAAATTAATAACATTATAATAAAAATTAAAATAACATTAATACAGATTATAAGGTCACGTATTTATTTAAATCAACGATTATACTTTTATATATAACTAAACAATTATCTCTTAATTAACAATTTATTAAAAATAATTGATTATAATTTTGATTTTTTACTATGAAATTTTAATTAATTTTATAATTGTGGTTCTCACGGGTTATAAACTAGTAATAATAAATAAACACATTAATCATAGTCGATGAAGCATGTAAGTATGAAATCAAACAGACCAATACCTATTAATTAATTAACTACAACCATGTCCCTGGTTTTAATTAATATCCACAATAATAAATTGCTAAAATTGCAAGTAATATTTTCTATATGTAATTTGTGGCTATCTGACTATATAATTACTTTTTATATGTAATTTGTCTGTGTTAAAAGGGGAATATTTTGTAACATTGAAAAGGCTTCCCAATTCTAGTTATGTACTTTAAAACTACAATGTTATAATTGGGAAGCCATGATCTATGTATGTGTGTGTGTTTCTCGGTAATTGTCTGGTTGTTTGTGTGTAAATAAAATATATTCCCAATTATAGCAATGTACTTTCAAAATACAATGCTATAATTGGGAATCCATAATCTGCCAATGTAAAAATTGACGGAAAGGAATAGTATGGAAACAAAAGATTTTTTTTATGTTTAATGTAATAAAATAATATTGTTAATGTGTGCCGTGTGCGTGGTTGTAAAAACTAGTTGAGATGATTCTAGAACCTATCTTCTAATAAATATGTCTGACTCCTACCATGATCTTACCTTAATTTTGCAGATCCATAAACATGATCTTACTTTTCACTTGGATTTGTCGATGCCATCATTAACGATAAAAAACAAATTTTAATATTATCATGGATCTCTTTGTCAAACATTTTATTGTCAAAACACAAGAATAACTTTTGATTTTGTCCCATCTCCAATTTTTATTAAAGTGTCATCATAAGGTATAAAAAGGACCAAAATCTCATTTCCTCATGATATATATAAAATAAATAAAAGAAAACACATGCACATGGTGCGGTTTCTGTAAGAAATTCGGGGTTATAAAAAGGCTTGGAAATTCTGAGAATCGTGTTAAACACTTTCAGATTAAAGTATTTGGGTAGTACTCTCAATCTCTAATCGGATAAGACTCAGAAAATTGAGAAAACAGAAGAGAGAATGTTCAAGATGTTATGAAGAAGAAGTGTACCAACCACGGATTTCGAATATGATCATATAACCAAAAAAACGTCATGTCTTAAAACTACCACATGACAGTTTTATGTCCTAAAACTGTCAAAACGTCATAAACCAACTTAAATCCGTGTCTAGAATATGGATCACAAAACCGGGTACATTTACCAAAAATCTAGATTTCTGAAGCATTTTTTAATATAGTATATAATTTTTTTTCTTTTTTCACTTTGCGCTTTCTATTTGGACTTTGAAAAGACTGAAAATAAATAAGTTTTGAAGATCAAATCTTTATTATTAATCTCATATTGAAGAGGAGATTATATGAAAAAATAGAGTAAAAGTTCACCTATCATTTTATACACCATCGCTTTTGCAATGGGGATTAAACCATATCTGATATCTCATGGCTTCATCTGAAAAAAAAATAGGAACGAAATAACTATCAATTGTTTATTCATATGCAGTGTTGGTGCATGGAAATGCTCCACAAATAATGAGTGTTTATTAGGTTGTATTTTCCCTTTATTGTATTTATGGTGTAAATACTCTCCCTCCTATATAAAGGGATAGTTGGTCATTTATTATTTTAGCTAGCTCATTTAATTTTCTTAGAGTTACACTTTTCTCACAATGTAATCTCTAGAGAGAGAAAATTGGTGGGTTCTCCCACCCACGGAGAGTTTCTCTCCCACCATGATCTTCATGCAATATTATGACTATTCTCTCTTGTTCTTGGTCTTTTCTTACGAACTCATAATATGTTCTTCGTGTTCATACTTCCAAAAACACGATTAATCTCGAGATATATTTCTTCCGCACTCACCGTTCGTTATAAAAATGAGTCTCAACAATTGGTATCAGAGCCGTACCTTGAAGATCTCACGATTATTTCAAGGGAACGACTCCCGTTCGGTGATTATCTTGTGATTTTTCCGTGGTTCTGCAAGAAAAAAATTTCGGGTTTCTTACCGGAATTTTTTTTATGAAGTTCGTTCTTAGTTCTATTTTCTGGGTGATTCTATCTTAGTAAAATAAATTATTGCTGCTGCTGCTCGTTCTATTTATTGCTGGAAGAAGATGTTCTTAAAAGTTTATTATTTTTGCTGTTGAAGAAATGAAGAAATGGGAAAAGAAATTAATTTTGTGGTCTCCAAATTGTTGAATAATTTGCTCCAGAAATTCTTTTATTCTTGGATGAGAAGACACAATTAATGGGCTTATTTTCTTTGAAGTGGTGCTCTTTTTTTTACCTAGCAGCTTGGAAATCTTCTGGAGGTATGAAACTTTTATTCCTCTTTATTCTTGTTGTGAATCTTAATTTGAAGAAATATGGACGTAATATGTGTTTGTATAAAGCACCTTGTCCTTGTTACTCTTTTGGGTAAAGAGTATTCCACTATTTGCTCCCTCAAAAAGACAAAAACCATGTGACATTGTCCTTTTCCATCACCTTTTGTCCCCTAAAAACCCCCTGCACACTCCTCTTTTTGCCTTACCAAGACCCAGCTTTGACTTAGAATGCTTTATAAAAAGATTCCCTTATTAAAATATGAATAAATGGTCTTTGCGGTACCATTTTTCATGAAAAAATAGCATTTTTCGTCACCTGTTCAGCCATTCTCAGCCCCCCGGACCGCAGCCAAAAACTGCCTACCGGAGTCCCCTTAGAAGCCTACCCGCAACCCTTCTCAGCCTTTGATCCGAGGTCCTCAATGTCCCTATCCGCAACCTCGGTCAGCAGCCCTAGAACCGCAGCCAAAAAACCCTCAGTTGCCCTCGGTTCGGATCGCTTCTTACTTCTGACCGAAGTCTTCCCTCGGACCGCAGCCTCAGACCGCAAGCGCTCCACTGCAGTTCGAACCGCGGCTAGCTTACCTCCTTGGCACCGCATCGCAGCTACTGCAGTCACGCCTTCCATGCGTCCGCACCCAAGTCAGTCCATCCGCGACCAGCTCCCTCGTCCGCACCCAAGAACCCCACCGTGTCCATCTGATCCGCAACCACCTACCTGACCCGCTGTCCTCTTAAACCCGCAACACCATAGACCCGCAACCAGACCTCCTCTACCCGCAATCACCTCCCACCCAAGCCACCCTCTCTCACCCGTAACCCTCCTGTCTTCAGCCTCCCTTCCCTCCTCCTTCCTTCTTTCTTCAGCCTCTCCTCCTTCCTCCCTCCTTCTTCCTTTCTCCTTCCTTATTCCTCCCCCCTCCTCCCCTCCTTTTTTTTCCTCCCATCTCATCAGCCCCCCCCCCCTTTTTTTCTTTTTAGCCTTCTTATTTTTTTTAAGCCTCATTTTTTTTATTCAGTTTTTTATTATTATTATTATTTTTTTCAGTTTTTTTAACGATTATTATTTTTTTAACACCAATTTTTTTTAACACCATTTTTTTATTTAGCCAACTTTTTTTATTAAATCCAATTTTTTTTAACACCAATTATTTTTTTTAACACCAATTTTTGCCACAACCGAACCTTGGATTGTCACATTGGTTCATTTCATGCCGGTTATTATTATTGGAAGAATACTCCTAACGCAGTCGGAGTTCATATTATTTTTTGTGATGCTTGCACCGCAACGGCGATTGATCAACAAAGTTGTTTCGCATTCTTCACTTTATGAGATTTTATGACTTAACGCTCTTGATTTTTGGTTGACGAATCATGTTTCTTGAGCATGTGGACTTTATTCTCTATTGAAGACCACTTCAAGTGTTCCGGCACCGCAGTTTGGATATTTGGATATATTTTTGGCACAACAGATTATTCTCAGCAGAGCTTCAGCAACTATGTCACCCGCTTCCTCATGACCGCAAGAGTATCTCTTTTACTCTGTCTCGTTTCTTATCGAGACCCTTCATACATCTACGGAGAGCTTCTCTATTAGCTCTTGGTATCCGACACTCTCCATCCGATGATTTGTTGATTTTTGATATCCGGTCATTGGTTATCAAAAATAGGGAGAGAATATCATCCGGATTTGGTTATTATGATTGTTTGAGTTTGGATTTTTGAAGACTTCTGAAGACGATTATTTATCTAGTGATGCGATGTGGCACTTATTTTTGGTCTTTACGGATCAAATTTTTGGCATTACTCGATGTTTTCCGATTCAGATTATTTATTATTCGGACTCTACCACAGGATGATTTTGTGTTCGCATCCGGTTCAAATTTTATGGTTTCACGAGTTTGGATTTGTGATATGTTGAAGACGAAGATTATTTTGGCAATGTGACGTGGCACTTATTTTTGGTCCTTGGATCAAATTTTTGGCATTGCTGGACCATGTTTTTGGACTCACATTATTTTTATCTGGACTTCATTTTATGGATGCTTCACATTTTTAGCAGGTTATTCTTTGAAGAATTTCGGTGTATTATGATTCGAGAACTCGAGATGTTTTTCAGACATTTGAAGCCAAAGTGTTTCTTTTATTGGATCTTCTACTTGCTCATGGTGACCTCCTTCTTCGGGTGATTATGACTGGTTTGAAGATTTGGATCTTATTTTTTCTGCTTCATTGGTTGTGCTTTGAAGCCGAAGACCTTCATTGTTAGAGATTCATGGCCAGTTTCAGACTTCACAGACACTTCAGAGTTTCAGAGACATTTCAGCACTTGATTTCATTTTATTACCACACTTGCTAGTCGGATTACTGTATTATAGCCTTGTATCACTTATTGGATCTCTCATCATTTGTAAGCATTTAGGGAGAGAATGTTGGTGCATGGAAATGCTCCACAAATAATGAGTGTTTATTAGGTTGTATTTTCCCTTTATTGTATTTATGGTGTAAATACTCTCCCTCCTATATAAAGGGAGAGTTGGTCATTTATTATTTTAGCTAGCTCATTTACTTTTCTTAGAGTTACACTTTTCTCACAATGTAATCTCTAGAGAGAGAAAGTTGGTGGGTTCTCCCACCCAGGGAGAGTTTCTCTCCCACCATGATCTTCATGCAATATTATGATTATTCTCTCTTGTTCTTGGTCTTTTCTTACGAACTCATAATATGTTCTTCGTGTTCATACTTCCAAAAACACGATTAATCTCGAGATATATTTCTTCCGCACTCACCGTTCGTTATAAAAATGGGTCTCAACATGCAGTTATTGTTGGATCAAATCTTTTACAATGAATTTCGTACATACTTGTTTTATATACAACAAACAGGTTTCTTCATTAACTTGCACTTTCTGTTTTAAGTACTAAAACTCAGACATAAACACCCGATTTAAAAAATAAAAATTAATAAATCTACTCTAATAAATGTAAATCTTTTTGCCAATGGCATACTCTCATTGATTTGGTCACATGTCATTTTGTGGTTATTTTCAATTAAATATTTTCCACATGACATTTTGTGATTTTTTCCATTTTATCAAATTCCATATAATATTTAAATGTAATAATTGTAATAAATCTAACAATAAATGCATATCAATTTCATTAATTGACTTTCCTTCTAATTTCAAAATTTCTAAATCAAAACATCATTAGTTTCATTTGTTTATTTATCTAAATTATTTGTTTAAATTTAAAAAAGAAAAAACATTTTAATTTTAAAATTCAATATTTTCTAATTTTTCTTATAAATTCAAACTTCTCAAATGTTTAGAATTTCATATTTAATTTTTTTTTAATAAAAACTATTGAACTCTTAAAAGTCATAATTATTACATACACGAGGCAAAATGAAAACCAAACATTTCATGATATGAAATAAGGTCATTTTACTTATATATCTGCCCTCTCTAATTCGATCATCTGAATCACAAAAGAATTTGATCACGTGACAACAAAATTGTAGCCTCTAGATCATACGACCATTTTATGGTCTTTGTTTTTGTATTCGTTGTTGATCGTTATACAAAAAACTAAAATATATTAATGATAAAATAGAGAAAAGAAAAACCAAAATCACCCAACTTAATTGCAATTTGGGCACTGATAAGTGTATTCCCAGCCTATTTAAATATCCAAAACTGACAATATTAAACATAATATTCCTACCGATAACTCTGAGAAGTTTGGGATATTATAGGAATCAAAACTTACTTTGACATCTTGATGAATATGGCCATGATGGTAAAGAAACTGCAATGCATTTAATGTCTCACGGAGTATAGTTGCAATAATAACTTCCTAAAACCCTCGGGATGGAAAGCATGCAACATATGACGACAATAATCACCAGCCATAAAAGGCATAACAACCCATATGTTATGGGAGTTTACAAATGAGTAGTGTGAGTTTAATAACTTTTGGATGATCACGCAACATCATTATCTGAGACTCGCATGATAGATTGTTCTAAAAACAGAGAAAAATTTGAGAGATAAGAGAGACATGTATGCTAACATTTTTGTAAGTTCCTTCTAAATGAATCTATAAATAACTAGGAATTGAATCTTATAGATGTTATGATGGAGAAATAAAATCTGAATTTCAGGAAGTTGACATAAACGTCGTAACCTATTTCGTCTTCGATGCTTCTACTTAGGTTTGAGAAGAGATGAACTTTCATCCTGCACCATGGAGGAGTAGATTGTTGTTATCAAACATGCAATCAAGAAAATGAAGCCATTAGGGTTTCCATCGGTGCATACTAATAAAGAAAAATAACAATTGAGAAGACTTACAAATCAATCCTTTTATCTCGTGGATTTGTAGATACAGAGGGATTTGAGTGTGCAAATTGCAGCTTCAAATTTAGGGAGGATTTGAATTTTCAATTTGAATTTGTAGATATAACTGAAAACATGAATCGTATATAAAGGGTATATAGGTAAAAACACATTTGGCCGAGAATGAATGTGGAAGAGACATGTGGAGAAAATGAGTCTTTTATTAAGATGGGAAAATGATACAAATGTCCTACGAAGTTTCTAGGTTTGGTCGATTAAGTCCCTAAAATTATTTCGTTACTTTATAGGGAAAGAAAGTCGTGAGCAGCCTGTCTTTTTAGTCACTTTCACCTATTTTAGCAGGTTTTAATGCCACATCAACAAGATTTTCCCTATCAGCCATGCAATGTCATCGATTAACAATACCCCACCCCCAACCCATTACCCCATTTCGTTGCTTTATGGGTTTGAACCACCTGTAAACCATTATGTGATAAAAAAAAGTGGCCCCGAACCATCAACTTGACCCGATCCAATCATGAATCAACACTTAGCTCCACCCAATTATCACCACCCATCGACCCTCTGGTCAACATCATCAACCAATGGCTCTTATAGTCTCAAATCTTCTCTAGCTTCATCGCCTTCACCACCGGATTCGCCTTTGCTATTGCCTCCTTCCCCACCGTCTTGAAATCATACCAACAGTTGTGCTACTCCGAGTACATGTGGGTCCCATAAAATGTCATCGACATTTACATGTAAATCCCGTGATCCCAACACGCTTCTTGCATGATCCACACCAGTTCCGGTACCGAGGTTTCACGGTGGTAGACGACGAATAAACAAGATCGGCGTCTACCGGATTGGATATCAGATGATCTGGTAAGACGAAAACAGATGCTACAGAGGAAGATGAGGATGAGGAAGATTCTTCTACATATGTTTCCGATTCGAGCAGTGGATGTGTGAGGCTCTTCCAGATGGCGGTGATCTTTGTAGAACTTTGAGCATAGATCAAGCGTTTTGGGACTCCTAAAGAATCCACAGTTATTAGCACACAGCATGTGATTGCTTGCTTCTAGCCAATTCTGTTCCTCGGCCATATTCCCCAAACTTATTCGATCAACTAAATACCGAAACAATTAAAAGGAAAAAATCGAGAGCAATCGATTTAGATTCAGATTCAAACCAATCACTCAATCAAACAGGATTATCAAAACCTATAATATAAAACAAGGTAGACACAATCACATCTAAAATTAAAAAAATAAAAAAATAAAAATAAAATCCCAAAAAAATAAGCGATCAAAAATCAAAAATCACATATGGATATCAGAAATGGAGATGGGGTATGGGGGAGGGGATGGATTGAATTGTGGGGAGGTGGGCCGTGAAGAATGGTGGATAAATATCGGTGTTGATGGAGGTAATCATTGGCATGGCATGACTGATGGGGAAAATCTTGCTGATGTGGCACTGAAACCTGCTAAAATAGGTGAGGGTGACTAAAAAGATAGATTGCTCATGACTTTGTTCCCCTCTAAAGCAACAAAATAACTTTAGGGACTGAATCGACCAACCCTAGAAACTTCATAGGGCATTTGTGTCATTTTCCCTATTAAGATAGGTAGATTAGATAAGCATCCCATATTAAAGAAACATACAAAGCACATGTATAACAAAGCATTCTATCTACTTGCGCATGTATAACAAAGCATTCTAGCTACTGGTTATAATCTAATCTTAACTAGACAACAAAAACCAGTACGGTGGATCCAAATTAATCCCTTATATTTCATTACTCTCATACATAAAGGGCAAAATTTATGTTTTAATGTATTATTGAGATTACTTTGAAATGGAATTAGGAGTGACTAAATTGGAACCATAAAACTTAACTTCGCAACCTCAATAAGACATGTGCATGAGTGAGGAATATGAATTGATCATGAGTGTAATTAAAAGAATATGGCTCGTGAGTGTTTTCAAAGCTTTCAAATATTTGGGGTATTACAACATTTACTAAAATATAAAATTATGCAACTTTAGTGGAATTAAATTTAAACTATATATACAACAACTTCAATCTTGAAAACCAATTCCAATGTGAAGTCTACCGATTGATTGAAATGTAATATGGTATTGAAACCAAATTGATCAGAGTTGATACTTGAAGAGAGAACTAGCAGCTTCAATAAATAGTAAAAAGTATAAATACCTTTGATGCTAATTATGTTCCCCTCTACAAAACCTTATCCACTGGATCTATCTCTTCAAGTACTCTAGTCTTCCTCTTTTGCCAAAATTCGAGAGGTGGGATGATATGTTCATATTTATTCATTTATTTTCTGCTTTATCTTAATATTTTTAGCAACAATTATTCTTATTTTAGATCAAAAGGTACTTAATATGTTTAAAAGATGTTTTGTAGCAGCGAAGACATGCTTGGGATTACAAGGAAGCAAAATGTAGAGCTAGAAGCGAAAAAAAAAACAGCGGATCAAGTCTACCAAAGTCAAAGAACTCAAGAATTATGAAACCCACGGCGTGGAGAGCCTTAGCCATGTCATGGTGAAAGGAATATTCGCGATCATGTGACCGATTTAGGGAATACGCGTGGAAAAAGATCGCCATGTCATGGAGGCTATTAGTCACGGCGTGGGAAGCAGATTATGGAAACTATAAATATATCGTTTATTCCTTCAAACCTACCTGATGCTTCAAGTTATTTTTCTACTTTTGGACACCAAAGACGTGCTAGAAAATATAAGGAGATCTGATTTCGATTGAAGTTTACTTTTGAAGAGATTTTGATAGTTTCATTTTCTTTACTTCTTTTTATTGTTTATTTTAGCATATTTCATTCACATTTTAGTTAATTTTCATGCATATTATCCTTTTTGTTAGTTTATGACCATTCCGGGTACTTTCTAGTTTCCCGAGCATTATTGTAGATTTTTGCAGACTAGCGAAGCCGGATTCTTGGGAAGCGATTGGACTTGAAGGGCAATGAGGATTTTGGGCTCGATGGCTATGGAGGTGATTCATGAAGTGGGTGTGACAACCCGGTAACTTCAATCTTGTACACTTAGTCAATTCAATCAATATTTGACTTGTTTTGTCGAATTCTGGTACTATTTAAGGGCTCATTTAAGTGTTCTAAGCTTGAGCTTGACCAAGGTTGAGAATAGGAATGAGTCGTCATGCCATATAGTGAGGAAATCGGGCCATACACACCTCTTGGAGGAGTGTACGGCCGTACACCTGGGTGTGCGGCCGCACACCCACTCTTTTGGCAGCACACCCACTTTTGGGCAACACCCTTACCCCTATATAAAGGGTAGACTCCTTTCCTCTTCATTCTTTTCACTCCTTGGCAGCACACAACTCTAATCTCTCAAGTTTCTCCAACTTTGAACCTTCCAAAGCTTCAAGAACGTGAGTACTTCTTCCTCTAGCTTACAATCCATGAAAGACCTCTCTATCTAAGCCTTAAGTGTGCAAAAATGGACATGTTCTTCGTGTTGGAAGTGAGTGCGGCCGCACACCCCCTTTAAGGTGGCCGCACACTCTTAAAACACCCTCCAAAGTGAGAGTTTGACTTCCATATCCGAGATAGACATGCCCCCAGCCTTGTTGTACCTTGAAAATTGGCATTTTGGACATTATTGTGTGGGGTGTACGACCGCACACACACTTGAACGGCAGCACACTCCAAGTGTGTGGCAGAACACCCAAATGTGCGACCACACACTCATTCCAGGACCATAAACGCACTTCTAGGGTCCCTATCTTGCACTACAATTGAGTATAGACCTAGAACACTTCGTAGAGGTAAGTATAGACCTTGAGAACACTTCAAAGGCACCTCCTTTCATGAGTGTACGGCCGCACACCCATTGGGCCGCACACCCATGGCCGCACACACACTTAAGGTGGCCATACACTCCCAATACTCAATCCTACAAAGTTCTATCACTTGGTGCAAGTAGTTCCAAGTCCCTAGAGTGATTTTCTATGGTATTTAGTGGTGAAATACCCTCATTTGACTCCTATGTGTGTGATTACATGTTATTAGGGTCAATTTGAGTTAAAGGTTTCGCTAGACACTAAGCATCCCATACCAGTCCTTCGTGCAAACCACTAACTCAAGGTGAGTTCATACCCCTACATTTTCCATGTTTTTAATGTTTTCAGGGGGGAATACAAGCTAAACATAAATGTTTTCAAAACCCATGCAATTCTCATACTTTAACCCTTTTGTACTGTGTTGAGCATAAGGGACGTTTTCATCAAAATTGCATAGTTTTCCGGACACGCTATTCACTACGTTATACATACAAACTATAATCGGTATAGTTTGGGATTTTCTAAACATAACAAGTATAGAAACTTCACTACTAAACATATGCTCTAAGATAGAAATAGTTTACAGTTTACATCACTACTTTATCATGGTATTCATATCTGAAATTTTCACTACACACGGTATACATATGGGTTTTCACTATGGTAGAACGCTACTACACTAGAAGTAAACTAGATTGTACGATACTGTGAGACGCTACTTCAATACTGTACCCTTGGGTGTACAGGGATAAATCCTATCATAGTATAACCAGAGTCTCCTGGAGGGAGAGCGTGAGATTTATGAATAGATCTATTCGGGACTGACAATCCCACACCCGTACTGCTAGCTACAGTTGGGCAGGCATGCCTAGGGTGACAAATGTCATTTAACTCGACGCCTGAAGAACGTTGGAAAGGTCTCTAGTCATATCAAGCATGGTTATACGACTCACAATATGTATAAATCACTCTTAGTTTGCAAACTGTCATTCTTCAACGGTTCTATTTTGCTAAATAGAACTAATACACACCATAACTGGAGAATTTCCAGGGTTTTCTAACGAAATCGGTCATACAATGGTCTCACGTATGCTAAAATTATACATCATGATTAGCAATAGCTAGTCACATGAAGTATTATATTCGCATATCACTATAGCTTTCAGTAATGAACACTCATGGTTTTATACAGAATTGTAAACACCACGTTTTCACTAAAGAAAATATCGGATTTTCTTGAAACTATACGCATACCTTTACGAGCTGATCAAGTTTTCATTACCAAAATACCGCTTATGAACTCACCAGCTTTATGCTGATATTTTCAAAACTGCTTGTATTCTCAGGAAATCAGTAGACAGGTACTTGCTGGATTTTTGAGAAGCTGGAGCAATAAGAGTTTTATGCTTTACAAACTATTTGATGTAATTCAAACAAATTTCAGACAAAGTTGCAAACTGATGTAACCATTTTCATTTATGTATTCACTGTAATGGTTGTGTTGCTATGATTGCTATTATTCATTGGTTGTGATGCTACACATGACGTCCTCCACCCCAGAACGTTTCTGCCATCACGGTTTCGAGGTGTGACATATTGGTATCAGAGCCCTTGTTTATAGCGAGCTAGTATACCGAACCTTACATGGTATACAACTATAAACACTAAGGGGCCTAAGTGCTCTACACTAAAAGTATACTTTCAAAATGTAAGTATTTTTATAAAAAGTATACGAGCATGCATACATAATAGAATTTGTGTCAATAGTAGAACAAAAAAAAAATTATTTGGGTGTTGGGGCACTGCGGTTAAACCTGGGCAGTTATGTAACCATGTCTAGGGTCAATATAGCCTGATCAACTATATTCATTCGATACATGACCAACATGTGCTTGGGAGTGACTGTGGTGTTACAACAGGCCTAAAACTTACCAAGAACATTCAACATAAAATACTATAAGAGTATTCTAGCTAGATGCAAACTCAGTGTATAGATTTATTCCAAGTGTTGCTACCTCTTCTTTCTTAAGCGATAACTTACTTGCATTAGTTACCTTCCTGTGCTTATCGCTTGGTAGAATACTTTTATTATCAGGATGGGATATATCTTGTTTCATATGTCTTGAGGACTTACCATCCTCTTCTTCCTGATTGTTTTTAGAAAAAGATGCCTCCTCGGCCAAGACCCAACAGAAGGAACGACACTCCGCCACTACCACCACCACCCCAGTTCGACCCCGTCATGTTCCAGGCAGCAGTTACCGCCGCTGTAACCGTAGCAATGGCACAAGTAAACTCTGGTGGGGCTGGAGGTGGAACCGACCCACAAAGGCAAGACGGAAGCCAGGGTCATCAAAAGGAGTGTTCCTATAAGGACTTCATGACTGCAAAACCCAAGTCCTTTGATGGGAATGGAGGTGTCATCGCTCTGACTCGATGGTTCGAGAAGATCGAACCCATCTTCGAAATTTGCGCCTGTTCCAAAGCAAACAAGGTGAAGTTCGCCGCCTGCACCTTCACCGACAGAGCCTTGACCTGGTGGAATGGTCGAGTCAAAACCCTAACCCTACCGGTGGCTAATGCCATGGGTTGGGAAAGACTGAAGGAACTCATGCTTGCAGAATACTGCCCGAGGGGCGAAGTGCAAAAGTTAGAGCACGAACTCTGGAACTTGAAGATGAAGGGTTCTGACATCGCCGCCTACACTGCTAGGTTCTGTGATTTGGCACTCCTATGTCCGGGAATGGTCACCCCAGAAAGCAAGAAAATCGAGAGGTACATCTGGGGACTGACGCAGCCAACCAAAGGAAATGTCTTGGCGGCGAGGCCGACCACATTTGAGAGCGCCAAGGATCTGGCTCAGACTCTGATCGATCATGGAATCGATCTGGATGTGGTGGAAGCTGTCTCCGAGCCACAAAAGGAAAGTGGTGGGAAGAAGAAGAAATCATGGAACAAGCGAAAGGGTCAGTCTTTGCAGGACCCCTCCAAGAAACAACAAACGGTGGCAGTTCATGCTGTTACTGCTCCTGCTGCTGCTTCAGCTACTGTTCCAACCACCCAAGCTCCTACCGGTGGTTATGCTGGAAAACTACCTTTGTGCAACAAGTGTAACCTCCATCATCACGGACCCTGCCGTGAGTTGAGTTGCAACAGCTGTGGAAAGAAGGGACACACAGCTCGATACTGCAAGGTGCCAACCCAACCAACCAACCAGGCTGCGGGAGCAGGTGCTGGTCATGCTTGTTATGGATGTGGAGAGGTTGGGCACTTCAGGAGAAACTGCCCCAAGGCAACAACTGGTGGCAATGTAGGAAGAGTTTTAGCGATGGGCCAGGAGGAAGCGGTCGCTGATCCTACCGTTGTTACGGGTACGTTCCTCCTTGACAACTCTCATGCATGCATTCTTTTCGATTCTGGTGTGGAGAGGAGTTTTGTTAGTCATGCATTCAAGCATCTAATCAAATGTAAATCCCAACCTTTAACCGAAACATTCACCGTCGAAATGGCTAACGGAGAGAAAGAAAGTGTGAACGACATATTCATAGGCTGTACTCTTACCTTAGGCAGCCATTCCTTTCTTATCGATCTTATGCCTGTATCTATTAAGAGTTTCGATGTCATTATCGGTATGGATTGGTTGAGCCCCAATCGTGCTGATATCCTCTGTTTCGAGAAATCCATTCGCCTCAACCTTCCCTCTGGCAAAACTCTCATGATTTATGGTGATAAACTCAGTTCGAACCTTCGTATCATCTCGTGCATCAAAGCTCAGAAGTACCTGCGGAAGGAATGCCATGCGTTTCTAGCTCATGTTGTTGATGAGACACAAAAGGGTAAAGACCTCGAGAGCATCCCCGAAGTCTGCAACTTTCCTGATGTCTTCCCTGAAGATCTCCCAGGAATTCCTCCCGAGCGTCAAGTCGAGTTTCGTATCGGCTTAATCCCTGGAGCTACGCCTGTAGCTAAGTCTCCTTACCGTTTAGCACCAGCGGAGATGCAAGAGTTATCCAGCCAGCTCAATGAGCTGATCAGCAAAGGGTTCATAAGGCTGAGTTCCTCACCTTGGGGAGCTCCGATCTTATTCGTGAAAAAGAAAGATGGATCCTTTCGGATGTGCATTGACTACTGAGAATTGAACAAGCTGACCATCAAGAACCGATATCCCTTACCCAGAATCGATGATCTCTTCGACCAACTTCAGGGAGCCAGTTATTTCTCAAAGATAGATCTAAGATTAGGGTACCATCAGCTGCGAGTTCACGAGAATGATGTGCCCAAGACAGCATTCCGAACTCGCTATGGACACTACGAGTTTGTAGTAATGCCCTTTGGTCTGACCAACGTACCGGCGGTATTCATGGACCTGATGAATCGTGTGTGCCACCCTTTCCTGGACAAGTTCGTGATCGTGTTCATCGACGATATACTTGTCTATTCTCGGAGTGAGAACGACCATAAGCAGCACTTGAAGCAGGTGCTGGAAACATTAAGGGCAGAGAAGTTATATGTGAAATTCTCGAAGTGCGAGTTCTGGATAAGGAAGGTGAATTTCCTTGTTCACGTGGTTAGAAAGGAAGGTATACACGTGGACCCTTCCAAAATCAAAGCGATAGAGAATTGGTCTGCACCAAAGACGCCCACAGAAATCCGGCAATTCTTGGGTCTCGCGGGCTATTATCGCAGGTTTATCCAGAATTTCTCCAGAATCGCTAAGCCTATAACTACCCTGACACAAAAAGGTGTAACCTTCAATTGGGGAGTCAAGCAAGACACTGTGTTTCAAACATTGAAGCATGCCCTATGCAGCACACCTATCTTGTCCCTGCCCGAAGGGACGGAAGACTTCGTGGTCTATTGTGATGCATCCAATCAGGGCCTAGGCTGTGTACTCATGCAGCGAGGAAAGGTCATTGCCTATGCCTCGAGGCAGTTAAAAACACACGAAGTCAATTACACAACCCACGAAGTAGAATTGGGAGTAGTGGTCTTTGCGTTAAAGATCTGGAGACATTATCTCTATGGAACCAAGTGCACTATCTTCACCGACCATAAGAGCTTGCAGCATATCTTTGATCAGAAGGAGTTAAACATGAGACAGCGACGATGGGTAGAGCTACTCAGTGACTACGAGTACGAAATTCGTTACCATCCCGGCAAGGCCAATGTGGTAGCAGATGCCCTCAGCCGAAAGGAGTATTCAGGGCGTAAGGTAAAGGCACTAACAATGACCATCCATTCCCATCTGTCCGCGCATATCAGAGAGACTCAGCTGGAAGGCTTAAAACCCGAGAACATGGCAGATGAAGCCTTGCGGGGAATGGAAAATAACATAGAGGTCAAGGGAGACGGAGTCTATTATTTCATGGACCGTATCTGGACCCCGAAGTACGGTGGTTACAGAGATGTTGTCATGAACGAAGCTCACAAGTCTAGATACTCCGTTCACCCAGGGTCAGATAAGATGTACTTTGATCTCAAACAACTCTATTGGTGGCCAAACATGAAAGCGGAAATTGCAACCTTCGTGGGCAAGTGCTTGACTTGCGCCAAGGTAAAGGTGAAATATCAAAAGCCCTCAGGTTTACTTCATCAGCCAGAGATACCTGAGTGGAAGTGGGAAAGGATAACCATGGATTTTATCACCAAATTACCCAGATCTCCAAGCGGGCACGACGCCATCTGGGTAATTGTCGATCGATTGACTAAATCCGCCCACTTCCTGCCAATCAAAGAAAACTTCAAGATGGAGAGACTCACACAGATCTACATTCAAGAGATAGTTTGCCTTCATGGGGTACCTATATCCATTATCTCCGACCGAGATAGCAGGTTTACCTCAAGGTTCTGGCAATCACTACAGAAAGCTCTTGGAACTAAATTGGATATGAGCACGGCTTATCATCCGCAGACTGATGGACAGAGTCAGAGAAAAATTCAGACATTGGAAGATATGTTGAGAGCCCGTGTCATCGACTTCGGTGCGTCATGGGACATTCGTCTTCCTTTGCTTGAATTTTCCTACAACAACAGCTACCATACCAGCATCAAGGTTGCAACGTTCGAAGCCCTCTATGGCCGCAAGTGTAGATCCCCTCTGTGCTGGGCTGAAGTGGGTGACACGCAGCTAGACAGGGGTCAAGTCCCCGACAGTACTCTCACTGGTCCTGAGATCATCCGAGAGACAACTGAGAAGATCGTACAAATCCGGGAACGACTGAAAGCCTCACGAGATATACAAAAGAGCTACGCCGATAAGAGACGAAAACCATTGGAATTCCAGGTCGGTGACCGCGTCCTTCTAAAGGTCTCACCCTGGAAAGGCATGATACGTTTCGGAAAACGTGGAAAGCTAAACCCAAGGTACATTGGACCATTCGAGATCATTGCTAGGATCGGTCCCGTAGCATACAAACTCCAGTTACCACGAGAGCTCAGCAACATCCATCCTGTCTTCCACGTGTCGAACCTAAACAAGTGTCTGTCCGATGAGACACTTGTGATTCCTCTCGACGAGATCGAATTAGACGAGGTTCTACACTTCGTGGAAGAACCTGTCGAAATCATGGATCGGGAAGTCAAACGTACGAAACAGAGTCGCATCCCGATAGTGAAGGTCCGCTGGAATGCCAAGCGGGGTCCTGAATTCACTTGGGAGCGCGAGGATTCAATGAAGCAGAAGTACCCCCATCTTTTTCCAAGTTCATGATTGTACTTTATTCTTGAATTTCGGGACGAAATTCCCTCAAACGGGGGGCTGATGTGACAACCCGGTAACTTCAATCTTGTACACTTAGTTAATTCAATCAATATTTGACTTGTTTTGTCGAATTATGGTACTATTTAAGGGCTCATTTAAGTGTTCTAAGCGTGAGCTTGACCAAGGTTGAGAATAGGAATGAGTCGTCATGCCATATAGTGAGCAAATCGGGCCATACACACCTCTTGGAGGAGTGTAAGGCCGTACACCTGGGTGTGCGGCCGCACACCCACTCCCTTGGCAGCACACTCACTTTTGGGCAGCACCCTTACCCCTATATAAAGGGTGGACTCCTTTCCTCTTCATTCTTTTCACTCCTTGGCAGCACACAACTCTAATCTCTCAAGTTTCTCCAACTTTGAACCTTCCAAAGCTTCAAGAACGTGAGTACTTCTTCCTCTAGCTTAAAATCCATGAAAGACCTCTCTATCTAAGCCTTAAGTGTGCAAAAATGGACATGTTCTTCGTGTTGGAAGTGAGTGCGGCCGTACACCCCCTTTAAGGTGGCCGCACACTCTTAAAACACCCTCCAAAGTGAGAGTTTGAATTCCGTATTCGAGATAGACATGCCCCCAGCCTTGTTGTACCTTGAAAATTGGCATTTTGGACATTCTTGTGTGGGGTGTACGACCGCACACACCTGTGTACGGCCGCACACACACTTGCACGGCAGCACACTCCAAGTGTGCGGCAGCACACCCAAGTGTGCGACCACACACTCACTCCAGGACCATAAACGCACTTCTAGGGTCCCTATCTTGCACTACAATTGAGTATAGACCTAGAACACTTCGTAAAGGTAAGTATAGACCTTGAGAACACTTCAAAGGCACCTCCTTTCATGAGTGTACGGCTGCACACCCATTGGGCCGCACACCCATGGCCGCACACACACTCAAGGTGGCCATACACTCCCCATACTCAATCCTACAAGGTTCTATCACTTGGTGCAAGTAGTTCCAAGTCCCTAGAGTGATTTTCTATGGTATTTAGTGGCGAAATACCCTCATTTGACTCCTATGTGTGTGATTACATGTTATTAGGGTCAATTTGAGTTAAACGTTTCGCTAGACACTAAGCATCCCTTACCGGTCCTTCGTGCAAACCACTAGCTCAAGGTGAGTTCATACCCCTACATTTTCCATGTTTTTAATGTTTTCAGGGGGAATACAAGCTAAACATAAATGTTTTCAAAACCCATGCAATTCTCATACTTCAACCCTTTTGTACTGTGTTGAGCATAAGGGACGTTTTCATCAAAATTGCATAGTTTTCCGGACACGCTATTCACTACGTTATACATACAAACTATAATCGGTATAGTTTGGGATTTTCTAAACATAACAAGTACATAAACTTCACTACTAAACATATGCTCTAAGATATAAATAGTTTATAGTTTACATCACTACTTTATCATGCTATTCATAACTGAAATTTTCACTACACACAGTATACATATGGGTTTTCACTATGGTAGAACGCTAGTACACTACAAGTAAACTAGATTGTACAATACTGTGAGACGCTACTTCAATACTGTACCCTTGGGTGTACAGGGATAAATCCTATCATAGTATAACCAGAGTCTCCTGGAGGAAGAGTGTGAGATTTGTGAATAGATCTATTCGGGACTGACAATCCCACACCCGTACTGCTAGCTACAGTTGGGCAGGCATGCCTAGGGTGACAAATGTCATTTAACTCGACGCCTTAAGAACGTTGGAAAGGTCTCTAGTCATATCAAGCATGGTTATACGACTCACAATATGTATAAATCACTCTTAGTTTACAATCTGTCATTCTTCAACGGTTCTGTTTTGCTAAATAGAACTAATACACACCATAACTGGAGAATTTCCGGGGTTTTCTAACGAAATCGGTCATACAATGGTTTCACGTACGCTAAAATTATACATCATGATTAGCAATATCTAGTCACATGAAGTATTATATTCGAATATCACTATAGCTTTCAGTAATGAACACTCATGGTTTTATATAGAATTGTAAACACCACGTTTTCACTAAAGAAAATATCGGATTTTCTTGAAACTATACGAATACCTTTACGAGCTCATCAAGTTTTCATTACCAAAATACCGCTTATGAACTCACCAGCTTTATGCTGATATTTTCAAAAATGCTTGTATTCTCAGGAAATCAGTAGACATGTACTTGCTGGATTTTTGAGAAGCTGGAGCAGTAAGAGTTTTATGCTTTACAAACTATTTGATGTAATTCAAACAAATTTCAGACAAAGTTCCAAACTGATGTAACCATTTTCATTTATGTATTCACTGTAATGGTTGTGTTGCTATGATTGCTATTATTCATTGGTTGTGATGCTACACATGACGTCCTCCACCCCAGAACGTTTCCGCCATCACGGTTTCGGGGTGTGACAGTGGGCTTGTCAATTTGTTGAAGGCTTGGAAGATTTGAACTTTAAATTTGCAAGGCACGGGAGAATTTTCGAGTGTGCGGAGATCGATAATCGGGAGTTTGCAGAAGCTATGAGTGATTTGGAGAAGGCAAATTGGTCTCAAATTGAAGAAATCTTGAAGAAAAATGGGCTAGAGGCTGATTAGACTCGATCTGGGCCAATGGAATAGTTGTGGGGGCCTAAGACTTGAAGAAGCCCGAAATCCGTCACACCTCACGCAGCCCGCGTAAGGTTTCCACGCGGCCCGTGTGGATTCCTGAAGGGGCAGTTTCGGGATTTTGTTTTGAGCTCTATATTGGGAAGGTTGGTGCCTTATCTTGAACATCCGATTTTGACACATTACCTCTGGAGTTTTGGAGCATTTTTGAAGGCCAAGAACCCTCAAGAACTTCATAATTTCTCCTCTTGATTCTTGTTAAATATTGGGTACAATCTTTAGCCATGCTTGGCTAGATAAATTGTGCTTGACTTTGGTGGAATCCTTTGACTAATTGTTGAATGTTGAAGACTCCATGAACTTATGTTTGAATCTTTATGAAAATGTTTTGTGTTTTAACATCTTATCATTACTTATATGTTTTTATTCATGAGTTTAAATGTGTTTGTGGTGATTAGTTAACTAATTTCTTGATTAAGTAAAGGATCTTCAAATTAGCAAGCAACAAGTGATTTTTGTGTTAGTTTTACTTCAGACAATCTTAAAAACATTTTCTCCAACATGGTAGTTGAAACTTTTGACTCCTCTTGGATTTGGTGACTTTTTTAATTCTTAATGCGAGTTGATTTTCACTAATTACATGCTTAATGGAATTGGTGACTTTGACTAAGGAAATTATTATGAGCTTCTCTAACCAATTCAACAACTAAGAAAAGTCTAGGTAATCTCAAGCTTCTTGGATTACTATAGCCAAAGTAAGGATTTAAAACAAGTATTGCACCATTGGATCCTAATGATATGTTCATCAAAAAGTTAAAGTGAGAAAACCTAAAGTCAAACATCTTTCTCTTATTGATTTTACATCAAACTCTTGTTTTTGTTGAAATTGTCTATTTGAATCTTAGTTTAATTATAGTTTGTTTCAAGTATTTCAAAACACTAAACCCCCCATTTTTAATTTATTGTCATTTTCCAAGTATCTTTACAAAGAGATTTTTCATAGAGTTATTAAATTGAGCCAATCTCCGTGGATTCGGTCCCTTTACCACTATACACTATTTTAGTGTAAAAGATATAGGGTTTTTAATTTTGTTGGCCTCGACAACCACCAAATTTTGGCGCCGTTGTCGGGGATTGGTTTATTTTTAATCAATTTGTTTCTCTATGCCCAGATCTCAACGTATAGGTGACTTGATTTATAATCTGGAAATTGAAAAAGAAGCAAGGCGTTTGGCGAAGGAAAAGATAATAGAACGTGGTCAAACTTCTAATCCTCACGGGGATTCGGAGGTTGAACCCGCTTCATCAAGTGACACGGAACCCGATTCTAGTCCCGACCCTCGCCAATAAATTCCTGAAACACCACCCCTACAACAAAATCCACCCATTATTGAACCAATTGCAATGGCGGACGGAGGATAAGCTCCCAAAAGAAATTTGAGGGAAATGATGGAAACCGATGTTACACAAACTCCAACCGGTATCAATTACCCGATTTTGGATGGAGGTTCGGAATTGAAGTCAAGTTTAGTCCATCACCTTCCTGTTGGATAAGGTGTCTAAGTTCGTAACTATATTCGGTATGTACTTGACCCGACCCGGCATGGTCCATTTGGGTTTCACTTCACCGAAACAATTTATATGGATAATCTTTTGAGAATAATATAAGTTATGATTTATTAATATATTATAAGTTATAATATATTAATAAGAAATCATATTATTTAATTAGTATTGATCAAGAATTAATTTAGAATTAATTTGGTGATCAAAAGGAACTAATTAAATATGGACTCTTATATATATAGAATGGGCCAAGTTCATTTAGGTTGGGCTAAGCTTGCATGGATAGTCCATGGAGTTTTTAACCCATGGATCCTATGGAAATGAAAGGTCATGGGTATTAGGGTTTACATGGGTGTAACCCTAATCCTCCATACTATATAAAGAGGTCTTTGGCACATGAAATGGCACTAGTGTGTGAGTACAAAGGGTGGGCTGATTTCTACTTAGTGCACATTATTCTCTCAAGTCTTCCAAGGTGTTTTGGTGATTTGTGATTCCACTTGAGGCATCCACATTATTGGTGCTAGGCTCTCAAGACTCCAAGCAATCAACCACAAGGAAAGGTATGTTATTCTACTAAAGTTTTTATAATACAAGTACCCCATAACATGCTAGTTAGGTTGAGAACCTTGGAATTCAAATTTGCATGAATATTAGAGAAAATATAGATCGAAGGTTTCTAGGGTTGCATGTACACCATAGGAGTGTTAGAATGCTCAAAACTCATCACTTCCCACTTTTCATGGATTAGAGAATGAAGACCCTCATAAACATTTGAAAATGTTCCATATTATTTACACTAGCATGAAGCCACAAGGGTCAACCGATTGATGAAGTGATGAATCAAGTAAGAAACAAATCAGAGTAAAACAAATGTAGATTGAACACGAGATCTAAATATAATCTGGTTTCAACTCTATTATGCTTTCAATTCTTACAGAGAGAATGTTTACAAGTTCATACACTCACCTCTTTGTATATCAAAGTAATGTCCCTATTTATAAGAAACATGAAAGCACACAAAAAATTACAAGGACTAAACATCTAATCTTCATACAAAATGCCTTGTAAAATAACATTAAGTCTTCGACATATTACAACATGTCTTCGACCCTTACAATCTCCCCCTTGCTAATAATGTTGACCTTCTTCAATTCGAGAGAATCTGTATAGCATACAGCATCACCCTTCGTATTTCAGAGTACCGGGAAATAATCTTCTTTAACTCTTTCTTGTCCCCTCCATTATTCTTCTTGCAGTTATTCATACGAACAATAAAGTTCGTATACTGGGACGTAGTATATCTCTCAACTTCGCAAGCCTGGAACAAAAATCTCTTAGCCTTCCCATTCTTATCCTTCCCTGCGAAGACCAATCCAAATGGCTTCAAGCATATCTCCCCATCTGCATACTTCTTTAACTTAATTTGGGGCTTCGTTGGTTCCATGGGAACTTTTACTTCCAATCCCTTCGCATTTTCCAACTCCACATCAGTTAGTGCCAAACATTCATAGTAGTTGTCTATGAATATTTTGATGTGAGCAAGACCAAGACGAAAAACTTATGGATCAGTATCTCGAAGATATGAAACATATTTATCTTTCAAAAGCAATGCAACTTGTACAAGATCATACAAGTTCATCAATGGAAAATCAACCACAGAGAAATCACATACTTGACCATTTGCTCATGCAACATGAAAACGAAAGTTCTTCATCATGTTCTCGAACAAAACATCCTTCTTAATGCAGACCACCTTCTTTATTTTCATAATTGACCATATTTCCTCTGGAAGTTTCCCAAGAACAGCATGAAACCTGAGTTTCATATATGTGTATTCATCATCATTGTCAAATTTCTCAGCAATCTTATACTGAGCCATGATGAACATCATTTCGTTGATTGGAAAGTCAAGTTGACTCATATCTGTATTCGAATAATTGTAGCTCTGTTTTGGTTTCTTCACAAAAGCATACATATAATTATATGCAACTCTCGCTTCGATCGTTTCATAGTTGTAATGCTTGCTTGGATCACCCTTGTTCAATCCATGTGGATCACTTGCACGTCCAGTCATAATGCTCTGAACTAATCTTAGTTTCTCCACTTCAGCTTCAGCCTCAACTTTCTTCTCCTCTTTTGACTTTTCAACTACAATCATTTTCCCTTTGTCTTTGTGCGAAGAACTATCAACGGTATCCTTTGGCTTCGAACTACTACCACCTTCAGCAGAAGAACCAATCATAATTCCTTTAGAAATTGGCCTTGTAATTGGCATCGTGGTAACAACCGTTGAAGTAACAGGCCCAACATTTGAGACTATTGGCTTTGTTGATGGGATCTTTGTTTGAAAAATTTTCCCAACAGTCTTAACAACTTCATGCGAAACCTCACCAACCTTCACATCACCAACCTTCTTTTCTCCCCAGCACCCCTGTGACAACAGGTGGGGCATCTGTTGGTAGAAGACATGAGAACCTGGACAATGGAGCCAACTGTTTATGCAAAACAACTTCGAATTGAGAAAACTTTTGAGATAAGAATTCTGGTGTAATGATCGAAGAGGAAACAGGCTTGACAGATAATTCTTTCAGCTCCTTTAGCAAAGTACTAATCTCCACAAAACTTTGGCTGTTATCCGTAGAAAGTTGATTTACTTGAGGACTCAAATTTTCGTACATCTTAACATACTTTCTGACAGCATCACAAATGATATCCACCTTTTGATTGAGAGATGCATAGTCTTGCTGAGCAGTAGCAATCTCTTTGACCATATCTTCATGAAGTTCGTGAAGCTTGAGATTTACATCTTCACGAACTTTCTTTACATTAAGAACGAATAAGGTATGTCTTTCTTTGGCCTCACTTTTTAGTTCTTTTACTTCACGCAGAAAATTCGCGAACTGAGAGTTCATACGTAACTCATTGTTCTGATCATTATGGTCCACCTTCTCCAAGATTCTAGATTCCGAGTCTCGAATCATTCCATAAACTTTGCTAACCATTCTGGCTTTGAATGTTTTCAGCATAACATCAATTTCTAAACTTGAGACAAATTGACTTCCCCCCATGTCAGCTTGAGACTGAATAATCGAATTCATCTTTTTATTTAGAATCTTGAACTGCTTCATCGTCATTAACATATGATCTGGAAAAGTTTCTTCTTCTTCATCAAATTCCAACTCGTCAAATGTACCTCCAAATCCTTCTTCTTTAGTATCAGTATCCTCAGTAGAGTTGGGTGGATCAGTTGATTGAGATGAGAACAGAGTAGTGAATGGTTGATTGAGAATGGTTGCAAAAGTGGGTGAATTGGTAGTGTTTGAAACAGGAATGATAAAAGGAGGTAAGGAAACAAAAGTATCCATTACAGAAGGTTTAGGAATACCTTGAGTTGTAACAAGAATTTCTTTATTTGAATCTCCTTCACCCATAGTGACATTTACATCCGTATCAGATACGTGTGTAGTGATGTCTGAAGTTCGAACCTCCTCAGGAACTGACTTGGTTAACGAAACTTCGGGTGGTGTGACCTTAGTCTTCTCAGGAGTCGATGTTGGTATAGAAATATTAGCTTCAGGTGTTTCAGGAACTTTCTCAACTTCGGATGATTCCTCTTGAAGAACCAGCTTTCGTTTCTTTATCTTCTTATTGGAAATATGTTTGGCCGCATCTTCAGCTCTTCGTTTCTTTGATGAAGAAGAAACAGGAGCTGGAACCTCACGAATAAGGACCCCTTGATGATTAAGATGTGGTTTAAGAACCATGGTAGGAGAAAACCTAAAAGAGCCATCTGTAGACTTTCATGAACAACTAGACTTCTTCTTAATTCTTTGAAAGATACCAGATTTTGATGGAATGGTTTCCTTTACGTGTTCATCAATAACAGGCTCTACCGGCTCAATCAAAACAGTCGAAACTTGTTCTTCTAGCTTCGTCTGTTTCTTTGGTGACTTCTTTTTCTTGTGCTCCTGAACAGGTTTCTCAGGAGTAGTTGTTGCATCCTTCATTGATTTTCTTGACTTCTTAGAAGGACCTGCTCCTTCTTTTAGCAACAACTTCCCAGTTTCAACATCAGGATTAATTGTTTTCAAATACTCCACGAGTACTAAGTTTGTTGGATCAACACGCTTTAACATTGCATCAGGAATTCTTGCAATGTGCGTAAATACTTCAGCATCACCAGTAACCTCCTTTGGAAAGTGATATTTCATGATTTCAGCTGTCTCTTCACCAGCAGGCACCTCAATCCCTTCTTTGTCATAGAAATAGCGAAGAATCAAACTCCAATACCTTGCACACGAAATTCCTTGAACAACATTCGTGTTTTCATAATACAATCCAGCAACCATAGCATAAACTTCCATTCGACCTTTATCTAATCCAACACTGTGACCAGTCAAACAGCGTAGAAAGATTCCAAATAGAAAATTCCAAACAGTTGAAAGTCCAGACTTCTTGAAATCACTGATCTTGGTAAGTGGGGGTTGATGACCCATCTCATTGAACATGTAGTTGACTTGAGCAGAAGAAAGATCAGCATATGGTGGAGAATTAGGGATATCAAGAATCTAACAGAATATCTTCTTGGTCAAACGTATCTTCTTATCATTCACCAGTTGGAAGGTAATAATATCCATTGCTTTGCTGTAAGTAGCAGTGGATCCTGCTTGTGAAAGCCATGAAAGAGGAACAACAAATGAATTGAACATGGTTGTCGATAGAACAGAGCTTTTCAAAGCGACTACCAACATCTTCAATTCTTCTGGATAAAGTGAAACATCCGCTTCGACTTGATAGTTTGTGCCTTGAATCTTCATGATTGGTTGTGAAGTAACATCTTCAGTGGTTTGGGATTGAGCATTAACATCAGCAGAAGTGGCCATGATTAGGGTTAGTTGAAGCTTTGAAGAACAACGTGAATTCACAGAGAAAATTTGGGAATTTTCCTTTTGAAAGCGTAAATTGATAAAAACCCCTTGATTCCCCTTTTATATGTAACCCTAGAGTTTGAATTTGAAGCGGGATGTGCATTAAATGAGATCCGACGTGGCACCTTGAAACTCGCACCCCTATTCCGATAAAGTAGCTATGCGTCAAAGCTTCAACAAACCCTGTATTGTTTCACCCAATGGAATTGTAACCGTCTGTATTGTTTCACCCAATGGAATTGTAACCGTCACCAACCTTCGGATGGAAGTAAGGCTCTTTCACTTTTGGGATGAAAAGCGAAGTCATGTGCCAAATGTTCGAAATCATCAGCCTGAGTTGGTATCACTCAGAACCTCAAGGATTTCGTGAGTGCGGTGTGCCAAACGAATAAGTTAAGAAGCAATTTAACAAAAATTTTGGAATCTGTGATGTCAAAAATTAAAATTTCGACACGAAGGCGGTAAAACCCCGGGCAAAGGTTACTTTGTTAGTCATCAAGAGAGATGATCAACAGCTTGTGTATTTTCCTGTGAATTACAATCGAATACCTATAGAGAAGTATCGAAGGGCTTCTTTTATAAGGCTTCGTAGGTGGCTTACTAATTTCGTTACATATCAACCTAAACATAAGGTGAGTAATTGTAACAGAAATTAACTGTTTGACCAGTGTAGTCAGTGACAAGTATGCTTTGGAATATTTTTGAAAATGACTTTGAAAAGGAATGAAACTCACACGGAAATCATATTCATGAAAAAATATTTATGCTAGATCCTGTTGGGTAACAAACATCGTGGGTTTCAATAGTTTGATCAAGATCACTCATAAGAAATGAATATGATTTGGAGTTTCGAAAATCAGTACTGAAACAAATGTTTCGTTAAAATCTGGAACATAGTTCCTCGTCAATTCCTTACAAAGTTAGAATTTTAGGTTTCACTTTCATCATGGCCTCATGATGTCAGATCATTAACACGGAGTTTTGATAAGTCTAAATCTTGATTGGTTGTATCAAAGACCTCTTGGACATATGTATTCGTGTGTGTAAGTGTAAGAAATTTGTAGATGAAAAAAATTGGTTTGAGAAACGAATTGTACCTCTGTTATATTCTGTAACACTAGTCAAAATAGGTCAATAGACAATCACATGTGATTATACCAATCATGTAATGTGATTTTGTTAAACTAGTAATATGATAAGATTGATATGTAGTTCATGATAAATTCTAATATAAATATGAACTTTCTTTATGATACAACTCAAAGTATACGTCCATACGATTCCAAAAATATAGAGAATGTCTGAATCTGACTTCGCATGAAGAAGTTATGATAAACTGAACACTATAAATCTCTATAATAAGAAGAATTTAAAATAGAATTAGAATTAGCTATTGGAGTCTAAAAGAGAGTTGTAGTACATGTAAATACCTACGTGAGCATAAAAAGAACGTCAAAAACGTGGTTCGTATGTGAAAGTTACGACCTTCCGAAGATTCAGCTGTCAGAAACCCTAATATGACTGAGTTCATGACGTGAGCACAAAACTCACGACGTGAGGAGTCATTTATCCAATCTCGGAATCTAGAAGGTGTGCGACTAGGCTGCGAGGGGATAAGATCCAAGTTCACGACATGAGCAAAGATATCCCATGTCGTGATGAGTCACATGACCACCTTCCGAAGCAAGGGACGCAAATGGCAAGTCTACGGGGATAAGATCTTAAGTCACGACGTGGGCCTTATAAAACCCACGACGTGGGGGTCCAAAATCCCTACTATAAATAGAAGGTCCGACTTCAGCCATTCTTACACCTAAACTTCTTTCTCCTCTCTCCTTTGCGGAGGCTATCTTGCATCCCGAGCCCCGACGACCTTGTACGCTGACCTTTCTGATTAGATTACATAAAATCACGCTACTAGGGTGAGTTTCACGGCCCCACTTTCTAATATTTCGGGGGAAAACGCATGCTAAATATTATATATACGTTATTATTATGTCTATATGATAGTATATTAGTATCAACGTAGATAGCTATAATAACCGGGATATAGTTATTTCGTATCTGAAAGTATACAGCTATCG
Source organism: Lactuca virosa (assembly GCF_052849685.1). Taxonomy (NCBI): domain Eukaryota; kingdom Viridiplantae; phylum Streptophyta; class Magnoliopsida; order Asterales; family Asteraceae; genus Lactuca; species Lactuca virosa. The sequence continues at coordinate 77,737,916 of NC_136426.1, forward strand.
TAAAGTTGTTAGCATGTTATTGTTATAGTAGTATACTAATGTAGATCTTGAGTTATACTTAGGATTCTATATATATGCTGTGTGCGATATAGTTCCGAAGTTATATTCGGAAGTTCTATATGTTAAGTTATAAAGTATGTGCTATTATTGGTTTTATGTGAAAATAAAACTGGATATGTTATATTTTGTTATTGTTAGTTTTATGATAAGATAAAACTTAGTATTGTTATTGATAGTTTTATGTCAAGATAAAACTAGGAACGTTATATGTTGTTATTATTGGTTTTAGGTCAAGATAAAACATGGTTTTACTTCAAGATATAGCTGTTATACTGCCTAAATGTTATGAAGTTTGGAGTAATGTTTAAAAGCATAGTCTAGTGATTTAGGGTTTTAGACATGAAAATGCTTTTGTTGTTAGAGCTATAGGAAGCCGTCGAAGTCTACATAAGTAATTGTATTCATCAACTAAGATTGGGGATCTCAGCGGAAATCCTCTGAACTGTAACCATTAATCCCGTTTGAGTGAGGAAGTCATGTATAATTAGTATACGGGTTGACCACCCCACTTGTGACTGTTAGCAACAGTCAACAAAAAGCGGGTGATAAACTATCCTTTTACTTGTTATTGTTCCGGCATCGATGAAGCCTGCGGTGTTCCTCATGGAAATCATGAGTGGGTTTTCCTCATGTAAATCATGAGTGGGTTGTTCTCATGTAAATCATGAGTGGGTTTTATCAGAGGTATTATGTCATAGCAGCGGTTACAGGCTCATGGTAGCAAATTGTTAGAAACATTATACTATGTCGTATACAAGTATAAATGTTAAGTATAAGTTCCCCCATACTTATACCCTAGGTACTACTTGTATATTAAGTAAATAATTATTCCTAACACACATACTCGTATAGAATGGAAATAGATTTATACGTAGCGGTTTTACTCGTATAGAATTGAAATAAGATTTATACGTAGCAACTTTCATTTGTATGGAATTACAAACATTTATATTTAAAAGATATGAGACATATAGGTATATACTTATTTGGTAAGTAAACCATTATACCTAGAATATATATATTAAACGTTGGAGAGTCAAAATAATACTTTCAAAACTACACTTTTGAACGTGGAAAATGTATTATTTTATGGAGTCAAAACCTGTGGACTCACCAACTTTATGTTGACGTATTTTAAAATGCATGTGTTTTCAGGAACTTGAAAAGCAGGTATGTATTCGAACAGAAGAAGTTTTACTATTACCTTTCTGTTCATTAAGAAGTATGCCATAGTCGGATATTATGTAATAGGTCCTAGAAAGACAGTTATGTAACTTTCAGTTATCAATAAAGGTATGTATTTTCTTTAGTACTGTTCAATGTATGTTATATAATTGTGATACGAAGAATAACGTTACATCACCCGGTGTTTTCGCCGATGGCTGGGGGTGTGACAGAAATTGGTATCAGAGCTATTAACTATAGTGAACTAGTACTTTCTTAGGAAAGCACGTCTATAGTTTAGGGCTTACTCTATTAGGTTTAGGTATATCCCTTAGCCTATAAATAAAAAGTATTATTAATTATTCTACTGAAGGACTACTTACGGGAGCGGTGACAAGGATAGACATGTCGATTTGGGTTGTTGGATTTCAGAACGGCTATATGCTAAAATGATCCTGCCCTTTCGACTGTCTTGACTGGCCTGAGCCTTATCAGTTAGACCTGAAGTAACAAACAATAGTTAAAGCGTGAATACAATAAATAAGAATATAGAGTCATATATAAAGACTCAGACCCGCGATGAGAATACACCTTAATACTCGGAATGTTTTTGATCTCAAGGATTTAGATCAAATATTCCAACTAAAGTTTATATGTGCATATATCCTATCACAATTAGGTGTAGGTGCGCAACTACATTTTATTATGATCAGATCATATGAACTATTTAATTTGGGAGTAATATTTGATAGACTAAAACTCTTGGTGATCCAAAACGTATAGGAATTCGACATGGCACATTCACGAGAATGGATAATCATCGAGGATACTGATGAAGAAGAGGAAGTTTCATTCCCCATGATGGTAGACGATCCTTACTACCCTATAAATCCAACCACCTTTCATCCAATACCTTCTGACGATGGAGTACCTTTACCCTCCAACGAATGGGAAGAGAGTGAACCAATGGAAGAAAGCGAATCCATGGAGGAGACAGAATCGGTGGCATCATCTTTACCACCACTGAACACTCTTTACCGTAAAGTTCCAGGAGGAGTAAAAATGAAACGCACGACGTGTAAATCCATACCAATATGGCAAAAGATTAAGAGGAATCAGAAGGCGACATCTTCAGGAAGTCGTAGAGTTCAAGATGAACCTTCACGGATTGCACAAACCGTTGATAGGTGGGTGGCGGAAGAAAGAGCTGCTAAGATGTATGAGACTGGTCAATCATCTCGACCACATCTCCCACATTCTTCTGAAGATAACACTTTATCTCAATTGTTTGAGAAAAGTGTGAAAATTGAAGATAAGATGGAAATTGTAGAAGGAAGGGCTACTCATCTCTCTGGAAGAGTACGAAGGCTAGAAGGACAAAGGACGCGAGATCAGGAATCGGTGATGGATGTCCATCATCGTATAAATTTCGCCTATAACGACATGATTACTCACGATGAAAGGATTGCAGAGTTAGAACTCTACAATCAAACCTCAAGAAATGAAGAACGCACGGGAAGTCTTGAGCAGAGAACCCAAGCACTTGAGGAGCAAGTGGTTAATGTCACTGGCGTGCTAGGTCATCATTTAAGTTTTTGGTAGATAAGCTAAAACTAGTGGTTGTGTAAATAGAGAAATCAGAATAGTTAAGGCGAAAAGAGGAAAGTTTATAGCAAGGATGTAGAAAACCTTGCAAATTTTGCAATGTTTATAGAAACTTTTCTTATAAACCTAAATAAACTGATGTAACCGCTGGTAGTAATATGAAGCATATATTACAGTAATCATTGTGTTGTCCATTATGTTTACACTTTGAAGAATAACTGAAGTATTTAGTACTCGTGTATTAAATAATTAATAAAACTCATAAAAATTCTTATTATTTTAGGAACTAAAACAAAATGCCTAGAAGGAGTAATCGGCTAAACCCTAACCGACCATCAGCACCACAACAACCACCAGAACCTCAAAGTCATCTCTTGTACTAAGACCCATAAATATCTACATAAGAAATGTAGCGCATTCTTAGCCCTCAAGTATGTGATTTCCCCGACGTGTTTCCTGAAGATCTACTTGGAATACCTCCCGTCCGACAAGTCGAGTTTCGAATCGACTTAATTCCAGGAGCAGCACCAGTAGCAAAATCTCCTTATCGGTTGGCTCCATCTGAAATGCAAGAATTGTCTAGCCAACTACAAGAACTTCTTGATAAAGGCTTTATCCGACCAAGTTTTTCACCTTGGTAAGCACCAATCTTGTTTGTCAAGAAGAAGGACAGATCCTTTCGAATGTGTATTGGTTATCGGGAGCTGAACAAGCTAACGATCAAGAATCATTATCCGCTTCCGAGAATTGATTATCTATTCGATCAACTGCAAGGATCCAGCTACTATTCAAAGATAGATCTTAGATCAGGATACCATCAACTCAGAGTACAAGAAGACGGCATTCCAAAAACAGCATCTAGAACTCATTATGGTCACTATGAGTTCTTAGTTATGTCTTTTGGATTGACCAATGCCCCAGCAGTGTTTATGGATCTCATGAATCGCGTTTGCAAACCATACTTGGATAAATTCGTGATCGTATTTATCGATGATATATTGATATATTCTCGAACCAAGGAAGAACATGGTCAACACCTACAAATAATCTTGGAACTAATAAGAAAAGAAAAGTTGTATGCTAAATTCTCCAAATGTGAGTTTTGGATTAGAGAAGTACAATTCTTAGGTCATGTAGTTAGCAACGAAGGAATTCATGTTGACCCATCCAAAGTTGAAGCAATCAGGAATTAGGAAGCACCAAAGACGCCAACAGAGGTGCGTCAATTCCTAGGACTTGCTGGCTATTACCGTAGATTCATAGAGAATTTCTCCAAAATAGCCAAGCCGCTTACAACACTAACCCAGAAGGATACAAAGTTCAACTGGGAAGACAAACAAGAAGCTGCTTTTCAGAAACTGAAGCAAATGTTGTGTAGTGCACCAATCCTATCCCTTCCAAATGGGACAGAAGATTTCGCTGTATACTGCGACGCATCAAATCAAGGATTGGGATGTGTGTTGATGCAAAGAGGAAAAGTTATCGACTATGCATCACGACAACTTAAGGTACATGAGAATAATTACACTACCCATGATCTTGAATTGGGAGATGTAGTTTTTGCACTAAAAATTTGGAGACATTACTTATACGGTACTAAGTGTACTATTTTTACCGACCACAAGAGTCTCCAGCACATCTTCAACCAAAAAGATCTTAATATGAGACAACGAAGATGGGTCGAATTGTTGAATGATTACGAATGTGAGATTCGTTATCATCTCGGAAAGGCAAATGTGGTAGCAGATGCCTTGAGCCGGAAAGAATATATTAAAACCCGACGGGTACGAGCATTAACTATAACTATCCATTCTAACTTTACCGCACAAATTAGAGAAGCTCAACTTGAGGCTCTAAAAGAAGAAAACATCAATAACGAAGCTTTGCGAGGAATGGAAAAGCAACTTATACAAACAGATGACGGAACGCGACACTTTATGAACCGAATTTGGACGCCTAATGTAACGCCCATAGATCGAGGCTAGTCAATTTAGAGATAATAGGGGTCGAAAACGACTTTTCGACATAAGATTATTTAGAACAAATAATCTTAACCAAGTTATAGTATATGTTGCAAGGGTTCCGTACATATAAAGAACGCCGAAATCCGAGTAATAACGAAGAAGTTATGACCCGTCAAAGTTTCACGACGGAACCGGCACGGCACCAAGAAGCGTAAATAGTGACTTTACGATAGAGCGAGTTTCAGCCTTAGCAATCTAAACGAAAGTCGTAGAATATGTTAAACCGAGAGCATGCATAAAAAGAACGCCCAAATCTGACTTCGTAGAATATGTTAAACCGAGAGCCTTAGCAGTGTACAACCCGAAGTTCGAATATTAGATCGAGCAGTTTTAGCCGACACAACCTAAACGAGAATCGAAGATCTCGTTAATAGTAGCGTGACGATAAAAAGACAGACGAAAACGGATGTCGGATGAAGAAGTTATGAATTTTTAACGGACCAATCCTGTCCCGGCCTGCTAAAAATATAACTTTTAAAATAAAGTCAAAATTAGCCGACGAAGTCTAAACGAAAGTTGTAGAGTACGTTCCCGCCTACACGTGGATATAAAGAACGTCGAAAACGGAGCTCGTATGCGAAAGTTATGATTTTTAGAAGTCGGGAAGCAAAATTGCGAATCTGCGAGAAAGGTGATGACGTGGCCGCATCTGAGCCGTTGCTTGTTGCCCAAGGCTTCGCTTCGGATGGAGACACGTCGCCTCGCATACGCGCCGCGCCCGAAGTTGGGTACGCCCAACGTACCTTTAGCCTTATCCTTCCGAGTCCGAGTGCGAGCCAGTTGTACGCGAGCTGGAGCCTTATCCGATTTACGCCTCGCGTAGCCAAGGATTACGCCCAGCGTAGTCCGATGCCTCGCAGGCTATAAAAGGGGGGCGAGGGTTTCCGGATTTTTCACTCCTTTCTTCATTCTCTCTCTAGTTTCTTTCTCTCTCTAACCCATTTTAACCCCCTAAACCCTAGGAAAAACCCCTAGCACCCGAAGGAAGCCCCGAGGCTCCCGGAGTCCCGAGAAAAAGGGTCTTTCGGTTCGGAAACGCTGCTCCAAGCGAAGCCCGTTTTTCTTTAAAATCTGCTGTAAGTGAGCTACGCCTATGAAATTTTTAATATAGCTTTTAAATAATTATAGTAATGTTATTAGGTCCTTAAAATAATTATTTGGACTATTATTATGAGTTATATAGAGTGTTGTTTAACGCTTATATAATAATAATAATAGCTAGACTATTAATTAGTCGTGGTTAACGTTAGACTAAACCCTAGTAGTATTGATACTAGGTTTTGTCGAGGGAAATTATTTTGAGATAACGAAGCGCTGTCCGAGTTCCGAGTCACCACCTATTCAAGTGAGTGCATAGTTACTTTCATCTTACACATAGATATGAAGTATTTAATATAAATTACGTGCTATGTGTGCATATTGTCTGTATACTTTCTGTCTGTGTTGGGTGAAAGATTTTTATACATGTTTTAAATGATTTAAACTGTATATGTATTTTATATCTACAAAATGTGTTGGGTAAAACATGGGTAGATGAAATAGTTGTTGTGTGACAAAAATATAATGATGAGAAGTGATATAGACCATGAGATAAGGGCGAGAGGTAAACCATGAGAGAAGCCTTTTACCCATGTGTTGGCCCCGTCGTTCAACAGAGTATGGATGACAACCACAGACTATTCTAGACAGTCCAGTGGACACTAGCAGGCTCGCAACATGTAGGTGTTTTGAACTGTGTATTCACCAGGTGTACTCTAAAAACCCATTGACATGTATTGCGAGTGGATTCTCGGAAACGATACTATCGATAAACAAAACCTGGCAACTATGAAACGTAGTGCCTAAACCCCGGGCGACTATGCGACTTAGTGCCTGTTGTATAAACACTGGCGACTATGAGACTTAGTGCCTAAACCCTGGAGATTATGCGACGTAGTGCCTGTTGTATAAACCCTGGCGACTATGAGACTTAGTGCCTAAAACCTGGCGACTATGCGACGTAGTGCCAATTGATTAGACTTTGGCAACGATGGATTTCGTGCCGATTCCTTAGGATAATCCTTAGGTATAAATGAACGAGGAATAGTTGGTTCTTAGGGTAGAATAAAGAAGATAATGGGGATGAGTAATTGGGTTGATTGTTTAATTGTTTAAACATAATAATTATATTATTGTGGGTTGAAAACCCTATGTACTCACCAGGTTTCCCAACCTGACCCACTCAGTTTATTTGTATCACAGGTGTCGATATGAAGTTACATTACACTGAGAGATTAAGGAGATATAAGTCACTAGTGATAGTGAATGTAAGTTCTGTTTATGCTTATGTTTCTGTATTGACGATGACATCCCAATCTTTTAAAATGAATAAAAAAATACATTTCTTCGGAAATGCTTTGATAACGTATTTATCATGTTTTTCTGGGAACAAATTCCGCAACATTTTTATTAAAAGAGGTACTCTGATTTTTATAAAGCATAAACAAAATCGGTCTTTTCTGGCCGTGAAAATGGGGATGTCACAGTTGGTATCAGAGCATTAGTTTAAGCGAACTAGGAATAATAATTTTTTTCTAGACTTAAAATTAGAATGCTAAGAAATGATGGTGAGGAGTGTGTCTAATAAATTTTAGTTAATACACCTGAATAGACACAAGCACTAGCAAATTTAGGGAAAATGCCTAACATGCTTTTATGTGTTAATGAATTGTGATGTTTTACGATGCTATCGTTTGATCGGATCTATGGCTGTTGCCGACCGGATCTGGAAATTTTATGTGTTCAGATTTCTAAACGTTTAATTACGATATTAGAACTGGCATGTAACTTTTCGAAGTAATAAGGAGGATTACACGTCTAAATCTTCTCTATCCATATTCTCGTCTCGATGCAATGAATGCACGCTTCCGTGAAAATAACGTCATGGTGAAGACTCATAGAGGATTGAGTAAATAAAGGAAATGAAAAGGGTTACGATATTGAATGATACCTATCAGAAGATATTTTAAGAGTGATATCTTGCCTTTAGAACGCGTCTAAGAAATAATACGTCTAATACGGGAGAAGTACACTTTCGATTAGCAGAAATAAATATTTTTTTTTATATAATCCATGAAGTTATCCCATCGTCTGACATTTCCATCATCAACCAAGTTGAAGTAGAATTGATGATTGAAGATACGCATGGAAGAAGTCCTAGTAGAGTCTAGGGAAAATTTTATGATTGTTTGGACACATTTGTATGTGCTAAAATTGTTTTTGTGATATTGACTTGGAGGACTACGAGACAATACTTGGGACGAGTATGAGTAGGTCTGAAAGGTAGTAGAGGCCTATACTACCGGAAGCACAGGACTCACACTTGGATCAGGGAAAGTCACAAGGTTACCAAGAAGCTAGTAATTGATTCTGTTTTATTCAAGTATGTCATTACCATCGTTCCGGTAATGACTAAGAAGATGATTGTTATTGCGACCCTAGTGATCATATCAAATTGAGTCCGACTACGCTGAAGATGTCATGTGGTTCAGAGTACCAAGTTCGATGTACCATCTGACTTAAGCCGGAAGATTGAAATAAAAGATAATCAAAGCGATCAGTAGAGGTATCGCGAAAAGTTGCTTGTAGCTAGAAATGCTACATTTTAAGATGAGATTATATCACAATAGAACATGAAGGAAGGTATAGTTTGTTCCGGAATTTGACTCTAAGGGACCTGAGTGTAAGCATTGCAACATACAATGATAGGTCATTAGAATATGACACATCGTTCCATTGTAGTAATAAAAGAACTTATCTTAAGTTCGTATCCAGTGAGGATCGAGATTGTGGCTTGAAGGTCATAATTTGGAGTCTAACGTGAGATAGGGAGCAAGTGCAAGATTGAGCACCGCCTACAGTCAACGAGTCCAAGAGTTAGATACTTGTTCGAAGGAACATCGAAGTTGCTGTTATTACTTAGGATGAAGAGATAACGTATGGAGTCATCATGTGAGCCCTATTTCGTTGATGATTCAGGGACGTAATCATCCTAAGAGGAGATAATTGTAACGCCCGTACATCCGGGCTAGTCAATTTAGAGATAATAGGGGTCAAAAATGACTTTTCGACATAAGATTATTTAGAATAAATAATCTTAACCAAGTTATAGTATATGTTGCAAGGGTTCCGTACATATAAAGAACGCCGAAATCCGAGTTATAACGAAGAAGTTATGACCCGTCAAAGTTTCACGACGGAACCGGCACGGCACCTGGAAGCGTAAATAGTGAATTTACGATAGAGTGAGTTTCAGCCTTACCAATCTAAACGAAAGTCGTAGAATACGTTAAACCGAGAGCGTGCATAAAAAGAACGCCCAAATCTGACTTCGTATAAGGAAGTTATGATTTTTCGAAGTTTCAGCTTAGCACTGTACAGACCGAAGTTCGAATATTAGATCGAGTGGTTTTTTAGCCGACACAACCTAAACGAGAATCGAAGATCTCGTTAATAGTAGTATGACGATAAAAAGACAGACGAAAACGGATGTCGGATGAAGAAGTGATGAATTTTTAACGGACCAATCCTGTCCCGGCCTGTTAAAAATATAACTTTTAAAATAAAGTCAAAATTAGCCGATGAAGTCTAAACGAAAGTTGTAGAGTACTTTCCCGCCTACGCGTGGATATAAAGAACGTCGAAAACGGAGCTCGTATGCGAAAGTTATGGTTTTTAGAAGTCGGGAAGCAAAATTGCGAATCTGCGAGAAAGGTGATGACGTGGCCGCATCTGAGCCGTTGCTTGTTGCCCAAGGCTTCGCTTCGGATGGAGACACGTCGCCTCGCATACGCGCCGCATCCGAAGTTGGGTACGCCCAACGTACCTTTAGCCTTATCCTTCCGAGTCCGAGTGCGAGCCAGTTGTACGCGAGCTGGAGCCTTATCCGATCTACGCCCCGCGTAGCCAAGGATTACGCCCAGCGTAGTCCGAGGCCTCGCAGGCTATAAAAGGGGGGCGAGGGTTTCCGGATTTTTCACTCCTTTCTTCATTCTCTCTCTAGTTTCTTTCTCTCTCTAACCCATTTTAACCCCCTAAACCCTAGGAAAAACCCCTAGCACCCGAAGGAAGCCCCGAGGCTCCCGGAGTCCCGAGAAAAAGGGTCTTTCGGTTCGGAAACGCTGCTCCAAGCGAAGCCCGTTTTTCTTTAAAATCTGCTGTAAGTGAGCTACGCCTATGAAATTTTTAATATAGCTTTTAAATAATTATAGTAATGTTATTAGGTCCTTAAAATAATTATTTGGGCTATTATTATGAGTTATATAGAGTGTTGTTTAACGCTTATATAATAATAATAATAATAGCTAGACTATTAATTAGTCGCGGTTAACGTTAGACTAAACCCTAGTAGTATTGATACTAGGTTTTGTCG